>NC_089503.1:52516530-53159030 GCF_036850995.1 Saccopteryx leptura
CCACAGCTTCCCCAGCAGACCTCCACCTGTCCACAGGAGCCAGTCACAGCCTGGGTCTCAGGAGCAAGGGCCTCCCTATGTTACATCACACTCAGATCTAGTTCTTCCACAGATAGAACTTCTCCTCAAGCGCAGCGGTTCATCTGCCCCAGGGGTTGGGACATGGCACCAACCATCCCAGGCACATCACAGCTGGAAGACCTCCTGGTTAAAAAGCCTCATGCTGGTTACAGGAAAATAAAGACAGCATGATGGGAAGTACACTTCTTATCTATCCCCTTCCTCCACCCACCCCACCGTGTATCTCCCTAAAGAGGTTTTTTAAATGCTTAAGATGATGGATGCAAACCTTTGCCAACATGTCTGGTCTCTTCGGCATGCTCTCCGAAGGCTGCAAAGCCCCAGTCCCAAAGCTAAGCAGGGACCGAGCACAGACAGGACTTCTGCTGGGTTCTAAACCAATCATTTCCTACAGATTTGGCAGAGGAGATGAGGAAAAAGAATCAGACAGGAAGGACAGAGAACAGGGTTCAAGGTCAGGCTACACCACTAATGGCTATAACACTAATAGCCATGGGGTTCTTAACGTCACTTGGGCTTGATCAAATGACGAGTTTGTACTGGTTAATACCAACAAGTCCTCGAGCTCTCTAATTTTGCTCAGTGGCCTCACTTTTCACAACACCATCACCACATCACAGCTACGGTCATTTTTTAAAAATACAGTTGGATCTCCCAGTGTATCCCATGCCACTTCTCTGCTACAAGTCCCCCATTAGGCAAACCACCCAGCCACACCCTGTGCAGCCCCGCTGCCCGGTGCTACCTGGCTTCCGCCTGCCTCTGCCCACCTCACTGAGCTCAGCCACACTGGCTTGCGCTCTCCCTTGAAACTCACCCGCCCAACTCCCTCTTGCTTTTGGACTTTTGCAGATATTATCCTCTTTGCCTGGAATGTTCTTCGGCCTGTTTTTCACCTGACTCACTCCTATTTCTCATTCAGGTTTCAATGAAATGTTACTTCCTCAAAGAGGACTCCCTGAAGGCTCCTGTCAATTTTCAGTAGCTTTCCTGGGCCTTCTGCTTCCCCTCATTGCGCTTACCAATTAGTAATTTGGAGTCTATTTACTGGACTGCTTAATGTCCATCTCCCACACTGAAGGAAGACCCACAAGAGCAGAGACTTTCTGTTTTGTCTACACTGGACTCCCAGTGCCCGGAACTCAATAAATACTTGCTGACTGCGGGCTGCAGAGGGTGCACACAAAAGCCAGCCAGGCACAGTATTGGAGCACCGGGGTCCGGGCCTTCTGAGCTGGATACTTCTCATCCCTCCCCAGTTACAATGTCAGCTCTCTTATCTGTCACATGCTTGTGACCTTCTTGCCTCTGCAAAACATTCAGCCTGTGTGAAAATAAATGTTCATCTCTCCCTCTTAGCCGGTCTCAGGAGGGTCACAAACGGGGAAAGAGCCGAGTTCTGGGAGCAGAGATGCTATTCCCGCGCCCCACAATCAGTCCTTCCTCGCTCAGACCGCGCACTCACACTCTTATCCTCAAGAAAGGGCAAGAACAACTTGCAACCTGAACCCTGGAGCTTCTGAGAGAGAGCTCAGAAGAGAACTCCCCGGAGGGCCTGCCTCCGGAAGCGCAGCTCTTTCGACTGACAGCTCCCTCCTCTCCACACTGGATGACATGGAGCCCAGAATAAGCTCAACAGCTTCCGAATTCGGTGCATTTCAAAGGCAGTGGCTTCCAGCCAGTAAAGAAGTGGACACCTTTTTCTGGGACAGTGTTTGGAGCCTCCAACTGTTTAAGTGCCAAAGTCAAAGCAACTAACCTTCCTTACTCCATCCTGGCCTTTCCGGACAGACGCTCATTCACCAGAATGTCAGAGGAGAAACAAAGACAGCTGGCTGTTTCTTGCCCCGTGTCTATAATTAGATTCTCGTGAAGAACTTGGCCATACAGGGCTTTGCAGGACAAATATCCCCCCTTAACACACTCCCCCCAAAAGGTCGCTCCCCTCACTCATCTCCACGGAGACCCAGACAAAGCAGCCATTCACTTACCCTCTTCAGCCACGCAAAATGCTTGTAAACATCAATGTCCCCATCCATGCTGGGCACCCATGTCAGCAGTTAGAGTCCTTGGTTGAAAAGCCCTTTCTCTGGCCAGAGACCAAGTTCTCTCCTCTCGTCTTTGCCCCCTCCCCCTCAGGAACTCCAAGCTGCGTTCAAGTTTCCCCAGGTTCCTGGCCTGTGTTCTCCAGCCTTTCTCTAAACAGTCTCAGATACACAAGGGCTCAGCCCAGACCGTGCTGCTCCAGTATCCTCCCCCACCGCCCCCACAGACACGCGCGGGCACCAGTGCTGAGATGCAGAGCTTGCAGGGCGATCAAACCCAACACCGAGGTAGGGGAAAAAGGCAGACTTGGACAGGGGTTGTAAACACACACACACACACACACACACACACACACACACACGCACACGAACATTCTTTTGGTGATAATACCAGAGCCTGCCAGAGGGAAAAACAGTCCTGAAGAAAATTCCTCGTCTGGCTTCCCCTTTCTGGAGTGGCTGGAACTCATTACCGAGAGACCCTGATTTCCTGTCTCCGCTGCACTCAGCGTTTACCCACAGGCTCCCAGCTGCTCTGGGGTTATTTGGGACTGGGGAGAAGACTAAAAATAAGTGCTGCTCTTAGAGGAGCTGCTGATTCCCACACACAGCCGGACCCCCACCCCGAAGCCCACACCCACCCCTTGTCCTGGCTGTGCCCTGAGGGAAGCCTATCGTTTCCAAAAAAGAACAGATTCAGAACCAGCTCTGGACTGGGTTCTTGGCCCTCCCGAGTGTTTGCTATCCTTGGCACGGGTGGCATTAGCCACCGGAGACCAACTGCTACAACCTCAGAACCCTCTACCACTTGGGGGAAGTCTGACTCTGGGCTGCTGCCAGCCACCACCACAGGGCACCCTGGGACCAAATTCCGAACCAGGTTGGGGAGGGGCAGTTTCTGTCAAGTCCCAGGCCCACCTCACTGGTTGTCCACCACTCCAGACTTGCTGCTTCACAAGCCAGGGAGGGAGGAAGGGTAAGGCCGATTCACATGTGAGTCCATGAGACAGGGAGCGGTCTGGGTAGGAGCCCTGGGAAGGCAGTCGCTGGCAGACAGGGAGCTTCGTCTGTTTTCTTACTGGCAGGTCACATGCTGGCTTTCCAGGGGCCTCTCCAGCACTCCCCAGATGCGGCCCCCACCACCTCATACTGCCATCTCCTTTGAGAGCTCCCCTAAAACAGCCTTTCTCCCTTGCGCAGCCCTTGACACGCAACCTTTGGCTACGGCTGATTGTAAAAGTGATCTTTGATGTGGGTGCAGTGGGAACAGCGGTTACATAAAAGGGCTCTGACTCTGCTGCATAAATGACTTGCAGACCCACATCTTGTGACTGCCGGTGGCCCTCTAGTGCCCTCCACAGTCACCAGGAACTCCCAGCCTGAAGAGAAGGCTCTACTTAGTGTCATCAACATTCACCAAGGCCCAAAAGCAGAGCCCCAAAGACAAAGCAGAAACATATCCCGCAGCCTGACTCTGGTTAGGCTGGCTCAGCCTACAGATCACAGGGGCGGCAGAAGGAGAGCTTTGGCCAGCAGCTGGCACGGAGGGGGGGGAGGTAAATTCCTGGAGACACACCCGGATCCGAGGCCAGAAGGGAAAAGCAGGCTCCTCCGCCCATGCACTGGACTCGACACCCTTCTCCCATCTGGCCCAGTTCCAGAGCCCAGCCCAAGCTCCACCCAGCGAGTGTCCCTGCCCAGAATTATATGATAGGATGTGTTAACGAAGAACATCTTTAAGGTTGCAAGGGTAGGGAGGCCTTCTTTTTTTTTTTTTTTCTGTCTGAAAGCCTAAGAAAGTCAAATGAAATCTTCACACATTTGCCCAGCATCCGAGGCAAATGAAACAGCCTTCCCGCCCTGGGACAATAATGAAGTACTGTATGGTGTGTGGTGAAGGTGTTTCTGGGTTCCAGGGAGGAAGAGGCCTGGGAGCTGATTTGGGGACTAGATGGAGAAGAGGGGTACAGTCCCAGCCCCTGCCTCCCCTTGGAGGGAGGCTTTGTGACCTTCACAGGTTCCAGTGTGAGGAGGAAAGAGTGAGCCTTGGCAACGACTCCCACCTGTGCCTGGGGAGTGGCTCAGGGGGCAGCCCCTCCTCCTGCTCCGCCCTCAGCACCTGCACGCCTCTCCACTTTGCCACCTCCCTGCTGTACTGAGCCCAGCTGACAGTTCATATATCTGTCCTCTTTACCAGACCGGAGGACACGTGTCTGAGCCCTGATCTGCTGCTCTACCTTCCAGGCCTGGCACCACTCTTGCTACACAGTAACAACTGACACATTTTAAAATGAAAGAATGAGGCCCAAATGGTAAGACTTGCAAGATAAAACTAAAATCTACTTGGAGAAAATGAGTCTTGAAGGTCTGTTATCCCAAGTAAAGATGCTCATTCGACTCAAAGAGGAAAGGACAGGGCTGACTTCATCTACTAGCACAATTCATGTGGGATGAATTGGTTGTGGGAGGAGAAAAAGAAAGTGGAGGAGGGAGGGGAGGAAAAAGGGAGGGAAGTACAGAGGGAAGAATCCAGACAAGATGCTGCTAAATTCTTGACATATTTTTTATGGTATCCTCAAGTAGCAATTCTTACCTCAGCCCCCTACCCCTTTTTAAACACCCAAGTATATTTTATTTCTCGTAATTCAACTTAAAAATGCACAAAATAACATTCCAATAGGCCTAAGAACAGGACATTTGCGTGTGACTGGTGGGCTGAGACGCGGTGGACACAGGAGCAACAGTCCCCTTTGCACACACTAATCCGCCAGGTAGCAGCTGGTCCAGACGCCGTACTAGCAGGCCAAGCCCCGCTGCACGGCCGCTCTCAGAAGGCCATCCTCTGGGGCCCCTCACCGTGGGCCACAGGGGGACTCTGGGGATCAGTGAGGCCCCTGAATATGTTCATAAAATGTATACAAAGTATTAGTATTTGTATGTATAAATCACTATGTCTCTGAAAACAAAGTTTCCATCAGAAAATATCCATGACTCCCAAAAGATTGGAAGTCTAGGTTTTATTTGGCTTAGTGGTTATTCCTAAAGGTTCAGGCTGCCCTTGGAAGGAGGAGTGGAATGGGATGGGCTTTCTGCTTCCATTACACTACCTCTCCAAGGTACAGTCTCAGTCCCTGGACCCATTTCCAAAGAGAGAAATCTTGGGAACCACACAGGGTGCACAAATAGGGGTCATTACAGAGACCCTGGCAGCCTTCGGGGCCCTCCCAAAGGCCACTCCCTCACTGGCAACCAGACCCGTGACTGTCCGGAACGTGAGGCTCCCAGCCGAGGGAAACAGGCAGGAGACTGCAGACCAAGCATTCAGGGAGTGAAAGTACAGCTAAGAGGACAGAGTGGCTGGGTATGAACAGGGGCACTCATGCAACTTACCCTCCTCCTCACCTCAGGGCCACAAGGGCACCCTAGGATACCACCTACCTGGCTGGCATCCCAGCTATGTGCAAGACTGAGTGGGGGTGAGGTTCCTGAAGGCTTGCCCCTCCTGGCGGCTGCCAGGAGTCAGCAGCATCTAACTGGGCAGAACTGTGGACCGGGGGGAGGGGGTTTGTGGGCCACATGCCATTCCGGCTGACCCATCACCCGAACCCTGAGCTCCAGCTCAGCCTGAGCCTTGTCCTCTGGGCCATGGTGGCAGGAGCCAGGATGCCCCTGGTAAGTCTTTCCACAGGTGTGCTGCCCAGTGGGCCTGCTGTGCAGAAGAGAAGAGGGGACGAGGAGATTGAGAGGGATGAGCTCAGGGCACCACTCCTTTGAGCTGACAAGGAAGCCCTGCTTGTAAAATCCATCCTGGCCACAGCAGCCCAAGGTCCCCACAGTGCATAGGAACCTCCTTCCAAAATGGGTCAAGACAAGTGTCCGCACAGTTTTCCTATAAAGGGTCAGATAGCAAATGTTTTAGGTTTTGTGAGCCATATGGTCTCTATCACACTCAACTGGCATTTGTAGGAAGGACAAAAGCAGCCCCAGCCAACCCATAGTGTGGCCCACTAACATTTTATTCACGGACCCTGAAAATAAAACTTTATATCTTTTTTACATCATAATATCCTTCTTGGGGTTTCTCTCAATCATCAAAAAATGTAAATACTCTTAGCTCATGGGACATAAGAACTAGTTCAGCAGGCCGAAGGCAGGCCGCAGACTGCAGACCCCTGGGCCAGGACACTGCTTCTTCACCTCCAATGAACCACCTGGGCTGGGGGCAGTTCATTTAAATATGCAGATTCTAACCCAGTAGGTTGGAATTGTGCATCACTAACAAGCTCCCAGGTGATGTGCACACTGCTGGTCTGAGGACCATATTTGAGTAGGAAACCCCCTTTGGAAGCCCCTCAAATCACAGGTTACTGGGCAAGTTTGGCTGGAGGCAGGAATTCCTTACCAGCCCGCCTGCCAGTAGCGGTGCCTGTGAGGGCAGCAGACTCCTGGGGGTGTGGCTCCAGCAGGCCTTCTTCTGGGGGGCTGGGAGTCTACATGCTCAGACCTTGAGTTATGCTAACCTGGCAACATCACCCACCATGTCCCTGGGGTCCAAAGCAGGAAATTGCGTGGGGAAGGATTTATTTGCTCTTCACCAGTGTTTGCACATTCTTGGTCATTTATAAACATTGGTTCTTTGGGACTGGAATAGTCTCCTCAAGTCAGGCCTGAAGGAGCCAGATCTCTAAAATTTAGTAGGGTACAAATTACTTTGGTGGTGGTGGTGGTGCTGGTGTGTGTGTGTGTGTGGGGGGGGGGGGATTCAGGAAACATAAAACTGCTAACTTTGCAGTGCCCGAATGCCCCAGATCTGGGTGCTGTGCTGAGAAAAGTATATGCAGAACCCCCCACAATACTAGAGGCTTCTCTAGGACTGGGTCCAGCAGCTGTGAGGTCAGGAAATGTCTCCTGGAAGGAGAAAACCATCTTAATAATCCCCAGCAAAAGGCACTGAAATTAAAGAAGTCTGAACAGGCCTGTTGCCATTGACAATGGAAGGTCAGGTCTATGCTCTCAGGACCATTCCCCAGCTCTCCCATGTCCCCTCCCCAACCACAAACAGTGGAGCCTTCCAGGCCTGCCCTTTGTCCACTGGGCTCCAAGGAAAATGGGAAAGAACTCTCTCTGACAGCTGACCCGGGCACACTGTCCAGCCGCTTCACTAATGAGGTGCTTATGTCATCTTTTTAATTAATAAAAAAAAGTTTCTTGTGTAATGTGCATCCATACCTTCTTCCTTGGCATTTAGACTTTCCAGAATTTGTCCCTGACTCCCACCTAGTGGTTTCTTCCAGTACTGCACAGGCACAAGGAACCCCACCCCACAGGCATGCCAGCCCCACCCAGAGCAGGGGTTCCTTGAGAGCCAAGCACTGGGAAGAAAGTGCTGACACCTGAGACTTTCTGAGTTCTGTCATATTTACACCTGTCACAGGTAGAGGGCAGGAAATACAGACTGGATGTGGGCTCACATAGGCTCTGCTTTTTAATTATTTTAAAAAAAATTTTTCCATTGATTTGAGGGGGTGAGAGAGGGAGGGAGAGAGTAAGAGAGAGAGAAAGGGGGAGAAAGAGAGAAGGAGAGAGGGGAGGCGGAAGAGAGGAAGAGAGAGAAACAAGCATCAATTTGTTGTTTCACTTAGTTGTTCCCTTTAGTTGTTCCATTTAGTTGTATATTCGTTGGTTGCTTCTCATATGTGCCCGGACCGGGGCTTGAACCCATGACCTCTGCCGTGGCAGGCTGATGCTTTATGTATTGAGCCACCAGGCAAGGGTCTGCTTTTTTTATTTTTTTATTCTTGAAAAAGAGGTACCAAATTTGCCCTTCTCTCTTTTAAGAGAAAAACATTTTCCTAGGAAACTTTGTCTAAACGTTCAAAATGAAAGTATTCAATGAGCATATATCCTGACCCGTCCTTTGTTCCAGTCCCTGAGTGGAGAACAAGACATGGAGACAAATGAGAAACCCAGTTCACAGTTTATGATTCCAAAAACTAGCTTTTTATCCCCACCTTTTTTGCAACTCCTCTGGCTTTTCAATATGGTAAACAGATTTGCTTCTCTGGCCACAATGAAAGATTGCACACAGAATTTGGCAGGATTGCCTGGGCTTTGTTTGAGGAGCTGGAGCCAAAGAAGCCACCATCTGTGACAAGGTAGTTGAACTGATGAGGGCCATGTGCCCTACTGGGGCTGATCTCTTTCTTTGTTTCTAGAAAGACTAGTTAAGAAGGTCACTGAAGGGACCTGAAGTGACCAGCAGGATGTCAGAGGTGAGCACATCTAGTCAGTGGGGCCTCCCTCCCCCGGCCCAGCCAGGCCCCGCAGAGGCTGTCCTCTCAGGACACCCTGTGCTGTTGCTCCTGACGCTGGCCTCTGCTCAGCCCGACGCTGCGCAGCTGCACTGAGGGAGGCTCCCTACCCTTCTTCACTCTGGAAACCCAAGGTCTAAACTGAGGAAGAAAAATGCTGGTGCCTACCAGAGGCTGCTCAACAGATCCTCTCAGCAAATACAGGCTGGACTGCTTGATCCATTCGTGCAGACAGACTGTCAAAGCAGTTGTCGGTTCCAGTAAGGATCCTGAGGCCCAGAGAAGAGAAAAAGAGGCTCACCCAGCCTGACCAGGCGGTGGTGCAGTAGATAGAGCATTGGACTGGGATGCAAAGGACCTAGGTTCAAGACCCCGAGGTCGCCAGCTTGAGTGCAGGCTCATCTGGTTTGAGCAAAAAGCCCACCAGCTTGAACCCAAGGTCGCTGGCTCCAGCAAGGGGTTACTCGGTCTGCTGAAGGCCCACAGTCAAGGCACATATGAGAAAGCAATCAATGAACAACTAAGGTGTTACAACGCGCAATGAAAAAACTAATGATTGATGCTTCTCATCTCTCTCCATTCCTGTCTGTCTGTCCCTGTCTATCCCTCTCTCTCTTTGGAAAAAAAAAAAAAAAAAAAGGCTCACCCAAAGCCACATAAGTGGTGGAGGGCTGGTCTTTTAGTGCATCCCTTACCCTGCTTCATCCCGGTTCAGTTTGCTTCCACCAGCCCACGCACACTGACTAGGACCCCCGCTGACGTGCAGAGGAAAGCCTGGGTTCCTGCTGAGGGGCCGAGCCTGCCCCATGTACCCCGCTTCCAAAGAGGTTGGGTGGAGGGCAGAGTGCAGTCCCTCTGGAGGTTCTCTGCCAACTTCTCTCCCTCCCCCTGGAGCCCGAGCTCCGCCCTGACGTGCCCTCGCTCTGCTGCTGCTGGGTTTGCCTGTCCTTCCTCGGACTTCATCTTGAGCCCCTGAAGCTCAGGTCTTCATCGAGGACCCCCTAGATCCACATCCAATGCCATTAGACAGCAGGACAGACTGGCACCTGGGAGGAGATGAGAAGTGTATGCTCCAGATTGTTAGAAAGTACCCAGATCTGCTTCATCTGGAGACTGCTGGCTCTGGTATCTCTTAGGCATCTCCCATGAACCTGCATCACCAGTCACCACTGTGCACCAGGCTAGGTCAACTCCTACTCACCAGATAGGTGTCCCCAGCCCTTCAGGGCCCTCTGGAAGCTGACTAGCCCCTGTGTGAGCTACCTAATGAGCCTCTACCCAGCCAAGCTGAGCAGATATGGAAGAACAGTGACACTCCTTTCAGAATCAGGGTACAGCCACATTCCTGGAAGTGGTCATAGTGGCACCAGCCCCTTCTTGCCTGTGGCACATGTCAGCATCACTGATAACCTTCCTTAACTTCAGGACCATCTGGTGGCATTAAGTGGCTCTTGACCAGAAATGGTCATGGTCCCCCTCAGAGCATCACTGCAAACTTCATTCACCACAGGTCTAGGAGGTGGCTGCAGGGAGGGGAAGAAGGCTGCCCCTTTCTGGAGCTCAGCTCTGTTCCCACCACAACCGAGATGCCTCAGCCTTCTGGCCTGGGCCTCAGCCTCCTCCTCCATGACCCCGAGCTTGGCCCTGTCTGCCAAACACAAAAGAAGACCTTTCATCCTTTGAGGGTTGCTCTATTCCGCTATACCACAGCACAGGACAGCCTCACAGATGCTTCTCTGCAGGCCAGGCCCCAGCTCGCTTAGACTGCAGGAAACATTCTCTATATAAGAGCCTGTCATGAAACTCGCTGAGATAGGTCCAGAATTCAGAAAGAGATACTGCTCCTTGAACAAGGGAATCCAGGCCCTATATTCCTTTCCTCACTGAAGCCCCAGAGGATGTCCTCAGCTCAGAGAGCCTTACACATACCCTTCAAGGCCAGGAACCTACCTTTCCTCGTTCTACTGGCCGCCAAGGAAAAGGCCCCAGAGCCCTGGAAACTCACTCACAGCCCAGGAACACTGAATCCTGGGCAGGTCTGCTCTACTTGGTCTTCAGGATGAGTCTAGTTATAATTATTCCCCCAGAGTACCTGCCACTGCCAACCACTCTGTGTCCAGCCCTGCTAACACCCCACAGAGGAGGGACCAGCCCCCCACCCTTATAAAGAAGCACAGCCACCTACAGTCTTTCTTACTTGGACGCACTAGGACCAGGAGCTCCCTCTCCGTTGAAAACATATACCGTATTTTTCGCTCCATAAGACACATTTTTTCCCCCAAAAAAAGTGGATGGGAAAATGCCTGTGTGTCTTACGGAGCAAAAAATATGGTATTTTATTAAGTATTTTAACACACCATTTGGTTCAGAATATTTTTTTTTCTTATTTTTCTCCTTAAAACGCTAGGTGTGTCTTACAGTCAGGTTTGTCTTATGGAGCAAAAAATATGGTAGATGGGGGTCCAGGCCTAGTCTGTCTGCTCTTTACTCTGTTCTAACCACAAAGCACTTTCTCATATCTACCACTGCCTCTTCAGCAGTCCCGTTTTCTTTGGGTACCACATATGCCTATATCTGTGCCTGAAGATCCACAACCCCTGACAAACAGTGACAAGAGAAAACCACATTTCCTACCATCTGATCCGTCTCATCTGGACACAGCTGGTTGACTTTTGGGTGGACACCTGACCCAAGGACAGCTAATCCAAAGCTGTGTGTAAATTAAAAGCCTTTAATTTCTAGTTCTTTTGCACTTAACATTTCTTTATAGGCTTGGAGGACTTAGCTCAGAAATTATGAGCTAAGCCAATCTGATTCTCCCCTTTAGGAATTTGAGTTCACACACACACACACACACACACATCAAACTTTAAGGGTGTGTGACAGTTTCTCTGAGCTGTCTTCCTAAGGGCCATTCATTTCCCCCACTTCATCCTGATTGCTTCCTGACAGAGGCTACCTCCTACTCTGGTGAATGAAAGTACCAATACTTGTTTCCAGCTTCCCTTGCAGCTCAGATTTACACATGTGAACAAATGCTGACCACTGGGACCATACAGAAGTCTTCAGGAGTGTTTCCGAGAAAGACTTTCCTTCCTAATTAAAGAAAAATAAAAAGGACATGTCCTATCTCTGAAAATGGTTGTGTCTATGTGAGGCTGTTTTCCCTGGAGCCGCAGCCATCCAGCAACTTCTAAGGGACATATTTGAAGGAAACCAACCCTTGAGGATTGTGAGGCAGAAAGATGGGAAGAGCCAGAGCCCTTGAGGTCATCTCAGAGCCACTGATCTAACCCTGGGAAGTGCCCTCCCATTCTCTGGACATCTTGTTAGTGACATATAAACTTCCTTATTACTTATGCCACGCTATTGGAGAAAGAATCCCAACTGATAAGAGATGTCACAAGGGAGAGTTGGACCATGCCGGGCCAATGTAATGGACAAAGCAGCAACCAACTCATATGACAAAGCCAGTCGTTTAAAGAGCACAGTGCAAACATTCAAGAGATGCACAGACATGGTGAATGAGAAGGCACATGGGCCACCCAATCCCTCAGGCTGCCTTTCTAGCTCCATTTCCAATTATAAGCCACATATGACTTATTTTTCAAAGAACTCAAGGGAGTCTCCGTGGTTTGAGGCAGTGGTTCTCAAACTTTAATCTCCATATGAATCATCTGGCAATGGGTCAGTGGGTCTAGGTTAGGGGCATCCATATTCTGCAATGTTTTTTTTTACAAGTTACCAGGATGCCAAAGCTGCTGATCCACACACCACAATTTGAGTACCAAGGACTTCTAAAAGTGTCAACCTAAAAAGTACCAGTAGACTGGTTCACTGTTTTAGATGCTATTTCCATACAGATACCATGGACCATGGAATGTGAGAGTGCCTGATTATAAAATGATTTCAGGTCTGTAAAACCTAAAATAGCCTGACCAGGCGGTGGCGCAGTGGATAGAGCATCAGACTGGGATGCAGAGGACCTGGGTTCGAGACCCCGAGGTCGCCAGCTTGAGTGTGGGCTCATCTGGTTTGAGGAAAAGCCCAACAGCTTGAACCCAAGGTCACTGGCTCCAGCAAGGGGTTACTCGGTCTGCTGAAGGCCCACGGTCAAGGCACATATGAGAAAGCAATCAATGAACAACTAAGGTGTTACAACACGCAAGGAAAAACTAATGATTGATGCTTCTCATCTCTCTCTGTTCCTGTCTGTCTGTCCCTGTCTATCCTTCTCTCTGACTCACTCTCTGTCTCTGTAAAAAAGAAAAAAAAAAAACAAACCTAAAATACAGACAGGCTGTCTCTGTCTAAAATCAAAACATTAACATTCAGCCCTGGTATCATGGAATGTTTATATGAACTTTTGACCCCCTGAAAAGCCCACCATTCATAGGTTGTTGATGGCCATAATTACTCTAAAAGATTTATGAATGCATCAATTTTTAGGAAAATCTTTCCAAAGGAAGGCATTCCCTCAGCCATTGTAAATAATTCCAAGAGATCTGCAAATCTGAACACAAGTTGTTTTTACAGTGAATTCTGCAAAGACTGATAACCACATCGGCTGCCTTTGAAAAAAAAATTTTTTTTAATCTATTTGGGTAAATTATAAAAGTTAAATCCATATTTCACATGACACAGTAAAAAAACATTGCAGATGAATTAGAGTTAACCATAAGATACAAATCAAACCACAAACCCACTGGAGGAGACAAGGGTGAGTATTACCAATGGGAAAGGCCTTTCTAGAGATAAAAAGGGAAAAAGAAAAGACTGATGGAGTTTACCACAATCCTTTCAAATTCCATGTTTCAAAAAGTACCATAAATTACATTTAAAAACAACCTGAGGAAAATAAATGTTGCAAATAAAGCAAAGGGCCAATAATAAAGTTATTTAAATACATAAGAAAAGTACCAAAATTTTAATAGAATATGAAAAAACCAGGGTAGAGTTGATACACTCAGGGACCCAAAGTGGTCTCTGAGGAGTGTCTGAAGAAAATATTGAAACTTTTTTAAGATGTCCTTTAAAAATCTCTACTTTAGGTGCTGGCTGGGTGCTCAGTTGGTTAGAGCATTGTCCCGATACACCAAGGTTGCAAGTTCAATCCCCAGTCAGGGCACATACAAGAATCAACCAATGAATGCTTGGATGAGTGAAACAACAAATCAGTTTTCACTCTTTCTTTCTCTAAAATCAATAAAAATATAAAACAAAGAAAAAGTCTCTTCTCTGTGGAATGTTTTATAATTTATATACATTAGGACATTACTACATGGGTGACCATGTATATAATGGAGAATAAATTCTTTTTGAGATGGGGTATGAGGTCAACAGTTTGGAGACCACCCAGAAGAATACTAGCCAAAAAAAAAAAAAAAAAAATGCTTAACCTTCCTGCTAAACAAAGCAATGTAACAATAATAAAAGGAAAACATTTTCCCTCTGAAATTAGTAAAGCTTTTTTTTTTTTTAATTTTAGTGAGTATTGTTTATCAGGATGTACAAAAGCCCCACTAATGAAAATATAAATGAGTAAGATCTTTCTAAAAAGTGGTTTGGAAAAATGTGTCAAAGATACTAATACTTTTGTATTAGAGCTGCCAGATTTAGCAAACTGTATGGGACAAAGTTATTAAAAAATATTGCCCTGGTAGGTTTGCTTAGTGGTAGCGCATCAGCCTAGCATGCAACATCCCGGGTCAGGGCACACATGAGAAGCGACCATTTATTCTCTTCCTCTCCCTCTCCTCTTCTCTCTTGCAACCGGTGGCTTGATTAATTTAAGGGTCTGCCCCAGGCACTGAGGATAACTCAACTGATTTGAGCCTCAGCCCCAGACAGGGATTGCCAGGTGGATACCGGTAAGGGCACATGCAGGAGTCTGTCTCTATCTCCCCTCCTCTCACTTAAACAAAAATTATTCATTGCTTGTCTTAAGTTCAAATTTAACAGAGCATCCTATATTTTTGTCTATTAACCGTTAATTCTGTAATACCACTTTTAGGACTCTACATTAAGGAAATATCTAGAGATAAAGACAAATATTTTTGGACAAATACATTCTCTGCAGCAATGCCATATATTAGTAAAAGATTAAAAGTTGTCAAAATGCCTGACCCGCGGTGGCACAGTAAATTGGGTATCAGACCAAAATGCTGAGGGCCTTTGTTCAAAACCCTAAGGTTGTCGGCTAGAACAGTTTCATCAGTTTGAATGCAGGACTGACAGCTGAGTGTGGGGTTGCTGGCTTGAGTGCAGGCTCACCAGCTTGAGCACAGGATCATCAACATGATCCCAAGGTCTCTGGCTAGAGCCCAAAGATCACTGGCCTGAAGCCCAAGGTTGCTGGCTTGAGCTCAAGGTCGCTGGCTTGACCAAGGAGTCATTGGCTCAGCTTGAGGCCCCTCCCCCACCCCCATCAAGGCATTATGAGAAGCAATCAATGAACAAATAAAGTGGTGCAAATATAAGTTGATGCTTCTCATCTCTCTCTCCCTTTCCCTTGTCTCTCTTCTAAAATAATAATAATAATAATAATTGAAATGTCCATAGTTGAGAAATGGTCATCACAAATTCAGGCACATCAAGACAAGGTGAAGAACATGCTTACTGTACAATAAAGAATAAAATTACCAGCTCTTTGTACTCTGGACTGTTGGAGAAGACACTTCAATAAATCTCTGTTATGTGTGGTGAGTCCTGAGCTGAGCTGAGATGGGACATTTAAAATAAAAAGATGAAGAACTGCTCTACAGTCTAATGAAAGGTGCAGGAGATAGTGGAGAAGGCTGGGAGTTACTACAAGGACCCAGGCACGTGGTGACAGGACAGCATAAGAACAGAGAGAGTTAACAAACGACTCTCAAAGAGGGATTCTGGCTGATGGAAATTGGGAATGGTAACATTTGATATCCAATACTTGATTTTAAGTTTTGCTTTCTGCATTGGAATTCTTCATGTAAGTTCACCATCCCTTATCTGCAATTCTGAAACCCAAAAAAATCTGGAAACCAAGTCTTTTTTTTTTAATATATATAATATTGGCACCAATCTTATTTGGCAGCAAAGCCTGACTTGAACTGGTAGGAAGAGATTTAGTCTTTTTTTATCCACTTCATGTGGATGCTCACAAGTTTTTCTGAAGAAATGTTCATGTGTTTCCTGCCCTGTATTTACTAGAGACAGTATATATTATATGATATATACGCACTGTCCCACCTTTCTAAACTTTAATAGTTCTATGGGCCCATCATAAAATTATCTTTAAACACTGCAGCCTGAGTCAGCAGTGCGAGCAGGAACAGAGAGAGGGGTTGGTGTCTGCGCCTGGGGTAAAGTGGGCCATCAGACTGCAGTTGTCCAGAGAGGTGGGAAAAGATAGCCAGAGATGACGAGAGAAGCCAAGCTCCGCACCCTGGGTCTGGGGTTACGGTAACAGTGGAGGGTTCCTCACGGCACTCTTAGGGGAAAGGAGAGAGAGAACGATGGTAGTCATTCCCCTGCCACTCACAACCATGGTTATAACAGTGAGGGGACAAGCAACGGGGGTCTCTGTCAGTTACTAGTGCAAGTCTGAGAGGACCACCGAGGACTGTCTTCATCTGGGGAGGAGACGAGGAGCAGGTTTTCAAATCTAAATTGTAACAGGCCCTCCTGAGACCCATCCAGCAACCTTCCCCACTTTCCTCTCTGAGCAGTGTCTGGTTGTATTAGTTCCCTATTGTTGCATTAACAAATTACCACAAACTAAGTAGTGTATAATGACACAAACGTATATTATCTTACAGTTCTGGGAGTCAGAAGTCTGAAATGGGTCTCACTGGGCTAAAATCAAGGTGTTGGCAGGGCAGTGTTCCCTCTGGAGGCTTTGTGGGAGAGTCCACTCTCCCGGCTCCCAGCATTTGCCTGCATTCTTTGGCTCTTGACCCTCTTTCCATCTTTAAAGCCAGCAACAGAGAGGTTGAGTTCTTCTTGAGTCATGTCACTCAGACTGTGCCTCCTCCTTCCACTTATAAGGACTGCGGTGATTAATTACATCGGGCCCACCTGAATAATCCAGGCTACATGCCCTATTTTAAACTCAGCTTATTAGCAACCTCAATTCTGCCTTCCCTTTTGCCATGTAACATACCATATTCACAGGTTCTGGCAATTAGTATATCGACATCTTTGGGAGGCCATCATTCTCCCTACCACACTGGCATAGATACTAACAGATCACCAGACAGACAGCCTATGTAACAAAAATATTGAATAACACACTGTTGGGAAGAGAGCTGTTAGGCTTGCTCACTTGCACTTTGCATGATTAGTGCGTGAGCATGTGATTATGGGTATTTGCCCTCAGGGTGGATTGTAGATTGCCTGACTGCCACTGGGAAGGGCCATTATGCTGTTTCTTTGCCTGCTGTCATGAAAAGCGGTTTTCCCCTGCCTGTTTGCTCATCTGCTGTTGCAAGATTCTTAATAAATAGGAATGGCCCAACACCTTCCAGCTCCACAGTTCCTCTACCATCTGCCCAAATCCAGTGTGAACCTGCCTGGCCTCAGCCACTGGAATTACAGTTGGTGTAGTCAGCAGGATTTGGATCAGGTCCGTATGGAGCTACTGACACCTTTGGAGGGTGGGAAAGAGGCGTGACTGTTGTTCTCCAGCACATGGTTCCCTATGGCTCTCCTGATGGTTTCAGCCCTGCGAGCAGAGACCAAAATCTCTATGAGAGACTGCATGAGGTCAAAAGCCCCAAGATGAGCTACAGACTGAGCAGTGACAGTGGCAGGAACTACAACAGTTGCTGGAGAAGGAGACTAACCAGTTTCAAGAGCTGCAGTTTGCGCTTAAAGCAGAACGCTGGCACCAGCAGTTTTAACGAAACAACTACCAGTTCAAGAGCTCGAGTTCCAGCTTCAGGCCAAGATCTGGCAGTGGCAAGAGCCAGAGTGGTCACTGAAAATGGAGCTGCATCTGTGCCAGTGGAGTGACTCTGAGTCAGCGGTTGTAGTCGTTTCTGACTTTTGAGGAGGAGAAGGTTCAGGCTGGAACTGCCATTGGCAGACTCAAAGCCCGACTGGTAGTCACCAAGAAGGTAAAAACCCAGCGGCAGAAAGTGCCTCAGGAGTAGACACAACCCCTTCCACAAGTAGTTGAACACTCTGTGGTCTGGACCCACACTCAGGCAAAGCTGATGGAGTTGGGGGTGAAATTCAGGCAGACACCTACCAAGTCCCTAGCAGCCTGGTTGCTGTGGTTGTGGGACATAAGGGTGGATGGCATCATGCTCTCCAGAACAGAGATGGAGAAATTGGCTGCCATTACCACACTTCTCCTTGAGGCGGCATCTTCAGAACTGCCATGACAACCCAGGAAACCATCCCCTCTTAGAATGGGTGATGGCTGCCATTCATACAGTCTGTCAGAATGCTGGAGATTTACCAGGGGCAGTAAATTGATGGTAGTCATATACTGGGCTGCAGGAACTAGGAATTTCTAGATTCCTAGTTCTTCATTCCAGGAACTAGGTATGAGGAATTCTGCTTTCAACCCAAGGTCCCATGAGCCAGATGAGGAAGTATTTACAGCAGGGATGAGGGACCTTATTCTCTGTAGCATCAGCCCTGTTTGGGTCACTAGTGGCTATCTCGAGCCCATCAACACTGTTACACACAGTGGCAGATTTAGGGGAGGTGGAGGCAGCACAGAACCATAAGGCTGTGCAGGCTGCTGCCTGTGTTGCCCCCCCACCCGGCCCCTGCTCCCACACTGACTAACAAGAGAAACAGGCTTGTAAAGGTTACCCAAACATAGATATGGTAGATATGATTGCTGCCAGAGCAGACAGAAATTAGATGGCAGGTCTAATAGAGTCCTGCTAGAGCTTTGGCAGCAGCTTAAGCCAGAACAGAGGTTCCAGCCCCTAAAAAATCAGGTGAAATGGGCAGCCCTGACAACTGCCAAGAAAATGGCTGGTGCTTGAGCAGCATGGTGGCAAGACTGCACATTGTAGGCAGCTGCCAATAAAAAGCAGCGAGAGCAGCTAAGAAAACTGTCAAGGTGGTACCTGGCTGCCTAAGATAGAAGTGTATTATCCCTTAAGTGCTCAGAGAAACATCATTATGAAGGGCACCTTTGTAAGTTCCCTATGGCCTGTAATGAGTTCTACCATTTTGTTGCACATAGGACCAGCAGATCCTGGTGTACAGGCCAATAAAGTTTGGTATGCCCACCTGGAGTGGCCTCTGGTACCTGCTACTGTGCTGTCTGCAGACAACTCTGGTCTGTATTCTACCAGAAGGGAAAGATTTGCCTCTCTTGGTCCTGCTGACAACTCTCTCCTTTTGTCCATAGCTTACTAAACGTTGTAAGCCTGGTCCTGCTCTGGCAGAGGAGACCTCTAAGGTGGAATGCCAAACCAGGGACACCCTCCCAAGAATGGTGGGCATCTTTTGCAGCAGGCTGGCATACCACCTTTTTCATCATTTTTTGGTATAGCTTGTGCCTTTGTAATTTGCTTGCTGTAGTCTGTACTGTTTTTGTTTATGTAATGTACCTCACTCTTCGCACAGGGACCATCGCAGAAGATTACCTGTTGCATAGATTGAGGGGTGGAATGTAGGGAAAACAGCTGTGTTTGGCTTGCTCGCTTGCACTTTGCGTAATTAGTGTGTGAACACATGGCAGAGCCATATGTGTATAGCCTATGTAAGGCTACAGGTGCTCTCCCAGGGAAGTTTTTGCAGATTGCTTGCCTGCCACTGTGAGGGGCTGTTCAGCTGTTCACTTGTCTGCTGCCACAAGTGGTGATTTTATTTTTGCTCACCCACTGCTATGAGAAGCGGGTTTCTCCTGCCTGTGTGTTCGCCTGTTGTTGTGAGACTCTGATAAACAGGAATAACCCTGTACTTTTTGACTCTGCAGTTCCTCTACCATCTGCCCAAATCCAATGTGAACCTGCCTGGCCTCGGCCACTGACATTACAGTGGTCCACGTAATCCTGGGGGAACTTATCCACATTAGCTCTTCTTTGGCCCTGGGTTTCCCTTTCTTAGGAGAGGGGAATGCACAGGAGGCTGATTGTGTAGCTTGCTGTTTGACTGGGTTCTACCCTCCTCCTGGGAAGGACCACCCTATGGGAGTTCACTACAGCTGGACTGTGAGCAAGAAAAGACCAGAAGGACACAGATGAAGTTGACATCCCCAGGCCGTGGTGGCATTCCCTGGACTCCACAATTATGTTCCCCAGTGGTTCCCGAAACAGGCCACAGGCCTACTCACCAAGCTCTCCTCGAACCAATCCTTTATGTAGGCAGCTGTGGGGCCTGGGATCTGGCTCAGGAGCACTGCTCTCTCCTGAGGATGCACTAGCGTCTCCAGGGCCAGCCTCAGGTCTTCAACAAGATGGAGTACTGGGAAGGGGTTCCTGTAGGAGGCCGGGGAGGCCAGTCCAGGTTCACAGGTACCGTCACTAATATCTACACCTGGTTTCGTGCCTAAAACAAGAGAGAGGCAGGGGCCTTGGTAAGAAGGGTGGACGTCATGGGCAGGGAACTGGTAAAGCGCAAAGGTAGTGAAAGGAGAGGTGGAAGGGACAAATAAGAAGCCTAGAAGATAAGTTCTGTCTCAGCAGAATTTCTCCAAAAGTAAACTCTGCAGACACCGTCTTCAATCCTGGGCTGGGCATGATAAGAAGAGACCTGTCGGAGGTTGGGGCCTGTGCCCAGGGGGGCTCGCATACGGAATCTCACACCATTACACAACTGGGAAAACACAGCCAGCCCTCACCACTGACCAAACACGTGCTAGCTAAAAACAGCGAGATGCCGTTCTTCAGCTCTTAGATTAATCATCTAGGTTTCTTTTAGTTGGGTAGACTGTCTGCACATATGACCACCAAATATTCCTCCCATCCTTGTATGCCATTCTAGTCCTTTCATCCGTGGTGGTTTCTGACCCTGGGCTGGCCTTGTGACTTGCTCTGCTCAATAGTACGCAGTGGAATTGATGCTGTGTCAGTTCTGGCGAGTGTTTAGTAAACTGGGCGATTTTCTGGATCTACCCAATTGGGAGAACTCTATATCCGCTGACATACACGTTAGCCTGTATTAATTACCTTGTATGTCCACCCATATCTCATCTCCTCGTTATGGGCAGTGAAGTCTCTGAGGGCAGAGTCCCTGTCATAATTAGCCACGTTCCTAGCACTGTGCCCTTCCCTGTAGATGTTGAAGGGGAATCAGACTGAATGTCTTACACATGTGCTTGGATGAAGAGCTAAGGAGAATACTTAGACTTCCTCAGAAATCTGAAATATTGGGTCAGCTCTTTCTAATTTGATATGCCCCAAATCGGACTAATTTTGCCTTGCTATACCCCACCATTTAAACAAAAACCAGTCTTTTTTGCTTAAGTACAGTAATATGTTTTTCAAACCAAAACTGGGGCGACACAGTCTAATAAAGTATTTCTGTGCTTCTTGCAGCAGTAAGAAATGCTTTAGAAAAGATGGCTTAGATGATGGCATTTTGGATTGTTTATAAGGCCAACAGGATAAAATATCTGAAGTCAGGCCTCTACTGGAAAATATGGGCTGTAGGGCCACCACATCTACGGTTACATTGAAGGCCTGACGTCTAATTCCAGGTCCCTTTATTCGTCTGAGAGCCAACCTCCTACTCACCATGGCAGGCTCTGGAATGAGAAATGCACACAGAAGGAAACAATTACCATTTGATTGCCGGTTTGCTTTCTGAAAGTGCAGGATAGAGGGACTCATGGATCACAACCTATAAACAAGTCTGTGGCTCTGGGAGCTAGGAAACAGCCTGATTAGCCACACCCCAGTGTGTGCTCAGCCCTCTCTGGCTCCTTCAAACTCAATTTAGACTTGACTCGGAGGGCCCTGCCAAACGTCAGGCAAGAAAATGGACAGAAGCAGAGCAAGACCCCCACAAGCAAGATCTCCACACAATTGCTGAGTAATCCTTTCACAGCCTGGACACACTTCAATACATACCAAACACACACACACACACACCATGACTGCATCCTTTTATAAATGTAAGATGACTCAGGCCAGAAGTAGGTGAGAAGACTGAGATTTTCATTCACTTTCTATCAGTCTGTTAATGAATGTTGTCTTGGACAACATAAAAGAAGAGAGCACACACATGCCCTATACCAGTAATTGTAATAATGCATTAAGCTCACTTACTTAAATGCAAAAATTTTGAATAATGGAATAAAAGAAATACAGTTCTTTGATGCTATCAAGAGAGACATACAAAAATTATGTCACTGAATGATTGAAATATAATGTATTCAAAGATAAAACTATCCCATACAATGGAGTAGGCATGTTGATCAGGCTGTTAAAAATGCCTTCCGCAGTCCTGGCCAGTTGGCTCAGCAGTTGAACATTGGCCTGGTATATGGAAGTCTCAGGTTTAATTCCTGGTCAGGGCACACAGGAGAAGTGATCATCTGCTTCTCCATCTTCCATTCTCCTCTCTCTCTCTCTCTCCCTTCTGCAGTCATGGCTCAAGCAGTTTGAACAAGATGGCCCCGGGTGCTAAGGATGGCTCCATGGCCATCCTCAGATGCTAAAATGGCTCTGTTCCTAAGCAATGGAGCAACAGCCCCAGATGGGAAGAGCATCGCCCCCTAGTGGGCTTGCTGGGTGGATCCCAGTCAGAGTACATGAGGGAATTTGTCTCTGCCTCCCCACCTCTCACATAAAAATAAATAAATACATACATAAATAAAAGCAGCCTTCTGCCAAACACACACAGTCACTGAATAAAATGATGAAAACAAAATTTAAAATCATCTTAACAGTCCTACAAAAAAACTGAACCATAATTTTAAATTTTTTCTATAGAGGAAATACCAGGTCAAAAGCTTTTACAGGCTAGTTCTATCAAGTCTTCAAGAAGTGAATAATCCTACTCTCACTATGTTGTTCAGTATTAAAAAGGAAGAATTGCTCCCAGTTCACTCAATAAGGAGCGCCTGCCAGTACAACTAGTAGACCAGAGCGTGAGTGAGGCCCCTGGAACTGTGCAACTTAGCAGCCCTGAGTACTACAAAAGGAAAAGATAGACCTTCTCACTGGTGAACTTAGATATACAAATCCTAAACACAATTTTACAAAATCGAATTCCACAGTCTGTAGAAAAAGATAACACATTAGTGGGGCAACTGCGTCAGGCTTGCTTGCAGGGTTACCAGCTGTAAGTACTTTGCCTGATTGGTGTGTGGGTGCGTAGCAGCGCCACGTGAGTATGGCCTATATAAGGTTATGGGTGCTTGTCCTCGAGAGAGATGGGAGATTGTGGATGGCAGACTGCCTGCTTGCCACTGTGAGGGGCCATTCTTGCTGTTTGTGTGCCAGAAAAGAGGATTTCCTCTGCCTGTGTGCTCATCGCCATTGTGAGACTTTATTAAATGGTAATGGCCCAACACTTTCCAGCTCCACAGTTTCTCTACAATCTGCCCAAATCCAATGTGGACCTGCCTGGCCTCGGCCACTGGCATTACAACATTGTAACCATTTCTCCCTTGAAAAATGACAGATCAAGCAGACCCAAAAAGAAAATTAAAAATAAAGGAGTTATATATCAGAACAACAAAGGACAAATAGCAAACTATGTCCCAAACATCAAGAGATGGTACATTACATTCAAGCACATTGTTGGGAAAACAGCTGTAATAGGCTTGCTCACTTGTACTTTGCCTGATTAGTGTTGTGAGCACGTGATAGCACCATGTGTGTATCGTCTATGTAAGGCTGCAGGTGCTTGCCCTCAGGGTGAGTGGCAGATTGCAGATTGCCTACCACCACTGTGAGGGGCCATTTTTCTGTTTGTTTGCCTGAGAAGCAGTTTTTGCCTGTCTGTTGCTCATCCACTGATGTGAGACTTTATTAAATGGTAATGGCCCAATGCTTTCTGGCTCTGAAATTTCTCTACTGTCTGCCAGAATCCAGTGTGGACCTGCATGGCCTCAGCCACCAGCATTACATCTGACATAGTGGGCAGATTTGGGTCAGATCGGTATGGAGTTGCTGACACCCTTGAAGGGTGGGGTAGAGGAGTAGTTATTTCCCATGGCTGTCCTTTTGGGGGCCATAGGCTGGATGTTCTGTACAGCCTTGTGAGAAGAAACCAAAAGCTCTGTGCGAGAGGCTGCCTGAGGTCAAAAGCTCCAGGACGAGCTGCAGACTGAGGACTGACAGTGGCAGGAACTGCAACAGTTGCTACAGAAGGAGACTGACTGAGCTCAAGAACTCCAGTGTGAAATGCAGGCTGAGCATCAGTGGCACCTGGAACTGGAACAGTTGCTGGAAAAGGAATTACAGGTTTGTGAGCTCCAGTTTGCCCTAGAAACCAAACGTTGGCAGCAACAGTTGTTAGAGAAACAACTGTGGGTTCAAGAGCTGGAGCTTCAGCTTCAGGCCAAGTCAGCAGCTGCAGGAGCCGAAGCAGGTGCTGAAGATGGAGCTGCATCCATACCAGTGGAGTGACTCTGAGTCAGTGGTTGTAATTGTTTCCAACTCCTCTGAGGAGGAGATTCAGGCTGAAACTGCCGTCCACAGACTCAGAGCCCAGCCAGTGTTTTCCCAGAAGGTTAAAACCCAGCAGCCAAGAGCCCCTCAGGAGCAGGCACAACCCCCTCTGCAGGTAGTGGAGCACTCTGTGGTCTGGCCCTTCACCCTGACAGAGCTGATAGAGTTGGGGGTAAAATTCAGACAGAAACCCACCAAGCCCCTGGCAGCCTGGTTGCTGAGGTTGTGGGACATAAGGGTGAATGGCATCATGCTCTCCAGAACAGAAATGGAGAAAATGGCCACTGTTACCACACATTCCTTCCTTAGGCACTTTTCAGAACTTCCATGACAATCCAGAACTTCCATGACAATCCAGAAACTATATCCTATTAGAATGGGTGATGCCTGCCATTTGTGCAGTCTGGCAGGATGCTGGAGACTTGCCAGGGGCAGTGAGTTGGTAGAAATCCTATAATGAGCTGTCTTGGATCCTTTGGGAACTAGGTATGAAGAATGCTCCTTTCAACTCGAGGTTCCCGTGGGCCAGATAAGGAAGTGTTTACAGCAGGGATGAGGGACTTTATTCTCTATAGCACCCCATCAGCCCTTTCGGGGTCACTAGTGGCTATCTTGGGCCCCTGTGTGGGGCAGCCCATCAGCGCAGCTACACAGACAGTAGATTTGGGGGAGCTAGAGCCAGACAGGACCATAAGGCTGAGCAGGCTGCTGCCTGTGCTGCACCTCCCCCCTACCACCCCCAACTAACAAGAGAAACAGGCCTGTAAAGGTTACTTGAAGCCCTGGCTGGTTGGCTCAGCGGTAGAGCGTCGGCCTGGCGTGCAGAAGTCCCCGGTTCGATTCCCGGACAGGGCACACAGGAGAAGCGCTCATCTGCTTCTCCACCCCTCCCCCTCTCCTTCCTCTCTGTCTCTCTCTTCCCCTCCCGCAGCCGAGGCTCCATTGGAGCAAAGATGGCCTGGGCGCTGGGGATGGCTCCTTGGCCTCTGCCCCAGGCGCTAGAGTGGCTCTGGTCGCAACAGAGTGACGCCCCGGAGGGGCAGAGCATCGCCCCTGGTGGGCGTGCCGGGTGGATCCTGGTCGGGTACATGCGGGAGTCTGTCTGACTGTCTCTCCCCATTTCCAGCTTCAGAAAAATACAAAAAAAAAAAGGTTACTTGAACCCAGATGTGGGTAAATTTGATTGCAGCCAGGGCAGATAGGGAGAAATTAGACGGCAGGTCTATCTAATGAAGTCCTCTTAGAGCTTTGGCGGCAGCTTAAGCCACAACAGAGGCTCTAGCTACTGAAAAAGCAGAGACAGTGGGTGGCCCTAGCAGGTGCCAAGAAAATGGCTTGCAATCAGATTGCATGGTTGCAAGATTACTTGTTGGAGACAGCTGTGGAACAGGAGGATCCCCAAGACCCATCGTCCCAGTTTGAATAGGGGGAAGGCCAAGAGACCCGTCTAACGGGAATGGGCAGGGGCCGGAGGCCCCAAGTGATACCGGCAATCCACTGGTTCCCTTCTAAAGTGTAGCAGGTGTTGGATTTAAAAATAATAGGTATTGTGTTGCAGTAGCAGCAGCAACAAAGAGAACAGTCAAGGCAGCACAAACTTTGAGATGCTTGACCCCGCCAGGCCCTGTGAGCTTGGACCTCTGAGGGGCTGGATGGGGCTTGTGGCAATGGACAGAGCACTGTGGAAAAGCACTGAGATCCGTTAGTCAAGAGCTGTGTGGCTAGCTGCCTGTAATGGACCTTTACCTTGGTGATTTGTACAGAAAACTGGGCTGTCTATAGTGAACTGATCATTGAGCAGTGTAATGGACTCTTGGACTGTGACCAAAGGGCAGCACTGGCTCCCTTGCTGGATGGACATGCAGCTTGTGGACAGTAGTATAAGACACTTTGATGGGGGGGGGGGGGGCACAGCACCTGCAGAGGCCCTCTGCACCGGGAAGCTGCTCCCATCCAGTTGCAGAGAAACACCAAGGACACTATATGGGCATAAAGTGTTTCAATGGACATAGCCCTACACTATACAGGCCCTCCCACCCATATGTGGTAGGGGGCTGGAGGTGGGCCTTCAGTTATCTCTGGGCAGAGTGCTCAGGGAGGCATTGTGAAGGGCACATTTGTAATTATTGTATAACTTGTGCTGTTGCTGTAGGCTCTGATTGTTTGTGTAATGTAGCTCACTCCTCGCACAGGGACCACTGCAAAAGATACCTGTCATGTAGATTGTGAAGTGAGCAACCCTAAAGGGGTGTAATGTTGGGAAAACAGCTGTGTTAGGCTTGCTTGCTTGTACTTTGCATGATTAGTGTGTGAGTACATGGAAGGGCCATGTGTGTATAGCCTATGTAAGGTGGTTTGACTCAGGCAGATAGCGGATTGTGCATTGCCTGCCCACCACTGTGAGGGTTTTTTTTTTTGCTGTTTGTTCGCCTGTGGTGTTAAGAAGAGGTTTCCCCTGCCTGTTTGCTCATTCACTATTGCAAGACTTTATTAAATGGGAATGTCCCAATGCTTCCTGGCTCCAGTTTCTCTACCTTCTGCCTGAATCCAATGTGGACCTGCCTGGCCTCAGTTACCGGCATTACACACATATAAAATATTTTTTCAAAATTGACCATAGACAAGGCCATATAGGAAGTCTCAACAAAAATCAGGAACTGCTATAAAGGAGACCTTACTCCTGTTTCCACATTTCTGGGGGAAGGGAGGGTGGTTTTCACTACCACATTTATGGCTTCTCCTCTGTCTCCCTTCATTCAATCTTTCCTCAAAGGAGGAATGACTCTTCTGAGAGAGCTGAAAGAAGGAATTTTCTCCAAAGTCCCCTGTCCCTGGATGCTAGCATTATCTTCAGAGAAGCCTTCTGAGACCAACTCCAGCTCAGCAAGATGCAAGTCTGTAGGTTGGGATTAAGTTCCGTTTGGGGGGTGTCTGTGTGTAGGATGGATGGTTTTCAGGATCCTAATTGTGGCTTTAGGTCGAGCTAACGTTCCTTTCTATCAGGGAAATTAACGATAAAGCTGATATTCTGGTCTCCCTTTTCTCTCTGTCAATTCCTTAATTGGTTTAAAACTAAAAAGAGGAATAAAGGGAATATTTACTGATTCTGTGCTAGACAGAATAATGACCTCCCCAAAGCTGTCCATCACCTCATCCCTGGAACCTATACATGTGTTACTTTACATGGCAAAAGGGATTTCACAGATGTGATTAAGAGTCATGAGACGAGGAGATTATCCTGGGTTATTAATCACATGAGCTCTTAAATCAGAAAATGGAGGCAGAAGATTGGGTCAGAGATGAGAGGGGAGCACTAGGCCTGCCTTGTTGGCTTTGAAGATGGAGAAAGGGGGCCATAAGCCAAGGAAGGGGACAGCATTATAGCAGCAATAGAGAAGGCAGACGCTGCAGAGTTGTACAGAGAAAATGCTCCAAAGATGCAGAAACACACACATTTTTCCCCCATTGATTTGAGAGAGAGAGAGAGAGAGAGAGAGAGAGAGAGAGAAAGAAAGAGAGGGAAAGAGAATGGGGAGGGAGCGAGGAAGAGAAGAGCATCAACTCGTCGTTTCACTTAGTTGTGCACTCATTGATTGCTTCACATGTGTGCCCTGACTGGGGGTCAAATCATGACCTCTGAGGTGCCAGGTCGACATTTTATCCACTAAGCCACCTGACCAGAGCCCCCCCCCCCCCCACACACACACACACACACTTTTTAAAGCAACTAAGCTGAGGGAAACCTTCAGGGCTCAGAACATCAGAGACAAGAGCGCTTGAGCTGGTGTTTGCCCTGTAGGCCACCTCCAATTCCCTGATGTCCTAATGCCTAGGCTTGAATGGGCCACTTAAGGGGGACAGGAGAAAAAGCAGAGGGCTTGAGCAAAGAAGAGAACTCGGTGGGGGAACCTCTTCACAACACCAGGATGCAAAAGGAAAATACCCTCAGTAATCAATGAGAAAAAAGAGAATGATGGCTGTTGAGTGCTTGCCACTGTGGGCCATTTCAACCTCTTTACACAAGGGGTGGTCTTTGACTTCTGAACCCACTAGACACCTCCAAATTTCCACTCTGATTCTCTTCAGGTCAAAGTCCAAGCAGAACACTCTCACTCTGAATCCTGAACAAGAATCAGGCAACTCTGCTACTGATGACTGCTGTTTGCTGACCCCCCTCAGAGAGGACACAGACAAGACCCATTACCAGTTCTGAGCATGGACTCACCGCGTGGCCTTGAACACCACAACTAAAATCTTTACGGGCCAAGGTAAATAATCTCAGTCTTAATCCTACCCTCAATCTTCAAATCTTCAAGAGAACAAACAAACAAGAAAACAAAAATACTCCAACCCAGACACTAACCATAATTGGCAGAAAGGCCCAATCAGCATAAACTCTTTTATAACTGTCATAAAACAGACTCCCTTTAACTATTCCTCATTGATGGGTACAGCTTGCAAATAGTGGCATGAGTAACCTTTTGCCAGAGTGAAGAGGAATAGTGGCCCTCTGTGTCCTCACCATGGGGTTCTCTGGTCCCATTACAGAAGTGGCCTCACCGAGCAGCCACTGAACCTGTTAGCCCACAAAGTAAAATTAGCAAAATTTTACATGTGCAAAATTAGCATATGTGACAGTTGCTCTGGGCCATCCAAAGGGATATAATTAAGCAATAAAAAGTTCAATTTCAACTGTCAGTACTGTAATTACAGTCTTATTTGCAGGTAAATCACAGGGACTAATCGGGAGGAAGACCAGATCAAAAGGCAAAATAAAACAGATGCAACAAGTCTTCTGTACTAGAAACAAATCATTTTGACAAGAATTCTGGAGTCTTTAACAGATACCTCTTCCCAATTTTCAGTCATAAAATTCCTGTGTTCCGATCAAGCAGTCACACCCATGATACCAATTTAGGTTTCAAGAATTCGGCTTTACAGATTGTTTCACTTAATGGTCCTCTCTCTGCATACAAGGCATTTCTCTTTCACACACCCCAGGAACTTGTGAGTGCCTTGAAATGCGGGTCATCACACTATGGCTCAGGACAGGCATACGTGGCACTTGAGCATCAGGATGTCCTCCTAGAATATTCCTGGCCTTGTTGTTTATGGGACTGATAATCTCCTGCACTGTCTGCATTGATTGGAGGAGGGGAACACTATTTTTGGTATTAAATGCCTTAAGTGCTCTTTCTAGAAAGCGTTTTGGAAAGTAAACAGTAGCCTATTATACCATAGACTAATTTATAAAGGGAAATTCCTTGTTATATGTTATATTATTAATAATCATTATTGAAGAAATTGTGTCTGTTTTAGTAGGAATCCATGTTGTTTTTGCATAAATGTTTGCTATTTGGGATTGGCATGAAGACCATAAAATTTTCTTCCATTGAAATAAGTGGTAACTGTGTTTTCATAAAGAACACAGTCTTTGGCTACTCATCTGAGTACTTTAACAGATGCAAAAGCAATGGTGTTTTGGTAGTGTTGGCACGACTTGATATCATTTGACTTCAAATTCATCAGAATTGAAATAAAGAAAGGAGGATTTAAGCCCTGGCCAGTTGGCTCAGTGGTAGAGTGTTGGCCCAACATCTGGATGTCTCGGGTTCAATTCATGGTCAGGGCACATGGGAGAAGCGACCGTCTGCTTCTCCACCCCTCCCCCTCTCCCTTCTCTCTCTCTATCTCTCTTTTTCCTCTCCTGCAGGCCTGGCTCTGTTGGAACAATTTGGCCCCGGGCACTGAGGATGGCTCTATGGCCTCATCTCAGGTGCTAAAATAGCTCAGTTGCTGAGCAACAGAGCAACCGCCCCAGATGTGTAGAGCATTGCCCCGTAGGGGGCTTGCTGTGAGGTTCCTGATTGGGGCACATGCAGGAGCCTGTCTCTCTGCCTCCTTGCTTCTCACTTAAAAAGAATTTTTTTAAGAAACGGCGGATTTAAATGTTCACACAAGCCTGAGTTATGGTGGCACACTGGATAAAGCGACAAGCTGGAATGCTGAGGTCACTGGTTCAAAACCCTGGGTTTGCTGGGTCAAGGCACATATGAAAAGCAACTATTACAAGTTGATCCTTCTTGCTCCTCCCACCACCTTTCTCTCTCTCTATCCTCTCTCTAAAATCAATAAATAAGACCTTTAAAAAAAACAACTGTTTATTCAAAAATGCCATTTCTTTAGGATCTATGGTGTCATGATGTAGAGCCACAGTATGAAGCTTTCTTTTAACTGTGCCACCCTTTAAGCAAAGCAACCTATACTGGACAGTCTAATGTGTAAGAGAGAGATGAGAGCAAAGTCATTGTATTTAGCTAAGCACTGGGAACAAAACCAGAACTGGACTTCGTTCCAAATTAACTCTTTTCTCCTATAGACAGCCCCACAGAGCCCCCGGGGCCCTACTGCACACCATCATAAAACTAACACAGAAATAAAAGGAGCCCAGAAGAGACTCAGATAGGCCTGAATTCCAATCTTAGTTCTGCAACTTCCTAGTACTGTGACCTTGTGTTGGCAACTAAGTTTGTAAAATCTGTATTTTCTGGTTTTGCACACTTTTATTGTTAAAATGGTCCCTGCCCAGGTGAAAGGGCTAATTACTTTCCTGCTTGGGAAGGGCCATTGTTATGCTAATGTTTACTGGAAGGGAGATTCTGCCCCCACCACTGAGAGGTGTGTGAGGATTTCTTTTCCTGTCCTCCCTGATCCCTTGCCCTCTGTTGGGCAGATAAAATGTATTATGGCACTTTGTTAAAAATGGTGCTGCCCACGTGAGGCCGTTGCCCAGGTGATATTAATGTGTGTTGGGAATCCTTGTAGCCTGGGGCTTGGTTTTGGGATTAAGCCTTTCCCACCCTTTTTGATGTGGGGTGGTACAATCCAATCATGCCTCAGAGAAGTGACTTTGTATTAGAGACTTCCCTATTTTGTATATTGGATTGGAGGTTGTGAAGCTACAATATAAAATGGGGGCAGAACAAGAGTTTGCTCTCTTGGTTCCTGGGATGATTAGCATGAGAGAGCAGAGCAGAGAGCAGAAAGAGGCCATGTGGCCAGGAGAAGCAGCCAAGATGGCGGAGTGCTGAGTGAGATGCCAGTTTGTGCAGTTTGTATCTGGGATAAGGAAGGAGATGGGGAACTGAGGAGAATAAGGCTGGTGAGCTAGAAACCTTTGATTCTAGGAAACTCGGATAAGTCAGTGGCTTTGTGAGCACTGAATGTGAGTGGGTTTTGGAGCCCAGTGTATGGTTTTACTTGCCCGCCGGGTGCAAGCTAGGATTAAAGAAAATGGCCTATCAGTTTTTGACTCCATTGTTTCTTTACCGACTGTCCAAATCCAATGCAAACCTGCATGGGCCAGGCTGCTGTGATGGTAGCCCTGGCAGCTGGCTTTACACCCTCCATGGGAAAAGCAGAAGCAGGTTTTCTGCTTTTCCCTTGGCTTTTCTCGTGGCTTGCCGGTTGTTGGGCAGATAAGTTATTTTATGCCCACTCTGTTAAAGATGGCCGCTGCTCTCACGTGGTGGTGCTCTCACATGGTGATGCTGTAAAGCCAGTAGACAGGGCTGCCATCACAGCAGCCTTCTGGCCCATGCAGGTTCGCATTGGATTCGGACAGTCGGTAAAGAAACCATGGAGCCAAAAACTGGTGGGCCATAGCCTTTAATCCCAGCTTGCACCCGGCGGGCAAGTAAAAATACACACTGGGCTCCAAAACCCAGTCACACTCAGTGCTCACAAAGCCACTGACTTATCCAAGTTTCCTAGAATCAAAGGTTTCTAGCTCACCAGCCTTATTCTCCTCAGTTCCCCATCTCCTTCCTTATCCCAGATACAAACTCTACACAAACTGGCATCTCACTCAGCACTCCGCCATCTTGGCTGCTTCTCCTGGCCTACTCCACGTGGCCTTTCTCTGCTCTCCTCTGCTCTCTCTTCTAATGATAATCTCAGGAACCAAGAGCCCAAGTTTCCGCTTCGTCCCCATTTTATAGTGTAGCTTCACAACCTTTAATCCAATATACAAAATAGGGAAGTCTCTAATACAAAGTCACTTTCTGAGGCATGATTGGATTGTACCGCCCCACATCAAAAAGGGTGGGAAAGGCTTAATCCCAAAACCAAGCCCCAGGCTACAAGGATTCTAACTGCCCACAAAGACACACATTAATATCACCTGGGCAACGGCCTCCCCGTGGGCAGCGTAATCTTTAACAAAGTGAGCATAATACATTTTATCTGCCCAACAGATGCCCTCACGTCATACAGCTAATTGCCTTTCATGCTTGGGAAGGGGCTTGGTTATGCTAATGTGTGCTGGAGGAAGGAGTTGTCCCAGGGAAAAGTTTTAAAAGGAGGAGGTAGTAGGTCATTTTGAGAAGACCATGTTGTAGCAGGGCAGAGAGGCCGCGTGGAGGAGGCAACCAAAAAGGCAGAATGGTGAAGGAGAAGCCAGTTTGTGCAGGAGAAGGAGATGGGGAACAGAGGTGAATAAGTCTGGTGAGGTAGAAGCCTTTGATTATAGGAAAATTAAGATGAGTCAGTGGCTTTGGGAGCCCTGAATGGAAAGGGAATTGTTTTCCCGCTGTGTGTTTTTACTGACTTGCTGAGTGTGAGTCTAGAATAAAGGAAAATGGCTCACCAGTTTTTGGCTCCACTGTTTCTTTATGATAGATCCGAATTAAATGCAAACCTAAACCTGCACGGGCCAGGCGGCTGTGACGGAGGCCGTGGCTACTGGCCATACATTGGTCTTGGTGAAACACCAATAAACAGAATGGCCCACTATCCTCTGACTCCGTCATTTCTTTATTGTCTGCCCGAATTCAATGAGAACCTGCATGTGAATGGCCACGATGGCGGCCCCTGGCCATACACCTTGAGTGGTAAAAAACAATATCAATACCAATATCAACAAAATAAGTAGTAACGTACATCAATTGAGCACTAAGTGCCTTATTTGCATTAATTTAATTGTCTCAATAATATAAGATCGGTACTATTATCACCACTTTTATATATAAGAAAACCGAAGCTCAGAAAAACTAAGCAGTTTGCCCAAAGATCTCACAGCCAGAGTAAGTGGCTGAGCTGGGATTCAATCCCCAACTATGTAACTCTGTAGTCTACATTAACAACCATAAAAACTACGAAGCTCTTTGATCCTGTTCAGACCAACCATCTTGAAAATGAGGGTGATATTAACAATCTTGAGGCAAAGTGTCCAGCGCAAAGTCATTCAATAATTATCATTCTTTCAATCACAAATGGCATAGAATATGCCCTCCAGACACTCACTAATAACCTCAGTGTTGAATTATCTGTCAAACAGTGCCCATGAAACACCGCATGAGCCAATTACTACTTAAGAGATGGTTTACAGGATGTGCCAAACACTGAGTCTTCAAAAGGATTAGTGATTTGTTATTCCAAAAGAATCAGCCAAACAAAGGCACTAGTAGAGAAAATAATAAATGAAGTTCCGTATGCAGCCAGACAGAGAATATATACAGAAACCACTAACTGCCTTCTAACCAATGAAAGGAGAGCTTAGTCACAAAAATAAATAAAACATACATATGACAAATGTTTATGTGCTCCAGACCAATGAAGACACTGGAGATGCAGCAAAACCTCTGTCCTGATTGAACTTACATTCTGGTGCAGGAGGCAGATAACACACAAAGAGACAAAAGTGAAGATAATAGAGCAGGTGGTGATGAGTGTACCAGCAAGTATCAACAGGACAGGAGCACAGGGCGCTATATTTGAGAGGGCTGGGAGGCCTCTCTGATATGGTGATATTTCAGCAGGTATCTATCTGATCTGAGTGCACCTGGGAGATAGCATTCCAACAGAGAGGACGGCAGACGCAGAGGCAGCCAGAGCTCGGGGCTAATGTGAGACAAGCCAGACGGAGAGTGGTAGGAGAAGCAGCTGGAAAGGCAACCTAAGACCAAATCTCATAGGGCACTGCTGGTTCTGACATGGACTTGAGACTTACCCTGAAATGAGAAGCCATTAAGTGTTCTATGTTTTTTGTGTGTTTTTTTTTTTTTTTGTATTTTTCTGAAGCTGGAAACGGGGAGAGACAGTCAGACAGACTCCCGCATGCGCCCGACCGGGATCCACCCGGCACGCCCACCAGGGGCGACGCTCTGCCCCTCCGGGGCGTCGCTCTGCTGTGACCAGAGCCACTCTAGCGCCTGGGGCAGAGGCCAAGGAGCCATCCCCAGCGCCCCGGCCATCTTTGCTCCAGTGGAGCCTTGGCTGCGGGAGGGGAAGAGAGAGACAGAGAGGAAGGAGGGGGAGGGGTGGAGAAGCAAATGGGTGCTTCTCCTATGTGCCCTGGCCAGGTTTCGAACCCGGGTCCCCCGCACGCCAGGCCGACGCTCTACCGCTGAGCTAACCGGCCAGGGCCAAGTGTTCTATGTTTTACGGATTACACTGTAGATGACAGTCTAGAAGAGGGCAAGAACAGAGCAAAGACCACTCGGAAGACTATGCATTAATCTTGTAGATTAATCTGGGTGAGCCTACTGAGGCAAAAGCAAGCCCTATACAATGAAAATCTCAAAACTCCAATGCGTCAAATAAGGGTCTGAATAAATAAGAACTCTACTGTGTCTCTGGAGAAGACTTCACAGAACAAATATTTTTTTGTCTCATTAATTTATCAAGAGCTAAGATTTTATAGTGCTTACTACATGCCGGGCACTGTTCTAAGCACCTTACATTTGTAAGCACAGCAACCCTTTATGGTGGGTACTATTATTATTCCTATTTTAAATATGAGGAAACTGAGGCACACATCATACAAGTTACTTGTAGGATTTGTAGTGTTAGGATTTGAACTAGGCAGTCTGGCTACAGCTGCTCTTCCTGACTAATCTGCAAAGACGGTCTTACATTGTCGCTCTACCCAACTCACTCCTATGCCTGACAGAGTGGCCCAGGAAGCCCTTCAAGAAAGAAGCTGCCAGGATGTAGAAATGAGGAAATGGATGGAGGAGGGAGCAGGCTGTGCTGGAAGAGCAGAAGGAGGGGTCTCCCAGGCTCCACACCTCACCCAGGGCCACTCCCTGCACACCCAGCCCAGGTCCCCACCTACAGGTCCTGGACCAAAGCACTGCCCTGAGGGTACAGTCATGCAATCCTCTAGGAATCAGAGGGAATTTTTCCAGAGCCTTGGTTTTAGAAATGCCTGTGTGGTGAGTTAAGAGGCAGAAGGAGAGACTACACCATACAGGCTGCCTTCCTCAGGAGGTGTTTTATTCATCTCTTGCAGCTGACCAGGAGCCCCGTGCTCTGTCAGGGCGCTCAGAGTCTGCTCCTTGCTCCCTGGCTGAGGGCTCAGCGGTGCTGACAGCCCAAGGCAGTCTGAAGGTCTGACCCTCGGCTCTGATCCCAATGCACATGAACCTCCAGATAAGACTCTGGAAAGTTTGCTAGGAAATCCACACTCTTGACTGTTTCCTCTCAATAGGGTTTCAGGGGCCCTAACCTAGAGCAGGACATCCCAATCTATGGAGCTGGAAAGCAGGACATTAGTCACAGCCTTTCTCTGGCTCCTGCATTCCCTGAGAAATTGAGTGCCTGATAGGTGACAGTTAGCACGTTACAGTGCCACCGGTAACAGAAATAAGCTTCACACAGCCTCCCCCATCCCACGCGCAAATACCCAGAACCCTCAGCGAGTCAGTTGTGTCTCTGCAGAACAGAAGGAAAAGCACATGCCTGAGGGGACAGTGTCAGGTACCTGTACGCATCCTGGGCTCCAGCCACACAGCCCAAGCCTTCCTCCTCCAGCCACAGCTCCACACAGTGAGGAGCAGAGCCCCAGACAAGCACACCCAGTCAGCAGACAAGGCCACTGACCTGCTTCAGGTAAGGACAGAAAGAAGCCTTGGGCCCTTTGGGAAGATTTGTTCCAACAAGTTTTTCCAACTAATATTGGCTCAGTTGCCACCATCAAGGAGCTAATCGGCCTGAACAACCCACCATGGCCCTTTCCTAACCAGTTTTGCTGAATCTTTTTTTAGAGAATGTTCCTAACTGGCTAATGCAAACACAAGGCCAAACTGTTGTGATGGATAAAAAACACTATGGCATAAAGAATATTCTCTGGGTGATGAGGTGAGACAATACCAAAGTGCCTCCTGACTCCCCAAGGCACAGGAGACCAGCTGGAGAGGTGAGCTGACACCTGCGTTAGGTGGCTAGACTTTGAGTTTCAACTCGACTGTGAGAAGCCATGATATGTGCCCTGAAGAATTTACAATAAAATCAATCTTGTGGCATCCAAACCACCTCACAGCCAGGATCCACGCTGTGACACAGTTACATGCATGCTAACATAAGGCACATCTGCCCCATCTCGAGACCTAAACTCACAGCAGATAGCAGAGTTCTAGAAGTTTATATTCTTCAAAAAGATGGCGTGAATAATAAAATAAAATAAATCTAGTGAGGGCTTCTCTCTGTGCCGAAAAGGAAAGTGAAACGAGAGGACAGAGCTCCTTGGGTGTGGAGGGTGGGCTGTCAGCCACAGGGCTCCTGCCCGTACCTGCAATGATCCCGTCCATCTGCTCCAGGGCAGCTTCCAGCGCGTGACTAGCATCAGTAGCCATGGCTCCTCTCCCTGCTTGGTCTCCTCCTTCTCTTACTGAAAATACAAATATAGAACAAAGGAATAATTACAGAATTCCACACACGCACACAGATCGCAAAGCCCTCTTATTCTCTGGCCAAACAGAGCACTCATGAGAATCCAGTTCGCTGACCCATGGTTTCTGCCATCTCTATGGCCCCTTTTTGCTGACATGACAGCTCTTTTTCCACAAATCTTTAGTACATGGTCCCAATTTGCTTCTGTAATGCAAAACCACTAGGGCTTTCCAGAGTCACCTGTAGCAATGAGACAGTGATTGCCACTGTTCACCATCATTATCGTCCCAGGCTCCAGAAGCTCCAACCACCGTTAAGGAACGCCCCACCAGCCAGTGAGGACTGTCAGGACGTGTCCTGCAGCAATGGGTTTCGGCAGGCATTTAGCTGTCTTGTATCTGCATTTGTCCCACACTTGCAGCACTTTCCTTAGGTACCTGTGATCCAGGCTGAGCGGCCTCACAGCCACTTCCCCTTTCTGAATGGCCCAGGGTGCCCCACCTAGGAAGGCTGTGGGTGCACTGCTGTGGGGAGAGCACTGGCCCAGGAGTCAGGCGCACTGTCTCTTACAGTTTTGCTTCTACTCTACCCAGCACCATTCAAGATGAAGAATCCCATCTTTTCAGGGCTGGAGAACTTCTCCAAGGATACGTGGTCCAGGCACTCCCCTAATGCTGGGTCTCCCTCCTAATGCATCCCCCCACTTTCTGGGTGGCACATTTGTAATCCTAAGAAGAGACTCATGTCTGTAAATTGGAGGCAGGAGTTGTTTGTTGCTCATTCAGCAAAACCTACGTGTGTGCCCAATGGGCACAGGTGCTTTGGAGAACAGAGGCATGGCTCCCATACCCAAGAAGGGTGCAGTTCAGGAAACAAAAGGGCCTGAGGGTCTCTGCTGTGATGTTGGAGCTTTGGAGTAAAAAGAGGAAAGTGAGCAGCCACAGAATAGTAGCTTTGGAGATGGTCTGGATAAGAATGGTAAAAGCACAAAGAACCATGCTGGGCTATACCAGTCAGCACAGTGAAATAGCCAGAGTTTGAACCCAGCTCTGCCATTTACTGCATGATCACTGAGCCTCGGTATTCTGACCTGTAGAATGGGGGTAATAACATCACCTAATCACAGGGTTGGTGTCACAATTAAATGAAGAATTAACATTTCACAGGAAATGCTTAGTACAATCCCTTGTACATAGTAAGGGCTCAATATACGTTAGCTGGGTTTTGTTTTGTTTTAAAGTGAGGAGATAACCTCAGGATGTATTTGTGCCAGGATAGTTCAGTGGATGAAAGACTGTAAACTAAACTCAGGGAGGGTGAACCCAGAAAACCTCAAGAGTCTGGTTCCTGCTTGACCAGGTGGCGATGCAGTGGATAGAGCGTCGGACTGGGATGCAGAGGACCCAGGTTTGAGACCCCGAGGTCGCCAGCTTGAACGCGGGCTCATCTGGTTTGAGCAAAGCTCACCAGCTTGGACCCACAGTCACTGGCTCGAGCAAGGGGTCACTCAGTCTGCTGAAGGCCCACAGTCAAGGCACATATGAGAAAGCAATCAATGAACAACTAAGGTGTCGCAACGAAAAACTGATGATTGATGCTTCTCATCTCTCTCAGTTCCTGTCTGTCTATCTGTCCCTATCTATACCTCTCTCTGTCTCTGTAAAAAAAAAAGAGTCTAGTTCCTTGGGGGAAGACATGCATGGCAAAGAGAGATACGCACCCATGCATGTGGAGGGGGTGGGCAGTGATTCATACGTGCAAAGGCCAAGGATGGTTCAGAAACTTGCACCGTGCCTGGGCAGTCCTGGAAGTACAAGGCTCAGGGGAATGAGAACAGGAGCTTGCAGGGGGAGTGGAGCCTCCCTGGCACCTCAGCGCTGCAGCAGGAGCCAGGCAAGGGGAGCCAAGGCTACAGCATGGACCAGAGCTGGTTCAAGGGAAGTATAGCAGCCCAGATGGCTACAGAGCAAGTACAGTGTGCACATCTGGGGGTGGGGATGGAAGGAGAGGCAGCAGGGAAAGGGATGCAGCAAAAGCAGGGCAATGTTCAACACACCTGTTCGGCCTAAGATAGTAAAACACACCTGTTCACCTAAGATAGTAAAAATCTGAAATTCTTCCCTCTGGGACTTCCCTCTGCTCCCAGGAAAAATTCCAAACTCCTTCCCGTGATCTACCAAAGAGGTGCAGCAGGATTGCTCTTCCCGCTTCAGTCTCCTGTCCAAGTCTACACCTGTCATCCCTCGCTTTCTCAGCCATCTGAGCCGTGGTTCATTCTCATCCTTCAGGTTTTAGCTACAAAGGAACTCGAGAGGCTTTTCGTTGCACACCTCCATCTAAGGAAGCCCCTTGAGAGCACAATTATAAAGCCTCTTGACCAGATGTTTGTTTCCTTGCTAACTGGCCTTGCTAACCCTCTCCATGGAGGCAGGGGGACCCTACCTACCTCGTTCACTCTTATGTGTTCCATGCCTAGCAGAATGCCTGGCACAAGGAAGTTTATGGGTAAATACTTGTGAATAAATGGGTGAATCCATGCAGCCGACATTCCCTGAACCCCGCTGTGCTGGGCGCAGGGAGATACTGATAGATCAGACTGAGTCTCTGTCCTCATGGGCCACATGGTCCAGGGCAGAGGAAAAAGCTATGAACAGATGATTGTGACACAGTGTGAGGCACATTGAAAGAGACAGGTATGCAGTTTTCCTGGGGCTTGAAGGATGAGTAGGAGCTTTCTCAGAAGATAAGGGAAGAATGCGATTCCAGGCAGAGGATGTCATGTGTAAAAGGTGAAGCATGTAAAGGCAGGATGTTAGTTGGCAAATGTCAGAATGATGGACAAGATTATACAGAGCATTCAGTTGCTCCAGATGAGTCAAAAACTTCCAGGGGATTCACATACGCATGACAAGGGCAGTTAATGAGAGGAGCTTGGGAATCACACCCACTACTTCAGGGGTCTGGATACACTGAGCAACAAATCAAGTAACCGTGTAAACATAACATTTTCTTACAATAAAGGTCTCATAGTTTAGTATCTGGGGCCTTATTACCAGTATGAAAAGTGGGGAGCAGTTAGAAGGAACTAAGCGCAGAGGGCCCAGGCCACATCCCCCAGCAACAGAAGGGCCAGAAGAAATTACCCTTGGGCCCTCCGCCCAGTGGTGACTTTGTACCTGACAAATGGCAGACTGGGTGGACCCGTGGGAGCTGGCATGAAACGAAACATGAGTCAGGGTGTATCATATTCACATTGCAGGAGCCTGGGGCTAGCGAGACTGGGAGCACTTAGGAGTGGGGACCCCGAAGAGCTAAGTCTGAGGTAACAGCAGGACACCCGGGTAAGAACAGGCCCTGCCAGCTTTGGTCACAGGGTGCCCAGGAGGTCAGCAGGGTACAGGAGAGACATTTGAAGGGAAAGACGTGCAATGGGAGTGATGCCTCTAGCATGCATCTGTGAACATGGACACTTCTATTGGAACAGGGAAGCCACGGGCCACCCACCATTTCCACCTGGCAACTATGGCCACTGCCTTCCCTCACACTGCCCAGGGTTGAGCTCCCATAAGTAATGCAAGATGGTACAATCCTTGCCCTCCAGAAACGTGGGGTCTCAGAGGCAAATGTGTCGTCTGGTAACATCTCGTGTCTGATGTCTTGTGTTTGTTCTTCCCCACAGAGATATATCACCTCTCTTGGGACCCCAGGTTCACCACAGACCTGGGGCTTAAGTGCAGGAAGCGCCAAACCATACGGGCTCCTGGAGAAAAGCGTGGCCAAGAGCCCAGAGAGCGCATCCGGAAGAGGCAATAACCCAAAGGGGCTGGGAAAGAGCCAGATCAGAGCACACTGCAAAGGGGCAAGACAATCAGGGCAACCTTCAAGGAGGTGGTGGCAAGTAGAATTGAAATCATGTTCTCTACCAGTGAGGGAAAGCTGTAGCAGCCGCCCAGGGACTGACATGAAGTGGGAGACAGAAAGGTAGACACTGCCCTGTGGACTCTAAGGAGAGGCTCCCCACCAGCCCTGGAAGAAGAGGAGCAGGCAGAAAAGGACATTGCTCTTAAAATACTCAGTACAGTGACCGTTGTTATATTGGCTGACAGTGTTTTCCTTCTCCCTGGACACCTAGACTATTTTGGACTATTATCAGAGCCCTGCATTTGACCCTGATGAATAGGCTGCTGCTGCTTCTTTATTTTTTAAAATTAATTAATTAATTAATTTGTATTTTTCTTAAGTGAGAAGTGAGGAAGCAGAGAGACAGAATCCTGCATGTGCCCAACTGGAATCCACCGGGCATGCCCACCAGGGTGTGATGCTCTGCCTATCTGGGGCATTTTCCATTGCAACTGGAGTCATTCTAGCACCTCAGGAGAAGGACATGAAGTCATCCTCAGCCCCAGGCCAACTTTGCTCCAATGGAGCCTTGGCTGTGGGAAGGGAAGAGAGAGATAGAAAGAAAGGAGAGGGGGAAGGGTGAAGAAGCAGATGGTGCTTCTCTTGTGTGCCCTGACCAGGAATCGAACTCGGGACTTCCACACTCTGGGCAGACGCTCTACTGCTGAGCTAGCCAGCCAGGGCCATTAAATTTATTTATTGACTTTAAAGAGAGAGGGAGGAGGGAAAGGGAGAGAGGAAGAGAGAGGGAGAGAAACATTGATTTGTTGTTCCACTTATTTATGAATTCATTGGTTGATTTTTTTTTGTAACAGAGACAGAGAGAGTCAGATAGGGACAGACAGACAGGAAGGGAGAGAGATGAGAAGTATCAATTCTTCATTGTGGCTCCTTAGTTGTTCATTGATTGCTTTCTCATACGTGCCTTGATCTGGGGAGCTAAAGCTGACTGAGTGACCCCTTGCTCAAGCCAACAACCTTGGGCTCAAGCTGGTGAGCCTTGCTCAAACCAGATGAGCCGGTGCTCAAGCTGGCAACCTCAGGGTCTCGAACCTGGGTCCTCCGCATCCCAGTCCGACGCTCTATCCACTGCGCCACCACCTCGTCAGGTCATTGGTCGATTCTTGTATGTGGTCTGACCAGGGATCAAAACTGAAACTTTGGCATATTGGGAAGATGCTCTAACCAATTTACCTACACAACTGGCAAGCAGGCCTCCTTTTTTTATTATTATTTGTTTGTTTGTTTGTTTGTTGTATTGGTTTTAGAGAGAGGAAGGGAGAGAGTAAGAGAGAGACAGGGACATAGATCTGTTCCTCTATGTGCCCTGACCAGGGATCAAATCCGCAATCTCTGTGCTTAGGGATGATACTCTAACCGATGGAGCTATCTGGCCAGGGTGTCAGGCTTCCTATGCAAAGAAAAATATTGCCGCCCTGACTGGTGGCACAATGGATAGAATGCTGCCCCAGAGCACTGAGGTCACAGGGCTGGAGCCGAAGGCCACTGATCCCAAGGTTGCCACATTGATCCCAGGGTCAACACCTTGACCCTCAGAGTGATGACTCAACCTCTGAGGTCGCTGGTTCAAGCCCTGACCAGGGCACTCATGAGAAGTAATCAACTAGGTGGAATGACAAGCTGATGCTCTCTGTCTTTCAAAAAGGAAAAAAATATATTGCCCAAGAAAAAGTGTAGTTCATTTGTCATTCATCCTTCCCTTCACCCACAGGCCTCTCTAGATGCTCTCATCTTCCTCCCTGTGCCTGAAGCTGGGGCTCCCCCTAACACAGGACTTTCCTCCTCTTTGCTACCAGCTAGAGAGAAAATAGCTGTAGGACCAGCCAATGAAGAAGGAACAGACATGTTTTAGAATGACAGGGCCTGGGGACAGATGTCAAGGCCACATGAACTGCTCCACACAAAGGTCATTTTGACCCCTTAAAGTTGACTAGGATGCAGGATCTCTATGTATTCTGGAATTTAAAGAGTGAGCCACAATTCGCTGCCCATCATCTGGTGTGCTCTGAGGCAAGCAGCGCTTTGGATACTGAATTAACTACTTTTGAGTTCAGCCAAGGTGAACCAGAAGTGTGCAGGAACCATGGTTTCAGGTAAGTCTTGCACAAGTAAACCCAAACATATACCATCATACTGAATTGCAGGCTTCTATTTCATTTTATAAACTACTTAGGGTTGCAAGATGCTCACGCTCTCCTGGATGGAGGAAGGAATCAGTAACAGACCTAGAGCCCCCGGTACCCATTCCTCCAGGGCCTCCTGTGCCAGAGCTGGGTTCTGACTCCTTGGCAGCTGCATCCAGGTGAGGGCCAAGGTCCCCAAGTAGAAGGCAAGGCCTGGGGAAGGAACTCTCAGCCAAGAGCCCACCACTACCAAACATCTCCTGCCTCTCCCTTCCCTGGATGGCCAACAGATGATAACGTGTCACCATGTCACAATAAACCGAAGTCTTTTCCTTATAATTTACAGGTCACTTATAAACCCCAGCTGCTCTTAAAATGTTATTTTAAGAAATAAGAATAACTCTTGCTCTATATCCCTAAACTTGAGAGACAGCCTGTAAGGCCAGTTGACACGGCCACCATCACAGCCACCTGGCCCATGTAGGTTCACATTTGATTCGGACAGACAGTAATGAAACAACAGAGTCAAGAACTGGTTGGCCATTACATTTAATCCTAGCTTACACCGGCGGGCGAGAAATACACACAGTGGGAAAACACTTCCCTTTCCATTCAGGGCTCCCAAAGCCACCGACTTATCAGAGTATTCCTGGAATCAGAGGTTTCTACCTCACCAGCTTTATTCACCTCTGTTCCCTATCTCCTTCTCCCTGCACAAACTGCACAAACTGGCTTCTCCTTCACAACTCCACCATCTTGGAACTGAGAGAGAGCATGAGCCCCCAGTCTGCCCCATTTTATAGTGTAGAAATCAAAACCTTTAATCCAATATACAAATAAGGAAGTCTCTGATACAAAGTCACTTATCTGAGGCATAAATGGGATTCCTCATAAGAGTGCACCACCCCACATCATGCAACAGTCAAAGGTGTGGGGAAAAGCTTAGTGTTGAGAAGATCTTAGTATTAAAAAGGGTGGGAAAAGCCTAGTCTTAAAACTTAAGTCTTAGGCTATAAGGAAGGACCTTGCCTACTTACAGCCTGTCCCCCACACCCAATGCAAACTATAAGCGAGCAAACATATACATCATATTTGCAAACTTATTTGACCCACACAGCCTCTAAAATAATACAGAAAACTTATCTCTTTGGGATAGCAGAGCAAGAAACCATTACAGCATAAAAAAGAGAAGAGAAGGAGGAGGAGGAGGAGGAGGAAGAGGAGAAGGAGGAGACATAGAGGAAGGCACACAAAGGAAATTGATGGCAGTAAATTCTAAATCACATCCCTTGTCAATCAGTAATAACTTTATAGTCAGACAGGCTTGAGTTAAAACCTGGGCTCTGGCCCTGGCCGGGTTGGCTCAGTGGTAGAGCGTTGGCCTGGCGTGCAGGAGTCCTGGGTTCGATTCCCGGCCAGGGCACACAGGAAAAGCGCCCATCTGCTTCTTCACCCCTCCCCCTCTCCTTCCTCTCTGTCTCTCTCTTCCCCTCCCGCAGCCAAGGCTCCATTGGAGCAAAGATGGCCCGGGCGCTGAGGATGGCTCTGTGGCCTCTGCCTCGGGTGCTAGAATGGCTCTGGATGCAACAGAGTGACACCCCAGAGGGGCAGAGCATCACCCCGTGGTGGGCATGCCGGGTGGATCCCGGTCGGCGCATGCGGGAGTATGTCTGACTGCCTCCTGTTTCCAGCTTCGGAAAAATGAAAAAAAAAAAAACCTGGGCTCTGCTGCTGATGGCTGTAGGTCTTCAGACAAGTTAGTTAATCCTCTGAACCTCAATTGTCTTATTATCTATAAAAGCAGTATAAGCCAACCTCACTGTTATGACCAAAAGTAAATAAGATAGACCTCAGATAAATATAGCAGATCAAAGCAAAACATCTAATTTAGCTACCCACTGAAACAACAGTAGGGCAATTTATTTTGAAAAACATAAGCCCACAAGGACATGGCAGATGTGATAGGAGACGTAGGGGGACACCAGGGCCATGGCTCTGCAGTGATTGTAAAAGGATGACCAGCCTACGAGGGTGCTTCCAAAAGCTCTGGGAGAGATTTCATCAGTAATATAAAATTCACAGGACACCAAATGCATCCGAATATATTTAAAAACTTATCTAACGGGTAAAGACTATGTTTAATTCAATCGTAAGAAAATAGAAAACCAAGCAAATGACAAAAATAGCTTCATGACACAAAAAGTGCAAGTAACTGTATTCCTTACAATGAAACACCACCACTGATCTAACAGAAACCGCACTGGCAGAATGGGGGGAGGGGCACGGGTGAGAAAGAACTCGTGAGTAATGAGGGTCTCATTGGAAGAAGAGCTCGTTCCTCATCATTTAGAGTGGGAACTTTGAAGTCACCAAATAAAGACAATTGAAAAGAAATTATAAAGTCGTAGAACAAGTATTTTTTTACTGATATAGATAAAAAAGAGAGAGAATTTTAAGTGGCAACATATAAGGAAAAGCAATGAGGATGGATATGTGGGGAAGAGAGCTGTTTCAACAAATCATATGTAATTACTTGACTTTAAAATGTGTAGATATATAGTGATAAAAATAAAAGCAATAAAAAGGATTAAAAAAGATATGTATGATATGTCTGACACAGTAGAGATTCAATTAATGTGTGTTCTTTTCTCTTCTTGGGCAGGTATCTGCTAGTTACTTGCTAAGAATTTGTCCAACATTATCTCACTTAATCCCCACACCCACTCAGGAATCATTCTGCTCCTTTTACAGATGAGCAAACAAATTAGGCAACTTGCCTGACGATGCACACTGTTCCTCTTCCTGTCCTTCCACTTTGCCTCTCAGACAGGAACCCAGTGGAAGGTTTTGAGCCCAGAAGAATCTAACTTACCTTTTAAAAGGAACACTTTGTGTGGAAACAACCTATGTGCCCATTGCTGGAGGAGTGGATAAAGATGGTGTGGTGGAGAGCTGACTGGTAGTGAGTGGCACAGTGGATAGAGTCCCAAGGTCACAGGCTTGAGCATGAGCTCATCCGGCTTGAGCACAGGCTCACCAGCTTGAGCATGGGACCACTGAAATGATCCCATGGTCACTGGCTTGAGCCTAAAAGTCACTGGCTTGAAGCCCAAGGTCACTGGCTTGAGCAAGGGGTCACTGACTCTGCTGGAGCCCCACCCCACCCCATCAAGGCACATATGAGAAGCAATCAATAAACAACTAAAGTGACACAACTACTGGTTGATGTTTCTCATCTCTTTCCCTTACTGTCTCTGTTTCTCTCTCCTTCCCTCTCACCCTCTTCTCACTCTCTTGCACACACACACACACACACAAAAATAATGCAAAAGAAAAGATGTGGTATGTATATATAAATATATATATACACATACATACTGTTGCCATTTGCAACAGCATGGATAGACCTTCAGGGTATTATTCTGAGTGAAATAAGTCAGACAGAAAGACAAATTCCATATGTTTTTACATATAGGTGGAATTTAATGAACAAAACCCACAGATAAAAAAAACCTCAAAGATACGGAGGATTGGTGGTTGCCAGAGTATAAAGGGGTTAGGCGAGGACGAAATGGGGGAAAGGGGATCAATTACAGGTGATGGATGGCAACTAGATCTACAGTGGTGATCACTATGTGATGTATACAAATACTGAATTATGATGTTGTACCTCTGAAATATAAATAATGTTATACCAATTTTACACAATAAAAAACAATTAAATAAATGAAAATAAAAGGAACACTTTGGCTGTTGCTTGGAAAATGCACTGAGGGCAGAGATCCGGGGTGTTGTAGCAGTGAATACAGGAAAACCAGGAAAGAGATAGATTGGACCAGAATGACAGTGATAAACATTCTAATCCTTGATGTATGTTGAGGACAAATCCTGTAAGATATACTGATAGACTGGACAGGGGCAAGAGAGGAGTCAAACATGACAACAAGGTTTTCACCTTCACCCACTAAGAGAGCGGGAAGATGGCAGGAGCCACAACGTGTGTGTGTGTGTGGGGGGGTGATATGAAATCAGGAGACTGGTTTTGTAAATGTTTAAGATGCCTAAGGTCAGTTAGGAAGATACTCTGAGAAGGCATTTAGAAATCCGAGTCTGATATTGAGAGAGAGAGGTCTGGGCTGCAGATAACTATTTAAGAGCTGTTTGTGTAAAGATGGTATTTAAAACAACTGCACAAAATAACTTAAGTAGTGCAGACAAAAAATAAAGAAAGAAGTAAGAAGAAAAGGAAAAGGTCCCAAACTCTCTGGAACACTCTGACGTGCAGCCATCAGGAGAAGAAGCAACCAGGGAGACTTGACAGCAGCAGCCGGACTGAGAAAGGGGTGCCCTAGAAACTCCATGAGGGGTGCGGCATGGAGGATGCAAGCAGGGAGCCAGGTGCTGCTGAGTCAGACCAGGGACCGTCCTCTCTCCACACTCCCGCGGTGGTGATCTCATCTGCCCTGCACCTCACCTGTGCTCGCATTACTTCATCCTAGCCTCCAAGCAGCCTCTCCATCCACTCTGCAGTCAAGATCCAGCTAACTCAGTGGTCCTTAGACTTCGGTGTTTATCAGAATGACAAGCACAGACACCCAGCCTCATTTAAGTAGCAGAGGGTATGACCTTCATATTCTGACCTAGGTCCCCACCTGATTCTGAAACTGACCTAAATGATCAGAACAATGGCTGAACAAATGCAAGAATAGCTCCTAACCACTCACTCTTCTGCTTAGAGAGTTTCCTGGCAGAATTCATGCCTTTTACCACATGGATGCAAACTCCTTGGTTGAAACTTTAACTTCCATCATGCCCCTTGGAGAACTGCTGCTGTCCTTCCAAACATCTTATCTTCAGGGGACAGATTCTAATTGTTAGTTGATTGACTGCACCACTTGCTTTCCTGCTTTATGCCCGGTCAGCAGCTTTCCTGGCTAAATCCCCATCTACTCAAGCCAGTTCTTCCAAGAAACCCTGTTTGATCCCGCCCACCTAATTGTGACCTCCTCAACTCTTTAACCTCACAGGAAAGGGATGGAAGAAACTGGGCACAGCCATCTCCCCTGCGAGCCTTCCATGCCTCTGGGCCCCTGAGGACATTCCCCATTCTGTGAGCGCTGAAGGAACTTCTGTAGATTTACTGAATTTGTAAAACCAGACCATTCATGATCAGTGGGAAACTAAGGAGGCCTGGAAGACAATGGAGACTAGGAAAGGGAAAATGGCAGCAGGTGTCCCCATGTCCTCCCCCACGTCCTCATGCTCAGTGGGCCCCACTGGGTAGTCTTACCCAGCAGATGGTGGTCCCATCCACCTCAGTGATGCCAGCACAGTCACCAAGCCAGAAACCTAGAAGTCATCTCTGGCCTTCCCTTCTCTCAGCCACATCCAGTTGGTCACCATGTCTAAAAAAGTCTCCTTCATCACCCCCTCTCAGAGTTGTCCCCTCATCTTCACCTGCCCTGCTTCAGGCCACAGCATTTCCCATCAGAATGATTGCAATGGCTCCCAGACTGGTTTTCTTGCCTGCAGCCTCACCGCCCCCCCCCCCCAAAGAAAGAAAAAACCACACACCTCTCATCTTCCACACTACTGCCAGGAGGACGGGTCTATTTAACAATCTCATCGGGGTACCCAGCACTTGCACAACTCCTCACCAGCTTCTTATCACCCCAAGAGGAGGTTAAGGACCCCTGAGATAGTCCAGACTGTGCACCCGGTAATCAGGCCTGTATTTGGACCCATGTTCTTTCCATCAGGGCTACACCTTTGGACAAGTTCCTCAAACTTCCTCTGCTTCCAAAATACAGTGGTACAGGTAATAGAGGATAGACACTCCCATTCCACAGGGAAAAAAGAAAGACTCACTGGTCTACATTGGAAGCTGAGAGACTCTCAGGGGTGGCAGGGCAAGTCTGCCCAGGGCCACAGGCTGCACCTGGAGCCCTGAGGCCTAACTGAGGTCCTGTCCAGTCCTGAGGTCTTTGTCTTCACAGGGAAGGGCATGACAGTGAAGAAAAGCGGCATGCCTGGCCTCAGAGCAATGGCAGGGCCTACAGACACCCACTTTGTGTCAGAACCAAAGGACAAGGCCACAGGTATTAACTTTCCACAGGACAGAGGAGCCAAACACAGAGAGACATCCAGTCATGACAAAAGGGGGTCAGAGCAGGGCAGAGGGACCAGGATGCTGAGAAAGCTGCTATCAGGATTGCTGAATGTTTTTAGTGACTCTCCGAGCCTAATAAAAGCGAAGAGGGAGAGCCTTAATTTCTTTTGTCCGTGAATAGACGCTTAAGTAGCCTAAGAAAAACTGCATGGGAGAAAAGAAAAGAATGCGGCTAAAGGTGGACAAGCACGCTTAACTCGTCCCCATTGAATCACGGTATCAGTGACTCCTAATAATAAACATTTGTTTAGAGCTTTCAGCTTTGAAAATGTTTTTCACACACCAAGCCTCTCATTCCCACCCAAACATCCCAGATCAGATGGTCCTGAATTGTCAGCCAGTTATGCTCACACCAATGGGGGCCAAGATTCGTCAGAGCTGATGCAAGTCCTTGAGCCTAGGTGCAGTCTGGCAGCACGGGGTGGCGGCAGGGGACAAATGAAATATTTCTTGCTTAGCACCTTTTTCCTGCTGTAGCAGGTTAATGAGTGTATGCACTGGGCATTCCCAGCCACTCCCTGTTGGGCGACAGCCAAAGATCCCTAAGAACATTTGTGCTGGAGCCCAGCTCTCCCAAACCCACTGGCTGCTTTCTGGCCCTTCCATTTAAAACCCAGCCCAGCTCCTGTCACATGTCACTGCTCCTCCACCAGCTTCCTATGGCACGTCCAAATGCAGACGCTTCCACTTAGGCACTTACCCAAATGGTTCAGTCCCTTCTCACCAAACCACAGCCCTTTAAGCAGATGCCAAACAGCTCTTCCACCGACATGCAGTAACAGAGGGGACCCGGGCCCACAGCTAAAGAATGCAAGGTATAGCAGCATCAGGCCCAGACACCTCACCTCCGGGCGCCATGAGGCCAGACCTCCTCCCAGCTTAGCTGTCCCTCAGACTCAGGAGCAGGAGGGACATCCTGCTTCCTACTTGAAATGGCAAGCCTCTTAAGAGAAACGCCACCCCAAAGCCATGAGCATGAGATACCCCAAGCCCAACCCACAAGGAGGAGCATGGGGTCCGGCCAGGACACGGTGCCAGGGCTTACACCCACACAGCATCTGACCTGGGCTTGAGGAATACTGAAGAGCTGGTGTGGAGTTTCCCTCAATGTCTTTGCTTAATATTTCTAAACACTTGCTTCTCCTTCCTCTGACTAGCTCTTGACATTCTACCCCCAACCTGGTCCTTTTCCCTCATTCAGGGGTTTACTGTGGTTAAGGGGCCACAACAATCTCAGTGACCGAGGCCATGGGCCTGGGCCTTAAATCAGGCCTGCTGAGGAATGGTTGGGACAATCTCAAAAGACAAAAATTGCAGCTGCCCTGGCAAGGAGAGGGGTGGGAGACGAGGCTGAACGATGGGAATCCGTGCCTTCTGGAAGAGTAAGACAGGGAGCCAGACAGTGTCCAGAGCATCACCAAACCCCCCACAATTTTTTCCCTTAACACTGAGTTTACGACAGATACACCTGCATCCTCACAGGGGTAGGGCTCACAGTGGTCACTTAGAGAACTTGGGATTGGAAGGTTCTTTCCTTTCCTTCTGAGAGTCTCAGAAAAATTAGGTCGCAGAAAAATTAGTAAACATCAGTGAGATTGTCCTCTTTGATGCTGGGATGTGAAATACCAGGAACAGACAATAAACACCTCACACACTCGAAGATTCAGCTTGGACCTGGTGGCCGGCCCTGGCCCCTCAGCTGTCCACAGTCTATCAAATGACGGCAAATTAGTTGGTGTCTGTGTGCTCTGCACCTGTTGGTAAGAGCGGCCTGCTCTGGAGGTTCACAGAGGGTTTCCTGTCTCCAGCAGCAGCAGCCCTGTGAGGACTCTGTCCTCATTATCTCATTTACTCTTCCTGATGATCCTGTAAGGACATTAACAATAAGTCCCAAATGAAGCTGGGGAAGGAGCAGTAACACGGGACAGAAGCTGGGCTTGGTTTTCTTTTCTTTTTTTTAAACTTATTTATTGATTTTAGCAAAAGAGAGAAAAGGGGAAAGAGAGAGGGAGAGAGAGGGAGGTAGGGAGAGAGAGAGAGAGAGAGAGAGAGAGAGAGAGAGAGAGAAACATCTATTTGTTCCTATATGTGCCTAGATGGAAGATTGAACTGGCAACCTCTGCACTTCAGGGTGATGCTCTATCCCAGTGGTCCCCAACCTTTTTTGGGCCACGGACCAGTTTAATGTCAGAAAATATTTTCACAGACCGGCCTTTAGGGTGGGATAAATAAATGTATCACGTGACTGAGACAAGCGTCAAGAGTGAGTCTTAGATGGATGTAACAGAAGGAATCTAGTCATTTTTTAAAAATAAAACATCGTTCAGACTTAAATATAAATAAAACGGAAATAGTGTAAGTTATTTATTCTTTGCAGACTGGTACAAATGTCCCACGGACCGGTACCAGTCCGCGGTCCGGGGGTTGGGGACCACTGCTCTAACCAACCAAGTTGTCTGGCCAGGGAAAGCTGCACTTGGTTTTAAGTGGAAATGCCAGAGGCAGCAAGACAAAGATTTAAGACACTGATTAGGTCACAAACTGCTGAAAGTCCTCCAGTGGAGTCCAGTCTGTCACCTAAGTCCCTGCTTGCTATCCCCCACACTAACTCACCCTGCAGACTTGCCCAGAGCACTGAGAACTGTGTGGCAGGAAAGATGGTTTCCATGTTCGAACCAAACAGAGCTCAAAATACCTGAGGCCCAGGGATTTCCTGATGCTTCCTGTGTATCTTACCTTCCTAGGGATTCTGCCCACACCAACCCCCTTTGCCTCTGTTACAGGACAGTATTTTACTTGAAAATAAGAGAGACAGAACAGAAAAGAAATGTCATGAAAGTGAATGGCCCACAAACATCAATCTATTATTATTTTTTAGATTTGTTTATCCATTTAACAAATACTATTTGCCCCCTATGACCTGTAAAAACTTGTGCTAGTAGATACTATGAGGGGGGAAAAATGAATGTCAAGACTAAGTTATTTATCTACCAAGGGCCAAAAACCTTTCATCTCTCATCTATGTCAATTAGAACATGAAGGTTGCATGTAAATTTGGACCTCTATCTGGGAACCATGAGCCAAAGCCAACAAACTTTGGCTTTTTCCAATATAGACTAGAAATTCATAAATTAACTAATGATCTGATTTTAAAGCAGTCATGTTATTTTATTTCTTTGTGAGAAGAAAAACATAATTTTCATGAAATTTTCATTATCTCTAAAATTAAGTTTAGATGGCTGTTAGCTGCAAATGTCATTTCTACAATGTCACTAGCTCAATGGGCAAGTTACATGCAAAAAACATCACATAGAAGCTAGTTTCAAAGACAAGCTGAGTTTCAAAAATCAACCATTTGCTGATCATTTGGTGGATAATAAGGCTCACCTCCTCATCATTCTAGGGGACAACTATGGGTTTCAAGCACCAGAGTGCCATGAGGAACCTAAGGGAGAAAGACACACACATGCCTACGCCCCAGCATGATGTGCATGCCCAAAAGAATGAAGCTCAGTGTGCTTAGGGCCGGGCAGCAGGTGGAAGAAGTGATAGTGCAGTGTGGACAATCCTGGAAGGCTTCATGGAGCAAGTGAAATTTCTCCAGATTGACAGCAGGCAGAAATGCATTGCAAGAGGAGCAAAGAGCATATCCCAAGGCATGAAAAAGTTTTGGTGGGGAGGGGTTGTGCATACAGCTCTATGTGCTCAGAGGCCTCGGAAAGAATGGCAACAAATGAAGCTGGGACCAGCTTGTGAAGGGTCCCTCACCTCAGCTCACCCTTCAAACTTGACTTTTAGCTCTGGCTGGTTGGCTCAGTGGTAGAGCGTCAGCCTGGCGTGCAGGAGTCCTGAGTTCGATTCCCGGCCAGAGTACACAGGAGAAGCGCCCATCTGCTTCTCCACCCCTCCCCCTCTCCTTCCTCTCTGTCTCTCTCTTCCCCTCCTGCAGCCAAGGCTCCATTGGAGCAAAGTTGGCCCAGGTGCTGAGGATGGCTTTGTGGCCTCTGCTTCAGGTGCTAGAATGGCTCTGGTTGCAACAGAGCAATGCCCCAAGATGGGCAGAGCATCGCCCCCTGGTGGGCATGCCAGGTGGATCCCGGCCGGGCGCATGCGGGAGTCTGTCTGACTGCCTCCCCGTTTCCAACTTCGGAAAAATACAAAAAAATAAATAAATAAAATACATTTCTTTAAAACTTGACTTTTATCCATTGGGCAAAAGGGAACCATTGAAAGGAGCTGCCTGGAAGCTGCCGTTCTTCTCCAGCAATAATGTAGAAGGATACGAGGCCCCAAGGGAAGTATCCTTCTCTGAGGAGATGCAGGCCTCTCAGAACTCCCCTTCTGAGTCTAAGCAGGCGAATGGCAGCCTGTCCTCTCCCCTGCTACCTGAGGAACCCTGCCGCACCCTCCCACACTTCTCTTTCAACTCCCCCTCATCTGGACAGCGAGGATGGGGCCTCTCTACTGCAGGCCCTGTCAGCCCTGTGCACATCAGAAGTGAGCGTGCAGATCAGCCCCTGAAACTCCGCCTACCTCTCTCCAACACCTCCCGCTCTCACTGAACTGCTCCCCAGCTCACTCTGCCTCTCTGGCCACAACTGCCCTGACTCCCCCCTGCCTGGGGAGGCAAGCTCAGGTGTCCTCTTCCTTCTGCTCCAAGATGCTTAACAATGCATAGAGCTCCATCTGACAACGTGTACCTAGACTTTTAATCTCATGTTTCCTTCTTATCAGCCTCCTCCTCGGCAAACTACTGTGTATCTTTCTTTGGTGAGAAACAGAATCCCGCAATTCCCTCTTTCTCCACACCCCAAATTTCCTCCTGCTCTCTGATCCCCTAATCTCTCATCGCTGAGGTCTAACCTCTCAATTGCTCCCTCTCTAAGCTGAATCTGCATCTCTCCTCTCTCCTGCTCCTTCCTCTCAACCCATGAATATGAAAGCCTCAGTACCCTAAAACCCTTCCTTCGACCCTACATCCCCAGCTACCACTTCACATCTCACCTTCCATCCTCCCTGCCGTTCGGTGCGCTTAGACTCCCACCCACGTGCACTACTGCTGCTCTCTCATCTCCCGAGCTACTCTGGTTCTTACTCCTTGACAGGCAGTCTAGGGTGGGCTTCAAGCTCAAGCCGGAGGCTCAGACTGCCTGGGTTAGAACCCCACTTCTGACATCACTCTCAATGTGTCCTAGGGCAAGACACTTACCCTCTGGGCCTCAGCTGCCTCACCCATAGCAGATGAGCAGAATAAAAGTACCTTGCGCAGTGGTGGTGATGAAGGTAAATGCGTTACTACAAGAAAAGCACTGAAACCAGCGGTCAGTCGGTGTCGGCTGGGATTGCTCTCCTTGGCATCTCATCAGTGCTCAGAGCCCCGAGACAGTCTCCTTCTTTGGCATTTGGGACAGAGTGCTCCCTAGGTTCTTCCAGATGCTCCTTCTTCACAAAATGTCCTATGTCAGCTTCTCCTCACTGTTCTGTGGCAAATGCTGTGCTCAGTCTCTTCTTTTTACCTTCTATAGTCGCTCCATGGACAATCCATATTTCATCTCCAACTTCATGACTTATAAAACCAGACTGTTTTTGTGAGTTCCAGACTGAAATATCCCAATACTCCTCAGCTTACTACTTCCTAGCAGCCCCTGAGGACTGACATTCTCAGAAACTCCCAGCATGGACCTGTCCTCACTTGGTAGCTCCTACGCCTCTTTGAACTGTACCCTGCATCCTGTGGCCCCTCCCCTCACCTCCTGGCAAGGATTCTCTTCTCTATCTTACCCTTTCCACTCCAGCTGACCCTGCCCGTGGTCAGGTATTCAGAACCTAGCCATCAAGGGCCTCATCTTATCTGAGCAATACCTAGCCTCCCCCATAACAGTCCAAACTTATGACTTGGAATTCAAGGCATTTCTTAGCTGACCCCAAATTTTCCAGGACTCATGATGGTAATAATAATAGCTGCCATTTATTTAGTACTCTCTCTCTCTCTTTCTCTCTCTCTCTCTCTCTCTCTCTCTTGAGACAGAAATAGAGAGAGGGACAGATAGGGACAGAAATAAAGAAAGGGAGAGAAATGAGAAGCATCAATTCTTCACTGTGGCATCTTAGTTGTTCATTGATTGCTTTCTCATATGTGCCTTGACTGAGGGGCTATAGCAGAGCAAGTTACCCCTTGCTCAAGCCAGTGACCTTGGGCTCAAGCCAGTGACCTTTGGGCTCAAGTCAGCAGCAACCACGGGGTCATGTCTATGATCCCACACTCAAGCCAGTGATCCCACGCTCAAGCCAGCAACCTCAGGGTTTCAAACCTGGGTCCTCTGCATCCTAGACTGACGTTCTATCCACTGTGCCACTGGCTGGTCAGGCAAGCACTCTTTCTTGAGTCAAATGTTTATAGGTATTTCATATGTCAATACTCATAACTTTTATTATCTAGATTTCACAGCCAAGGAAACTGAAGCTTGGGGATGTTAAGCAACTTAGTCAAATCCCACAATCAGGAAGAAGTAGAAACGGGATTTGAACCTAGGCTGTCTGACTCCAAGGCTATGTTCTTAACCACTACGCAGCCCTTCCTCACCAAGCCTGGCTACCTCCAACCATAGGCTTCTGAGTTTCTAACACTTCATCCACAGGTGTATATTCTCATTGCTGTTCCCTCATCATGTTGTCCTTCAAGCTAAAGGTCTCTTCTCTGTTTCTGTCCATCAAACTAATTCTTCAAGTTCCAGATGATTCTCCTTCCCCTATGAGTGTGTCCCCACCCCAAACTTCCCAAAAGAACCTCTGCTGAGACCCTCAACACGTGCTCACACCTTCATTTAATTTGTTTCGCGGTGCCATTGCTATATTCAACGGGCGGACACTGACATTCTCTCTTTCCAGGACCTCCTCACCTGGAAGCCACTAAGTATCTGATTGGTGGAAATGAGAGGAGCTGAGCCTGTGTGGCCAGCCAGCTGTCCTTCCCTCTCTTTTTTCGGGTTTCCTGACAGGAGAAAGCTTGCCCTCATCCAGGCCCCTGATATAGGTAGGTATGCTAACTCAGCAAAGGGATGTGTTGGAACCCTACTGGCCACAGTCTTGATCTCCTTTATTAGTCCGAGAGAAGATATCATGGTCTCTACCTGTCTGACTCCCAGGCTTATTTTTCAATCGGTACCAAACTCAGAGGATATTTAAGTGGTAAAAATAATTACTAAATTCCTCACCCAACTTGTGTCACTCCCAGTAGAAGATGAAGTGACGTTGCCCACAGACGAACTGGTCAGTGTTGCTCTGTGACATACCGGTGACCAGTAAGGCTCTCCTGGGGGTCGGGTACGGATCACTAGGAAGGATGGCCCACGGCATCCTGAGTGATGGCCGTGCCACCCACATGGCGCCTGTCTGGCAGCCCGGCTCCCCAGCAACCTACACATGACCCTATAATTCACTTTCCCAGGTAGGGTGATGCCAGGAAGGTGGTCTGGGAAGGCAGGCATCTGTGCTGTGGTCACTAGACAATGCCTGCCAAAGTGAATTAGATCACTGGTGTCTGGGTTATGGATCAACTTTGTCAGTTTGGTCAGCATGAGTCAGTCCCCCGGGCCACAAGCACCCTTCAAGGAATAGATAAAGAGTGCGTCTAATCCTGCAAACCACCCTCCGAGGCAGCCTTTTCCTCTGTTCTTTGCTCTGTGCACACCCACCTGCCGCATGGCAGAGAGAACCTTCCCCGATGACTGGGACCTGCAAGCTGCCTGTTTCATCAGTCCCTTCAGAAAAAGCTACTGGCATTCTCATTCTCACAGCAGAGAACACACTCACACACACATGCAGAGGAACAAATGGACGAGTCATTTCACTGCCTCAGCTTGAAGACAGATTCAGAGAAATGCTGCAAATGTGACCTCAACTTGAATATTTCCAAAACGTTTCATCTCAAAAAACTACTAACTACAAAATATAACCAGCCAGGGGTCTTTGTTGAAGCTGGGTGACAGGTAAGGATTCATGACACATTCCGTCTACTTCTGTGTATGCTTGAATTTAGATTAAACACACACACCACTTAGGGAGCTGGGATTTTCCTGAGGGAGGCACAAGATCCCACCTTTCCTTGCTAGGGACCAGCAAAACTGAGATTTGAACCTATCAATAAATTCCTGATGACTCACATGGTGTCCTTTCAACAGTGCCATTCAGACTCCCTGAAGGTCTTAACATCTCACCAAACTCTCATCTCACCACCCTTAGGCCCTCATCCTCTCTCACCTGGATTGTCAAAGCTGCCTCCTCTCGGCTTCTTACTTCTAGCTGACCCTTTTTTGACCCATCTCTTTCCCAGTGCAGACAGGATATGTTCCATAAAGCTGATGACATTATTCCTTTGCTCCCAAACTTTCCATGGCTCCCCACTGTTTCAGGAACAAAGCTGCATTCTGTAGCTTAGCCATCAAACTTCTCCAACAAAATCCACCTTCCTGGCTGCATGTCTTTTTTTTTTTTTTTTTTTTTTTTTTTAATTTTTAATTTTTTATTTTTTATTTATTCATTTTAGAAAGGAGAGGGGGGGGAGAGAGAGAGAGAGAGAGAGAGAGAGAGAGAGAGAGAGAGGAGAGAGAGATAGGGGGGAGGAGCTGGAAGCATCAACTCCCATATGTGCCTTGACCAGGCAAGCCCAGGGTTTCGAACCGGCGACCTCAGCATTTCCAGGTCGACGCTTTATCCACTGCGCCACCACAGGTCAGGCCTGGCTGCATGTCTTACCCTACGCTAAGGTCCAGTCACAACGGGCCACTTCCTAATCCCCAAATCCAGAAAGATTGTCCTGTTTTCTTGATTTCCTCTGTTTGAGATGCTTTTCTCTATACCTTCAATTCCCACCCTTTCTAAGGCTTTCTCCAAATGCACCAACCCCAAGAAACCTCTCCTGACACACTACCCACCATGCCTGGAGGTGCCGGATGCCTCCACTTTGCTCCTGCTATACTTGGTACCCCACCTTTATCATCTTGTTTACAGCACTCTCTATATGATTCCTAATGTCTGTCTCCCCTTCTAAATTAAGAAGCTTGAGAGCGAGGAGTATGTGTGGCTCACCTTTCTATCCTCAGAGCCCAGCAACAATACAGGTGGGCACATGGTGAACGATGGCTGACACAAAATGTTAAAGGTGTGTGTATCTGAGTGGCGAGAAAAGGGAGAAGAGGCATGACAGAGAGGGAGATGATCACTTCCCAAAATCAGGGTGGGGAGTTGTCCACAGCTGCCTCTCCAGTCTCACTTTCTCTATACCTGAGGTCTCTGTCTTTGCAGCCTGACATTCAGAGGTAAAGGTGGCTCTACTATAGGAGGAACTTGGCCCAGCTTGGGCCTGGCATGAGCAAGAGACATAACAGATGAAAGCAGTTATACTCCCAAAGGACTAACAGAAGAGAATGTAACCTCCCTTAACAGATGATAAAACCAGGCATTTCTCCTAATTCTATTATTTTAGAATGCTAAGCAACAACAACAACAAAAAGATCTGGATTGGCAAGTGTTCTCTACCATAGACTGTGCAGAGGTCTCCTGCACAGCCCTAGCCTGCAGCCAGCTACCCCCTACAAGCCTCCCAAGCTGCCTGCGGAGGAGCACAGGCCCTGGAACTTGGCAGGCTCTAGGCAAATACTAATTAAATTAATCAAAATTTGTTCTGTATTTTGAACATCCATTTCAGCATTTGTTAAACATTTTAATTTGGAATCAGTGCAATACTTTTTCTTTTGCATTAAAAAAAAAGTTTAAACCAGTAGGATACCAAAGAATTTCCTTAAAGACAGGCCGTTTGCACTGGAAACAGCAGCCTTGCTCCTCCTGGTTAGAGGAGGAGGGGCTTCCTCTGCAAGTCTGGGCTGGATGCTGTTAGCAGGGTATTAGCAGCCCTGTCTTCACTGGAGGGCCGAGGAACACATGGGAGCCAGATGAAGATGCATACAGAACCCACTGCTGCCAGAGATCCCAGAACAGGGGAACAGCTCTGCCTGGCCGTTCCTGTGCTGAGCCTTTGGGCAAGGCCAATCAGTCTTCCTCCCCTGGCTGCGCTGGGTCCCCTTTCCTCGACCGGTCCCTCAGCAGGACCAGCAGTGAGTACCTCTCCATCCCTCATATGACACTGGGCCTTGTCCAAGGAGGATTTTTTTTTCTTTTTTTGACAGAGTCAGAGAGAGAGACAGACAGGAAGGGAGAGGGAGATGAGAAGCATCAATTCTTCTTTGCGGCATCTTAGTTGTTCACTGATTGCTTTCTCATATGTGCCTTGACTGGGGTGCTACAGAAGAGCAAGTGACCCCTTGTTCAAGCCAGTGACCTTGGGCTCAAACCAGTGACCTTGGGCTTCAAGCCAGCGACCTTTGGGCTCAAGCTAGTGACCATGGGGTCACATCTATGATCCTGTGCTCAAGCCAGTGACCCCGTGCTCAAGCTGGTGAGCCCGTGCTCAAGCCGGATGAGCCTGTGCTCAAGCCAGCAACCTTGGGGTTTTGAACCTGGGTCCTCTGCATCCCAGTCCAATGCTCTATCCACTGCACCACCGCCTGGTCAGACCAAGAAGGATTTTGACAATATCCTGTTATGGGCTAAATCTAGGGTTGGAAACCTTTTTGGCTGAGAGAGCCATGAACGTCACATATTTTAAAATGTAATTCCACAAGAGCCATACAACCACCCATGTATGTTACGCATTATCCAATAAAAATTTGGTGTTATCCCAGAGGACAGATGTGATTGGCTCCATCCACCCACAACCATGAACATGAGTGGTAGGAAATGGATTGTAATACATGAGAATGTTTTATATTTTTAATGTTATTATTTTTTTATTAAAGATTTGTCTGCGAGCCAGATGCAGCCATCAAAAGAGCCACATTTGGCCTGACCAGACGGTGGCGCAGTGGATAGAGCGTCAGACTGCAATGCAGAGGACCCAGGTTCGAGACCTCGAGGTCACCAGCTTGAGCGCAAGCTCATCTGGTTTGAACAAAAGCTCACTAGCTTGGACCCAAGGTTACTGGCTCGAAAAGGGGTTACTCTGTCTACTGAAGGCCCACGGTCAAGGCACATATGAAAAAGCAATCAATGAACAACTAAGGTGTCACAATGCACAACGAAAAACTAATGATTGATGCTTCTCATCTCTCCATTCCTGTCTATCCCTCTCTCTGACTCTTTCTGTCTCTGTAAAAAAATAAAATAAAATAAAAAAGACACAGCAAAGCATCCAGCATAGTGCCCAGCACTAAATAGGTGTTTAAAAAAAAAAAGAAAAAAAAAAAAGAGCCACATCTGGCTCGTGAGCCATAGCTTCCCGACCTCTGGGATAAATTATGTCCCCTTTCCCCAAGTTTGTATGATTGAATCTTAACCCCCAGTACATACAGTAAATATGACTGTATTTAGAAAGAAGAAATTTAAAGAGATAATCAAGTTAAAATGAGGTCATAGGGTGCGCCCTAATCCAATATGACTGGTATCCTTATAAGGACACAGATGGGTACAGAGCAGAGGTCAGGAACCTTTTTGGCTGAGAGAGCCATGAATGCCACATATTTTAAAATGTAATTTCCTTGAGAGCCATACAACAACCCGTGTACGTTACGCATTATCCAATAAAAATTTGGTGTTGTCCCGAAGGACAGCTTTGATTGGCTCCAGCCACCCGTAACCATGAACATGAGAGGTAGGAAATGAATGGATTGTAATACGTGAGAATGTTTTACATTTTTAATGTTATTATTTTTTTTATTAAAGATTTGTCTGCGAGCCAGATGCAGCCATCAAAAGAGTCACATCTGGCTTGTGAGCCATAGGTTCCCGACCCCTGGTATAGAGAGAAGACCATGTGAAGACACGGAATAGATGGCCATGTAGAAAGATGACAAGGAGAGGAACCTTAGAAAAAGAACCAACCTGGCCCTGGCCACTTGGCTCAGTGGTTGAGCATCGGCCTGGCGTGTGGATGTCCCAGGTTTGATTCCCAGTCATGGTACACAGAAGAGACTATCTGTTTCTCCACTCCTCCCCCTTCTCTCTCTCTCTTTCTCTTCCCCTTCCACAGCCATGGCTCCATTAATTCAAGTGCATCAGCCCCAGGTGCTGAGGATGGCTCCATGGAGCCTCCACCTCAAGCACTAAAAATAGTTGCAAGCACAGCCCCAGACGGGCAGAGAGCATCAGCCACAGACAGGGCTTGCCAGGTGGACCCTGGTCATGGAGTATGAAGGAGTCTGTCTCTCTATCTTCACTCCTCACACTTGGAAAAGAATAAAACAACAAACAAAAAACTGAACTCTGTCAACACCTTGATTGTGGACTTCTAGCCTCCAGAATTGTGTTTAATCCACCCAGACTGTGGAACTTTGTTACGGCATTCCCAGGAAAACTAACACATGCCCGGTCTGATCTTGAATGCACGGCAGGCGAGACTATGGGAAAAAGGTAGAACCCCTCTCCAGAGCCATGGCCCTCTGTTCTCATCCACTGGTGCCCTTCATTCTCAGATGTTTCACATCTTCATAACTGCAACAACACTCAGGTAAGGACAATTCCTAAGAGTGCTTCATTTTCTTTGTAAGTCAGCTCTGAGGCAGTTGTGCCTGGGGACTAAGAACACTGAGCAAGGCCAGACTTCGGCATGCTACAGGGAGGAAACACCAAGACCCCGCAACCTGACCAGCTGTCAAGCTGCATTCCCGGAGTCAAGAGCCCTGGGCCCAGCTATCTCTTCTTCAAGCCAAGCCAACAATTCCAGAGTAGCTGGGGGGAGGGGCAGGGTGGGACGGGGCAGGGCGGGGCAGGGCGGGGTCCCTACCTCAGCTCTCCAGTCCTAAGACACTTGCCTCTGGGATCACTTCCCTCTCCTAAGAGCACTTAGGCCTAAAGTGGTTCAGGGACTTTTCCAGGAAAAGTGACCCAGGAATGCCCCACTTGTACAACTCCTGCCCATCAAGGAGAAGGAGGACCACACTGCTCTGGGCTTCCCCTCTCTGTGTCCCAAGAGGTCTGCTCCTCAAAGTCTGCCGGTCTGACCCCAGGGAAGGGAAGGCCCCTGCAAAATCTCCCGGGAGTCCTTCTCCCTTTTCTCACCCTTTTCATCCCTAAAGCTGGGCCATGATTTTCCCATAGCAGAAACCCCAAGAGTTCCTCAGACTCAAAGTGAAAGGGAGAGAAGCCTGTGTGATTCCAAGGGCCAGAGAGGGGGAGGCAGTACTGGTCCCAGAGTCCTCACACCCAGTCTGGTGCAACCCCTCTGCGACTCCTCTCCCCCTCCTCTGAGCGAGAGGCAGTACTGGTCCCAGAGTCCTCACACCCAGTCTGGTGCAACCCCTCTGCGACTCCTCTCCCCCTCCTCTGAGCGGGAGGCAGTACTGGTCCCAGAGTCCCCACACCAGTCTGGTGCAACCCCTCTGCGACTCCTCTCCCACTCCTCTGAGCGGGAGGCAGTTCTGGTCCCAGAGTCCCCACACCCAGTCTGGTGCAACCCCTCTGCGACTCCTCTCCCCCTCCTCTGAGCGGGAGGCAGTACTGGTCCCAGAGTCCCCACACCAGTCTGGTGCAACCCATCTGCGACTCCTCTCCCACTCCTCTGAGCGGGAGGCAGTACTGGTCCCAGAGTCCCCACACCAGTCTGGTGCAACCCCTCTGCGACTCCTCTCCCCCTCCTCTGAGCAGGAGGCAGCAGAGTCCAAGCTTTGGAGTCAGTCCGACGTGGGTTTACAACCTGGCTCTGCTACTTGAAGTTGGGTTAGTGTTTGACCTTGAGTGATACATATTAACCTCTCAAGTTACTATGTAATGGAGATATGACACCTGCCTTGCACAGGGCTGGTCAGAGGGTCAGAAGAGAGGATGGAGGAAATGACCCGCTCAGCGCCTGGCCAGTAAATACGCAACAGCCAGCCTCCCCTCTGGTGGAGAACGTGTCCCTAACTGCACTATTTCAGGAGATGGATTTAGCCCAAACCAAGACTGCTTATCAAGGCCTAAATATTGAGATGGGGGGAAGGTATGATTTTGAGAAGTTGCCAAGTCTCTTGCAGCCAACCCCCATTTAGGTGGATCTGGAGGGACAAGCACAGTGAACCTGCTCTGAGCTTTCTGTCTCTCAGTGTCGGACAGGAAGGCTCTTACAGCCCCTTCCCCCGTCGTTCCTCTGGTCTTACCAAGCACCTGGCTTAGGGACAGTGAGCAGAGTTTATGATGATCAAGGGCCTTCTGAGGGCAGGGACCTGGCAGAGAAATCGCAGCTGGGAGAGGGATGCGGTGAAGCTGAAGCCGGGCTCCAGGGTCGGGGAGAGGAAGGACCAGATCCTGACCTTTGGGAAAGGCTTTGGCCTGGAAGCAGGGGATTCCAGCCCCCGCACTGGACTGGGGAAGCCCCTTTAACTCAGAGGTGGTCTTGAGAGATGACAGCCAAGTTGTACTTGTGACTCAGAGAGGCCCCACCATTGCTCCTCCTGGACATGACATTCCTACAGAACCCCCACAGTCAAACGGATGAGCACTCCTGGGGTTACTCAGGAAGGATTTCTACATGGTGTGTAACAGAGATGCCATGAGATGTGTATCTTGTGGTCTATGGGAGTCTTCTCACGAATGCCATTCTTCGTTCAACTGTCACTAGGTTCATTTAAAATTCTCTCTCAAATATAATTAATCATGATATTTGAGGACTGGATTTGTGACTCTGGAATAGCTCTTAAGTTTTCAAAGTGCTCATGATGAGTAGGCAGGCCATGGAAAGAGTTTCGTCCCACCTGAAGTCCCCTGTGCACATGAGATCCTGAGTCACTGCAGTCCAAATACTGCCTATGTGGCCCCCAGCTCCCCTAGATAGTCTTAAGTGTTCCCTCTGGACTGAGAAAAACTTTCCCACTAGGAAACCTGAAGGAGCCCAGGTCCGCCCTGAGGATAGAAGTAAGGTGCAGGTACCAGGGATGGATCCGGGTTGAGCTACAGGAGGGAGGCCAGGCTGGACAGAGGATGGGGCCCTGTTCAACAGTGAGAACTGCTGGCCCTTAGGACACAGGATAAGAAAGGACCCCAACTTTAGCAGGCAGACACCACCAGCACCCACTTGCTCAGAGCCTGGACCTGTCACTGTGGAAACAAGGCTGTCCTTTCACAGAGCTGTCCCAGCACTCACGCTACACCCCTGCATGGGCCGGCTCCTGGCAAATGCTTACGAATCAGTGCCAGCCGCTCCCCTCCACCCCCACCGCCCCACCTGGGTCACCGCCCAGGTTTCCATGACTTTCGTCCCTCACCCCACCCTTCCACCCACTGCAGAGCACCACCTTGCCTACCATCCCTCCACAGCTGACACCCTGGGGTCCCTAACAGATGAAGTCGGTTGTAACTTGTTACGTATGATAAAGTAGCTAAAGGCAAGAATCTTTTTGTATAAATTAGAGACGATTCCAGATTATCTTGTCCCATTCTAATATACTTTCTTGAGTGGGAGAGAAAATAGAGGAATTCAGCCAGGAAATCAGCAACTGCCTATAGTACTCAGGGAGGAACAGTTTCTACGACGCCATAAACACCAATACAACTTCCTACTGTGCTCCAGATTCACTTCCTAAATATGCGTATGTGTGCATATACATATATTTATCAGGGCTGGGTCTGCATCATAACAGTCTGGCCAGGTCCACCAAATGCTTCTCAAAGGTTAAAACCATCTGACACATGCACACGGACCATCATCCTGTCTCAACATGAAGAGCTGATCTTCACATAAAACTGAAAACTAAATAATCTGGACTCTCACGTGGTGGCAAGGTAGGGTGGAAAGAACCTGGGACACTGTGCAAAAATCTTTCAGCCAATCTCCAAATAAGGAACCATGGGGAAGTCACTTATCCTAAGTCTGTTCCCTTTTCAGGTAAAGCCTTGAAAGGCTCCTGTAGGAAGTGAGCACAGATGACTCTGCGCTCAATGCTTGATGCATGGTGGGTACTTAACGGATAATAACTTCAATCCCTGGCTCCCCATTTAACCTCACTTACTCCTCAGTTTCAGCCAAACCAAACCACTGGCTATTTCCTCACAGGCCCCATAATTTACCATCCCCAGGCCTCTCGTTGTGCATTGCTGCTCCCGCTGCTAGAAACACCCTCCTTCCCCATAGAAAGGATGCCGCTGGTCCCTATCTTCCCTTCAAGACATGTAGCAAATACCACCTTCTCAGCAAGCCGGGTGCCCCCACCTCTCCTTTCTGAGAATGGTCACTGCGTTTTCTCTGCAGTGATTACTGCCTATTTTGAGTAAGAGGTACTTTCCTTAAATTTTCTCCAGGCAGAGGACATGTTTCATTCATCTCATGTTCCCACCATCACAGTATTTAGCAGAGAGAATAGTCAAAAATCATTCGGTGACATAATAAAAGCAGTCACAAATCGACTGACCCTGGACTACTTAAGAATTATGCTCTACATCTGCTCCTAAAAGGGTGGGTATTTCCCAAGATCCAGGGGGCCGATTCTGACTTTGGGGCTTCCATGGCTTCCCTTCCCACCGCCTTACCAGGCTCCTTTCCTGCCACCCATGCCAGGTTAGTGTGCCCATCAGACATCCACGTTGCTTAACCACAGCACTCTTCATCCTCCCTCCATGCACCCCACCCAAAACCTCAGCCTCTGTGAATAAACCCTGCTGCCCACAGCCCATCCCCACCTCCCCTCGGGGCGGCAAGCTTGCTCTTTGGCCCAGACTGCGGACAGTCAGAATTCCCAGTGTCTTGGATGCTGTGAGTCTGGTGCCCCGGACTGTACGGCCTTAGTTCTTTGTGTACCAGGATGCTGTGTTCTCACAATCTTCAAGAGGTGGCCCATGAGTCTATAAGAGACTTCATGCCCCAGTCAGGTGCTTGGGACAAGGTGGGTATCAGCAGAGAACACACATGACACAATCACTTCTTTGGGATCATAGCTTCAGCTTCAGCCTACAAAGGCATTTCCTCATGCCTTCCCTCTCTCCCAGCCCCCACTACTGCGTGGGACTTCATTCAGCCTGTGACCTGACACAGAGAAGCTTCTGCACAGCTTTCAGGCTGCCCTTCCTCAGCCTCCCCCCTCACCCCTCCCTACATCAGCTGCCAAGTCATCACTGCTGAGAAGCCACCAATTATCCCCCCAAAGCCCACAGCACTTTCAGTTAGACCTGTAACTATTCAGCAAACGGTGCCTCCCCCGTTATTTCACAAAATCCTCTCTAGTCAATACTGCCTGGACACACCCTCTTCAGGTGGACTCCAAGACATGCTCTGACAGCTGCCTGACCCTAGAGATAAGCTTAAGTTATTTGGAATTTCTTACATCATCTCAAACTGAAAGCTACCTCTTCTTTAATTCCCTTTACCATCACCACCCTGGACCCTCAGCCCTGCCCTCTGAGCAACATAGAACACGGTAGCTCCCCCACCCTCCTGAACATTGCATTCACAGCCTGTTGTCTTCCTGTCCAACCCCAGGTCCTACCAAAGCTCACAGACCAGGGACTATAGTTTTGCAGCATTTAAGGTCCCTCCTCTACCTGCTCTCAAAATGTGCTGTCCCAGACACTACGCCCAGAAAAGAGGGGTCATCCCCTAGCAAGGGCTAAACCCAGGACTTCTAGTAATGCAGCCAGGCTTAAACAGTTCACGTGGGTTTTCCGTATGGTCAGTAGGATACTCACACTGACTGATTGCAGAGCCTAAAGGCAGGACTTTGCACTTACCCCTGCCACATCTCATCAAGTTGGTTGGGGCTCTGAGCTCTGTTTGCTGCCCTTGTCCTGAACTTTGCTGACCGGCCAGCTGGAACCAGGCTGTCCCCCACCCTGCACATATTTCTGCCTCTTAGACTTGCTGCACACCTCCACCATGGCTGTCCTCTTGTCACACCTGGAAGCCCAAAGAACACTACATCCCCCTGAATTTCAGTGTAATCTCATATCTGGATGATATAAATCATTCCTCTTGACAAAGCATGTTACCTAGGCTTCCTGAGAAGAGGATGGTAACAATAACAATACCATACCATTTATTGACCGCTTACGATATGCTGAGCACTGAAGCCAACATTTTCTGTGCATCATCTCACTTAATCTTTACAATAAAATAGGCCTGTTCCCATTGAACAGATGAGGAACTTAAAGATCAGAGAGGTGAAGACTTGCTTAAAGTAGCAACAGCAAGTCTGTGTAGAACTGGGATTTAAATGGAGGCCTGGCCCTGGCCAGTTGGCTCAGTGGTAGAGCGTCAGCCCAGTGTATAGAAGTCCCGGGTTCGATTCCCAGTCACGGCACACTGAGAAGCATCCATCTGCTTCTCTAACCTCCACCCCTTTTCTTCCTCTTTATCTCTCTCTTCCCCTCCCGCAGCCAAGGCTCCATTGCAGCAAAGTTGGCCCAGGCACTTAGAACCTGAGGACAGCTCTATGGCCTCCGCCTCAGGCACTAATGGCTCTGGCCGCAGCAGAGCAATGCCCCAGCTGGGCAGAGCATCACCCCCTAGTCGGCATGTCGGGCGCATGCAGGAGTCTGTCTCTCTGCCTCTCCACTTCTCACTTCAGAAAAAATACAAAAAAAAAAAAAAAAAAAAAGGAGGCCTGTAAGATTCAAAGTCCACACTCTAGAGCTCCTAGGGTCCTGAGAGATTAGGGAAACCAAGTCCTCATGGCAGAGAACACCTGCTGCCTGCCATGCTGGACGGGGGACCAGGGAGAAGGGGAAGGAGGAGTCAGTTTCCTCAACTGCAGAAGCAGGACAATAACCCCAGCCTGAGGCATTGTGCAGTTCCAGTGAGCCAGCACAGCGAAAACCTAGATGGACGCACAGGCTGGTTATTGTTACCAGGTGAGCAGCCTTGCATCGAAGAACCAGATGTCTTGGCTGGTTGCAGGAAGAGCTTATGCAATAAAACTGCTTCATGACATCTAGTCAAGGTCAGATGACAGAGGCAAGAACTATTTCTTTGCTTTAATAAATTAGTAAATTAGAAGAATCTGTCTTTCCCAACCAAATTCAAATTCTAATTTCTCCCCTCCCCCTATTGCAATCCATTCTCCACGATCCCTCCCACCCTTACCTGTCCTGGTGCCTTATTGAATTTGGAGTTTGATAACACACATCCCGGTGTGCCTGGGACATTCCTGTCATCCCAGGATCCCATCCAATTCAGCATATGTCCATGTCCTTTCACTCTCAAAAGTGTCCCTAATTGGGTAATAAATTAAGTCTAATATTCTGGGACCTTAAAAAATCATTTTACAGCCCTGGCTGGATGGCTCAGTGGTAGAGCGTCAGCCTGGTGTGCAGGAGTCCTGGGTTCGATTCCCGGCCAGGGCACACAGGAGAAGCACCCATCTGCTTCTCCAACCCTCCCCCTCTCCTTCCTCTCTGTCTCTCTCTTCCCCTCCTGCAGCCAAGGCTCCATTGGAGCAAAGTTGGCCCCGGCGCTGAGGATGGCTCCATGGCCTCTGCCTCAGGTGCTAGAATGGCTCTGGTTGCAACAGAGCGACGCCCCCTGGTGGGCATGCTGGGTGGATCCCGGTCGGGCGCATGCGGGAGTCTGTCTGACTGCCTCCCCATTTCCAACTTCAGAAAAATACAAAAAAAAATCATTTTACTTTTCTGACACCTGTTTCCCTCCTATAAACTGGGAATGGCACTATTTATGAGGCAAGGTCTTTGTAGAATCCCTTAAAGCCGAAGTTCCACTCCATCCCTCCCTCTGAGGTGCCTGTCTACACCTCTTCTGGTCTCCACGAAGCAGTCCACCATGGAGAGCTATTCACGTGAACACCTCTTTGATTCAGGGAAAATGAGGTCCTGTGTTGTGGGGAGGAAATTTGCCCCTGAAGAGGAAGGAGTTGCTACAAATGAAGAGAATAAAGGTAACCCATTTTCAGTCTTCCTAGAATGAGCTATGGCTTACTCCCTACAATAGACCTCCTGCCTCCCACATAACTTTCCCTTTCTTTCTTTCTCTCTCTCTCTCTCTCAACCCAAGGAGTTCCTCCTTGCCAGGCTCTCTGGGCCTTTCTGCCAGAAGTAGGTGGGAGAAGTTTGCTAAGACCTCTTGGGATACTCCAGTACAGTCAGAGGAGTGGTTCTCCAGGCCAGAGTAGTCCCTGCCCAGCGGAGAGGCCCAGCTCCATCTGACTGGTGCATTCCATCCATGCTCACAAATCATTGTAGATTTATGTCTTTACCCAGGAGTCAGGGCAGGAGTTCTGACTATGCTACCAAAACACACTCCCAGCGGCCAGCAAGCCCTGGCATTCTCTAAGCAGGCACAGCAGCCCTGAGATCAGGTTCCCCTCCTCCTCTATGCCTGTCCTCAAGGAAGAAACAGATGTGGGCAGGTCTGCTTCCAGGCTACTGCAATCAAGTGAGTATCACAACAAAGCCAGTTGTAAGCTTAATAGTGGTGAACGGTCTGCCTTCAAAAACACAACATCTGTGAAGCACAATAAAGCAAAGCTCAATAAAATAACGTGTGCCTGTGTGTCCAAATCAGAGCCACTCAGGAACATCACAGCTGCTGTAGGCTGGGGAGAGAGGCCAGAGTGGGATCAGTTCCCCATCTTCATCTGTGTTAACAATCTCTTCTTGGAGATTTGTTAGTAGGCCCTCCACCACTCACCTTTGCATAAGTTCTTCCTGGGACACGGACAACCCCAATCTCAAATCGGCACTCTATGGCTATTCCCGATACTTTAGTATGGGTGAGCGGGCTCATGCATACATTCTGGTCTCGGTTAAAAAAAAAAAAAAAAAAAGAGCCCTGGCCAGTTGGCTCAGCAGTAGAGCATCGGCTCAGTATGTGGAAGTCCCAGGTTCAATTTCCAGCCGGGGCACAGAGGACAAGCACCCATCTGCTTCTCCACCCTTCCCCCTCTCCTTCCTCTCTATCTCTCTCTTCCCCTCCTCAGCCAAGGTTCCACTGGAGCTCAGTTGGCCCAGGTGCTGAGGATGGCTGCAAAGCCTCCACTTCAGGTGCTAGAATGGTTCTGGTTGCAGCAGAGCAACACCCCAGATGGGCAGAGCAACAGCCTCTGGTGGGCATGCCGGTGGATCCCAGTTGGGCGCATGCGGGAGTCTGTCTGTCTGCCTCCCCCCCACCCCCCCACCCCCCCGCTTCTCACTTCGGAAAAATAAAAAAGAGCCAAAATAAAAATAAAAACTCAAAACAAGGTGAAGAAGAAACTTGCCAGACCCAGTTACATAGCTGAAAAGGGCCAAGAGCCTCGAGAAGTTTTCCCTCAACGTCAGATCCCAGCATTCTTTGTTTTCCTTCTTATTTGGCAATTACCATGTGCCTGTTTCACGTGCATTAATCCAGCTCTGCCCTATCAAACCGAGGTGAGCACTGTGCCATGGCAAAGGCAGGGCCCGTCCTTGGAGGCTGGAGGGTAAGGAGCCTGGCTGGGCAGAGAGGCGTGGAAAGGAAGGGTAAGGAGAGGAGGAAATCTAGCCTCAGGTCATTCAGTCTCTGGGCAGCAGCATAGATTCTAGATAAGGTCCTCTCTCTTCCAACGGCTTTAACCCTCCTCAGCCACCTGGATCCCTGGTATTGGCCCTAGACACAGGCCCCGCTTGGAGGAGGTCCTCAGGGCTGGTTGCCTTCCCCAGATTGGCGGCCACCCGCCATGACCCCCACTCCAACACAACACAGGCAACTTCCCATGAATGTCTGGATGTGTCCCTAAAGTTTGTCTAGAAAAAAAAGATGTTTGGTTCCTGGAATACATCTTTCCATAGAACTGACAGGTTGGTGGTTGCAGTCCCAGAAAAACCATTTAATACACAGACAGGCACTTGCACTAAGGACTAACAAGTATGAGTGCAGATATCATAAAAGCTCTCCCCACTTCCCACCCACGTGCATTAACATCCCACCCTCAGCCAACATACAATGAGGTCACAGGACAGAAAGGACTCAGCCTTCACACCCCTGTAGGCATTGGCTGCCAGCAGACTCTTCCCCTCTGAGTCCTTGACCTGTAAGAATCCTGCCTTAGCTGTCCTGCAGGCTGAATTCACCCCAACCCTGATCTTTTTCCCATTTTTCATTGCCTAATGGAATCTCCATCTGGACCTTCTGGCAACTCCTCTCTGACCAAATCCACTGTGCTCCAAAAGAAAGAGCCCCAGGCCGGAGGACCAGGAGCCCTGGGTTCTGCCACCAGCCGCCAAGTCTTCTTTTGGGCTTCACCATTCTCTGCATAAAAATACTAACTACCCATGGCTCCCTCCTGATTACAAAGGGAATCAACCACCATCATTTTCTGTATGGCCAGTAGCCACGGCCACCATCACAGCTGCTGGGCCCATGCAGGTTTGCATTTGATTCAGATAGACAATAATGAAACAACAGAGTCAAGAACTGGTGGGCCATTACCTTTAATACTAGCTTGCACCCAGCGGGCGAGAAATACACACAGTGGAAAAACACTTCCCTTTCCATTCTGGGTTCCCAAAGCCACTGACTTATCAGAGTATTCCTAGAATCAAAGGTTTCTACCTCACCAGCCTTATTCACCTCTGTTCCCCATCTCCTTCTCTCTGCACAAACTGGCTTCTCCTTCAGCACTCTGCCATCTTGGCTGCGTCTCCTATGCAATGCTAATAGCAGGAACCGAGAGAAAGAGAGAGAGAGGAGAGAGAGAGAGAGAGAATGCCCTGGTCTCCCTTATTTTATAGTGTAGAAATTAAAGCCTTTAAGCCAGTATACAAATAAGGAAGTCTCTGATAAAAAGCCACTTATCTGAGGCATAAATGGGATTCCTCATAAGAGTGTACCACCCCACATCATGCAACAGTCAAGGGTGTGGGAAAAGCTTAGTGTTGAGAAGATCTTAGTATCAAAAGGGTGGGGAAGACTTAGTCTTAAAACTAAGCCTCAGGCTATAAGGACCCTGCCTGCTTACAGCCTGTCCTCCACACCCAATGCAAACTATAAGCAAGCAACCATATACATCATATTTGCAAACTTATTTGACCCACATTTTCCTTCCCCCTTCCATGCTCCTCCATGCTTTCATGCTGCTAACAATTGCCTCATTCTTCTCCCAGAAAACTAGCACAAAACGTCAGTGTCCAATCTGACTCTTTTCTCCCTCCCTCAAATCCAATCAGTCACCAAATCCTGCAGGATTTCTTGGCAAACTTACTCATTTCTGTTTCCTCCTCTCCATCCCCACTGCCATGGCCTTGATTTAGGTCCTCATCTACTTCAATGGGTTGGTCCAACAGTGCCTTGCACAGAAGTTCCTCTCTCTCTCTAATCTGCCCTTCCCAACCCTGAATCATTCTCCAAGCACAGTGTTCGCCATGTCTTTCCCACATTCAAAGACCTTTGATGTCATGTCGTGGGGATAAAATTTAAATTCTTTAATTCAACTTTCAAGGCCTTCTGTGATTTCTCCCCAGGCTAAGACTACAGCCTACCTCTCCCCGTGTCCCTCCCCACCCCACCTCATGGCTCCAGCCATGTGGGCCAAACCCTGTTGGGCTTGTCTCAGTCTTTCAGGTACTGCTCTTGTTCCTCCCTCACCTCCTACACAAAATAACCTGTCCCTTTCCTCCTTTTACTGAGGCAAAAAGCAAAACCAGTTAGCTCAAGGCTCTTATCTGCCACACTCTTCCTGAACTTCTGCCACAGGTAGGCCGCACACAAGGGCTGATGCAGCCAGGTAGCAGCTCAGAGTATGAGGGCGTGTAGACAGAGATATGCAAATCAAGTGCCTAAGTACCACAACAGAGATCTGTATTCAATGCTATACATATATATTAGAGCAGTGGTAGTCAACCTGGTCCCTATCACCCACTAGTGGGCGTTCCAGCTTTCATGGTGGGCAGTAGTAGAGCAACCAAAGTATAAATAAAAAGATAGATTTAACCATAGTAAGTTCTTTTATAAAGATTTATTCTGCCAAACTTAGTGAAAATCCTACATAAAGTACTTGGTAAGTAATTATTATTATATGCTTTAACTTGCTGTAACTCTTCTTTATAAATTTTATAAAGTAAAGTTACTTCCCTACTTTATAAATCACCATTACTGTGGATCCAGTGGGCGGTTAGAAAATTTTACTACTAACAGAGATACAAAAGTGGGCGGTAGGTATAAAAAGGTTGACTACCCCTGTATTAGAGAGAAGAGTAAACATGACTTGGGGGTGGGGAATGAAGAGGTGTTTCCAGAGTTTGATCTGCATCCTGAAGGATTAATAAGAGTTCATTCATCTTGCAGAGACCAAAGGGCCTTCCAGAAAGAGGAAATAGTGTATGCCAAGTCAGAGTCACAAAGGATAGAAATTGTTGACCTACTCAGTTTGGGAAGCAGTGGAGATGCAGCTGGTGAACTAAATTATTGCCAGCCTCCACAGAGCCTTGAATGCCTACAAGTACGTTGCACTTGATCCTTTCACAGAGGCAATCCTATGCCAATTGTGTCTACTTTCTCTCTACAGATGTGTTACAGAGGTCAAGATTACTATACCACAGAGAACATGGTGATTAAAAGCTTCGGGCACGCCTGACCTGTGGTGGCGCAGTGGATAAAGCGTCCACCTGGAAATGCTGAGGTTGCCGGTGCGAAACCCTGGGCTTGCCTGGTCAAGGCACATATGGGAGTTGATGCTTCCAGCTCCTCCCCCCTGTCTCTCTCTCCTCTCTCTCTCTCTCTCCCTCTCTCTCTCCTCTCTAAAATGAATAAATAAAATAAAATAATTTTAAAAAAGCTTCGGGCACAATAAATGCTCAATTGATTGTCAGTGTGCATAACTGTGTGACAGAGAGAGAAGTGAAAGTAAGAATTACCAAAGGCCTGACCAGGCGGTAGCACAGTGGATAGAGCATCAGACTGGGATGTGGAAGGACCCAGATTCGAGACCCCGAGGTCGCCAGCTTGAGTGCGGGCTCATCTGGTTTGAGCAAAGCTCACCAGCTTGGACCCAAGGTCGCTGGCTCCAGCAAGGGGTTCCTCAGTCGGCTGAAGGCCCGCGGTCAAGGCACATATGAGAAAGCAATCAATGAACAACTAAGGTGTCGCAACAAAAAACTGATGATTGATGCTTCTCATCTCTCTCCATTCCTGTCTGTCTGTCCCTATCTGTACCTCTCTCTGTCCCTGTAAATAAATAAATAAATAAATAAAAGAATTACCAAGGGGCACCCAAGTAAGAAATATCTACAAGCACTAAACAGATATCATAAATTTCCTGAAGACAAAGCTGAGAGTTAGCAGCTGCCAGGAACTCAAAAGTCCTTGGGGCAATCTGAGTCTCAGGCTAAACAGATGCTCTAGGACAGCACCTCCCAGAAGATTCTTTACCTGGTGCATGAGAGATAAGAATGGACCACCTGACAGTCCACAAGGTCCAATGAGACCTGCCTTTCGGAATCTATGAAGGACACACCCACCTTTCTGAGACTACCTGTGGAGTCCATGAAAACTGACAGACAGAGGGGCCATCAGTGCTGAAACCAAAGAATGATGCCGGGAAACATAAAGTGGAACTGCTCTGAAGAAGGAGGAAGCAGGGAAAACAGTGACTCAGGGAAACACATACTAGCTGCCAAAGTTTCAGCTTAGTTGTGCCCACCAAGTGGTGACAGTGTCACATCTTCTATTTCTTTTTCCTGAGTGTCACCTCTTGAATGGAGGTGCACAGTCTGGGAGCTTAATAAATACTTAAATTCCTCGTTAAGTGTGTTCATTTTAACTCTTCCTTCTTGTATTTTGCAATAGGGAATCCAGCAAAGGATTTTAAGCAGGGGTGTCATGAATAAATTTGTATTTCAGGAAAAAATTTCTGATGGCCAGGTAAGAAATAACTTCATTGCCCAAAATGTTATACCTTAGTCCTAAGTTCAAGACATTTCTCTTCCAAAGCTGGATTCTCTCAGAATCATTCTATCTTCCTTACTTAACCTGTGCTGTCAGTCAAAAGACCAACCTGGTCCACTCCCTAGCCCTGTCCTATAGATTATGTCTTTCTAGAGTCTTTCCTGCTTCAGTGTCCAACCCTCTCAGATCCGATATAAGGCCTCATTACATCTATCCTGAGTGACATTCCAGGGTCCTAGTTGGGCTCTCCACCCCAGTGTCCTTGCCCTCTGGTCACTGCGTCCCACAACACTGCCAAGAGTCCATGACAGCCTTCACCAGAATGACTTGGGGAAACATCCCAAACCTACTTAATCTGAATACAGTAATTTAAAAGCTTCGCAGGCGATTCTGAGGCATAGCCAAGTTGGCAAATTATTGCTCTAACTCCTTCTTATAGATAGTGAAAGGATCACACAACCCAGGAACAGGTTAGAAATGCAGAATGTCTGGTCTCACCCTTGACCTAATGATCAGCATCTGCCTTTGAACAAGATCCCCAGATGATTCTTAAGTTTGTTAAAGTTGAGAAGCATTGATCTAAAGTGTTACCTGACTACAGGGTGTCCTCAGGTTAGGATGTTTCAAGTTTACGACACTTCCTTAAAAACTTTAAAAAATTGAGACTTGAGTGTTTCAGCTTATGCCATTAGCGTCCTACTTATAGATTGTGTGGGTGAACTATTATATTAATAGTTTGGTTGTGCGTGGCAGAATACACAGTAATGTGGCATATGAGTGAGGGAGTTGGCGTCCCCCATTATGCTAACTTACTCCATTTTGGATTGTTAAAAGTGCAAGTATGCCATTTGTGTCAGGCTAGGGCAGTGGTAGTTAGTCAACCTGGCCCCTACCACCCACTAGTGGGCGTTCCAGCTTTCACGGTGGGCAGTAGCGGAGCAAACAAAGTATAAATAAAAAGATAGATTTAACTATAGTAAATTGTTTTATAAAGATTTATTCTGCCAAACAGCAAAAATTCTACATAAAGTACTTGGTAAGTAATTATTATTATATGTTCTAACTTGCTGTAACTCTGCTTTATAAATTTTATAAAGTAAAGTTACTTCCCTACTTTATAAATCACCATTACTGTGGAACCGGTGGGCGGTTAGAAAATTTTACTACTAACAGAGATACAAAAGCGAGAGGTAGATATAAATAGATTGACTACCCCTGGGCTAGGGTGTGTGTTTCGACTTACACTAAAATATGGGTTATATCATTGTCGTAGGAATGGAACTATGTTGTGACCCGAGGACCCCCTGTATTTATCCCGCAATATTTACTGGATTTTACTCCACATCAGACTAGGGGTTAGAAAGTTGGGAGGGTTTAGGCTTCTTAAGCCCACAGAAATATCCATCTTTCCCCTGCTTCACACCTATTTTTGGCTTCCATGCTTTCAGACAAAGCCCAGACTTCTGCACCTGGCCTTCATCGCCTGCTGGGACCATGTTTTGCATCCTTGTCAACTCTATTATCTACCACTCACCATAGGGGTCCAGCCAGACAACATGCCATTTGTCAGGGCAAGCTGGTGCTTGCCTGCTACACATCTCTCACAGCCCAGGGCACACATACCCACCACTGCCTGGAGAAACTCAAGAGATATTCTTTGAGGTCCATTACATATATGTCACCCTCTTCTTAAATTAACCCAGATTTTCTCAGCTCAGATGAAAGACAGGAATTCCCACATCTCTTGGCATCTATCTCATTCTGCTTAGTCTTAAAGTTGGAACACCTGCTGTAGCTGCCCCATTATAGAAGAGACCGTGATATTGTCTGTCTCCCCAGTGGCAATAAGCAAGTAACCGGCACACCATCAAATCTTAAAGTAATAATAATAATGTGTTAAATTATCACCTACTTCAAAATCATTTAAACATGAATTTAAGCAGAATACAAATGGGCTGCCTCTCTTACGCCCAAAAGAGAAACACACAAGCTCTCTGAATCAAAAAACACAAATACATTATATGTTTTCCATAGATAGATAGATAGATAGATAGATAGATAGATAGATAGATAGATAGATTTTTATTTTTTTATTTTTATTTTTTGAGAGAGAGAGACAGAGACAAAGACAGGAAAGGAGAGAGGTGAGAAGTTGTGGCACTTTTGTTGTTCATTGATAGCTTCTCATATGTGCCTTGACTGGGGGGCTTAGGCCGGCCAGTGACTCCTTACTCAAGCCAGTGACTTTGGGCTCAAGCCAGAGACCATGGGATTATGTCCATGATCCCACATTCAAGCTGGCAACCCCATGCTCAAACTGGATGAGCCCATGCTCAAGTCAGATGAACCCATGCTCAAACTGGATGAGCACATGCTCAAGTTGGCAGCCTTGGGGTTTTGAACCTGGGACCTCAGTATCCCAGGTCGATGCTCCATTCACTGTACCACCATCAGTCAGGCAAGTTTTCCTTATATAAGTAATAATCAAAGACATAAAATGAATTAATTATGTTTTCAGCCAACCACCGTTTTGTAGTTGGGCATTTAACTTCACAAAATGCAACATGACATTTTGAAACACTTCAGATTTGTATTATAATCAATTAAGGAAGTGGGAGAGGAAAGAGAAAGAAGAGAAAGACAGAAGTAGACCAAAATTAGAAAGGAAGATAGATCTATACCAAATACCCAGCTGCTGTAAATGCAAAAATACAATACTCTGGATTTTTGGGGTGGGTGTGGGCAGGGGATTAAACACTTAACTAGAATGACTATTTCAATCCTACCCAAACTTTGAAAGTTCTGGTCTTTAGAAATATAATTTTATTTTTATCTGAGAAAAAACTGTGGGATCTGGGGTCGGGATGTCATGAGGGAGAGGAGCCGACTTTCAAATAGACGACCTCGGCACTGGCTGGTACCTAAATTGGTTAAGTGCCTTGTCCTCATGCACCAAGGTTGCCAGTTCGATTCCCTGTTCACAGTACATGCAAGAGGCAACCAGTGAATGCATGCCTGGCTGAAGCGGCAGGTCGATATTTCTCTTTCTTTCTCCCCCCCCCCCTTCCTCTCTCTTAAAAATCAATAATAAAAAAAGGATTCACCCCCTTTCTGCAGTCTGCTGGGAGGCAGTTCCCTGAGAGTTTCAAAAGCATGTTGCGTTTTTGCAATTATGCTATAGTACGTATAGAGTTGGCCTCAGCCAAGGCATTGCGTCTGGACACACGCTCTGTCGAACAGAGATTTACTCGGGCAAGCAGACCTCAAACTTCCCAATCACCTTGGTCCCTCTAGATTACACGGCTGCTCCAGCTCACAGAGCAGAGCTCTGACATACCACACAGAACTGAAGTGATCGACAGCCCAGTGTACTTCCAGGGACTTCTAGCATCTATAGGGGAGCAGCCTGTCAGTAGATCCCGAGAAAAATTGGGTGAAGATACTGAGCAAATCTATAGGGGTTATACTCTCCTCCCAGTCTTCTGGCCAGGGAAGGGGAAAAGGGCTCCCGTTCTCGTGTCTGGGACCTGTACTGTCACTGACCTGTACTCCCCAGTGGTTATAGGATCTAGGGGCTCTCCGAGTCCCAGGCAATGCCCCTGAGGAGAGCTCTCAGACTGGACCGCGCAGCGGGCCTAGGGGTTTGGGGAGAGCCCACTGACCTGGGTGGGTATGGGGCTCCTCTCCGGGTGGCTCAGGTGTGAAGGCCGCTCCCGTGTCCCTCCCACCTCCGAACATGAGCCGAGTTGCAGTCCACTGACCCACCGACCAACTGACCGACAACCAGCGAACGGACCGGCAGCGGTCGAGTCAGGAGCCCACGTGACGGAGGCGGGGACCCACCGGAGGCTCGTCCCGGAGCGCCCGCTCCCCCCGCCTTCCTTCCCCTGGGACCGCCCCTTTGCCACTCCCCCACCCTCTCTCGCACCGTTGCAACCTGCAGGGACCTGTCTGCCACTGGTTCCGGTTCCTCGGGGACCGGCCTTGACAACTCCGCCCCTTCGAACCTGCCTTAGCCCTGGTCTGCCTCGCCCAGGATCCGCCCCCTACACCAGCTCCTGTTCCCAAGCCCCGCCTTTCCCAGGACCACGCCCCTCTCTGCAGCCCCGCCCCGCTCCGGTCACCTCCCCAACTCGCACCCTTCCCGCCCCGCGGAAGCCGCCAGGCGGTTTCTAGCTCTCGGTCCCCTGGCCCTTCAGCACCATTCCCCAGCGGAAGGGAATTAAAACCGAGAAGCAGAAAGGGAATTTGTATCGTGAACTACAAAAATAAGCTGTGGAAAAATCGATTAGAAGCACACCCATCGCAACAACACTTTGGGTGTCCGGACTACCAGACGGATGCGATTCTGTCCAAATTGAAGCTGGCCAGAAGGAAGCCTCATTCCATGCCTCTGATTCCCCTCCCCCCACCCTGCACCTCAGTGTGGAAGGCTCTGAGGACCAAGGCTCTGAGGACCCTGGGGTCCGGCCGGGCTTGAACCCCTCGACCTGGGGTGGAGGTCCCTCTAGTGGTCAGCGCCAATTAAAGTCACTGGTGTCCAGTCTTGTGACAGCTGAGGACAGGAAGCAGTTCACTGTGCTCAGTGCCAAGTCTGGGGTCCATAGGCCCAAGAAAAGCTTTGATGATCTGGCCAAAAGAATGGATTCTAGAATCCGGGGAGGACTGGCTGGAAGACCTAGTCCAACACCTTCCCCCAGTGTATGGCCTGGATCTCCTGTGGTTGTATTGCTAGGTTGTGGCCCTACCTAGGCCTCCAAGGACTAGTTGCTCAGTTCAGCTGATTAAAATCCCTGTGGGCCTCAGATGGCTTTAACACCAGGGACACTGGCATAGTCCCCACCTCTGGCAGGAGTCACTACAGCTCTGGCCTGGGGTTTTTTCTCTATGTTTCTACAAGCTGGACTATTGACAAACTTCACAAGACACATCTTTTTTCAGATTACTCTGGTGGTCTGAAATTACCCGTGTGCCCGGAAGACTTTAACATGTGAACAGAACTTAAGCCACCCTGGCAAATATGAGACTCTTGTCACTGCAGGAACCTGGCCAGAAGCAGACTAAGGTCAAAGCCAACAGAGGAAGGCTGGGGCCCACAAGAGTTATGTTACAGCAGGGCACCCTTCAGTTCTCTTTTACTTCCTTAAAATAGCAGCAGAGAGGCTTTTGTAGATGAGGCTGCCATGGTTCACACGAGTTCATGGGTGTTTCCAAATCCCACATGTCCCACTGGACCCACTGCCCAGACCCCAAGCCCCAGAAAATGCTAGTCTTTCCTCAGAACTATGCAGTTACTTTTCAAAAATCACTTTTAAAAATGGCATAAGTCACTGGCTCTCAAGCTTATTTGCACTTTGAAACCACACTGGAAGAGGGGACTTAAAAATGCATCTGGGTCCCACCTGCAAAGGTTCTTCTTTGACAGTTTGGGATATGGGCTGGCATTAGGAGGTTTGTTTTTTTTTGTTTGTTTTTTGGTTGTTTTTTTTACAGAGACAGAGAGAGAGAGAGTCAGAGAGAGGGATAGATAGGGACCGACAGACAGGGTTGGAGAGAGATGAGAAGCATCAATCATCAGTTTTTCGTTGTGACACCTTAGTTGTTCATTGATTGCTTTCTCATATGTGCCTTGACCATGGGCCTTCAGCAGACCAAGTAACCCCTTGTTCGAGCCAGCAACCTTGGGTCCAAGCTGGCGAGCCTTTGCTCAAACCAGATGAGCCCGCGCTCAATCTGGCGACCTCAGGGTCTCAAACCTGGGTCCTCCACATTTCAGTCTGACACTCTATCCACTGTGCCACCACCTGGTCAGGCAGGAGATCTTATGTGCAGTAAAGTTTAATAAAGTTTAAGAACCATTAGTATAGGTCATAAGGACTTCAGTCTGGACTAAAATCCAACAAAAACCCTAGTGCTCAGAGATGATTCACCTGGAAGAAGCCAAAAAAAGTATACAAAAGTGCCACATTAACATGGGCTTCCTAGAGAAAGTGTCTTGACTTAAAAGTTATTCCAGCTGCAGGAACATTAAGTTGCCAGATTGGGCTGTTAATGAAAAGTGCACCCTGAAAACTAGCAATTCAAAACATATCACCAATGAAAGTCAACTGCTCCTCTGTGCCTCCAAAGGAACTATGTACCCAGAACTCACATCAAACTGCCGGTTTCCTTCAACTGCTTATCCCACCAAGTAATGTTATTCCTATGTGGTGGCGCTTCATTATAAATGCGCAGAGTAACTCCACTAACTAATAACTCCGTTCTGCCCTCCTCTGTGAGGCAGCTCACATGCCTTATCCCTGTGAAATAGGTCATCTTCTTTTACCTATAGGGTTGGTAAAGTTCCTGAACTCATGGAACAGATAATATCATCCTGTTTATTCATACCTGCCTCTTTCCACAATGGATTTAGGCTTTCTATATCACTCTATTAGAATAGTGGGTAATTTCACTGTATCCATGGGATGACTAACTACATTCTACCAAAGATATAATCAAATGCAATGGGGGTGGGGGTGGGGAGAAACCTCTCTTCACTGCCTATGGCCCCAGCCTGAACTTGGCAGAGTCTAGAAAACAGCTGCGAGTGTACAAAACAAACCCTCTCATGTGACCAACCTGGAAAGACAGAGGCCTCAGCCTGCCACAGACTGGCACCACAGCCTGCGCTTGTGACCCAAACCAGGCTGAATTGAACAAACACGTGGGAAAGATTTTGAAGAAGCCCCTCTCGCCAGGCACAGCTGCCCTCTGTCCCCTGTGCCACATGGCATGCCTGCTGTGGCAGGGAGCCACTTAGAGGCTATCTGGTTTTCATCCAGATTTTAGAATACAGTGTGTCCATAAAGTCATGGTGCACTTTTGACCGGTCACAGGAAAGCAACAAAAGATGATAGAAATGTGAAATCTGCACCAAATAAAAGGAAAACTCTCCCAGTTTCATACCTATTCAGTGCAGTTCAATGTGGGCTCACGCACAGATTTTTTAGGGCTCCTTAGGTAGCTATCTCGTATAGCCTCTACAGACTCGTCACTGACTGATGGCCTACCAGAACAGGGTTTCTCCACCAAACTGCCGGTTTCCTTCAACTGCTTATCCCACCAAGTAATGTTATTCCTATGTGGTGGCGCTTCATTATAAACGCGCAGAAATTCACATTGCACTTTGGTCATGGATTCAAATTTAGTGAGCCACAGAACACACTGAACTTTCCTCTGTACCGTCCACATCTCGACTGGCATGGCCGTGGGCTGCTCCGCTGTATACACGGTGTTAAGTCATCATCTGCGCATGCACACATGCTGCCACATCATCCTACAGAAACTGGGAGGGTTTTCCTTTTATTTGTTGCAGATTTCACATTTCTATCATCTTTTGTTGCTTTCCTGTGACTGGTCAAAAGTGCACCATGACTTGACAGACACACTGTATTTCACCAAGGGCCTCAGTGTGTTGGGGATTGTTCACAGTAAACGCAGGCAGAGGGAGCACTCCCTGAAATCACTGTGCTTGAGGGCATGTGGGCAAAATACCCTAATGAAGTGTGTTTGCTTAGTGTTAGTTTTATTGTATTTTAAGCAAGAAGGGAGACACAAAGGAAGTAAGACAAGATGAGGCTAGAGGTAGGGTCCTTACCCTCAGGCTGGTTTTCTAGAGAAAGTAGCTTTTGAAAGGTCTATAGGAAAGTCTTGTGTGGACATGAAAAGTGGTTAAAGGGCCAGATCATTCATTTTAGTATGAAATGAACATATTGCTTGTAAAAGGTTGGGTGAACAAACATACATATTTGTGCTTACTTGGGCAATGAACAAATGATGGGATTTGCAGTATTTTATAGTTTTACATTTCCTTTTGAATGGCTCACCTAAGCTCTCCTTATCTGTAAAATGGCAACTATAAATATTTGTTCCGCAAACAAAGCCAAGATGAGAATTAAATGAGTTAACATAGGTGCAAACACTTTGTGCCTGGAAAGTGGCATTCAAATGTTAATGAGTTTACCTTATTATTATTACATCTACCTAGCTTGGGGGAAAGGCAGAGGTAGGGGAAATCGAAATTAAACATCAATAAGAAATAGTACTTTATTGGGGCAATAAAAATGGAAGACTATCAAAAGGCATTTGTGAAAGGGGAAAGAGTTTGAGAAAAGGCCAGGGGAGAGAAAAGTTAGGAGTATGAGGGGATGGCCTACATTTCTAACTGCTTGAAGGGGTGGGGTGAGTAGAGTTAGAAAAAATGCTAGTAAAAGAAAAGAAGAAAGCTGGATCAGAATGTGGAAGGCCTTGAGCACCAGGAGGTTTGTATGGATAATGGAAATTGTTGAAAATTTCTGAATGACAGCCTCTCATTTAAGCTCTTGGAAGATCTCTAAGGCAGTAACATCTAGAAGGATGCACATGCATTCCTTCTAGATGTTACTGTGATTAGAGGGATACAGTATAGTAAAGGGGCTGTGGCCTCAGTGTCCCAGAAAGCAGCTTCCAAGGCCAAGGCTCTTTCCCTCCCAGCTGCAGTGCATTACTTCAGAGGCTGCTTTCTCTTTGTCTGGAGTTTGTAAATGATCTGGTTTCCATCATTCCAAGCATACAGCTGCTTATCTCGGGCGTTGTAATGGATCATGGAGTGACTTCTTGGCCGCTTGGGAAAGAACAAGTTGGGCAGATCTTCCTCACTGATAGTGCCCTGTGGGTCATAGACACAGGTGACACGATGCGGGCCGTGGCCACCAGAACTATAGACCACATACAGAACCCCACACAAGAGGAACGCAGCTTCAGCATCCTGACTTCTGCATGGAGTGTCCCAGGAGTATTCTACTCCCAGCGTGCCAGGTTCAATTTTTGTGAGAACCAAATGGCCATGGATGCCTGGCCCTGAGTGGATGGCCCATAACCCGTGCTCGTCCGCAGCCAGGTCAATGTAAGTTGATGGAGAGTGCTGGTAGACCAGTGCTCGGCCTGCCCCTCCTGGGAGCAGCATTCGATCTTCCACAGTTCTCTTCTGCAGATTGTATTTGATTATTTCATTGGGAGTTCCTTGATTATGAAAAAATAGGAAACCCTGGTAGATGACTTGGCCTGTTCCCTGCCAAAAATGTGTTAAGATTAGCTTCCGGGGGACTGACTTGGTGCTATCCTCCATGAGCACCCGCATGTTTGCAAATTCCAAAACAGTGTTGTTTCTGGATCCAATCAAGAAATAAACCTTTGGAGAATTGCTGACAGCATCTTTCATCCAAGAGCCATCTGTGTCCATAGTCTTCTTCACTATTTTCAGAGACTTTATGCCCATTAGCATGTTGTTACAGCCTGACCAAAGAGAAGAAAAAGAGGTTACTTTATAAATAACCTTTATAAAATAAGCTTTATAAATAACCTTTATAAAATGAGATGTCAACTTTTCTCACAGATGCCTCCCCCAACCCCCGCCTTCTGTGTCTAGAATAAAGTTATCACACATGGCTTGATGACAATTTATGGGATGATTCAATGAATCAAAGAATAAATTAATAAACAGGTCTTTGCTAAGAAAGTTGCTGTCCAGCTGGAAGAGTCAGTATTTTATTCAAGTTGCTGCCCGAGACCCTGGGCACTCTCTAGAGCACTTGTCGGTTGACATAGTGAGAATGACTTAGTTGTGAAGCTGTCTAATTCAAGTCCATTTACCAAGATTTTCTTGGCTATCTACTGTGTTCTTAGCGTATAATACTCCCAGAACAGTGCTGAGAGTATTAAGGGTAAAAATATATGTTTCTGACATTGCCATGAAAAAAAAAAGACTCTTAGGATAAGAGACACTTGGAACAGAACCAAATCACCCCAGTTAAGCTCAGCCTAGATCAACAAACCCTCATTCAATCACTGATTCATGAAAACAAATGACTGTTGTTTTAAGTCACTCAGTTTTGGGGTTGTTTCACAGTATTGTTGAAGCAACAGATCTCTATTCAATCCATAATCTCTCTTGAGTGTCTGTCTATCCCTGTCTCTGTCTTTCTCTCTCTCTCACTCTCTCTATGTATATATACACATACACATACACACACAACACACACACACACACACACACGCTGTTTACAAAAATTAGGGGTTATTTTATAGCTTCATATTCATTTTGAAATATCCCCTAATTTTTGTGAGCAGTATATGTATGTATGTATGTATGTATGTATGTATGTATATGTATACGCACATGTCTGTATAGATATACATACATATACAGAATATATATGGGTGCGGCAAAAGTAGGTTTACAGTTATACTTATGGAAAATAACACAATAATTAATAAATAATAATACAAGAATAAACTGTGTTTTGTGTACTTACAACTGTAAACCTACTTTTGCCCCACCATATATATCAACTCTATACCCTGAGGAAATCATCTTCCATGAGGATTCTGGCCCTTAAACTATTAGAACATTATAAGAACTCTACTCATCCACTTATCTATTTATTCATGAATGCATGCATGCATTTAGTCAGCAGACATTGCATATCTACAAAGGCAAATACTGATCTAGGTGTTATGAGCTTGGGGTGCAATGGATGGAGGTGCATGATAAATTAGGAGTGGTTCTTGTTTAATATGCATATGACTAATTAAAATATAAAGCTTCATGTGAAATTTTTTTTTTACAAAAGAAGAATAGAGAATAGAGATGCCATTTGAAGCAGAGGGTAATTTACTTTTGAACTGGCCCTTGAAGGATGACATTATGAGATAGGTGGGAAGAACACTACTGACAGTTAACAAAACCATATTTGGTAAAGTCCTCCAAGATTAGCATTAATAAACTAGTATCATATTTAAACCAATATTTAAACAAAGCCAAGAACATGATATTACCTCAAACTAGATGTATAAAACAAAGTAGTAGATTGAAATCAGCTCTGTGCCTGGTACCTTAAGAGGGGCTGAGGAAAATGGATTTTATTCTATAAGCAGATAGGGAGCTACTGCAGATTTTGAGCACGGGTGAACAAATGGTCATGACTGCTCAACAAAATTAATGAAGCTGGCAGCCACAAGTAGGATGGATACGTGGAAGAGAGGCCAAAATCAGAGAAACCAATTAGAAGAATATTTCCATAATTCCATAAACAGGATGATAAGGGCATAAACTAGGGGAAGGAAGATGAAATGCAAAGCGGGATTTACATTTTTCTAGCACCTCACTGCTACTTCAGACTATTATTCTTCCATTTTTATGCAGAAAACCTTCCTTTTTGTATCTCATGCTATGGACTTCTTCTAATCTAAATCACTGACCACTCTCCGGGACACTACCCCACATGCATCAAGAGCACTCCAACCTCTTCAATTCCAAAGCACTTCCTTGCCAATCACTCTAGCAACCCCTTCTCGTGGCCACACTCCGGATCCCCCCAGCCCACAGAACTGTTCCATATTACAAATCTAAAATTCTACTATCCTACCTTCTGCTATAATGACATCTTATCTTTTCCTATCTCTCTCCTTCACTCTCACCTCCTCTGTACTCCCATTTCCCCAGGCCTTCCAGTCCCTTGACCTCTACTATCCTTTGGGCCATCAGCCCTCTCTTGGCCTCACTTCCTCTCTTATCCATCTTAGACCACCTAACAGCTTTCTGTCAAGTACCTTCACCCACCAATGCTAGTTATTCCACAATACTCATTCTACCAAAATCAGCTCAAACATCTGCGTCTGCCCTGGAGTGTTGTGTGTTGGAGGAGAAAATCTCACAATGGTGCATGCTACACATTAGGGGTCTCCAAACTCAGAAGAACCCTGAATACAATACTGCTTTTCATGGTTAGCCTTCCCCCATCTTCCACATAGCAACTATCGTAAATCCCCCCTCCCCACATCTACCCCATCATTCCCTTCATAACAACAGATTACCTTTTGAAAAGTAAACACCATTAGACATGAACTCCCTTTACTTCCTTCCCCTCACTTGTAAACTTTTCTTCAGTTGTTACTACTTGTTACCCTTCCACACATCTTGGAAGAGGTCATGCCATTCTTCCTGTCCAAGACTAATGCACTCACTATACTCTGTTCTTGTCCTTTCCTGGCTTCTTCTAGATCTCCTTGATGAATTATCATATTTCTATTATCTTGACTTTCTCCTTCACTACATCTTCTTTGGCTTGTAAACATCTTGCCTGCATTAAAAAACAAGTCCCTCTCATTAAGCACCCTTTTCTAGCTACTCCACTAGGTTCTCCTATAGAAGAGTTTGTACTCTGTATCTGTTTGCTCACCTCCCATTCTTTCATGTCCCATAACTTCATAGAAACTACTCTTCATAATGTGACTAGGCATGTCCTAACTGAAAAATCAGTCCTTTTATGTCCATATTTTACTTGACCTTCCTATAGTATGACATCATCAATCAGTTTCTCCTTCTTGGAGATTTATTTCTCCTTGATCTTTGTGTCACCACTCTCTGAACGCCTACTTGTTTTTTCTCTGACTGCTTATGGCAGAAATGAAATCTGTGCTCATCAAATGCCACTTCATTTTCCTGATCCCTAGTCACACATTCGGAGCCTCCTTTGTAGTTAGGCTGCACCCACTGACCTGTGTGCTGTCCCGAAGGATATGGACAGAGTGGTGTAGAGCATTTCTACCTGGCCCTTAAATACGCTATTTTCCAGAAGACCTTAGAGTCTTAGAATTTGGGGTCAAGATGAAATTAGTTCTAGTGGTTATTTCAGGAAAAGTGGATTATCAGTTCTAATTCAGGACTTGTTGTTGGGACTACTCTGTTAGGCAGTCTATTATGGGGTGAGTAGTATCATAGAGGTAGGGAGGGTGGCTTACTAGAAAGTATGAAGAACCCTATGGGTCTCCCTCAAATCCTGATGAGCTCTGTATCATGTGTAGGAGAAGATGATCTTAATAAGAGCATAGAGCTCTGTGGGTCTCCCTCATTGACTGGAGGGTGAGGTGGTAAAATGATAGTGCAAAAAAGTCTCCTAAGGAGAAGTGGGCACTCTGAGAGCCTCCTTAAGTCCTCCCAGAGGCTTTGGTATAAAAAGCTGGATGTGCCAGTAGGTTGTTTTCTCCTCCTACTACTACTTTTTCTTTCTTTCTTTCTTTTTTAAATTTTATTTATTCATTATAGAGAGGAGAGAGAGAGAGAGAGAGAGAGAGAGAGAGAGGAGGAGAGGAGCAGGAAGCATCAACTCCCATACGTGCCCCGACCAGGCAAGCCCAGGGTTTTGAACCGGCAACCTCAGCGTTTCCAGGTTGACGCTTTATCCACTGTGCCACCACAGGCTACTTTTTCTTCTTCATGAATGGTGGTAAGATAGTAAGATAGACTCCTGTATGCATCCCTACCATGATCCACCCAGCAATCCCTGTCTGCGGCGCACACTCAAACCAACTGAGCTATCCTTAGCACCCAGGGCCAATGCACAGACCAAAAAAGCCACTGGATACAAGAGGGGAAAAGAGAGAGAAGGGGGAGAGGGAGGGCAAGAGAAGCAGATGCTTCTCATGTGTGCCCTGACCAGGGATCAAACCCAGAACATCTACATGCCTGGCCGATGCTCTATCTACTGAACCAACTGGCCAGGGCTCATTTTCTTCTTACTAAATACTTGGGTTCTGTAGACCAATTAGAAGTCATCCAGAGTTAGAAGTCAAGAAACAGGGTGAAGGGAGAGGAACTGGACACAAGGGAGTAAGGTGAATAGTCAGAGAAGTTCCACAGGTTCTGAGGTAAGTAAGCATTTCAGCAAATGGCTTGTTACTGCCAAATATTTGGGTAGGAATCTTACTATAGTTTCTTAATCAATACATCACCCACCCACCATTATCATACTTTCTCTTTCCTCAAGCCTCCATTATGCCCTTCTTGCTCTCATATGAAGATCTTGCCTCTTATTTCACTGAGAAAATAGGAGCAATCTGAGAACTAAATCTCCTGTCTAGATTACGGCAATAGTTTCCTATGTGGTGACCACGCCCCCATTCTTGACTCCCATAGTCCATTCCCAGCCAAGGGGATCTTTGTAAAATATAAGTCAAATCATGTCACATGTCTGCTTAAAACTCACAAGTGAGCCTGAGTAGGTGGTGGTATAGGGGACAGGGATGACTTGAGATGCTGAGGACCCAGGTTCGAAACCCTGAGGTTGCTGGCTTGAGTGTGGGCTCACCAGCTTGAGCATGAGGTTACCAGCTTGATTGAGCATGTGATAGCCGGCTTGAGCGTGGGATCATAAACATGGCCCCATGGTCACTGGCTTGAGCCCAAAGGTCACTAACTTGAGTAAGAGGTCCCTGGCTCAGCTAGAGACACCCCTTGCCCTAGACAAGGCACATATGAGGAGCAATCAATGAACAACTAAAAGTGCCACAACTACAAGTTGATGCTTCTCATCTCTCTCCGTCTGTCTCCCTCTCTCTTTTACTCTCTCTCTCTCTTTCTTGCATGTGCTATAAAACAAACAAACAAAACAAACAAAAAAATCACAAGTGACTTCCTATTTCACTAGGAGTAAAGCTCATGCCTTTGCCTTCCTGAGCATATGTAAGCTATTCCTCCCACTGCCTTTCTGGCCTTTCTTACAATCCTCCTACCTTGTTCAAATTGTTCCGCCACACTGGCGTCCTTGCTGTTCCTCAAATTGTGCTAAGCACTCTCCTGCCTCAGGAATTGGATTCTTTTTGTTCCCTCTGATTATAACCCAATTATCTTCCCCAAGATATCTACATGGCTTCCTCCCTTGCTTCCTTTAGGTCTGTTCTCAAATGATCCCTGATCACTAACGCCTTTTCTGACAACCTGATAAGAAATAACAACCTCTTCTCCAGCTCTCCATAACCCCTTTTCCTTCATTCATTTTTCTCCAAAGTGCTTATTTTCTTCTCTCTGACCTATCATAAATTCATCTGCTAACATTTATTGCTTTTCAGTAGAATGTAAACTCTATGAAGACATGAGCTTTATCTTATGTGCGTCATTCATTGTTGCATGCCCTGCTCCTAGAATATCAACTGGCACATAGGCCAGTATTTGTGGAAGGAAGGAAGGAAAGAAGGAAGGAAGGAAGGAAGGAAAGAAGGAAGGAAGGAAGGAAGGAAGGAAGGAAGGAAGGGAAGGAGGGAGGGAGGGAGGGAGGGAGGGAGGGAGGGAGGGAGGGAGGGAGGGAGGGAGAAAGGAAGGAAGGAAAGAAGGAAGGAAGGAAGGAAGGAAGGAAGGAAGGAAGGAAGGAAGGAAGGAAGGAAGGAAGGAAGGAAGGAAAGAAGGAAGGAAGGAAGGAAGGAAGGAAGGAATGAAGGAAGGAAGGAAGGAAGGAAGGAAGGAAGGAAGGAAGGAAGGAAGGAAGGAAGGAAGGAAGTTTTTCAGTCCCCAAATCTATCAATTGCTCCTAAATCCATACTCCCCGCCTTCCTTTCTGCTCTCTACTTTTACAGTGTATCTAATCCCCTCTCACCTATTCAAGGATTAGCACCTGAAATTATCTCCCCTCTCCTCCCTCAATAGTCTCTCCCTCATATTGGATCATTCCCCTCAGTAAAAAAAAACTTTTTAGTGTGGCCCCATCTTTGTTCCTCTTTGCAATAAAAATCCTTAAAAGAGGACTTCCCTCACCTCCAATTATCCTCTAAGCTAGTCTAATTAGTTTCAGTTATCACTGGTCTAAATTCCCCTGCCCACCCCACTAAGTCAAGTTCTTGTCAAGGTCACTGACAACCTTCTTATTGACAAATCCAAGAGTCAATTCTCAGTCTTGAACCTACTCAAATTCTCAGCAAAATTTTATTACTTGACCACTACCGTCCATTGAAACTCTTTCTTCTCTTGATTAAGTAGCACCCTTCCTTTAGTTTGTCCTCTCAACTTTCTGGATTTCTTTCCTGGCAACCATTGCGGTTCCTTCTCACCTTCTACCTTTAAGTATTCTGTCCTCACACCTCTTCTTTCATTTATCTATAATTGCTTCCCAAGCCACTTTGTTCCATCTCATGGCTCTGAATTCCATATAAATTTCAAATAATGATAAATTCTAAATCTGTATCTGAAGTGATGTCCTATCTTGATGTCTGCTCAGTCTCGGTCTCTTTTATCCAACTGCCTACTTAATGTCCCTACTTGGATATCTTCAAACTTAACCTATCTAAAGCAGAATTTCTGCTTTTATCTCTCAAACTCTCTTTTTTCCTTCTCTTTCCATTTCTGGAAAGAACCATCAAACTGGTTTCTTGGTTTCTTTTCTAGAAGTCATGCTTGATTTCTATCCTTCTACTTCCCCAACACCAACAACTTCTGACAGTAAAACTTACCTCTAAATTAAGATGTTATACTTAAATTCAAATACTCAAATGCACCTCTCTTCCTCTTCCCACCTCCTCTTTCCTTGTACACGTACTCCTTCAGTCGTCTCTTGCCTAGATCATGACCACAGTCTCTGATTTCTCTTCCTGGTTTTACTCTTGCTTACATACAGTATCTTCTCCATAAAGCAGTAGGAGTGATCTGCTTAAAAACACACATTATGTAACTGACCTGCTAAATCCTTTCTCCTGACACTCTTGGAATAAAATCTTAACCCCTTACCTAGTCTAAAAGGACCTACATGATATGGCTGCTGCCTATTTCTGCGACTTTGTCCTCTACTCTCCTCCCCCCACCTTGCTGTCTTGGGACTATACTGACTTACTTGCTATTCTGGGAGATGTCAAGTGTGTTTCTGCCTCAGGGCTCTTACACTTGCAATTCTTCCTGCCTGGAGTGCTCTTTCCTTGATCTTTCCACAGTCTGCTTCTACTCATTTTTTAAATCAGAGTTGCAATATCATCTCTTAATGAAGCTTCCTGAGACTACTGCATCTAAAATTAAAATGATATCCTATAGCTCACAGCCTCTATTCCTACTTCCTTGAGATCACTTATCACATTTGGTAATTACGTTTTCTGTTTTATTTATTAGCTTATTGTCCTTCTCCCCCACTTGTAAGCTCCACAAAAGCAGAGCCTTTGTCTTCATGTTTACTGTTGTATTCTACTGCCCAACTCAGTGCTTAATGGGTTCTATTGAATTAATGTGGAAAATAAGTTCATTCTAGTAGTTATTTTTCTAGGGTCTAAATAGTGCTGCATATCCGGAGTTGTAATTACAGTTCTGTCTTAAGTAAATACTTGTAAAGTACTCAAAGCTTTTAAGATACTTTCAAATCCATTATTTCATTTAAAAATCTGACCCAAGGTTCTTATCAAGGGAACATATGGTAGAAGTTCTCTTAGCTGGGAGGAGCTGAGTCCCAGGAAGGTCAGTCCTTTCAGTGGTCATATCGTCCCCCTCTGGTCACAGAAGCCCAGAGAACTTACCTGGCTGTCAGTGTGGACAGAGCCAGGCTTTGGGATGAAATGTAGAAGTCTCTCAGCCATCAGTTGCCATCATGTTCCCCTGCTGATATGTTTCACCAGACTGAGGGATTTCTTCCCTATGGCTTCTGGTCACTTTTGTCCTGGTTGGCCTGCACTGTAAGAAGCCAAATTCTTGGGGAAGGCAGAGAAGCCTGCACCAACTGGGAACCTCTGCACTGCAGGAGGGGCTAACAGAAGGGTCCGCACACTGAGCTTTGGGGCCTGTAGGCTGTGGAGTGGAAGGAGGACTTGCTTCCTGATTACAAGGCCCCATCTCTGCCAGGGCCCGATGTTCCCTCTTCCAGTTTCACAAGCTCAAGCTGTCTCACATGAATTCGCTATTCCTCCCATCTTCACTGGTGATCACAGAGAGTAAACAAATGAGGGTTTAAGCCTGTGAGTGATTACAGATACTTTGATAGGGAAGAGGAAGGCTATTAGGGAAGCTTAGAAACTGTTTCCTATTGAAAAACAAGCACAAAGGCTTGAGATGTTAATAAATATCTATAAATACATATAATCTGCTTGGTACTGTGATAGGTATTTGGTTTAGATGAATTTATCTAATTCTTTTTTTTTTTTGTATTTTTCTGAAGCTGGAAACGGGGAGAGACAGTCAGACAGACTCCTGCATGGGCCCGACCGGGATCCACCCGGCACGCCCACCAGGGGCGAGGCTCTGCCCACCAGGGGGCGATGCTCTGCCCCTCTGGGGCGTCGCTCTGCTGCGACCAGAGCCACTCTAGTGCCGGGGGCAGAGGCCAAGGAGCCATCCCCAGCGCCCGGGCCATCTTTGCTCCAATGGAGCTTTGGCTGCGGGAGGGGAAGAGAGAGACAGAGAGGAAGGAGAGGGGGAGGGGTGGAGAAGCAGATGGGCGCTTCTCCTGTGTGCCCTGGCCGGGGATCGAACCTGGGACCTCTGCACGCCAGGCCGATGCTCTACCACTGAGCCAACCGGCCAGGGCCGATTTATCTAATTCTTACGATAAGCCTAAATGATAAATATTTTCATTGCCCAAGTGAAAAAAACATTAAGGCTTTGATAAGTTACTTGGGTAGGTCACAGAGCTATGGGTCCTTGGAGCTCAGTCTGATCCGGGAGGTAGGGCTGGCAGGGCCAGCTAAGACACTTCCAGCCAGGAAACGTCCAGCCAGCCCAGGGACATGGTGGATGGGTGTGTGTGTGTGTATGATGGGAAGGGGTGAAGAGAGGGTGTGTCTGGTGTGCCTAGTGAGGGATGGCTGAGGGCAATGGACTGTCTGGAACCTAATCACAGGGAGATATGTTATCATCCAGTATCTTGACAAGAAGGCCCCAGCCTGCCCATCCTTCTGGGAGCAAGTCAGCAAGCAGGCTTGCAGCCCAGCTGTGAGGGATTATATCTAAGAACAAGGCACAGTCAATATCTCACCCATAGAAAATGTTCATTTAAAATGAAGAAGTACAAGTTTGCAATTACAAAATAGTCACGGTATGTAAAAGAGAATGCAGTGAATGATATTGTAATAACTATGTATGTTTGTCAGGTGGGTCCTAGACTCATCAGGGGTATCACTTTGTGAGATATATAAATGTCTAATCACCATGCTGTATACCTGAAACTAATAGAATATTGAATGTCAACTGTAATTGAGAAATTAAAATAAAATAAAATAAAATAAGATATAAAACTACAGTAGAAACTATCACATTGCCTGACCAGGCGCAGTGGATAGAGCGTTGAACTAGAATGCGGAGGACCCAGGTTCAAGACCCCGAGGTCTCCAGCTTGAGCGTGGGCTCATCTGGTTTGAATCAAAAGCTCACCAGCTTGGACCCAAGGTCACTGGCTTGAGCAAGGGGTTACTCAGTCTGCTGTAGTCCCACGGTCAAGGCACATATGAGAAAAGAATCAATGAACAATTAAAGTGCCACAAAAATTTATGCTTCTCATCTCCCTCTCTTCTTGTCTGTCTATCCCTATCTATCCCTCTCTCTGACTGTCTCTGTCAAAAAAAAAAAAAAAAAAAGGCTCTGGCCGGCTGGCTCAGTGGTAGAGCGTCAGCTTGGCGTGCGGGGATCCCGGTTTCCATTCCCGGCCAGGGCACATAGGAGAAGCGCCCATCTGCTTCTCCACCCCTCCCCCTCTCCTTCTTCTCTGTCTCTCTCTTCCCCTCCTGCAGCCAAGGCTCCATTGGAGCAGCGATTGCCCGGGCGCTGAGGATGGCTCTGTGGCCTCTGCCTCAGACGCTAGAATGGCTCTGATTGCGGCAGAGCGACGCCCCAAGATGGGCAGAGCATCGCCCCCTGGTGTGTGTGCCGGGTGGATCCCCATCGGTCGGGCACATGTGGGAGTCTGTCTGACTGCCTCCTGGTTTCCAGCTTCAGAAAAATACAAAAAACAAACAAACAAACAAAAAAACTATCACACAAAAATTCCTTCTCCTTCTACTCCTGTATTCTGACACAGAGTTTTTGGAGAAGCAGCAAAACAGTGTTAATCAATGGTTTAGATAAGAAAAACAGTTCTGGCAAAAAAAGGAACAGAATTTTCCCCATGTGTTCCCTTCTGCTTCCTTATTCCTTCTGTTGGGCAAATAAGTTTGTAAAATGATGTGTTTTTTAGGTTTGCTCACTTATATTTTGCATTGCCTGGGCAGCACCATGTGTATGTAGTCTGTGAAAGGCTGTGGTGCTATAGCCCTCAGAGCAGCAGACTGTGAATTGCAGATTACCTTCCTGCTTGTGAGGGACCACTGGATTGCTAATGTTTGCTGGAGAAGCCCGCCTCTGCCCTCGCCACCAAGCCTGGGGTTTGCTGGAATTGAAGGAGTACAGATGTGGAACTGGAAATGAGGGGCTTTGGGAGCTCTGAATGAGAGGGAAGCAGTCTTCCCTGCCTGTTTGCTCGTCTGCTGGTATGAGACTGTAATAAACAGAATGGCCCACCATTTTTTGGCTCCGCTGTTTCTTCACTGTCTGCCCGAATCCAGTGGGAACCTGCATGACCATGACTGTGGCGGCCACTGGTCATACACTTTCCTTGGGGGATGGATCTGCCACTGAGGGTCACAGCCCAAGGGGTCGCTGGTTCTCCACATGTCTCCCTGAAAGTCCCTTGTCAATATGGTTTAGCTGTCCCAACAGTAAAATAAGGATTGTAGGCTGGATGCCTTCTATAATTTTTTCAGGGCATATATTTTATAATTTTTATAAATTCCCCTTATTTTGGAATTTGGGAAGAATATACTTCCAGTGTTTGAGGAAAAGGGTAAGCTGAGACACTCTGCTATGCTTCTACGAAGAGATAATTGGCAGGAGGAAAAGTAAAAATAGGAAATAAATATAAAACCTTTGAGTCCAGCCCAGATGCAAGTTATTTAACAGAGAATATGACGTGCGAGGTTCCACCTGCCAACCAAGAATGAATACCCTGTGCTTTCTCCCTCAGGCAAAACTGCAGACAGGCAATTAGGATAGAATTTGGCCCAAGGCCTCACAGTGAATCCATATCAAAGATCACTTATTTGAATTTTTTAAAATACTTTCCCCTTATTTAACAACAACACTCTCCAGACCTGGTGAGACTTGTCCTTCTGTAGGGAAGAAACTCAATAGGAGTTATGTTTTTGAACATCAGTCTGAATGTTGGTAGAGAATGGACTGGGGGTAGAGGTCGGAAAGAGGGGCCACAAAGACAGGTAGAGCATCTGTAAGCATAATCCAGATGAGAGATATCTGAACAGTGATGGGCGTGGAAAAATGGGTAGGAATTCAAGAAATAGAAAAAGAGACATCAGGTCTTAGTAACTGATTAAATCAAGGGAGCTGAGTAATCAATCAACCAAACTCAAGGACAGGGTGACAGGATGCATGGGATAGTGACAGAGAAGAGAGGGCAGGTTTGCTTGGGAAGAAGAGGGTTGAATTCATTAAAAAGAAGAGAATTCCTCTAAAACTGAATATTTTGACTACCTCTTGAAATTCTGTTATAAAACTTGAGTTTTTCAACCACCTGAGTTATAGTCATGTTAATAAACATTTACCAATACTTATCAAGTGACAGGTATAATGTTAGACACTAGGATGATGAGGATGACAGCTCTCAGATGAGTAGTCAATTACAACGCTACAAGCTATTACAATAACATTGTCAACGTGGGCTTAACTGTTCTAGAAACTAGGGCCATTTCATGCTTTTTGCCCACGGGATAATTTCAGATATTACAGCATAGCCCTCTAGGTCCTTCATCTGACTTCCTCTTTGTCACTTCCCCGCCACACTAGAGTGGTCACTAGTCACTAAACTTGCCGCGGCCTCCCATGCTCACCTTTGCTAACTTGGGGAACATAGACTCGTCCTTCAAAGCGAAATTCTCTGATTCCTGCAGAGAAGCTGTTTGCTCCTCATGCATCTAAAGCATTCTGTGCAGCCCTCTCTCTTCTCAGGCCTTTATCATGCTGAACCAGAATTGCTGATTCACTTTGTTTTCTTGCAAGGACTTCATACAGAGACTGTGTCTTCTTTATCTTTTTACCCACAGTGCTTGGGACACAATACATATCTGCCTCCTAGTCAATCTTTTCCGGCTTACTGTCCAAACTCAGGAATCAATTCAATTCAGATAATGCAATATTAGTCGGTGTCCAAATCTGCTATCCCAACTCATGCTATGCCAACTTAGAAATTAAATTGATTCAAATAGCAAGAAGCGTGCGTGGACACTAGCAGGTGCTACGTCATTGTCAGAGTGCCATGGTGGATGGATGGCAGGATGGCCGGCTTGTATGGAATGCTATTCAGTGAGCCATAGGAGGTGGCTTTGCACGGCCATGACGCCAGGGCTCACACAAGGCCTGGAATGCAATAGCTGCTCCAGACATTGGTTTGGGTGAGTTATACAGAACTCATTGGTAAAATTGTATCATATGCTTTTCTAGATACTCGGCACTAAATTCAAAGTATTCCATGGCACCCAGTATGGAACCCCAACAGCTTCCCTTTATTGGTGATTAGCAATAGATTGTGAGGAAGAAAACAGACTTGATGTGTGGCTGGTGGGTTGCATGGCTGTGTGTTGCTCAACAATACTGAGTGGAGAACTTCATGAGGATTCGTGGGAGCTGAAAACTGTGGCAGTGTGAGTCCAGCCCGCCTCTCCCACGGGGTTCCACAGCTGGAGTCCAGCACAGCCAACCTCCTTCAGATGCCTCCTTCTAGAAGAGGCCAGCTCTCCATAACCCCTGACCCTCGCTGATTTTCTTCCATAGTATTTATTATCTTCTATCTGACATGTTAAGAGCGTATCTTTTCACATAGTTACTGTTTGACTCCCCTCAACAAAATTTACATAAACCCCATGAGGGCAGGGCTTTATCTAATCTGTTATAGTCACTGCTGTATGTCTTGTCCTAAAACACCATCTGGCACATATTACAATTTCTATATTTTAATTATGAATAAGGTAAATGTCAATAGATATAATCTGAATTAAAATAACCCTCTTTGGGGTCCTGAATAATTTTTAAAAACTAAAAGTTTGAGAATGCTGTCCTAGAGGATCCAGCCGGTCAACATGGGAAGTCAAGTGTGGAAGTGGCCAGTCCTCCCGGGAATTTCTGATCAAACGGCTCCACTTTGAATTGAATATATGGCTGTGGCAACATTTAAGCACTCCAAGGTTATAATTATGAACTTCCTGCTCTTACTTATTTTTTTCATTTAATAACTGAGCTTTTTTTATTCTGTTTTGTTTTTACATAGTTTTTCTTTTCTCCTGTAATATTCTTACCAAACTAAGAAGGATAAAAATGTTCTCGATTTCTAGGTTTGGTAGTGCCATTCTTCCATTTGCCTGGTTAGGAAACAAAACCATTTTGACAGTTCGCTACGGAGTCTCTCTGTGAGTCAGAGCTCCTTTCCTTCTGTTCTTGCCATCCTTTCTCTAAGTCTAGGGCCTGTTCTCTTGAACCTCAACTTTGCAGCAGTCTTATCACTGGTTCTTCGATCCTATCTCAAAACCATTAATCATACTATTTACTGATTCACTGCTCTCAGATACAGGGGTGGGAAAAAATAAGTTTACAGTTTATTCTTGTATTATTATTTATTTATTAATTATTGTATCATTTATTTGCATTATTTGTCCTTTTCTATACAAATATCTGTAAACCTACTTTTGCCCACCCCTGTAAAAATTTGCAGACTGGTCTTGACTACGACCTTTTTCCAAGCGCATCAAGACCAACAGACTTGTTCGATGCTGTTCGAGGTTCCAGCGGGAGGGTGGGCTCTGGAGCCATCCTTGGAGCTTGCTTTGGCCAAAAGAATTTGGTAAAAGTGACCACATCCTGGTATGTCGGTGCCCTCTCTCTCAGACATCTGCCTCCATCATGAGAACAAGCCCTGGTTCTCCTTCTGAAAGATCAGAGACCATGTGGAGAAAAGCCAAGCCGTCCAAGCTGGAGCCATCCTCAACCAGCCATCCCCAGGGCAGTGTGCCGCTAGGGAACCCGGATAAGAGCAGCCAAGCCCGGCCCAAACCAAGAGACCTGCCCAGCTGCCCTACAGACTCCTAAGAAATAACCAGTGATTGTTGTCTCAACTGCTCACGTTCAGAGTGGATTATTATGCAGCGTTATTGTGGCCACAGGTGGCTGACACAACGTGAAGGTGAGGGGGTGGTGAACAGAGAGGCAGGCTGAGATGAATCTGTGTTTCTCACGGGTGATGCGTACTCTGGATGTACCAGGCCCATGGGAGGAAGATGGGCTGCATGAAACACTCTGAGCCACAGTTTCTTCATCTGAAAATAAGTCATAATGGTATCTACCTAGCAGGGTTGTCATGGGCTTGGACAAGATAACAGATAAAAAGTGCTTAATGGAATCTCTGGCAAATAGTTGCCTCCACTTTCTAGTAAACTGCTGCTCAGAGTCAGAAAATATTGACTTCTTTTCTGTTCCAGGCACTGTGATAGACTTGGGAAACACAGCATGAATAATGCAGGGATGCATGCAGTACCATTTATGTTTTTAGAATAGCAGATCAGACACAGCATAGAGCCTCAGGCAGATGGCGATAGGCAGTAGTGGCACAAAACGAAGCTGAGGAATGTCCAAAGTTGCTCTGTGCAACTGTTGGCTTTTTATCTACTTTTGTAATAAAAGTAAATACAAAAACTATAGTACATACAATAGTCACAGTTTTTATTTAATCAGCAGGTATTACTTTCATAGAGAATAACACAACAAATTATTTAAAGAAAGCTAGGTTAGGGTCAGCGTGTAAGGACGTTCTTCATGTTATTTTAAGGGGTTTGCTTTAGCCTGTAGGTTGTCATTGCCATCAAAGGTGATAAAGCAATGATAAAAGATAACCCTGATGGCAGCATGGGGGGAAGCCCTGGAGCAGAGAGAGACTGGCAGCCGGGAGATCAGTTGGGAGGCTCTTGCGTAGTCAAGACCAGGGCTGATGAGAGAGTAGGACAGACGGAAAGAATGCATTTAAGAGCTATTCAGAAGAAAGAAGTGCCTGGACACGATGTTTGCTCTGACAGGGGCCAAAGATACCCCCAAGATTCCTAGCAAGGAAAGTGTGTGTGTGCAACTCTCCTGTTAATTGAGAGAACCAGAGGAAAGCAGAGAAGTGTTGTGGTTTAAGAGTAAATAAAGAAAAATCAGGAATTAAAAATAAAGAAAATTGACCCCATCTGGCCAGGATTTAAAAGAAAAATTTAGCCTGACCAGGTGGTGGCGCAATGGATAGAGCGTTGGACTGGGATGTGGAAGGACCCAGGTTCGAGACCCCGAGGTTGCCAGCTTGAGCGCAGGCTCATCTGGCTTGAGCAAAAAGCTCACCAGCTTGGACCCAGGGTCGCTGGCTCCAACAAGGGGTTACTCAGTCTGCTGAAGGCCCGCGGTCAAGGCACATATGAGAAAGCAATCAATGAACAACTAAGAAGTTGCAATGCGCAACGAAAAACTAATGATTGATGCTTCTCATCTCTCTCCGTTCCTGTCTGTCTATCCTTCTCTCTGACTCTGTCTCTGTAAAAAATTAAAAAAAAATAAGAAAATAAAAAAAAATAAAAGAAAAGAAAAATTTAAACCAAACTGATTGTGGGTAGGAATCATCATCAAATAGCAACCAAGAGGACTGACATGGTCTTCATATGTGTTCCACAATAAGATCAGAAGCAGCTGAGCCTTGGGCGCAGGCATCCTGTCTCAGAAGAGGGAGCTCCTACCCTGAGTGCCTCTGTGACCGGCCTGGGGTTGGCTGCTCTACCTCCAGTCTCTGCTTGCTTTGCACACTCAGCCTCCCCACTGCAGTCCGTTCTATACACTGTAACCAGAATGACCTCCCCAAAGCCTCCATCAGAGCCCTGACACTCTCATGCTTACCACTATCAAGTGGAACAGCATGACAGGAGTCAGCCTGCCTTCCTTTGAATCCAACTTCTGGCACCAATTAGCTCTAAGTCCTTGGACAACTGGTTACCCTCTCAGTGCCTTGATTTCCTCACCCATAAATGGGGGATAATTATAATAACTATCTCACAGGGCAGTTGTGAGAATTAGATGATAGAATCCAATACATATAATGCTTAAAGATTTCTTGCTACATAATAAGCACTCATTAAATACTAGCTACTATTATTCGCATTATTATTCTTTCTCACAGTTTAGAGCTTAGCTCTTGTCTGGATCTTTAATCTCCTCTCCAAGATTTCCCCCTTGACCTGTGATCTACTAAATACCAAGCCAGATTAGGCCTCTGTGCCTCCACACACTGTTCCATTTGCTTGATGTGCCCTTTATTCTGTAGTTGATTGGTTCTTTCCATCATTAAAACTCAGCTTGAGAATTACTTTCTAGATTCCACAGTCTTCCCATCTTCATGGCAACGCTGACCTTACTTAATGCCTGCCCCGTGTACTTCTATGACCCCTCTCTCAGAACGGTCACACTCCAGCTGTTATCCTATTTTCTTAGATGGCTTCCCCACTTGGCTGTAAGCTTTTTGAGGACAAGGTGTTATACTATTCAACTTTCCATCTCTAATGCCTGGCACAATGCCAACATATATCTGGAATTCAGTTAGACATTTGTTGAATGAATGAACAAATGAGTTATAGAGAGAATAAATGGATGTTCACTCCATCTGGAGCCAAAAGCTATCAGCTAAAAATAATTTTGGGACCTTCCATAAGTATCCATTGTGAAGGGACTGGAGGTATCTTCACAAGGCCACAGGCCTTCCAAGTGGATGGACAAAACAAATGTTGTGTACACAGGCCCGTCTGGACCTGGCCAGTGACCTTCGCAGGCTAAGCTGTACACACACCTCCAGCGTTGCTGGGCCCATGCACGCAGCAACCTCTGGGTGAAGAACCTGTGTGTATAAGAGTACATGCACATGAACCCAAGCACTCCCACACTCTCCTGTGTTCCCACTGTATGTATACAACCTCCTCCTTTGTGGTAAATATATCTGTTGCAAATTATAGTTACACATCTCAGTGTTTTGTTCCACTCATCACAAACTAACAGACCCTGGGACTTGGCTCACAGATATGTTTTATTTGGCTTCCATTGGGTTTTTTATTTGCTTACTTGTTTTGGTTTTTATTTTATTTTGTTTCTAATGGTTTTGAATATGAGGAACGCACATTTAGACTACCTGAATGGATCCCAGAGGCATTTTAATTTGCAGCAACAAACTTTCCTTTTTCAACATGATCTAACAAAAGATATGTGTTATTTAATTCAGCAGAGAGTGGGTTACTTCAGGTAACTCACATGCACACTTGTAATAAAAGGAGCTGGACTAAAACAGGAAATACAATAAAATCTTTTACAATGCCTTGTTTTGACTGCCTTGAGAATACTTCACAAGCTATTTACAAGTTTAAAAAGAGGTTAATACTCTTATCCACACAGGAATGCAACCATGTGGAATCAGCCAAAGACCTTTTGTTGGAAAAGTCCTCCTTACAGGTATCTGAGGCAATGGTATTTTGCCATAAATTGCCAAGTGAAATGCAAAATGTCTTTATCCTAATAAGAGTTAAAGAACCAAAGATTTGGAATGATTTTTAAATATAAGTTAGATTCTATTCAAGTAACTTTCACTCACTGCATTCTAAAGTGTGTGTGTGTGTGTGTGTGTATGTGTGTGTGTGAATGCATGTGCAAGTACATGTGTACATGCATGTGTGATAGAGGGAAAGAAGGGAGAGGGGGGTGAAGAGAAAGAGAAAATATTCATATTTATTAGAGTTAATATTCTAAAATTTTTACATAGCCACAAACATACCTGGGATTGTGGCATCATGAGAACATCTTTGGGTATCTTCTTTAAGTAAAGGTTGAAAACCTGGGAATAGCTCTTAGGAAATGGCTTAATTGCAGAGCAACTCCATCATATTAATTATCCCTAGTATCTGGTCCTTCACAGTTGCCCAAGAAAGATTTCCAGGATGAATAAGAGCCATTTAGACTGATATTAGAACTTTCTGGAAATCTGAGACACAAGATTAAATTCTTCCAAGGAAGTTACATTATCCTCTTCCTACAGATTTTCTGAAAAAACTCTCTAAGAGTGTATGTGTGAATGAAGCCCTGTGACGTGACCTCTGGCCATTCTTCCCCAGCCCATACTCCCAAGGTGTTTGCCCACACAAGAATGCTGACTTGAGTCTCAAAGATTTGGCTGTAAGTTCCGTAGCTGTCTCAGTCCCTGCAGTCCAAGATTAGAAGACAGGGAGATCGAAGCCTTATAGAAAGATGGTAGATACAGGTAATTAGTGATACCAGCTGGGTCTAGCAGACTAAGGCACCTTGGTAGTCAGAATTCTAAGATGGCTTTCAAGATTCCCAGCCCCTGGTGGACACGCCCTACCTCATCCCTTCTCCCTCAGTGAGGGCAGGACCTGGCAGTATGATTGGATACCACACCTTGACTAGGTTATAGTATAAGAAAAACTGAAGGGATTTTGCAAATATAATTAAGGTCCCAAATCAGTTGATTTTGAGTTATTCAACAAGAAGATTATTATGGGTAGGCCTGCCTTCAATCAGATAAAAACTCCTAAAAGAGGGATTGTGCACTTCCTGAAGAGAGGTACTACTGGCCTCGAAGTAGCAGCAGCCACACTGGGAGTTGGTATGGGGAGGGGAGGCCTCTGGAAGCTGATGGCCTCAGTCCTACAAACAAAAAAAGGTAATTCCACTAACAACCTCCAGGAACTTGAAGAAAGCTCAGAGCTCCAGGTGAGAGTGTAGCCTGGCCAACACTTTTTTTGTTTGTTTGTTTTTTTGTGGTTTTTTTTTTTTACAGGGACAGAGAGAGAGTCAGAGAGGGGGATAGATACGGACAGACAGGAACGGAGAGAGATGAGAAGCATCAATCATCAGTTTTTCGTTGCGACACCTTAGTTGTTCATTGATTGCTTTCTCATATGTGGCTTGACCATGGGCCTTCAGCAGAGCAAACAACCCCTTGCTCAAGCCAGCGACCTTGGGTCCAAGCTGGTGAGCCTTGCTCAAACCAGATGAACCTGCATTCAAGCTGGCGACCTTGGGGTCTCAAACTTGGGTCCTCCACATCCCAGTCCGATGCTCTATCCACTGCACTACTGCCAGTCAGGCCTGGCCAACATTTTGACTCTTTCCTCCTAAGACCTAAAACAAAGGGTTTGGACTCTTGCCCCACAGAAACTCTGAAGTAATAAATGTGTGTTTGTTTAAGCTGCTGAATCCTTGGCAATTTGTTAGACAGCATTAGAAAACTAACACAGGCATAGCTACTAATAGAAACGGCAAACGGTGGGGGAGGGGCACAGTATGTAAACTACAAAACAGTGCAAGGTACTGGAACACACTGGCATTTCAAAGGCTATCAGTGGCAAAGACCGCTCAAAACAATAGGCCAAAGAACACTAAAGGCATAGGTGTGAGTGTTTATAGGTTTGCCTTTTTCTAAACTGAGCTCTGAGGGTCTTCTGCCATCAGTATCTCTTCTATAGACAATTTTTACAGCCTCCTCCATGAGAGGCCCTGATCCAGACTCTGGGAATACAGAAATAAAGATGTAATATGCTCACGGTCTGGTTGACCTCCTGGATGTCTTCCCAGAGAGTCCACAGCATTTTTGAGTCATAAAAGGGTGGTTAGAAAAAACAATATTGTATTTTCAACTGCAATTGCAATGGGTAAATGCTGGGAGCCTAAGAAGCTGGAGTTGAGCTGGGGCCACTTGGGGAGGGACCTTCTCTATGTAAAAGGCTGAAAGATTCAAATGGATTTTTTTTGTTGTTGTTGTTCCTGATAACTGATGGTGAATGACCAAAAAAAAAAAAAAATTCTACCCAGAGGAGTAATGTGATCCATTTTGTGCTGTGGGAAGGCCTCCATGACAGGGGCTAGATGGTAGGAGGCAAGAAGAAGCAGTAAGAGAGCCAGTGCAGGATGTAGATGTTCTACTCACTGCTCTATCCCTACTGTGCGCGCCGTGCGGGGCTCTTCCAGGAGTGGGGAGCAAAGTGGTTGTTAACCGCAAACCGAATCAGCAACTGAGGGCCTCAGCCTCAGAGGCAGCAGACCTAGAAGGAGCAGTCTCTGGAAAGCTGAGAGAGAAGTTTTCACTCTCCATGGAGCTGGGGAAGGGCATATTCCAGGCCTCCAGTGTCTGAATGAAGAGGCAGAGGATGAGAGTTGAATAAGCAGCAAGTCCAGACTCAGGACCCATGCTGAGCTTAAGCTGGTGTGAAAAGGGGCCATGCCAAGGCCTGAGGGACTTAGGGTGTTCAGGGACCAGAAGCAGCTCAGGGATTCAATCCAGTACAATCATTCAGCCTTGAGGTCCTGCCTGACCCCTGGCACAAAAGTTCAAGCATATTCTAGCTCAGGCCACATTAGCACCCAACCCTACCCATTGGCCTTTTAAGGCAGCCCCTGTTCATCCTCAGCTAGCTTGTCCTTCCCCCTTCCCCCTTCCTTCACCCCATATTTATCCCCTGGTGTTCACTCTCAGAGGATGGCTCATCTCAAGACAGTGTCAGGGCCAAAAATGATCACTCACTTGACTAACCCGATCAGCTGCTTCCTATTATAGATAAGGCACCCTCCTTTCCATCTTCTGACTCAGAGATAAGATATTCTTTTTTCTTTCAAAGCTTAAGAGCCTTTCTGTGCTGACAATCCTTCCATCCATTCATTCATTTGTTCATTTAGTTATTCACTGACAAAATTTGTTGAACATAAACGCTATTCTAGGTGCTGGAACACAGCATTGAATATGAAATACAGGATCTAGGCTCTCATCGAGCTGACATTCTAGATGTGGAGGTAGAAAATAAGTAGTGAACAAATAAATAAAGTAGAAGATTTCAGAGTAATAAGTGCCCCAACAACAACAACAGCAAAGTAGAGTAATAAGACCTCCAAAACAAGCCTTGGGTTTCCTATCTCAGCATATTGGAGACCAACCAATGACCTAAGCCAAAACCCTGGGAAGCATCTGGATGCATCCTGCTTACTCACTTTTCACTTTTAATTATCAGTCGCCAAGCCATGTGGATTCCAACTCTCAGTGGCTCTCAGATCCTTCTGTTCTCCAAGTCACTGACACTTAATGCAGGCATTATCACTTGTCGCCCCAATTACTGCAGTTTTCCCCTGACTGGTCTTCTCTCTGTAGTCTTGCCCTCTTTGTTTCTGTCATGCTCCTGCTTTGGATTGCTCAGTGACTCTCTGTAGTTTCTCAAGTCAAGTCCAACCCTCTCAGCATGCAAAGGCTTTCATGATCTGGATCCTGCTGAACGATTCAATCTTGCTTCCCCACACTCGCCCGCCCCACGCAGGTCCGCTCAGCCATACCCGCAGATCGACCTGTCAAAGTGTGCATGCCCTATGCTTTTGACATGTTGTGCCCTCACTTGATGTGTCCTCTTCACATTCTTCTCTAATTTCTTTGTTCAAAGTTCAGATGAAGTGTCACCTCATTTAGGAAGGACCATGGTGTTCTTATAAGGGTTACACTGAGAAGGTATGTGAAGCTCTTAGCACAGTGATGGCATTCAGCTTGTGCCTTATTTCCCTAAGGGAGTTTCTCACATTTGGACCAGAAATACTTAGTCTGTACTAAATAAAGTTTTCCTATTTACAATAAAACCGTCTCAGAATATAGGCTCTAGGGGAATTATCTCCCTCATTATTTTAATAAAATGGACTCATGCACAGGACATTTCCCTTCTCTTTTATGTTTTTGTTGCTGCTACTTGTTATTTTAACTTGAGCACCTCAACATTATTCTTAATGGCCTGGAAGTGATTCTGATGGATCACAAGAGAGGAGAAAAGGCCCCTAGGTATCAGCACCCTGACAGCTCACACAGTAACTCACTGCAGACCCCTGCATTGACCCTGGGAGTGCCTGGCACATTTGCAGCCTCTCCCTACTCTCAGGGCCCTGGGAGAATCCACCAACCTGTCCCTCTCCCTGGAAGGATCTGGAACTACATGCCTTGGACAAAACAAGGTCTATCAGGAGATGACCTTCCTGGGCTGACCTCTGACACTGTAGCTCTGACCTCCTGTGAGGCCTTTAGGAATGCCCTGTGAAAGGAAAGAAATAGCTTTTCCTTTGGACACCTGTTATCTGCTAAGGTTGCCCCTCCCCCCAGCACAGACTCACAGGAGGGCACATCCAGCTCCTACTCTCATACTCAGTCAGCCCCACTGCAACATCTGTGTCCTTGAGTGACAGTCCCTAGAAGGGTATAAAAAGACACAGCTCTCTTACTTGCATTCAGCAGAGACCGGATCTTTTTCTCTTCTTCAGCTTCTTGGACTAGCTTTTCTGCCAACATCTTGTCCTCTGATTCTATGCACACGTCAGCTTGTCGCAGGTACTCTAGGTAGTCAAGCTCCCGTTGGGCACGTTCAACCCTCAGCGCCAAGGTGTCCACTGCACTCTTATACTCGCTTGTGTAGGTCAGACACTGTCCCAGCTTAACAGATATGTTTGTTGAGAACTCGCGGAAGACTTGAATGTATTCCCTCGTTGATTGGACACATTTTTGCAGTCCTTGCTTCGGTCAGAAAATAAATTCCCAAATTACTGCTAGTTATTGAAGTCACAAGAAGTGATATAAATAGCTATCACTCATAGAGATTTTAAAAATACAAATAATCAAAAAGGAGGGATTAAATGTATTATTTTTTAAGTTTTTTCATGCATTTAGTCATACATATATAAATATATATTTTTGAACGTTGGACAAGTAGGCCCTAAACATAGTGGTTGAGTGTAGTTCTGGCACTTTTGAGGGGGTGAGACTGGGAAGGAGCTGTCCGAGGAGATAGCAGTGCAACAGCAGCAAGAGGCCACCGGCCTGGGAACACTCATTCCTGCCTCCAGGCCTCAGTCCGATGGCCAGACATTAGCACATGTGTTCAACCTGCTCTGTGGACTTATTTTACCCTGACTGTAACAAGATGACCAAATAATTTGGACTTTAAGATTTTTCAGGAAAATTTTGAAAATAAATATTGAAGAGAGGAGTGTCTTTGAAAGAAGATACTTCATCAAAATTTAACTTGTACAAAAGCAAGGCAATTAAGTATGAAATAGTCCATGTCAACACCAGGGTTCTTTCCAAGGTTACGGTAGAGCAGAGGGTTCCATTTGTCCCTGGGAGCCTATTCGTGCTGCAAAAATGCTGCATTTTGCAAAGCATCATGAAGTGGTAGCTGCAACATGTGGGGAACAGGCCCACTCTCTCTACAATCAACATCGCTGACATCGGCTCATTTCTAAACCCATGTGCAGTTTGCAAAAGAAGTTATGATAGCTTCTTGGCACTATAGTATCATGACTTTTTACAGTGACCTAATGGTTTATCATAAAAAGACAAAAAGAAAAGCTAAAATGAGCTATTGTCCTCATAGAGTGAAAATGAAGAAAAAGGGACCCAAAATCTTAATTTTAATTTTTTAAAAGTTGAACTATTGAATAATAACATTTTGGACATTAGCCAGTATGCCAAGCAATGTTCTAACTATGGAATAATTTAATTAAATCTTCAGAATAGCTTTAGGATGTAAATTTTATGATCAACTTCATTTTACAGATGAGGAAAGCTGCACAGAGGGAAGCCCAGCTCAAGGTCTGGGATTGGTGCAGCCTGGACTTGGCTGCTCTAAACCTGTGTTTTTAATCGCAGTCCGCGGACTGGTACTGGTCCACCAGAAATTTCATGCCAGTCCATGAAAGAGTTAACCACTCTGATGTTGTATGAAGATTATAGAATCATGCCAGTCCATGAAAGAGTTAACCACTCTGATGTTGTATGAAGATTATAGAATCAATGATCTTAATTAATTAAAAATAATTCACAAAGGACTAATAATGGTTTTCATTTCTGCCTTAGCGGTCCCCGAAATAATTCTATTTTCACTGGTCCCCAAGTGTAAAAAAGTTGAAAACCACTGTCTTAAATGGCTAGATTATAAAAAAACTTTCAAGCATAACTTTAGCAATTATTTAGCATTTACTACCTGGGAAAAAGCATTTAAGTAGATAGAAAAGAGTGGGTAAGATAAGGTGACTTCCGGGAGGCATGTGCCCATATCAGGTGCACGGATGCCACCTACCTCCAAGACTCGAAAGCGCTGGTAGATGTAGTGCACCATGCCTGGGTCCTGTGCGCACTGTGGCGGGAGCAGAAAAGCTGCGAGGAACAGAACCAGGAAAGCAGAAGTTCGCTGGAGGGCCACCATCATCCTGCGATCCACCCGGGGTGGAATCTCTTATGCTGTGCCTCTTGAAGAAGACTCAAGGGTCCAGGTGGTGGTCTCCTGTTTTCTAGCCGCTGCTATGAAAAATCTTCTAAAAACAGCTGGGAAGCAAAGTTTGCTTGTTATTCCACCAGATGCGTGACCTCACTTTGCAAGCTGGTGATCAAGTCCAGCTGTTGGCAAGCAGTCCCTGGAGGCCTTGCAGGCTGACTTGGGGTAGGGAGCTTCCTGGGTCCAGCATCTGTTGGCATCACCCTTGACACACATGGACCCTTCCCAGGCTAGTGGCTGCACCCTGCTTCTAGGCCTGGGTGAATGTGCATTGGGGTGGGTGCAGGAAGGGCTTCTCCCCTCTCCCCAATTCTTTTACTTTTGCTTTCCTCCCCCTAATGGACTCTGCAGTCCAATCACAGCCCCAACCTAACACTCACCACCCCCACCTTCTCAGAGTTGGACTCTCAGCTTCCTTTCTGGCAAAAATTCCCAGTATCTTTTTCCCAGAAGTCCTGTAGGGAGACCCCACCCCTCCTCCAGATTCTCTTTGCATTCCTGCAGCTCTTAAAGGCACAGCAACGGGGAAAAAGCTCTGACATGCACAGGGATGATTGCCCCTTGGGGGAAGAGGTACAATGGGCTGCAGGCTCGGCCACCCAGGCTAATAGTTAAAAAATGTGATTGAGCACAGAAGAGTTTTATTAAGAGGCACAACAATTATTGATACAGTGATGATTCCAGAGCTAAATCATCAGGAAATGGGACTCCTATAAGGAATTCCTGGACTCTTCTGTCCCTAGTGACACAATTCCCTTCACCTGTAGCTGCAGGCCAGCCATACGTAGAACTCAATTCCTGCCAGCCGGCCCCAATGCTGTTGAAGATAAATGATACCCTTAGGACAAAATTGTCCAATTTTTACCTTTGCTGTCCAGGCTTTTACTTGTCTCAGCCTCTCCTTACATGGGTGGGTCCATCACCTACCAAAGCAGGGAAGGTTGGGCATCTGTGGGATGTAGAAAGAACTCTGGCCAGGAGTCAGAAGGCCTGGGTTTGCATTTGGTCCCTGCAAGAGACACTAAAAGACTGAGAAGTCTCAGGGTGGCCCTTGCCTGTCCCTGCCCCATGAGATGTTCCTCTCTACCTCTCTTCCACGTGGGCTAGCCCTTATCTGTTCCTCCTGATGCCCTTGGTAAAATCACCAACAATGGCTCCTCATCCTTAAAAAACAATTTCTCCTATTTCTGAGAACCATCTGCGAACTATTCCCCAAACTAGCTGAACTTCCTCTGGTCCTTCCACTTAAATCCTTATAAAAAAAATACTGCTCGACACAGCCTCCTTGCCCAAGTGAGAATGCTCTTTTGGAAGCGTCTCATGCCAGGAATTTTTTGATTGAAGTCTTATGCTAAAGGCGCTCCGGCTTATTTTCTCCACGAGTGCCTCAAGTCCTAACTTTGAGTCTGTGAACTAACGTGGGCACGTTCCTGTGGAGGAAGTCTACGACTGTATCACAATTAACTAGGAAGGGGAGCATCACTGTGGATACATTTCTCTTGGTTGTATAGTGTGCTTATATTATTTTGACAATGAAATACATATTTGATATTAATAACGTCTAAAGAATTATTGGAGAGTCAGTGAACACGCAGGGGGAGGCTTCGGGCGCCTCCAGGGCTGCTGCTGTCCGGTTGTGTAGGTTGTGTATGAGATGTGCTCCAAAGAGCTTGGCCTCAGAGCCCTTCTGTCCAGCCTGGAAGCCCCTCTCTCTTCCTGCCAGTGATTCAGGCCCCACACCAATCTCTCTTCAGCCGCCAGCTTCATCGAAGCAAGGTTGGCCTCTCTGCTCTAACTGTCCCCACATGGTCTTAGAGAACTCCACTCTTCTGATCCCAGAGGCAGTAAAGCCCGACAGTTGGTTCCCCTAACCCATTAGGCTTTATGAGCCATGGGGCAGACCGAGAGTGGAAACCCTCCTGTACTTGTGAGCAGAGGTTTCATAAAGAATAATTAAACTCACCTTGGAGATAGATAGTCACAGCTTTGACTGATACAGTGGCCAACTCTGGCCATCTTCATTCAGAGCAAACCTTATTCAGTGGAAAGAAGAAGATGGCTTGCTGAGCCAGCAGTCGGGATAAAACCCCTCAGTTCTTTTGCCTTCCTTACATTTAACCTCTGCCCTTGACCACTGCTATAAGCTTATTAGTAAGGACTGTGACCAAGCACAGTGACCTCCTTTTCCTCCTCTGCAAGTGCCTGTTCCTTCTGATTTCCTGTCTCAGTATCCTAAGATAGGAAACTGAAGCCCTTTGCCAGCCACCTCTATGTCCTCAGTGTGGTTGGGTGTAGGTCACTAGTCCTTGATCTATGAGCCCAGTCCTGAGTTGGCTGTTTTCCCTAAATGACGGATCAGAACTGGATATATTAACACCCAGCCAATCAGCCCACCGAGGCTGATCTCCTCCAGTTTCCCAGGTACTCTTGGAAGTCTTTGCCACCTTCAGCACTGGTGGTCTCTTTGCTGCTGTGCCTCCATGTGGACTTGACCCCCTGATTTCTAGAGCCTCCTCTGCTCCCAGTAGTCTCCACTTCACTGAGAGGTGCTGGCCAGCTCCTCCGGGAAGGTCTGCAAGGAGGAGGCAGAACTCCCATCTGGGACACTAGAATTCATCGGGTAAGAGGTCTGAACAAGATGTCTCCTCTTTTTGTCTCTCTTCCCTTCTCCTTTCTTTTTCCTCAACTTTTTCTCTTTATCTGTTATTTACCATCCAGCTCCCTAGCCCTGTCCTAAGAGCTTTTTGCTTTAATATCATCCTCTAATGTTCCAACCTTTTACAAGTAATTACATTGTTTCCTGCCTGAGTGATTGGAGCTGCCTCTAATTCCCTGTTTATGTGTCTAGATAAAGCACTGGTTGATTTTATGTCCAAAGGAAAGCTCTCTGCAGTGATCTCAGCCAACCCCTGCTACTTCAGCTCTCACCATCCCCCACATTCCACCTGGACAGCCACATCTAATTGTCCCCAAACTCCCTAGGGAATTTAACATCGTGGCATGTCGGTTCCCTCAGCCTAGTATGTTCCTCTCTTTTGGAACCAGTGGATTGTTCATTCATCCTTTTGTCTTCATACCACTTCCCCACCCCCATCCCAGGCAGAGTAACCCTTGCTTTCACCTGTTTTCATAACACAGTGAAGTCTGAATCTTGGAGATTTCAGGCAAAGGCTCGTGTGGTCATTGGAGCGGGGGCAGAGAGCATGGGCTGACTGCCCTGGGGAGTGGTATGGAAGGAGGACGGGGAGAAATGTAGACCTGCTATGAGCCGAGTTGTGTTCCCTGCAAAGTTCATACACTGGAGTTCTAGCCCCTAGTACCTCAGGGTTTTTTTTTGTTTTTGTTTTTTTTTTTTTGTAGTTTTCTGAAGCTGGAAACGGGGAGAGACAGTCAGACAGACTCCTGCATGCGCCCCACCGGGATCCACCCGGCACACCCACCAGGGGCGACGCTCTGCCCACCAGGGGGCGATGCTCTGCCCCTCCGAGGCGTCGCTCTGCCGCAACCAGAGCCACTCTAGCACCTGGGGCAGAGGCCAAGGAGCCATCCCCAGCGCCCGGGCCATCTTTGCTCCAATGGAGCCTTGGCTGCAGGAGGGGAAGAGAGAGACAGAGAGGAAGGGGGGTGGGGGGTGGAGAAGCAAATGGGCGCTTCTCCTATGTGCCCTGGCCGGGAATTGAACCCGGGTCCCCCGCACGCCAGGCCAACGCTCTACCGCTGAGCCAACCGGCCAGGGCCAACCTCAGGTTTTGACTGTATTTGGTCTTTACAATGTGGATTAAGTTAAAATGAGACCACTGAAGTGGGCCCTAGTCTAATCTGACTGGTATCCTTAGAAAAAGAGAAAATTAGGACTTGCAGATAGATGCCAGAGATGTGGGTGCCCAGAGAAAGGACTATATGAGGACACAGCATGAGGGCAGCCACTGCAAGCCAGGAGAGAATCCTCACACCTGTGGATGCCTTGATCTTGAACCTTTAGGTTCAAAACTGTCAGAATGCATTGCTGTTTTGTAAGCTACCCTCAAACTTCCTTCTGTATTCTCTCTCTCAGCAAATAACACCATCTCATACCTATCTATAATATAAATGCAAAAACATAGAGTTATTCTATACTCTTCCTCTTATTCTTTTTAAAATTTTTATTTATTGACTTTAGAGAGAAAGGAAGGGAGAAAGAGAGAGAGAAAAAAGAAACATTGATTTGTTGTTCCACTTACTTATGCATTTATTTGTAAGTGCCCTGACCAGGGATTGAACCCACAACCTTTGCATATTGGGACGATGCTCTAACCAATTAAGCCAAATGGCCAGGGCACTCTTTTTTTTTAATTTATTTTATTTTATTTTATTATTTTTTTTTATATAGACAGAGAGTGAGTCAGAGAGAGGGATAGACAAGGACAGACAGACAGGAATGGAGAGAGATGAGAAGCATCAATCATTAGTTTTACATTGCGCGTTGCAACACCTTAGTTGTTCATTGATTGCTTCCTCATATGTGCCTTGACCGTGGGCCTTTAGCAGACCAAGTAGCCCCTTGTTGGAACCAGCGACCTTGGGTTCAAGCTGGTGGGCTTTTGCTCAAACCAGATGAGCCCGTGCTCAAGCTGGTAACCTCGGGGTCTCAAACCTGGGTCCTCTTCATCCCAGTCCGACGCTCTTTCCACTGTGCCACTGCCTGGTCAGGCCAGGGCACTCTTATTATTATGTTTAATCTGTCATCAAAGCCTATTAATTTTAGTGCCTAAATATATATCAAATATGATGCCTTTTCTTTTATTCTTTTACCCTGCTGCTGCTTCCTGAGTGCTTCTTTATTTCCTACTTTTTATTCATTTATTTAATACATACTTTGGCATCCCTACTGTGTTCCAAGTCTTGCACTGTGCACTAGCATCCAATTACAGATAGGATAGGCACAGTCCTTGCCCTCATGGAGGATATAGTCGGAGGCAATCACACGGATGCATGATTTAATTCTGTAGTGACAGTCAGTCTGAATGCAATGACAGCACAGAGGTGGGCATCTGAGCTCATGAATCAGGGAAGACTTTCCAAAGGAGGTAATGCCTTAGCTGAGACTTGAAAGATAAATAGGAGTTAGCCCTACAAAGTGGACACCAGGGAAGAGAGAAGGCTCTAGACAGAAGCAATAGCATGTACAAAGATGTATAAATCACAGAGAGCTTAGTAGAGACTTGAGGGACTGATCAAATTCTGTATGAACTTTCGATGGCTGAGTTGGGGGGCTGGGACAGCATGTAGATCAGGGTCCCCAGGAAACAGACTGTGAGGCTAATTTGCATGCATGCCATTTTGGGAGGGTGTTCTCTGGAATAATACCTGTTGGGAGTGAATGAAGCACAAACGGGCATAGGGGGAAGTTAGGCTGCAATGCAGCTATGACACAGACCTCAATCAAGTCCACAAGGAGCTAGGAAGTAGGAGGGCCCTTCACGTATGTCACCAGTTTAGGCAACGGGGCCCCACCTTGGCACCCCTGCATCGGGCTGTCCTTGGTGAGGGCTGTTCCTGAGGAGAGAGGGTGTATAATCTTGGATAAGGCAGAATCCTCTCAAGAGGCTGGCAGTGGCACTGTCCCCTGCCTGAGGCCGAGAGCCTGGCCCGGTCTCCCACAGTCCCAGGTGGCAGCTGCCTACCCAGCATTCACTTGGTGGAGCAGTCACAGCCTCATTCTGCTCTTGGAAATAAAGCCATGTAGACCGAGTCCCTAGAATTCTCAGAACCTCTCGTGGTGATCATTCTGGTTTGGCTTTTGAAACCCACCGGGCCGTTTCCTAGGAGATGGTACTGTCTGGAGGCTGCTGACTGGGCCTAAATGGGACGAGGCCAATGCTGGACATGCAGGAGTGCTTGCTGGGCTCAGGGGGCCTATTGGAGTCTCTGTGCCCTCAGTACCTGGTGACCGTATCTCTGCCAAGTGTTTCTGAAATCTTTCTGACATTGGCTCAGCTTGGTGAGGGCTTCAGGATGGAAGGTGGACAGATGGTGGTGAGGAGACTGCCTAAGGAGAAGCACTGAGGGGGATGGGACGTGACCAGTGACTTTTAGGGTGGGAAAGATGTGGCTGCAGCTAGAGGAGACCTGCTGGCCAGAAAGTGATGTCATATTGCCTGAAGGTCACCTGCACAGGACCCCTTCCTAAGCAGGCCCCAGGGCCAAGCTGGCCCAGATGAGGGTGAAGCTGAGTCTCACACAGGCTCCATGGCTTCCCCAGTATAGGAATATCTTTGGTCCCTACTACACAGGTTGCCAAGTAAGTGAGGCCTCTGGGGACAGATGACCATTTGGAACAGAGCCCCAGAACTTAAAGCTGAGGGCTAACCCCTGTCTCCAGAAAGTACTTACTTGGGCAGCCTCAGTTCAGTGTTCCAGGCCCAACACTGTCAGTTTTGTGCAAAACATTTGTTTAATCCTTTAGCCACTAGAGGGCAGAGACTTTTCAGGTGTTACCTGACTGTGGCTAAGGCTATAGTTCTCCTTTTGTGGTTTGAATGGGAATGCATTCTGTCTACAAAAAGTGCCCACAAACCTTCTCTCTTCTCTCCTTCCTTCCCCAATTAATCTGATTGGTAGTCTCAATCAGATTGACTAAATAGAACAGATTGAGTGGTTTTATTTTCAAACACATTCTTGCAGTCAATAGAGCATCAGGCCTGAGAAATCCACGTTTCAAACCAGGGCACACGTGGGCCGGCGAGTGGGCTGTGCAAGCATGTGAGCTGTGTAGTTCGAAGGAGGAAGGTTCTTGCTCTCGGTACCCCGGATACCTCTGCCTCGATGGTATTAGAGCTCAGGGTTGACCAGCATGAGCTGTGGACAAACCCATGAGCTTCCTGGATAACATTTTCTATCACAGCCCAAGGCCAGGGGTCATATGCTATTGCTTAAAGAAGTAGGCCAGGGATGGAGGTCACTCAGTGTCCTCTTCTTCCTTGCCCCTGACTGTGAGCCAGCCACACATGGTCTCTCCCTCGAACACTTACTTCTTCATCAAGAAACTCTTCGTATAGACACCTCTCCATGCCGCTGCCCTCTTCCCTCCCTGCAGCTCACTTACAGAACCACAGTGAGCTCATGGGGGGTGTACTGAGAGAACCTGTCATGGCATTTAATTCAGAATGAAAATTCTACTTATGAGTGCCATTTTATGATGCACATTAGACATCACTGATAGTTAAAGGGGCTTTCGGGAAAGCCTCAAAATCAAACCCCTTTAAGATCATATGTAATTATATATGGGATATAAAACTCAAAGCAACAAATGAACAAAGAAGACAAATAAAGAAACCTTACAGACACGGTATGGTGGTTACCAGAAGGTAGGGGGTGGGAGAGTAAAGGGTAAAGAGGGTCAAATCGACGGGGATGGAAGATTGGACTTTGGGTGGTGGGCATACAATGCAATATACAGATGGTGTAGCATAGAATTGTATACTTGAAACCTCTATAATTTTATTAACCTGTGTCACCCGAATAAATTTAATTTTAAAAAGGTCAGATATGATCAATAGTTAACAATAAAAACCCATTGAAAATCAAGGGGAGGGATGAGAAGGGTCAATGTTCTCTGGAAATCATAAAAATAGCCTCCTGCAGAGTTAGTCTGCCCTTGGCTTCTGCAGCAGGAGGATTCTAGGCCTACAGGCCCCACCCCAGCGATGCGGAGTTCTGTGATGAACGTGAGCAGATCCTCAGACTCAGAGACGCACAGACACCAGAGGGGGAAGAGCACAGGACACACCGGCCAACACTCCTCCTGTGAGGAGACTCTGGAGCACGGGTGTGGGCTCCGCTGGTGAGACAGGAGCAGAGCACTGGGCCAGGCTGTCCACTGCTCTCTCCACCGCACCATGCTGTTTCTAAGTCTTTGCTCGTCATTTCTCAGGCTAGCAATCCAGCTGCAAATACTACGTGTGAATGGCAACCTTTCATCAGGAACAGTAACCCTGACACATAATCTGACACATCCTTTCTTGAACCCACATATCACTGCCCTAGAGTAGTGAGCACGCCCCCTAGTGACACCTTTCTTGGCTGCAGAGCAGGTTATGGAGGTGAGTGTCATAGAATCTTGCAGAAAATGAGAGGCGAGAGATGCCACTGAGGGTCATAGGATCTAAGGAGACAGGAAGATGCTTCTGCGAGAAGCAGGCTCTTTATGCCATGCGGGCAGGTGTGCTCATCAAGCCTTGCCCTGTGTCTGGCATTCCCACACAACAATTTCTGTAAGACCCAGAGAGCTCCTGCCTGCACAAGGTCAAGTCTCCCAGCTCTGAATAAGGCCATGCTTTTCAATCATTTCCCTTCGCCTAGAGCAGACAGGAAGCCCTGCACCAGACTCTCCCGAGCTGTCCCGGCTCAGTAATTACATTTATACTTGTGTGTGCGCATGTGTGCAGTGGCCAGGGGCTACCAAGCAACATCAGTGAGAATCAGTGAGAGGCTGCTCAAGGCAGGGAGCTCCAGGCAGGGGTGTCCTGTCCCATACTTCTGTTGTGAGCTGGAGGAGCTCTTGGAGAATTGCCTACGTCCTCTCAAGCCCAAAAGAATGGGAGCTAAGTACAGCCACAGGTTCAATGCTGTTCTCCCTCAGATATGTTTGTGATCTGATTGCATCAGGGACTGACAAGGGCCTTGGCAGGGAGAATAATAGGAAGATGAGGCACAAGAGTCATAGGACTGGTAGGTAACAGAGCAGATCCTCAGCCCACCACAGGTAGGGCTGTTTCCAAACAACACTGCTTGGAGCTAACTGCTTTTAGTTCCTTATGCATCTTCTCAGGCCAGCTGGTCCCTCCCACTGCTTCTGTCTATCAGAACGAGGCAAACGCTTTAGGATTAGAACCCAAAGCAGTGTGATAATGCTCTAGAAAAGTTTCAAGTGGTGGGTAAGAGTTTAGTTCATCTTCCTTCTCAGTCATTAACCCTTGGGTAAATATACAGCTTCAAGCCTGAAATCTGCCATACCCAAACTAGTGATTTTACCTTGTCCCCTGGAGTCGAAGATGGTCATAAGTTTCCCCTTATTTGTACGAACACCTCCCCCCACAAGGACCTGCCCTCCCTGTGGGGCATCAGAAGACATGCGGACTGTGCTGGGGCTTCCTGTCTGCTCTTCTCTTCCAAGCCAGAAAGCGCCCGCGGGGAGGGTGTGGGTCCCATGGCTTTGTGTGTAGGACCGGTCCTTTAAATAGGCACCTGTAAAAGCTATTTTTCATTTTTACATGGGCTGTTCAACTTGACAGAATGGTGCTATTCAGTAAAATGTCAGTATTTCATTTACAAGATATAATAAGCATGTGAATACTTTACTAAACTTCTCTGATTTTATGGGGCCATTTAAAGCCACAGACATATCCCTTGGATTTAATCTGAATTCATTATGTTTTATGAAATTACGCCTTGATGTTCCCTAAAAATTCAAGATCAAGGAGCTTTAAAATGTAGGAAAAAATGAAGACTACTGTGCTTGGGTTGGCTCTAGATGGTGCTTTCCCCTCCCCTGCATGCACGTACGAAGGTTCTCCTTGTTCTTAATCTATGTGGTAATGCAGATTCATTCTCCTTTGTAGGAATATGCTTTGAAAATATGCAGAGTTAGGTAAACAATTAGAGACCGAGAGGCACCTTAAGGCGAAGGCCCTGAGCAGATGAGAGTTCAGGGCCTCTCTGACCCCATACTGGAAACAGCAAAACAGCAGGATAAGATTCAGCAACAAGAAAATGTTTAGGTTCTCAGAACAGAGATTAGGAGTCAGCATGTTCCTTGTCCCTTACTTCATCCCCTAAAAACTTCTGTCTGCTTCCTTGAGTTAATTTGTACTGACAAATAAATATCTGAGTAAGGCTGGAATGGGGCTTCAGTCCTTTGGTCTGCAGTCCAGAGCTGTTGCCACCCCCTCAGCTTCTTGGAGAATTTCATTTGGTTTCCTAGTAGTTCATTGTTGTTGTGACAAGTGGTTCCCCATGTGAGGAGCCAGACTAAACGACCTCTGTTGGTCAGATAAATTTGTAAATATGATATATATGTTTGCTCGCTTATAGTTTACATTAGGTGTGGGGGACAGGCTGTAAGCAGGCAGGGTCATTGTAGCCTAAGGCTTAATTTTAAGACTAAGCCTTTCCCACCCTTTTAATAATTAAGATCTTTTCAAAACTAACTTTTTCCCCACACCCTTGACTGTTGCATGATGTGGGGCGGTGCACTCTTATGAGGAATCTCATTATGCCGCAGATAGGTGACTTTGTATCAGAGACTTCCTAGTTTGTATATTGAATTAAAGGTTTTGATTTCTACACTATAAAATGGGGCAGAGGAGCCCATGCTAGAGGAGAGCAGAGAAAGGCCACATAGAAGAGAGGAGAAGCAGCCAAGATGGCAGAGTGCTGAAGGAGAAGCCAGTTTGTTCAGAGTGTGCAGAGAGAAGGAGATGGGGAACAGAGGTGAATAAGGCCGGTGAGGTAGAAACCTTTGATTCTAGTAATATTTGGATAAGTCAGTGGCTCTGGGAGCCCTGAATGGAAAGGGAAGTGTTTTCCCACTGTGTGTATTTCTTGCCCACCGGGTGCAAGCTAGGATTAAAGCTAATGGCCCAGCAGTTCTTGGCTCCGTTGTTTCATTACCATCTGTCTGAATCAAATGCGAACCTGCACAGGCCAGGCGGCTGTGATGGTGGCCGGGGCTACTGGCTTTACACCCTCCCCCTAGATATTTCACCAACCCTAACCAGCAGGAAGTAGCTACAGAAGAAGAGACCTTCACCCATTTTCCTTAAACAACAAAAAGCTGGAATGTTAGGTTTGGATCCAGAGCTCCTTTAAATCCAGGGCCCCTTTAAAAACTCAAAATCCCCTCACCCAACACCTCCCTTCCTCTTAAGCAACTCCCTGCACCCTGGGAAGGCTCTGGGAAGTATCCTTGGGACAAGACCTTCAGGAGGGACCCGGGGGTTGGGAAAGGGAGACAGTCTGTGACCAAGGCCACAAACGTGTTACAACTGTGGGAAAGGACATTTTCAGAAAGATTACAACTATGTAGTTTGGCTTTTGTGTGTGCCCTGAGGGGCTAATTAAAACTCAATTCTAAAATTCTTTATAAAGTTCCAGCAAAGCAGATTGTAAAAAGCAATATAATCAATTACTATTCTTCTTGTATTTATGCAAATCACCAGGCCAAGTTAAAACTAGACTTAATACTGTAACTAGGATAATCTTAATTTGGCTCTTTGAAAAAAAATAACTAAGGGTAATTTTAGAAAGACAGAAAAGAGAAACCAGGCCATTTAAATATCTTAAAGCCTTCTCCTGGATACCCGTGAAGTACTGTCATCCAGAGAACAATGGGAGAATTAATACCTCTTAAGGGGAGGGGTTATGTCAGGCCCTCAATGTAAAGGAAAAAAAGAAAAAAAGGATAGTTTTAAAATTCAAGTGGCTCAGTAGTCCACCCCCTCCCTTCTTTTCTTCAGTCATCCTGGAAGGCTGCCAAGGACAAATAAAGAACCTTGCCTTCTATCCAATTATTAATAATACAGTAATGCCTCAGTTTTCGTTTTCTTTGGTTATTAAGGAACATTAGAACATTCTTAAGGACCTCAAGAGCTTGAGAAATTCACCCAAACTTACAGGTATTACAGAAAGAGCCAATAGCCCCAACTATACAAACAGAAAAGGTGGAGTCAGAGGGAGAGACTCACCCTACAAGAACAATTATGTAAGGCTCTTTTTACTCTTAATTTTTTGAAATTTCCTCATCTAGACTTCCTGCAGCTGAGAGGCATTTTATACTAGCCAAGCAAAGGCCTACGCCTCTCAAGTTGTACCAGGATGTATTAGCTAGCCCTGAGTGGCAGAATCTAGTCAAATTACTAACCTGGGGGTGAGAGTATGTTGCAATTTTGTCATCGACAGGTCCTCTTTGGATACCAGTGAGAAACGTGAAGACTTATCATGAGTTGGCATCAACCACTAGAAAGCAAACCCATTCCAGAGATCCAGAAGCTGATAGTAAATCCACCTCCAGAAATGAACCCAGAAAAGAAGGACACCAGATTGTTCCCAAGCACTCAGGGAGTGCCTGATACCACCTGCGACACTGAAACATCTAACCAGACGTGCTAAAGAACTGTTGCAAAATACAGACACACCTGTAACCCCTAAAAACCTGTTTCTCTTTATTCTTGTCCTTCACCTTCCAACTAAAACCACCTAACCATCTTACTGTCTGTTAATCTTTCCTAAAACTAAAAAGGGGGATGTGTAGGAATATGCTATGAAAATATGCAGAGTTAGGTAAACAATTAGAGGAAGAGAGGCCAGGGCCTCTCTGACCCAGTCGGTACTGGAAACAGTGTGTGTTGGAAACAGCAAAACCACAGGATGAGATTCAGCAGCAAGAGATATTTAGACTCTCATCAGAACAGAGAGATCAGAAGTCAGCATGTTCCTAGTCCTTTACTTCACCCCCTGAAAACTTCTGCTGTCTGCTTCCTTGAGTTATTTGTACCGGCTAATAAATACCCGAGTAAGGCTGGGGACGGGGCTCCAGTCCTTTGGTCTGCATACCGGGGCTGTTGCTTCCCCTCGGCTCCTTGGAGCATGTCATCTGGTCTCCGAGTAGTTCATTGTCACCACAACACTGCTTTGCTTTGACTACTTTTTTGGAGGGTGGGAGGAGAATGGGAAGAACCAAAAACCAAGTGGCAATTGCTGCCAAAATGGCATTATTTTGACCCAGACACCCCAGAGGGTTTGATGAAGCTGTTAGGGGGACTGCAGCACAAGAGCTGAGTCTCATCAGGCCAAACCGTCGCTGTCAAGGGCCAGCACGGGGTCGCAGCTCTGGATGGGGCTGGGTCCACGGCAGGTCAGGGAGCTCCTGTGGATTTCATTTTTTTCCGCTGTGGATTTCAATTGTGGAACACACTGGGAGGCAAAGTTTAAACGTCTTCCTGTTAATTTTACTCAAATACAATTCTTTCACAACCTATCAGTGCTGTTCAAGATAGTGTGGCACTTGACTTCGCAGAGAGAACAAAGAACAACCAATACACATTTAAGAAAAATATTTACTTTGGTTGAAGTACTTTCAACCCCAGGTGTTCTCATTTGGAAAACAGCATAAAGCTGCTCTTCTTTCATTTTATGTGGTAGCTCAAAACACCTCATTTCTCTCCACGGGGCTTGGTCTGGGCTGCCTGGGTCTTAGTCTCAATAAAAACTTGATGCATTCGCTCTTGCCATTCAGAAAACACAATTTAAAGATACTGACCATAATGCTGAGCCAAAATGCAGATTTGCTGCTTCTCTAAGAAAGCTCAGGAGACTCGCTGGATCCAGTAGGCCCAGGGAGTCCCCCGCAGGGCTCCAGGGTGAGCCATGGACACACAGGCAGGGCGAGTGCATTTTGTTTTCCTGAAGAAAAGGACAGTTCACGGCAATGCTGTTCCCTGAGTTCTGATCTAGCTTGCACTTGCTTGTGCATTTTAGAAACTTTGTCTTAGACCAGGGGTCCCCAAACTTTTTACACAGGGGGCCAGTTCACTGTCCCTCAGACCATTGGAGGGCCGGACTATAGAAAAAACCTATGAACAAATCCCTATGCATACTGCACATATCTTATTTTAAAGTAAAAAAACAAAACGGGAACAAATATAACATTTAAAATAAAGAACAAGTAAATTTAAATCAACAAACTGACCAGTATTTCAGTGGGAACTATGCTCCTCTCACTGACCACCAATGAAAGAGGTGCCCCTTCCGGAAGTGCGGTGGGGGCCGGATAAATGGCCTCAGGGGACCACATGTGGCCTGCGGGCCGTAGTTTGGGGACCCCTGTCTTAGACCATTCCAAACCACCTTGAAGGAAAATTTATATATATATAAAATCTTTACTTTTTTAAAGATGAGGGTAAAACTTGTTTCTGGAAGGTTTAGTTAACAGTTTACATAGTCCATATGCTAGCTCTGAAGTCCTGAAAACAAATAGTATCAGGTATCTGAAGAAATGATTTTATTTGAAAACTTTGAGTTTAGTGACTTAAAAATAATTGCCTTTCTTTGATGAATTCAAACCAGGATACTGTCACCATGCAAAAAGAATTTTATCTAAATTTTGAAAAAGTCAGGGTCTTGGAGGTGATGTTCACTAGATAGGAAAAGTCATGCATATTATTATGTCAAATGTTGGTTTGGGAGCAGCTTTAATGCAAGGAATAATTATTGGAATAATAACTATAATGAATTTAGTATTGAACCAAGAACATATTGACTTTCCAAAAAACTAACTTTACTCTTTAGAATCACAAATTGAATTTTCAAAAAAAAAAAAAAAAAGAAAGAAAATAGGCAAAAGTGATACCATGCATTGTAAACTATAAAGTGCAGCATTGTTTATTATCACTAACTTTTATGTTGATAAATGCACCGTTTTAACTGTCAGGTAATGTTCATGCAGCCTTCACGGAGAAATCTAACTTATGATGAAGTTTGGGTGGCAGCAGCAATGACTTAAAGGAACAGCCTCTGTGGTCCAGGTCCCTTTGGCCTGTTCTTCTCTTACCAACCAGGAAAAGGAACATGAGAGTCACCAGCTGGCCTGTGGATGAAGTGAGGGGTCCTGATGTCATTATGGCTTCAGCAAGGTGACTGGACTTCAGGGCTGGCTCCCGAGTCTCTGAGGCCCTAAGGGCCTTCTTCCATCTTGGTTCTTGGTCCTTCCCAGGCCCAGAGCTCCTGGACATGGTGAAAAGACACCAGGAAATGTGAGGCCAGAGGTGATTATACTGCTATTTTAATTTTGCAGTCCATATGCTCAGGAACCGTAGGCAGAAAGTGACAAGGATGCGTTTTGAGTGGAAGAAGGAAGAAGTGGGTTCTTCCATGGCCCTTGGAGAACCTGGATCTGATTTCTGAGGAGACTGAGCTGGGAGCTTCACCCCTGACACCATCAACACGCGGGCAAGTCTGTGGCACTGCTCCAAGCTTCCTCTGCCTTACATCCAGGCTTGGAAATGAGGACTAGGCCTCACCTTCTATAGCTCCTGGAACACCAGGCACCACTTCCTTTTCCTGTTTTCTTGGAGTTATACTATAGGTCTTCCCTGAGATATTTCCTCAACCAGTGGGACAATACTTCCTTCTGATTTTTTTCTTAGCTTTTCTATTTCACTTCTTCCACGAAGGTCAGCCTATTTCATACAAAGTTGGATTAAGGTGGAAGAGCATGTGCTGTAACGAAGGGCCCCATTCATCTGGGCCTCTCCTCCAGAAGGGCACCTCAGAGACACACCCTAATTCTCTGGGAACTGCCTGTTTCTTCTCTCTGGCTTAGAAGACAAGGTCCCAAGCAGCGCCGCCATGGCTGGCAGCACTGGGGCTGTGGCTAGGAGAGCAATTGCAGGTGATTGTTAAAGGACATTGAGGGACATTGCCTCTCATTGGTCCCGAGAGAAGACTGGAAGGGGAAGAGTCGGAGGCCCCGTCAGTGAGAAAACCTCAGTCTCTGAGAAATCTCACTGGCCACTCACAGCCTGGGGTTGGGCTCCATGTCAGCAACCAGCTCAGTTCATTAAATCGCTTTCTATAACGTTGCTTTGGAAGCTCTAGTAAGGTGGCTGCGTTTATGGAGGCCAGCGTAGGGGGAGACCAGTGGACTGGCCCCTGACTATTCCACACAGCAGGACTGCTGCCAGAGAGGGAGGGGCAGACTGGAGAAGGCACCATGGCAACACTAGTGAGGTGGGGACTTCATGCGAGGGGTCAACTGGCAGAATTATGTTCATTTAAACTAGACTTGATACAATCTCTTTTAATTAGCTGCAATGATTCTTTCTGCAGTCGTCAGGAAAGGAACAGACAACCTTTACTTAGCATTTGTTTGCACTTTTACTTTGGATCAGAGATGGGGGGCATCCAACTGAAGCATTTGAGCAGTCGGTAGAACAACAATAATCACGTTTTTCCTCCAGGGGTTCTTGTGACAATGTAAGCTCTATAACCATCATAACTAGTGGCCTTTCTCTTATTACTACTTTCCTCTCACTCCACCCTCATGCAGGTCAACTACCGCATGTGCTTTTAAAGTGACAGCTGTCCAGAAAGCCCCCTGATTCAGTGATATCTTCCCCATCAATTCTCATACCCACTATTGCCAAAGTGGCCCAATGAGCCACACCTTCTCGTATTCCATCTGTTTTTTTTTTAATAACTTAATTTTTTTTTTTGTATTTTTCTGAAGTGAGAAACAAGGAGGTAGAGAGACAGACTCCTGCATGCGCCAGAGGGGGATCCACCCAGAAAGCCCACTAGGGGGCAATGTTCTGCCCATCTGGGCCGTTGCTCCATTACAACCCGAGCCATTCTAGCACCTGAGGCAGAGGCCATAGAGCCATCCTCAGAGCCCAAGCCAACTTCGCTCCAATGGAGCCTTGGCTGCAGGAGGGGAAGAGAGAGAAAGAAAGGAGAGGGGGAGGGGTGGAGAAGCAGATGGGTGCTTCTCCTGTGTGCCCTGGCTGGAAATCGAACCCAGGACATCCACACGCCGGGCTGACACTCTACCACTGAGCCAACCGGCCAGGACCTTACATTTTTTAAGAAATTCATTTTAGTGAGAGAGGAAGGGTTGGGAAGGAGAGAGAGACAAGAACATCCAGCTGTTCCTGTATGTGCCCTGACTGGGGATCAAACTGGCAACCTCTGCACTTTGGGACAATGCTCTATCCAACAGAGCTACTGGCCAGGGCTTGTATTTTATTCTTGTGTAATCCTTTCCCCTTGAATCTAGGTTGGTTCTATGATTTGCTATTGATCAACAGTGTGTGATGGGAATGACTGTGTAACTTCAGAGGTTATCAGAAGAACCTTGCAGCATCTACTGGGACCTCTTACTGTGTTAGTTCTAGGGCAAGCCAGTAGCTCTGTCAGAAGTCTGACTACTTTGAGACTCCACGCTGTGAGGAAGCACAAGCTAACTATGTGCAGAGACTATCTAGAGAGATGCCCGACCAGCCCCCACCTGTTTCAGTCATCCCAGTGGAGAAGCCAGACATGTGAGCAAAAAATCCATCATGAATATACCACTCCACCAAGCGTTCAGAGGATATCACTCAGCTGCCATCCGACAGCAACCATGAGATTCCAAGAGAGAGCAGTCACCCACATAATCATGAGAGATAACAACTTTCTATTTAAACTACAAAAATTTGTGGTGCTTTGTTGTGCAGCAATAGATAATTGGAATACCGTCACAGGACAGGATGCCCATGAAGATAGCAGGACATTCTCCATATTTATCTTTTGCCACTCTTCTTGGTTTAAGTGTGAGAGTGTGACTCTCTTCTCTCCATATGAACAGTAGTTCTAATGATGGCCATAAGGACTAAGTCATTCCCTTTTAGAGTCATGATCACTGGAACATTTTGAAAACATCCACATTACAGAAAGCATGGCCTTCCCTCCCCTCCCAATCCTCCTCTGGTCATGCACCAGTGTACTTCCTGCACATCACCCCGCCTGCTGAATGTGCCCCGTTCACCGGCCGGGAAGATGCTTGCGCAGCAGGACTCATCCAGGGCAGATCTCCTCGAAGACAAAGGCAGCAAGGGGGAGGTGCTGCAAATCCCCGCCAGGTGGGTGGGGAAGACACCGGTCTCTCCCCAGCCCTTAGAACCAGATTTCCCCAAGGACTTTTCCTAAGATCTAACCAGGGTTTATTTCCCTTTCTACTGCCATGTTCATTTTTTCAAGGTATTTTAATTTCCTTCTCTATCTTGGAAAAGACATTGGAGAACATCCCCTCCCCTTCCCCCAAGTTCAATGAGACAAAGCTGGAGTTTTTCAAAAGGAACATTTACTAGGAAACTAAAGGGAAACCAAACAGAACACAAGAGAACAAAAGCAGAGTTGCAGATGGGCTAAGGGAGTTCAAATTTATCATCAGCCTCTGGCCACAGCTGGGCTGACTAGGCAAAGCTTTCAGACGCAAAGCCACCTGCCTGCCATGTGGGCAGGCCTCTTTGCTTGCTTGTCCCTACAAAGCCACCTTCTGTTTCATAGAACATACCAGTAGCATACTCCTTAATACCCCAGGGCTGCTAGCTCTCTGGGCAGGAAGATCTTGAGGGGGAACAATAGGCACGGCTGTCCCAGGAGCTCCTACCCAGGGACCTATCATAGTTCATTGGGATGGCTGCCTGATACCTACTTGGGCCAGTATTGTTTATATGGGACCATTCTTCTGGGCTTATCTGCCTGGCTCTGGAGATGATATTTCTGCTGACTATCCTGCTGGCACTAGTCTTTCATGATTTGGTCCTAAATAGTGATATGGTGAAGGATGTCTGGATGGAGAGGAATAGGCAGAGAGAGGTGCATTCTTCTCGTGTCATCAGACATAGGTAGAAACTTGGGTGCCCTTTGGATCCTGGAGGTTGAAAGCCAATTAGAGATGGAAATGAATTCGGCAGCCCAATGAGGGGAAATGCAGGAGGCTGGAGGGTAGCCACAGTGCCTCACACAGCCAAAGGCCTCCAGCCTGCTCAGATTTGACATCAGGCTGCTTTCTTAGATCAGGCAGCTGCGGCAAAATGAACTTTCTGAAGCCACGCAATGATCCTGTTTCCACCCAGTTATTGCAAACTGAAATGTGGACTCAAATGGAGATACTGAGTTTCCCAGGAAGGTAAACTGCAATACAACTCTGGATTCTGTTGCAAAGGGACTGTACGAAAACGGAAATGTTTTCTTGGCAAAGTGGTGAAAATGCACAGATGGGGTAACTTGCACCCATCATGGGAGAGAAAGGGTGCCCTGCCCCCTGGGTATGCTGAGGCCTTTGGTTTCATTTATATGATGGCAGAAGCAATGAGGACGAGGGACACAGCTGTCGGTAGGGTGGCTGATATGGTCATGGTCACAAAGGAGGCTGAGTAATGAAATACCGGGGAGAGCCCTTGATCTTCACTCTTGTAGGTATTTCCATTCCCCAAGTGCTATGAAAGTGATACATGTGTCTGGAAGTGAAAGGGAAACCCGTCTGTGGCGACCCAAGGCCACGCCTCTGGGCTGCTGCCTATGGAAACACCGGGAAAGCACTCAGGCCTGCAGTCAGGGGGCTGTATTCTCCCTTCAGGGACTCAGTGCACACAATGCTACATCTACTTCTGAGGCTGTCCCCTCAGTGCACAAATGTGCCTCAGAAAGGGTTCTCCAGAATGCGTACACCACTGAGATGTGTAACAGAGATGACAATGAACTTTCATCCTAATGCCAACACCGGCTGGAAGGAAACGGCAGCTGGCTACCTAGAAGACTGTGTCGGGGACTGTGACTCCTCAGAATCTTAGTTCAGCAGAAGAGAGGGCCGTGATCAACTGGTACTTGCTGCCATGTGCTGGGAGGAAGCAGTGAATTTGCTGTGAACTAGCCCTCCTCGCACTAGATTTTCTCCAGGGGAACAGCCTGCTTATCTACCCTCGTGGGGAAATTCCCTGCAAAGCTGGAGCACTTCTTGGGTGAAATTATTTTCAGGAGACAGTTATTAGCTCAAAGGTTAATTAAATCTGCTGCCTATTTAGCACCTGGATGTATTTTTAAATCTTCTGTCCTTCCAGGGCATTCAAGCAAATAACATCATGTCGGTACGATGTTGCCAGGGCAGATGCTGTGACGCCACCACTAACGGTCCTGGTACTCAAGGTGCTCCCAGTCCTCTCACTGTGTCAGCTGGTTTCGTCCATAGGCCGACCTTGGTTCTGGGCCACGAGAGATGTGCTTCCCCTACGGCACACTTAGGCCGGCCAGCTGAAGACAGTTGGACCATTCATGTTCACCAAACCCAGTCTGAAAAGAAGGCTAGTTATTGCTGTGGTTACAGCTGAGCATTTGGTCACTGGAGTCATCCGGGTGTTTCTGGACAAGGAACATTACTTAAGATCTTTGTAAGATGGTTGTCCTACTGTGTCCTTCACAAAGCAGTCCTCTTACCCATAGTCATCGTTTCTGTGGAAAGAAGAAACAAAAAAGAATGCTTTGGGTGTTTTTTTTCCATATATTTTTAATGTGTACCAAACCAGTTCCAGGCATGTGCTGGATGCTGGGGAAACATTTCCTTGAGTTAAGACACACATCCTACTTTCAAGGGTCTCACAGAAGAAGAAAATACAACATGAGAAGCTGAGTAACAGTGATATACACTAAAATGTGTAAGAATAAAGAGGAGGGAGGGATGGACTTCCAGGGGATTGAGGAGGTCTACAGAGAGGATACTGAAAGATAAGTCTTTTAAAAATTTTTTTAAAATTTAAGTAAGTTGGTGTACAATATTATTTTAGTTTCAGGTATATAATACAGTGACTAGACATTTATATATTATACAATGTGATCACCACTCTGCATCCAGTAACCATCTGTCACCATAAAAACTTATCACAATATTACTGACTATATTCCCCTTCACCTTTTCCACCCATCCCCTCACTCCTTCCCCTCAAGCAACCATCGGCTTGATCTCTGTTTCTATGAGTCTGCAAATCAAAGCCACAATGAGATATTCTGACCTCACAACAGTCAGAATAGGTATTAACCAAAAGTTCAACAAAGAACGTGTTGGGGAGGAGGTAGAGAAAAGGGAACCCTCATGCACTGTTGGTAGGAATGCAGACTGGTGCAGCCACTGTGGAGAATCATACGGAGAGTCCTCAAAAAGCCAACAGTAGAACTACCATCTGACCCAGCTATTCCACTTCTGGGTATTTATCCAAAGAAAATGAAAACACTAATTAAAAAATTATATATGCAGCTCTATATTTATTGCAATATTACTTACAATTGACAAAATATGGAAGCAACTTAGGTGTCCATTAATAGATGGATGGATAAAGAAGATGTGGTGCATGTATACAATGAAATATTACTCAGCAATAAAGAAGAATAAAAGACTGCCATTTGCATCAACACAGACAGACCTAGAGGGTATTATGCTAAGTGAAATAAGTCAGACAGAAAGACAAATGCCATATGATTTTACTTTATCTGTGGAATCTAAAAAACCAAAACAAATTTAAAAAAGTAAGTCCTGAGCTGGATCATTTAGGCTCAAGGGGATTCATCAGGAGAGAAAGAGAAAAGAGCCTGTGCAGAGGCACCAAGCAGGCGACGGCATATGGCCCACGGGATGTATTGTCAGAATTTGGTGTGAGGGGTGGAGACTACCGTATCAAGACAGTAGATAGCGATGGTGTTCAAGCACCGGTGGCCCTAAGGCCGGCCTCCTTGGTTCCAGGGCTGACGCCAGGCCCATTTCAGTGGGAAGAAGCAGCAATAACCTTGTTATCAGATCCAGTGGCCTCCCAGACAGCATCTGGGGTCTAGGAGGTATCAGGGAGGTTAGTGGCATCAGCCGGAGTAGTGGTTACAATGTTATCTGAACAGAGGGGATTGTAAGTGAATTCAATTGTCCTGAGACATAGGAATCTGATTTGAATTAAATTGAATTGAAACCAAAGATGAGAACTGTCCCAATGAAAACTGTAATGTAAAGTGGCATTTCGATCACAAAAATGACAGCTGATGTGAGACAGGCCATTGAAAATGACCCCAAATTAAGAACATGAAAAGACTGAGTGGGTAATTAGATAATGTCTTCCTGTGAATTTGAAAATGGGTTTTGATTACAGGAAGTATCTAAAAGCTTTGAACTAAGAAGCCTGTCAAAAATGGAAGTGACTCAGTACATAATTCAATCTTATATGTACTTAATATTGTTAAACTTGAATTTTAAAAATTTATTTTAAAAAAGCATAAAAATCTTGGGATTTTGTTGACTATTACATACCACAGCGTTACAGATGATAAAACATTATGCAACACCCACTGAGAATCTGATTCTTCCCTTCTCCCCGTCTCCAAATAGGGCATTTTTAATTTTCACTCCCCTTTCCCCCTTAAGAAATCAATATGTTAAAGCAATAAGGCAGCGTGACTGCGACTATCCTCCCAGTCAGGAGACGGGGGCAACAGCATGGAGAATGGGAGCCCATTTGGGTCATAACTGCTATGTATTAAGCAGTGAAGACCTCTGCTCTATCCTAAGAGCTGTGCATACCTGATCTCGTCCAGCCTTGGTCCTCTGCGATAGATATTAATTACCATTACATTTTTACAGAGGTAACAGTCTGAGGAAGACAGAATAAAGGCAGTGGCAGAGCCAGGATCTGCCATCACATGTTTATGGACCCAAATGTATGCTCTTTAAGAACCACGCCTAGGATGGCATATTACTGCACCTTGAATGCCAACCACATTACAATGTCTTTCTAAAAAGATTCTCAGTTCAGAAAACAATTCTGAATAGTCCAGTCTTTTTAGACAAGTGTATTAAGATCCACTGTCAAGGCCCTGGCTGGTTGGCTCAGCGGTAGAGTGTCGGCCTGGCGTGCGGGGGACCCTGGTTCAATTCCCGGTCAGGGCACACAGGAGAAGTGCCCATTTGCTTCTCCAACCCCCCCTCCTTCCTCTCTGTCTCTCTCTTCCCCTCCCACAGCCAAGGCTCCATTGGAGCAAAGATGGCCCGGGCGCTGGGGATGGCTCCTTGGCCTCTGCCCCAGGCGCTGGAGTGGCTCTGGTCGCGGCAGAGCGACGCCCCGGAGGGGCAGAGCATCGCCCCCTGGTGAGCAGAGCATCGCCCCTGGTGGGCGTGCCGGGTGGATCCTGGTCGGGCGCATGCAGGAGTCTGTCTGACTGTCTCTCCCCATTTCCAGCTTCAAAAAAAAAAAAAAAAAAAAAAAAAAAAAAAAGATCCACTGTCAAGTCCATTGAGAGGAAAGGTAGTGAATGGTGGCATGTGTGACATAACACTATTGCTGAGAGCGGTTCACTGGAAACAAGCGAGAAGCGAGGGCTGTAAGTGATGTGCCAGCCACTCAAAGGGTGAGACAGCACTGGCAGAGCTTTTCAGATGAAGGGGCAAGTAAGGGAACTACTGCAAGGAACTTACTCAAACTGATGGAGAAGAGGATACTTGGAGTTTGTTACTTCAAGTTTACATGCATTATATTTAGTCATTAATTCACTCAACAAGCATTTAATGAGCACCAGGTAACTATGTTGACCACTAGAAACACAAAGATGACCAATGCACACCTGACTCTTGAAGAGTGCACAGTTGTCAGCAATGACTATAGAATCAAGGATGACGAGAGGAAAAGAGAAGAAGTAAAGTCTCATCAGGAAGTTAGATTGTAACTGTTGTGTGTGCGTGCAGTTTTTTCTACATGTGCAGAATTTTATTTACCCAAATCAGGGAAGAGAGAGAGAAAACAGTTATGATAAAAAATTAGGAGAATTTTATTTGCTAAATTTATCAGTTTTTTTCTTTAATTTAAAATGTGTAAGAGAACTTAAGTATGGAAGTTTAAGAAAATTGAATCTGCTAAGTTAACGAGCTAAATGAGAATTAAACAAAGAACAAGGGAAAATTAGTGTTTTAATTTCAAAACAAAATTATTACATTTATAGTCATAATAGTGAATATTATACAGCATTTAGTAAGTCCTGCTATATGAATATTACATATATTAATTCATTTCGCCATCACCATAATTCTTTTTTTTTTTTAACTTTTTTTAAAAGACTTTATTTAGGCCCTGGCTGGTTGGCTCAGTGGTAGAGCGTCGGCCTGGCGTGCAGGAGTCCCGGGTTCAATTCTCGGCCAGGACACACAGGAGAGGCGCCCATCTGCTTCTCCACCCCTCCCCCTCTCCTTCCTCTCTGTCTCTCTCTTCCCCTCCTGCAGCCAAGGTTCCATTGGAGCAAAAGTTGGCCCGGGCGCTGGGGATGGCTCTGTGGCCTCTGCCTCAGGCGCTAGAATGGCTCTGGTTGCAACAGAGCAATGCCCCAGATGGGCAGAGCATGCCGGGTGGATCCCGGTCGAGTGCATGCAGGAGTCTGTCTGACTGCCTCCCCGTTTCCAACTTCAGAAAAATACAAAAAAAATAAAAAATAAAGACTTTATTTATTCATTAGCAGGAGAGAGAGGAAGAGAGAGAGAAGAGGGGAGGAGCAGGAAGCATCAACTCCCATATGTGCCTTGACCAGGCAAGCCCAGGGTTTTGAACCAGTGACCTCAGCATTCCAGGTTGACGCTTTATCCACTGCGCCACCACAGGTCAGGCCATCACCATAATTCTTTGAGGTGAGCACTAGTATTATTCACATCTTACATATGAGGAAATTAAGGTGCAGAGATATTTTTTTTTCATATGTTTTTTTTGTGTGTGTGACAGAGACAGAGAGAGAGACAGAAAGAAGGACAGGTAGGGACAGACAGGAAGGGAGAGAGATGAGAAGCATCAGTCTTTGTTGCGGCACTTTAGTTGTTCATTGATTGCTTTCTCATATGTGCCTTGACTCGGGGGCTACAGCAGACCGAGTGATCCCTTGCTCAAGCCAGCGACCTTGGGTTCAAGCTGATGAACTGTGCTGAAACCAGATGAGCCTGCGCTCAAGCAGGCGACCTTGGGGTTTCGAACCTGGGTCCTTGTGTCCCAGCTCAACACTCTATCCACTGCACTGCCTAGTCAGGCAAGGTGCAGAGATGTTAAATGACTGCTTTACTAAGTGCTATCGACTGAATTGTATACCCCACAAAATCCACAAATTGAAGCTTTAATTCCTAATGTGATGGTATTTGCAACTGAGGCCTTTGGTAGAAAATTAGCATTAGATGAGGTTATGAGCTGGCATCCTCATAATGAGATTAGTGTTCTTTAAAGAAGAGACACCGGAGAGCTAGTGTTGTCTCTTTCTTCCCCCACACCCTTATGGGAGGATACAGTAAAAAAACCAGCCACCTGAAAGTCTGGAATAGCCCTCACCAGGACCCACCCATGCCAGCGCCCTGATCTCTGACTTCTAGTTTCTAGAACTGTGAGAGAATACATTTCTTTTGTTGTAGCCATACAGTCTATGTGTCTACAATATCTTGATATCATAGCCCAAGCTAAGACACCAAGTATATTTGCTTCCTAGGGCTGTCATAAAAAATACCATAATCTGAGTGGCTTAATCCAGCAGAAATTAATTTTCTCATAGATCTTGGGGCTAGAAATCTGAAGTAAAGACGTCAGTGGGGCCATGCTCCTTCTGAAGGCTCTAAGTAAGAATCCATCCTCGCTTCTTCCCAGTTTCTGGAGGTTACTGACAATCCTTTGGCTTCCAGTTGCATCATTCCCATTCCTACCTCTATCATCACACTGCATTTTCCCTGTGACTTCACCTGGTCTTTTTCTAGGTCTTCACTAGTCATTGGACTTAGGGCTCATCCTAGTCCAGTATGACCTCATTTAAACTTAACTAAATAATATGTCCACAAAGACTCAATTTCTAAAGACTGTCACATTCTCAGGTTCTGGGGAGATAGAAATTTGGGAGAGGTGACTAATGGACCCAGGATATCATGTCACCAATATTTGGCACATCTATCGATGACAGTTCTTAGTCCTCACCATATTGACCTGTTGGCAACAGCCGACAGATCTGATCATCCCCTCTCCTGGGACAAGTTCTTCTCCCTTGCCTTTGGATACTCTCTTGATTCTCTTACTACTTCAGTGACTTTCTCCTTCTCAGTCTCTGTTGGTTTCTTTCCTTTTCCTGACCTTTAAGTGTTGGGATTTCCTAGTTTTTGGTCCTTTGACCTCTTCTCTTCTTTATTTACCTCCCAAACATCTTTACAACTACAACTTGAGTTTTCTGAGGAACTCTAGATAGCTGCATCTGACTGCCACTTGATGTCTCCTCAAAAATATCCAATAGATGCTTCAATAATAGGTTTCTCTCCTGATTGCGCTGGACAGGTGCTCCACCTGCAGCCTTCCTCAGGTCATTCTTCCACGTGCTCAGGTCCAAGACATTGGACTCATCCTTCATTTCCCTCTGCCAAGGGAATCGTTCTAGGTCTCCTTCCAAAATATGTCTGGAGTGTAACCACTTCGCACCACTACCCCTGCATCTAAACGGATCCAAGTCTCTACTGTTTCTATCTGGATACCAGCAGTAGACTCCTAATGGATTTCATCACTCCCAGCCTTGCCCTGAAGCAGTCTGTTCTCAACACAGAAGCTGAAGGATCAATTATAAGCTCGTATCATGCCACATCTCTCTTCAAAATCCTGCAATGGTTTCCTATTCCTCTCAGAGTAGGAACCCAAGGTGTTATGAAGATCTAGGACGTTCTAGGTAACCTGAGTCCTGCCCATCTGTTAGCTACCTGATCTCATCTCCTATTCCTCTCCTTCTTACTCACTGCATCCCCCGCATTGCTCTCCACACTGTTCCTTGTACGGAGCTCCTGAAGGCCTTTGTGTTGGCTGTTTGCTCAGCCTGCACGTCCACATGGTGTGCTCCTTCATCTCCAGCAAATGTTTACTCAATTGTTTCAAGTCTCCATGAGGCCTGCATTACCTCTATTACAATTACAACCCCTCTTTAAAAATCCAACCAACCAACCAACCAACACCACTACCACACTTCTGATCTCTCTTGCTTGCTCTATTGTATTTTTCATAGTGCTTTTTGGTTCATTTATAATGTCTATTTTCTGTTTTTCCCACTAGCATATAGGCTCCATTAGGGCAAGAATATTTGTCTATTTTCGATATGCAATCAATATTTGGTAATGAACATATAAATAATTGCACCCCCTATTTCTCTCTGCAAATGATTGTTTTAAAGGAAACTTGACTGATTATAACTTGAACAGAGTGCCACAATAAATGGTGCAGGTAACACAAAGAGGCATCTTGAAAGATCGCTGAGATAGGCAGCCAGTAGGGTGATTCCAAGCATGGTGGAATTCTGAGCTTTCTGGAGGAAATGGTCATGAGTCTTACTAAGGTGTTTCTTTGCAGAGACCTTTATATAAACTGTCTGGGTTTTTGTGTTGCCACAAACCTCACCTGAGACAATGACTGGGAACTTAATTGCATTGTCATAACTTTCACGAGTGTCGCCTTGCACTTGGAGAACTGAGTGCTGGAAGGAAGAATGTAGGGCTCATTTAATCTTCAGAAAAATGAAGTTTCTTCGGCTTTCAGCACTAGCACGGGGCTGCTTTTATACCGTGACAGAAACACTGCCTGTAGATTTGAAAATATGACATGCAGAGCCATCTAACAAATCAGCAATCATTTTTCAAATTGTAAGACAGCAGATGTTGGAATTCTGTCCTACAAGAATGTGTTCAGTGCTGACTGTGGCCAGGCATTTTGCCAGGTACTGGTTACACAATGACAAATAGCAGCCTCACGGAGCCGCTGGGTGCTGTGGATGACACACACACACAGATAACATCAAGGGGCCCCAAATGTTATGTTAGGGGGAGACGCACGGGGTACTATGGGAAAGGACAGACTAGAGACATATAACCCATAGCAGGAGGGTCTTCAGAATGCTTTCTGGCAGAAGAGGACAACTGACCCAGCGGCTTAAAAGGTGAGTGGGACCCAGCCAAACAAAGAGGCTAGCGAGGCAGCACTGGAAGAGCAGAGCGAGGGCGTGGGGGTGAAGAGGCCCCGCCGCCCTGCCTGCCTCTGCCTGTCTTGAAACTTGTCCCTGGCAAAGGCCCCATGGCCTGCACAGTAGCGGAGGCATCCCAGCCCCAGCTGCCCACTCTCCCTTCTCTCTTCACCTTCTCGATTGGCCAGGTATTGGCAGCTGCCCCAGCTGCTGAGTGCTGAGATGCAGGGTGATGCCATCGATGTTACTTCGCAATCCCTTGGTCGCCTAGTGTGTTTCTTCCCTCCAGAGGTTCAGACAATGTCACCGGGACTCACCATCTCTTTCCCCACCCCTCAACTCTGCTTTCCTTTGGTGTGCTCCATTCTGGGGCAGGTTCTACCACAGTGATGGCCAGACAGCAGCCAGGACTCCATGCGTGCATTCTCACAACTCCACCTGAACCAATGCCTGGATGTGCTGATTGGATAATCCAGGGGGCGGGGAGGGGGGGCGGTCGGAGCCACTCCTGGAGCTGAGGATGCAGTGCGGTCTATGCAAACCACACGGGCAGGGAGGGTCCTCAGTAGAGGTGGATTTAATGGCGAGCGCACCGGGTGTGCGCCCTGGGCCCCGATTTCTGAAGGGCCCCGCAAACCCCCAACTTTACACTTTTTTCTAATGACAAGGGGCCCAATATTTTCTTTTGCACCTGGGGCCTCAACCAACCTTAATCCGCCTCTGGTCCTCAGGGAGAATGGGGTTCTTTGATAAGGAGGGGAGAGGAGGAGTGCTGCAGGAGCAAAATCAACAGTTTTCACTTCCGAACCTTCCACGTGAAGACAGCTAGAGAAAACCATGTTCTAATTTGAAGGAATCAAATGTTTGTAGTTACCAAGTTTAGTCTTATCAGAAGTCAACATTTAAAAACAAATTTATGAAAAAGAGCCCACAGAACATAACATGACTACTAAAATAAAGCAAGTATTCCATAAGCTTGAAGGGTTATTTTTGAAGGGCTTTCAGTTCATTAATTTCACTGCCTAGTGCTCACTGCACATCCTACTGATTTAGAAAATTACGGTTATATTGAAGCAGATGATTAGGCGGGGGCAGAAACAGCCAAAGCAAAACAACTGAAAGTAAATGAGCCAAACACTTGCATGACGAACCACTGGGGAATGCGAGGTCATAAGGGACAGTGACTCAGGCAGTGTTGGCAGCAAGAACACACAACTTTCCAGAAAATTCTTAGGCTGTTTTAGTTTTGCGTTCTTACTTGAGCTGAATAATAAAAGCACAGAAGAGAAAAACCTTTCGGAACCAGCACAGCTGTGTAACCCACAGATGGGCTGACCGGTGAGAAACCGGCTGTGTGTGACTGACGCGGCTGCATTCTCTGCCACGCTGCCTGGCCGGCAGGGGAGCAGGTTTGAGAGTTTGGCTGAGAGGTGTAGGTACATGCAAATGTTTCTTCCAGGAAGAGGGCACGGGGAGAAGAAAAAGAAGAGTACAGCTGAGACAGGGAGAGGTTGCCCGCTTCATTTGATGCTGAAGAAAGACAGCCTCTCTCTCTTTTTTTTTTCATTTTTCTGAAGCTGGAAACAGGGAGGCAGTCAGACAGACTCCTGCATGTGCCCGACCGGGATCCATCTGGCACGCCCACCAGGGGGCAATGTTCTGCCCCTCTGGGGCGTCGCTCTGTTGCATCTAGAGCCACTCTAGCGCCTGAGGCAGAGGCCACAGAGCCATCCCCAGCGCCCGGGCCATCTTTGCTCCAATGGAGCCTCGGCTGCGGGAGGGGAAGAGAGAGACAGAGAGGAAGGAGAGGGGGAGGGGTGGAGAAGCAGATAGGCGCTTCTCCTGTGTGCCCTGGCCGGGAATCGAACCCGGGACTCCTGCACACCAGGCCGACGCTCTACCGCTGAGCCAACCGGCCAGGGCAAGACAGCCTCTCTTGAGGGAGTGAAGAGAAGTCCCCATCCGGACCCAGGCCAGACAGCCCTGGTGACTATGCCTGAGAAGCAGCGAGACAGGGGAACACTGCTTTTTAAAGCAATGTATGGAATCAGAAAGATCTCAATTTAAATCTGTAGCAGTCGGCTCTTGTTACAGTAACAAACGCCCCCTACCCAATCTTAGTTGTTTACCATAATCAACACATGTTTCTTGCTCACGGGTGTGTGGGTGGGCTGCAGCTCTGCTGGGCTCAGCTGGGCCCGGCTCCAGACAGGTAGAGGTCTGTTTCTGTGCTCTCTTGTCCCGGTGTAGGAAACTCCCATGACCGACGCCCAAAGCTCAAGGGGGTGAGTGTAAATATGTGATGCTCTTATAGCCATCACTTGGAACTGTCAATCCTCCCGCATTCTATTAGCCCAAGCAAGTCACAGGACAAAGTCCAAAGCCATTGGAGTGTATGGGCCTTGCAAGAATGTGCAGAGAAAAATAGAAAGATAAAAATCTATGTCAGTGTGTTAGCTGTACCACTGATTTGTCTCATGACGTTAGTTAGATGAGTTAGATAAGCCGCAGTTTTCAACCGGGGAGATATTACTGTTTACCTCGCAGGGTGAGGGTTCAACTATCCAAGTACAGTGTGCCCTAGATAGTAGGTGCTTAATGTAGGAAAGCTAACATGACGTTATTATTAATCTGAGGCACTGTGTTATGGAAAAGGCATGCTTGCATGTCAGGGGGACAACAAATGGCGCCAGAGAAGGGAGGAAACAGCGCCTGACAGGTTAGATGGGCACAGTCCAGGGCAGAGGAGGGGAGGTGCAGGTACAGGTTTAAGTGGGTGGGAAGACCAGGGTCACATTGGACCCAAGGCCTATGCCCACTGGGGAATGAATGAACGGATGCATGGGGGAGGCAGCCCAGCCCCCTCTCAGAGAAGTCGGGGGAGTAATTGATCTGAGGGTGGCAGAGGCTCTATGCCCCACCCCCCAGGACAACGTGGTTACCGTACTTCCTCCCGGTGAGGCAGGCTGCGCCCCTTCAGAACGAAACTGCCAGGCCTCACCCCTTTACCTTCTGCCTCACTGTCCAGACACCTGCTCTCTCTCTACTGTCGCCCACATCTGGTCTTCTACTCCCCTCCCTGAAAGGACCCCTAGCTGACCCCCCACCCTCCTCTGGCACTCTCCACCTTCCATTCCCTACAGCCCTGACTCTGCTAAACGTTCTTCTCATGTCCTTGCCCCAAGTGAATCCTGGCTCTCCCTCCAAGTCACGACTCCGCAGCCCTGCAAAGCGAGGCTGTTCCGTTCCTCGCATTCCACGTACCTCGGGTGGGGGTGGCATTCGCTGTCTGTCTGCTCCTCAATGCCTTTGCCTCTCCAGCTTCTTATAAAAGACCTCTCTGCCCGGCAACCACCAGGAATATCCTTGGCCACCGCCTCCATCTCTGAAGACTAAGGCCCTGGTGACCCCGGTCTTCCTGTGCACACCAAGCCCTGCCATGGCCCCACACTAAATGCCAGGCCAGGGCAGTGTCTCACCTCAGTGCCAACCTACCCCACGGCGGAACCTCAGCCAGGCATCTTGGAGGCCGCGGCGGCAGTGGGGTGACAGCCGGATCTCTGCAGAAGCTGTGCATGGGCCTCTACCTCAGTGCACCCAAAGCAGAATGATTTGAAGAGGCTACAAAAGGGGGTTATTTTGAGGAAATTCTTTGTGTGGAGATTTTTTGCCACTTTATCAAACACGTTCAGTAGGTCTCGAAAACAGAACCACACAACCATGCAATGCCGGTGACACAGTGGGGACAGCACAGATCGAACCAGGAGAATGGCCCATGAAATCACAGTAATGGAGTACAGTCAGCTTGTGGAAGCCAGCCGCGCACAGGCTTGGGACACCGGAGGTGCGTGCTGCTGCCCAACCTCTGCCTTGCCTCGTGGTGAGTGTGGGGAGATTGTGGCCCTGGACCCAGGAGTGAACACCAATGGCAATAAGGTTTCCCCCAAATTTCAAGCCAGGTTCCCACACCCGAGGACGGCATAGCATGCTCATACTGCAAAAGGCTGTTCTCTTTTCTTTTCTTTTTAATTTAATTTATTATTTTACAGAGACAGAGAGAGAGTCAGAGAGAGGGATAGAAGGTACAGACAGACAGGAGTGGAGAGAGATGAGACGCAGTAATCATCAGTTTTTCGTTGCGACACCTTAGTTGTTCATTGATTGCTTTCTCATATGTGCCTTGACCATGGGCCTTCAGCAGAGCAAACAATCCCTTGCTCAAGCAGCGACCTTGGGTCCAAGCTGGTGAGCTTTGCTCAAACCAGATAATCCTGCACTCAAGCTGGCAACCTCAGGGTCTCGAACCTGGGTCCTCTGCATCCCAGTCTGACACTCTACCCACTGCGCCACACATGGTCAGGCCAAAAGGCTGTTCTCAGAGTGGATCTGAAACAGAAGCAGTGGCTCTGAAGCCCTGCCAAAGACCACAGCTTTCTCTGTCCTCCGGCCTCAGTCCTGTCTTCAGTCTTCTGTCCTCTGTCCTCGGTCCTCTGTCCTCAGTCCTGTCCTCAGTTCTCAGTCCTCTGTCCCTGCTGCCTCTTCAGCTCTCACATTCTCAGTTTCACAAAAAGTCACCAGATCACCTCAAACAGTGAAATGTCCTGCAGTCTGCGGGGCCCTGAAGCACAGCTGTATTTCTCTCCTTGGGGCTGCACAGACTTCTCCTAAAAGTCCCTCCGGAGAGGGGGAATCTCCATGCTGTCAGGCAAAGCATGGGATGCTGTCAGCGAGGGCTTCTCCATGCAGCTTTTTCATGGGTAGAAGTTTAAACATGAAAACCTGAAATCATTGGCAATGGTTGTTGGAGAAGGACCCCCACTCTGTGAGTCGGGCAAGGGGCTTACACACCTCATGCTGAGCACGTGGGGAGCTAGGCCTCCCTCCCTCCTTCCTTCTATCATTCAGCTAATACTGAATACCCATTCATCGCTGGGGCCCATACATGGGTCCAGGACATTAGAGATGAGTGAGACACAATCCCTGCTCACAGAGAACTAGAAGTCTATTCAGTAAAGCAAACACAAAATGGCAAAACACCACAAAGGTGTATATTACAGATAAGGGGCTATGCTTGGGTCGAATCTGAAAGAAATACATTAGTCATCCCCCTCTTCAGCTTTATTCCCAGTTTTGCTTTCTTCAGTTTCAATTACCCGTGGTCAACTAAAGTCTGAAAATATTAAATGGCAGATTCCAGAAACAAACAATTTCTGAGTTTTAAATTGTGCATTGCTCTGAGTAACATAATGAAATATCACTTCGTCCCATTCTGTCCAGCTGGGGGTGTGAATCATCTCTTTGTCCAGCATATCCACACTACAGACGGTCCCCACCCTCAGTCACTTAGTACCCAACTCAGTTGTCAGATCGACTGTCTTGGTATTGTAGTGCTTGTGTTCAATGACCACACCCACTCATGTTACTTCCTATTGGCCACAAAATGCAAGAGTGGTGATGCTGGCAATTCGGGTATGCCAAAGAGAAGCCATGAAGTGCTTCTTTCAAGTGAAAAAGTGAGTACAATACAATGAGATATTCTGAGTGAGAGCCCACATGCACATAACTTTTTTTTCCCTAAGTGAGAAGTGGAGAGGCAGAGAAACAGGCTCCCACATGTACCCTGACCAGGTTCCACCCAGCAAGCCCGCTATGGGGCGATGCTCTGCCCATCTGGCCATAGCTCCAGTGTTCGGCAATAGAGCTATTTTAGCACCCTAGCATGTCCATGGAGCCACCCTCAGTGCCTGGGGCCAACTTGCTCCAATGGAGCCATGGCTGTGGAAGATGAAGAGAGAGAGAAAGAAAAAGAAGGGAGAGGGGGAGGGGTTGAGAATCAGAGGGTCACTTCTCTTGTGTGCCCTGACTGGGAATCAAACCCAGGACATCCACGCGCCAGGCTGATGCTTACCACTGAGTGAACCGGCCAAGGCCACACATAACTTTTACTGCAGGATATTATTAATCTCTTTTATGTCTAATTTATAAGTTAACCTTTATCACAATTGTGTACATAGAGGAAAAAATGATGTATACATAGGGCCTTGCGGCAGCACATTTTAGACACTCTGGATTTCCTGCTTCTCTCCTGGTGCACATACCTGTATTTAAATAATATCAATTATTAAAATTTACCTAGCATTCACTAAGTGTCAGACGCTGTGTTAAACACATGGCATTATTTTCTTATTTTGGTCTCACCACAGCTCTTTGATAGGGTCTGTCTACCACTAAGCCATTCCAAAGGTGAATGATCTGAAGCTTAGAGAGGTTCAGACACTTGCTCAAGGATGCAGCTAAGAAGTGGGAAAGCCAAACGAGCTCAGGGGTCTGACTCCAGAGCCTATGATTTTAATTAATTAAATAATTAATTGTTTTAAGCAAGAGGAAGGGAGATAGAGACAGACACCCACATGTGCTCAGATCAGAATTCATTTGGCAAACCCTGTCTGGGGCCGATGCTTGAATAAACCAAGCTATCTTCAGAGCCTGAGGCCCACACTCAGACCAACTGAGTCACTGGCTATGAGAGGGGAAGACAGAGAGAAGGGGGAGAGGGAGGGTAAGAAGGAGATGATCACCCTGACCAGGGATCAAACCCAGGACGTCTGCACACTGGGCTGACACTATTCACTGAGCCAATGGGCCAGGGCCCAGAGCCTGTGCATTTAAATACCACAGTGAGAATACCATATCTTTGGCTATGAGTTAGTGGAAGGTGGCCTAGGGCCCCTGTAAGATCCCAGTGGGGGAGGACCTTCCTGGAAGCCTCTTGGCAAAACAAGCCACCCTTCCTCCTGTCTCTAGCTGCTGCCCTCTAGGCCCCAAGCTCCTGCTCTGAAAAATCACACACTCCATGGGAGTTCAAAGGCAAAGCAGCACCGCCTGCCAGTCCCTTTGGCCTGGCCCCTCCTGCAGCCTCCGCAGGATACAGACCACCCCTGGCTCTGCCTCCACGGGATGCACACACAGAGGCCTCCGCTCTGGAAAACGGAGCAATTTCTCACTTACGACCATTTGAAAACAAACTCCAGCGCCTTCAAAATTATATATTCACAGAACATTTCTAGATTCTGGAATAGACAGTAATGATTTAATTGACGGTTAAGTGTGTCGATAAAATGAATGTGCTGAATCCTTTCCGTAATTATCTCTCCAAGGAGCCTCGGCTGCTGTAATTATTGTCTGAGGCCAAAATTACAAACCAGCTATAGTTTAAAGCAAAATGTGTTGCCACCCTTGCTGGAACTCTGAGTACTCTGAGTAAAAGTCAGTCCATCCCAGCACAGGGGCACTAGCACCTGTCAGAGTAAGCACAGCCCTTGTAGAGGTCTGCCTCCCAAACCTTGGGAAGATGGCCACATGGTTGTTCTGCACTCCTGGCCCATACCCTCACTGCACAGTTCTCTCTCCCAGTCTATACCCTGTTGGTGGCCAATATACCAAATTAAGTTATAAAACCACTTCTGGTTATAATGAACTGGAATTATTATCTCCACCGATCAAATAAGTCCAATCATAACTGAATTCTTTGCAGAAGCTAAGCTCCTGCCTGGATAATTATGCAAAATTCATGTGTTTGTTCAAGAATCACCATAGCACGGAATCACGGAGTGCCCCCCAGGCACCGGGTGCTCTATGAAGGACTGAGTACGCACTGCTGAACGGAGCGGAGAGGGCTCCTGCAATGCTGGACTGCAGCTCTTGGACTATCCTTGACTGGACCCTGCCAGAGGTCCTGGCCAACACCGTCTCACACATCCGGACCTGCATGTGTCTGGAGCTGAGTTGGTTGGAGAGAAGGGAGTGTGAGGATGGGGTGAGAATGCTGCAGGCGAGGGGAGGGCACATGAGCTGCTGATTGCAGCACAGCTTCTTGGAGACGATGGTTTGGTTCTCAGGCCTTGTCTGCTCTGCAGTCTCTACCAGGCACTCAGCACTCCCTGAGATGCCCACCAGGTGCACAGGCTGTGCTCCTCGGGGGCTCATTCCTTCCACTCCCAAATTGTGGACCCCATGCCCTGTCCTTGTTGTGCAGGACTCTTATGAGGTGTAAATGAGAGAGGACACTGCCCCAGGTAACACTTGCCATACTGTCATCAAGCAATATGTCTGATTACTTACTTATATCTATGCCCTCAGCTGGACTGAAAATTCCAAGGGGGAATGGAGCTCTATTTCCCCACTCTATCTCCAGTGCCTGGTAGAAGGCTTGGTACCTGCTCAGAAACATTTGATTTAGAAATGAAATACATTCGAACGCTAGGGAGAAGGCAAATGTCACTGGTACACTCCACCTTTAATGGAGAAAGGGCACTCAGTTACAAGGATGTTGTCAGGTGAAGGTGCTAGAAGGTAAAGTCTGTGTATTGATGAGCAAATCCAGGCTTCCACAGGGGTACACTAGAACTCACTCCTTCCCATTCATTCATATTCTTTCTTCTCCCTCTCTCTCTCTCCCTCTCCACTTTTCCTCACTGGATTGTGCTCCTGGAAGGCAAGCACCATGTGTTTTTATCACTGAATCCTCGGTGTCTAGACACTGCATGGTACTGAGTGGCTGGCCCTAAATAAGTGTTCATTGAATGAACATCAGTGAAAGCCATCAGAACCGTGAAAGGTTACCTGCAACGATGTTGATGGCCAGCAGAGGGCAGGAAAGGGTAGCAGAGCTGATGGCAGAGGCCCCAGGAAAGGCCCATTTGCTTTGTGGGGAAGCACCTGGCATTGAGGCAAAGGTCCTAATTCCCATGTGATTATTTGGGGACAATGAAAGCACCAGGACTGGAGAAAACTGTGACATAAGTCTAAGGAAGCTCAGCATCATAAAGGAAGGGGATCAGTTTGAGTGGGCGGTGGAGATGCTTGGCGGCCATTGCTGGGGTCGAGGTGTGTGGAGAGGGGAGTTGATGTCCAGGATCCCAAGTGAAGGAACTAGAGTCACAGTGTTAACAGCACAGGTTCTGTGTTGAACACCTCTGGGAGCTCTAAACTTACCCTTTGGGGTTTGACTGTCATTCTTAAAGTGACAAATGTCCTGAAAGTTGGGTCTGACACTATCTTCCATACTGACTCGGGTTTAGGGACAGTGAGAGGAAGGGCAGGGACCCCACCAGGCCTGTGAGGAAGGATGCTCTTACTCTCACGGCTCCCCGTAGATGTGGGAACTGGCAGAGCGCTGGGTCATTAGAAGAGCTCCTCATCTCTGCTGCTTTTCCCTGGAACTGAAAGTGCTAATAGCAGGTGCAGAGATTAGACAGGAGGCCGGTGGGGATCGCCTCTCACCTGGAGAAGTTTGTGGTGGGGGCTGCTGGCCTGGCAAACTGTGGGATCCAGGCTTCATTTGCTGTCCTGTGGTGCATATGTTGGTAGGAGCCTTTTGGAGTTGGCGAGAAAATGGTTTGTTTCTAGGAGGGCTGATAATGGAGCCCAGACATCAGGGGAATGGGGAGCAGTTACAGCTGGAAGGTCAGACAGACATCACCAGGGGACAAGGAGATAGTATTTTTCATTAGGTGTTCTGCCTGAGGTTGGAAAACAATGTCCTCCCCATCAGGGCCTTTGGGCCTTGGTAGACATGACATAACCTAGGTGGTAGGAGACATGTCCTTTGGGGACATTATGAGTGTCAGTAGCTTCGGGAGGTCCTTTGCCCAGGAATACGAAGAGGCACATATCCTTAGGTTTTGTGGCCAAAGCTTTGATGAAAACACATTTGCTGTATGATGCCTCAAAGTGTCCCAGTTGTGAAAAACAAGTGGCCTGATGTTAAGGGCATGGCTCCTTGAAGAAGCCCAGCCTCCTAGTGCAGACAGAGAACCATGTTTCTAGGTGCGGGTCTAGAGTAGGTCCCGGCAGGGAAGTGGAGAGGGAGGCAACGCTCTATATTTCTAGAGCGTGAATGTGCTTTGGAGAGGCAACAGGGTTAGCAAGGCGCCAGCCAGTGCTGAGAAACCAGCAGTAAGATAAAGGCAGGTGTGCACCCTCCTTACTGTTGTCAGCTTCTGTACAGGTCCTTATAAAACACCAGTGGTCAGTGTTTCCAGAAGTGCCTCCCTCACTCTCACTCTGATTGCATCATCCTAATAGCATTTTAAAGAGCTTTTCAAATATTTTGAATCTCTCCACCTAGGCTCTCAACAATTGAAATGTCTACCTTTTTTTTTTTCTTCTGAGTTTTTAAAAAATGTATTTGTTAATTTTGGAGAGAAGGGAAAGGAAATAGAGAAAGAGGGGGGAGGGGAAGGAGGGAAGGAGAGTGAGGGAGGGAGGGAGAGAGACAAAGAGAAACACTGATCTGTTCCTGTATGTGCCCTGACCAGGGAGCAAACCTGTGACCTTTGCATATGGGGATGATGCTCTAACCAACTGAACTATTTGGCCAGGGCTCTTCAGAGTTTCTGAACCTCTTTATTCTATAGCTAGTGGGTGGAATCTGACCATATCCTAACATTATCCCTTCTGGTACCATACTCTCTATTATGATTTTCCTAAGGGGCTAATTACTATTATATTTTGCCAGAGTTCTTGTTTTTCTACACATTGTCTCTTTCTCCTTATATTAATTTACAGTTGTCTGTTGTGGACCGGTGATGGCAAAAAGCCATTATAGATTCGAGGCTTGGCAGGGGGCTAAGTTCTCCCCCTTCCATCTCCATATTTGGCTTTGATGCTGAGTGTTTGCACCCACTCCACTTCCTTCCTTGGGTTGCAGGAAGCAATATACATGCCCTTTTTTCAGATGTTTGTAAATTTCACTAATGTATCCTGTTTTTGCCTTGGGAGAGTTCCTGTCTTAGCCTTTGATGTGCAACTTTGTATCAGGGTCCTTGATTTGCATAGGTCCATATAATAAAGCGAACTGGGGCTGTGAGGCACTCAGATGCTGCCAGGCAGTTTGAGGAGTCCTCCCGGTCCCATCGGTTTTGTTTTGACAAGTGTGTTTCCTCAATTCCGCACCGTTATTTGGAGCTGCGCTGGTCCGTGGCAAGTGGCGCCCGAACAGACGACTTGAGTATGAGCACGAGGAAACTAAAACTGAAGGAAGGTGACGGAACTCCCCAAAGTGAAGTGCGCACAGTGAGTAAAGAAAGTTTTTGGGGAAAGTGTAGTTGGGAGTAAAAGATTATGGGACAGATAGGGTAAAAAATAAGGGACCTTTATGTAGAAAAGTTTCCGTATGAAGACAAATCATTGTCTGAAGAGTATCAGGGTGAGCTGGAAACACAGGGATGTGAATACAAGGATAACTTGGAGTCTGAGGATGACGGGGGATGAAAAATCCGTGGCTATGGCTGCCTTAGCCGCGGGGCCTCCGCTGCCCTCAGCTCCTTCCTACATTCAACCCTCTGCTCCTCCGTTCCCTTATCAGGCTGATTACCAGGCTCGAAATGTAGGGGAAACAATAAATGATGGCTTTACCCATTTTCCTGTTGTAGAAATACAGGATGATATGGGGAGACTAGTGTGAGACCATAAACCTGTACCTTTTAAAACTCTGAAAGAGCTTAAACTTGTTTGTGTTCAGTATGGGCCTACTGCCCCTTTTTCACTTGGTTTATTAGATACTATTAGGGCAAAGGCTCTTCCCCCAAATGACTGGAAGGTGATTGCTTGTGCTTGGCTCTCTGGGGGTAATTATTTACTGTGGAAGTTGGACTTTCATGAAGGGGCTGTTGAGGTAGGAGAAAAATCTCAGCATAGTCAACCTGAGCCTCCAGTTACAGCGAATAGAGAATTTGAGAATGGATAGGAGACTCAGGTATTAGGAAACTTACAGCTTTTTCTGTCATGGGCTGATTTTCTTCAATGTTTTGACTGCAGTCTTCTGAACTATCATTTTGTTTCTTTCTTGTTCTTTGCCTGGAGGTTGAGGCAGGGGACCTGTGTTGGATCTGACTATGGAAAATATCCCAGCAGCTGCCGAGAGCAAATTTTCTCGGGGAGATTTTGTTTAGTCACATCCTTCAGTCCCTCTGTCAGAAAATGCCCTGACTAATATCAGGCAGGCATCTTTCTAATCTGGATGTGCTCTGAAATCCCGGGTTTCTCTCTGGTTTGTCTGGTTCGTCTAATTCTTGTCTCTGTTTAGTCTTTGTTTAATGTTGTCAAAACGTGTCTGTTTTTAAGGCCTGAATTAAGGTTTTTTTTTGCATGCAAAAATTAGAAATGCTGGCTCTAATATTTAGAAAAAATAAAATGTTTTTTAGAACTTGTAAGGAGCGCTTATTTAAATTTAAATAGAATAGAATGTAAATCCTTAAGACTTAACTAATTTGGTTAGTGCATTGTTGAGGTGTGTTCAGAGTTAGGAGCCAAATAGCAACTCAAGTATTAGGAAACTCCTGAAAATCCTCTTTTTCATGTACTTTTTACTTTAAATTTTTTGAATACTGATGGACAGGGTCATTCAGCAGCAGAGAGACTCTGGAACCCTGCAAGGAAAGCCTTCCCTGAAGTGTGATGGAGGGACCCGCTCACAGGAATCTGGCAAGGGCCAGACCCTGTTCTCTTATGGGGCCGAGGATATGTGTGTGTTTTTCCTAGGTCTGCTGAAGCACCTTAGTGGATCCCTGAATGGTGAGACACCATGATTCTAGATGAGAGACTCACTTCGCAAGAGCAATTGTATGAGGCTTATTTTACTATGCTCTCTTCCCTTTCTCAATTATTATCTAATTTTTTAATGTTTTAGATCATTTTATTTCCTTTCTGCTCCATTGCTTGAAAAGAGGGAGAAAGGGGGGCCTGTTTTGGGTGTTGCTGAACAGAAATCTCATACGGCCGTCTTGAGATTTTTCGAAAGAGATCTCTGTTTAGTATATAGCCTTATTACATTCCTATTAAGTTAGCCCTACTTAAGATCAAGCAGGCCATAGTTTAATCTCTAAAACCCTGGGTTTTACTCTTGATTTGTGTGATTGTATGTGAAGTCTTTGTATAATGTCTAAGTGTTTTTGTTTATAAGGCCTGAATTAAGTCCTTACATGAAAAGTAATGATGATAATAGTTTTGGAAGTGCCGGCTCTAGTATTGAAAACAAAATGGGGATAATTTCATTTCCCTATATAAATATAATTTTGTTTGGAATAAGTAAAGCACACTGTTTGGATCCAAAAGACTTGCTGGTTTGGCCAGGCTGCTCCAGGCCGCCAGTGGAAGGCTTGGGGCAGCATAGATCTACATAATAAAGGTGTAAAGATTTTTTTTGCTGTAGGAGAATAATGAAGATCACACTGGGATTTTTTAGTTTTGATATGTACTCTTTAAGGTACCTGTTAATTAATATTAAGGGGTGTTTTGATAAGTGTGGGAATGTTGCTTGAAGGTGCATTTACTCTATTTTTGTTAAAAGTTAACAAAGTCAAGAATTTCTTGCAATATTTGAAGTCAAAATATTGTAAAGTATGCTTAACATTTGCTTGAAGATTCAATTGTAAATAATAAGAAAGGGGGGGGAGTCATGTCCTGGAGCTCCTGCAGGTCTACCCTGTCATGCTTTTTACTTCAAACAGTTTATTTTGAATGCTGATGTACAAGAGATGCCCAAATTTTTGTCCTGCGAACTACTACCCTTTTTTTTTAACTTTTATTTGATTCCAGCTAATGACACTGTTTTGTTCTTTTCTGAATAGCTCCAGATATATAGGCAGATAGGGACTCTCAAGCCCCTCAGCGAGATCTTCTGAGCATGGCTTTTAAGGTACCAAGAGGCATAAAAAAGCCCAAAGGAGATCAGGTAAAATACTAGCTCTTGGCATACGCCCTCAGAGGCTCCAACACTCCAACTGGAACTTCATCAGGGCCCTGCTTCAATAGTGGAAAGGATGGTCATTTAAGCCAAAGCCTGCCAGGCTTACATGCCTTTGCTGTGAGGAAGAAGGGACACACTGGAAGGTAGGCTTCCCCCTCACTCCTCTAAGGGAGGGTTCAGTCTCTTCCAGCCCTGCTCCAGCCACCTGTGACCTAACCTTGCCCAGAATACTGGGATTTGCCACTGAAGGCTAAAAGGTGCCCAGGGCCATCGACCCCATCTATGACACTATGGACGAGCCTGGGGTATTTCTTCCAAGTAGCTGGTAGACTGGTCTCATTTACACAAGGGCCACTTAACTATGTCTTGCCTGAATATTCAGGTTTTTTATTCTTCCCTCGAAGATCTCTGTTGTGGGTATTGATAGTCCTGTTTTCTGCAGCTTTGTTTAATATACAGTTTTCCTTTATTCTTCCTGCCTCAATGTCCCACTCATATTTTAGGTTAGGACCTACTCCTAATTCAGAGTTCCTTTTTTCCTTTTTTTGCCAACTTACAAATTTACCTCTGCCACCCAGCTTAGTGTATCCCAAGGTTCTCCTCACCACTCCATGGCTGTAAAGCTCCAGTATAGGACCCCTGGGTTCATCTTTCCAGTTTAAAGAAAATGGAAGCTCCGTCTTCATGCGTGCTGCAGATGGCTTTTCCAGTCTACCTGGGTCATTGCCAGCTGGGAGCAGCGGTCATTGGGACTTTGATGCTAACTGCAGAGTGTGGAAGTGTGACGGCAATTCCAGTGCCATGAGGACTTCTCCTGAATGTGGACTTTTCCTGGACTCCTGCTCCTGTGACAGTTTTTGATGGACTGAACTGGGGTTAGGTTGCATTTGCAGAGATTTGGAATGGTGTTGGTGTCAGCTTGGACTTGGTGAACACTTTAAGGACATTACTCTTTTATAGATTCTTGTTGTATTAGCTTAAAGAGTTTGCTTAAAGGCTTTGATCACTGTGATGTATTGGTATACTTGTTTTGGGTACCTGTTAGCATTGGCTATACTAATTTTGTGTTTGTTCTGTATTTTTTCCGTCTGCCTCCAAATTAGAAAATCAGATGAGTGCAAATCTCAGCACACAAATTAAAAAGAAAAGGGGGATATGTTGTGGACCGGTAATGGCAAAAAGCCATTATAGATTCGAGGCTTGGCAGGGGGCTAAGTTCTCCCCCTTCCATCTCCATATTTGGCTTTGATGCCTGAGTGTTTGCACCCACTCCACTTCCTTCCTTGGGTTGCAGGAAGCAATATACATGCCCTTCCTCTGACTCTGTTTGTTTCAGATGTTTGTAAATTTCACTAATGTATCCTGTTTTTGCCTTGGGAGAGTTCCTGTCTTAGCCTTTGATGTGCAACTTTGTATCAGGGTCCTTGATTTGCATAGGTCCATATAATAAAGCGAACTGGGGCTGTGAGGCACTCAGATGCTGCCAGGCAGTTTGAGGAGTCCTCCCGGTCCCATCGGTTTTGTTTTGACAAGTGTGTTTCCTCAATTCCGCACCGTTATTTGGAGCTGCGCTGATCCGCGGCAGTTGTCCCTTGAACAATGTGGGCATTAGGACAACTGAAATACCCTACCCCCACGTGATAAAAAAAAATCTACATATAACTTTTGTCTCCCCAAAAACATAACTACTAATATCTACTGTTGACCAGAAGTCTTACTGATAACATAAACAGTCGATGAAGACATACTTTGTATGTCATATGTTATTATATATTGCATTCTTACAACAGAGGAAAGAAATGCTATTAAAATCAAAAGAAAGAGAAAATATATGTACTGAAAATACATCTATTGAGAAAAAATCCATGTATAAGTGGATCTACACAGTTCAAACCCATGTTGTTCAGGAGTCAACTATGTATGTTTTCTTCCCTGTCCTCACTGTCTACCATGATCAGAAGATGGCTTGTAAAGTACACTGTAATTACCCACCCCACACCCAGTCCCCAATCTCCTTTCTCTGAGCAAACCCTGAATTTGTCAGGTTTTCACTTCTCCCCATGCACCAGGTGTCTAAGGGGAAGGGACCCATCTCTAGAGGTTAACCTATGTGACCCACTTCATCACTTTTGTCATTGATAGTCAAAACTGAAATTCCTTTGTTGGGGGCTTGAGGAATTTTTTCCTTGCTTCAAATAGAGAGCTACAAGAAGTGCAGTGTCCTGGCCCTGGCCGGTTGGCTCAGTGGTAGAGCATCAGCCCTGCGTGTGGCAGTTCCGGGTTCAATTTCCGATCAGGACACACAGGAGAAGCACCCATCTGCTTTTCCACCTTTCTCCCTCTCCTTTCTCTCTCTCTCTCTCTCTCTCTCTTGTTCCCCCCCTTTCCCCACAGGCAAGGCTCCATTGGAGCAAAGTTGGCCCGGGCACTGAGGATGGCTCCATGGCCTCCGCCTCAGGTGCTAGAATGGCTCTGATTGCAGCGAAGCACCCCCCCCAGAGGGGACGAGCATCGTCCCCTGGTGGGCATGCTGGGTGGATCCCGGTCGGGTGCATGCGGGAGTCTGTCTGTCTGCCTCCCCCACTTCTCACTTCAAAAAAATGAAAAAAAGATAAAAAAAAGTGCAGTGTCGTTTGGTTATTTTCACATCTGGACGCAATGTCTGGAACCGCATCCATCTTGCTGCCAACCGAAACATGAATCGGAGAGGAAGGATGGCTCAGCAGCCTGGGAAGATCTGGCATTCCTGACCCATCGTTAACTGCTGAAGCTACAACCTCGGAACCCCATCCGACCTCTAACTCCTCAGCCAGATGACACATTTTCTGTTTAATTCAGTTTGTGTCAGCATATCTCTTCTTTACATCAAAAGTATTCCAACTGATATATCTTGCTAGCCAAGCACCTTAGGAATTTGTTCGATTTCTGTTTTCAACTAAAGACTTCCAGGAAACGTCTCTGAGGTGAGCATCTTGCTCACAATGAGACGTTGTCTGCATTAGTGCTGTGCGTTGCCGTAGAAGAGTGTTGCCTCCGGTGATACTCCTTTGGCAGGTCAGTCTCAGCCCACCGTGGGATCAGCACACGTTCCTTGAGATCAAACATGCTCCTTTTTTATTTTTTATTTTTTTTATGATACTGTAAGTATATATATATATACATATATATATATACATATATATATGTATATATATATATATAAATGTTTATATCTTTTCTTTTAACTTAAAATTATGAAATTTTCCATGTCATTATTTATCTTCTGAAAATATTTTTTTCATGGCTGCCTGTATTCCATCATTTCTATTTAATATGATTTTTTTTTCTTTTTTTTTGGTATTTTTCCGAAGCCAGAAACAGGGAGGCAGTCAGACAGACTCCCGCATGCGCCCGACCGGGATCCACCCGGCACGCCCACCAGGGGGTGATGCTCTGCCCATTCAGGGCGTCACTCTGTTGTGATCAGAGCCACTCTAGCGCCTGAGGCAGAGGCCACAGAGCCATCCTCAGCACCCGGGCCATCTTTGCTCCAATGGAGCCTTGGCTGCGGGAGGGGAAGAGAGAGACAGAGAGGAAGGAGGGGGAGAGGGGTGGAGAAGCAGATGGGTGCTTCTCCTGTGTGCCCTGGCCGGGAATCGAACCTGGGACTCCTGCATGCCAAGCCGATGCTCTACCGCTGAGCCAATCGGCCAGGGCCTATTTAATATAATTTACTTAACTGTTTTGGCATACATTCTATTCCCACATTCTTACCATTTATAAATAATGTTGCAGTAAATGTATTTGTGCATAAATTTTCTTTTGTATTTTTTACTTTTCTCCAAGAAGGAAATGACTATGTCAAAGGGCATAAACCTTGCTTAGGACCCCTCTCTATTCTGCCAAATTAATCTCCTTGTCACCTGTACAACTCCCTCCTGCACTTTCTTTGGTAATTTAAAATAGGTCAGGTTTTCTTCTCTTTTCCTTTTCCCCCTACATGTTATTTTTCTATCACAGTTAACATACAATATTGTATTAGTTTCAGATGTACAACATGGCAATCGGACATTTACGTCCCTTAAAAAGTGATCATCCAATAATTCTAGCACCCAACGGACACTCAAACATACCCTTTCTCTCACTGTGGTTCCAACACTACTTGCCTTAGCCTTCCTTTCCTTGTTTCCTGGAAGAAACCTCCCCAGAAAGTTTAGATTCACATTCTAAATGAAGGTCTCACGCCATCATGAAACCAAGTGACTTCCTTCTTTTCTATATTATTATATGTACCTATCTCCGCGCCTCCACTGGCTTGCATAATTATAGTTTGTATATATATTTTTTTCATTCTCACCTGGCGTCTTGTCCTTCCCATTAAGCCAGACTTTTAGGAACATTATTCAGGTGGCTTCATCCCTCTGAATGCCTTGCAGTTTGTCTGATTGAAGCCAGAAGGCCACAGTGAGTGTTTGCATTCTGAATGGTAAGAGGTGGTCTCTCGCATCAGCGCTGGACCCTTCCGGACTTTTAAATAAATGTTCGAAGACTGTCCACAGCTAGACCTGCTAGAACCGAATGGAGGTGGGGCTGTGAATTAGAGCTGGGAGGGGAGGACCGAGCAGGAGGACTCCTCTGCATTAGGGCCGATGATGGAGTCAGAGATGAGATCTAAGCAGAGGTGTGGCAGTCCATTCAACTGTCGGGGGTGGGACCATGAGTGGTATCAACCCTCAGTGGTGTGACAGGGAGTGTGGCTCTGATCTGAGGGGTACAATTTCAAAGTGCAGAGCAGAGTAGTGGGAAGAGGCTGGGTAGTTCGACAATGGGATTAAAGTTGATGAAGGAGTGTACTAGCAGGGTTTGAATGTGGGCTGAAGGCACAACAGGATCCAGGTAGGAAAAAGGCCCTTTCAAGACTGAGCCCGGTTGGAATTGGGCAGAGCTGCTTCAAAGACAAGGGAGCAGACAGTGAGTATGAGAAGGGAACCTGGGGACCTAGAGGTGCAGGAAGAGAGGAGGCGGACGATGGTGATGGCCTCACTGTATAAGCATGGGTGCTCTGCCCTTGTACTGGGAGCAGCACAGGCTACTCCTTACCCCCTCCTGTGGAGTAACACCTGCGTCCATGGCCACAAAGGCAAGGTGGAGCCATGATGGCCAGAAATAGGGGGAGAGGAGCATCCTGCGTGCCCAAAGGGGCTGAGGGATGAGCTGGGCCCAGGGCCTTGCGTCTCCACATCGAAGCCCACACATCAGTTATCCTCTCTTTCTCTCTCCTGTGCCTTCAACCTTCCCTTCCCTGTCAGCCTTTTCCGCAGTCTATAAAAACACTCACATTTCTTGTTTCTGAAAAAGAAAATCCTATTGTCAAGATCCTTTATTCTTTTCTAGCAACTGGCCTATCTCTTGCCTTCCCCTTTCAGCCTAGAAACTTGAAGGAGTTGTCTGTAATCATGAGGTCTAATTCCTCACTCCCAGTTTGTCTCCAGTTTGGATGCCACCAGACTCCACTGCTCTACTGACACCGCTCTCCTTGGGGGAGGGTGACACACAGACGTGCAGACACAGGACAGTGAGCCAAACCACCCGGGCACACAGAAATGCTTTGTCTTTTTCAAGATATACGAGAAACTGGAAAGGTAGCAAAGGGACAGGAATAGTGTCGAGGAAAGATTTTAAAATGCTATTCACATTCATTGCAGTGTTATTTACAACAGTGAACATACGGAAGCAACCCAAGTGCCCATCCATAGATGGGTGGGTAAAGAAATTCTGGTGCTTGTATACAATGAAATGAATGAAAGCTTACCCTCTGTGACAACAAGGATGGTCCTAGAGGGAATTACGCTCAGTGAAATAAGTCAGACAGAGCAAATACAATCACCATGATTTCACTTACATGTGAATAAACAAACAAAACGGAAACAGACTCATAGATACAGAGAAGGAACTGATGGTTGCCAGATGGGAGGGAGGCTGGGTGACCGGGTGAAAGACGTGGGATGAAGAAGTACAAATTGGCAGTTACCGAATAGTCGTGGGGACGAACAGTAAGTACAGCACGGGGAAGAGCCAACTATATTGTAATAGCTATGTATGGTCTCAAGTGGGTACTGGACCTACCGAGGGAAATTAGTTCATAAGGTATATAAATGTCTAACCACTGTGCTGTCTACCTGAAACTAATATGCTATTGAATGTTAACTGTAACTGAAAAAAAAAGTATTAAGTTTAATTTGAAGTTATTTAAACAGATTTTGCTAAGCTTTCCCTTTGTCCTGACTGCAACGCTGACCATCTTAGTGGTGCTCTCTCTCTCCTGTCCTGGCTCCCTCCTCTCCTCCTTGCTGGTGGGACAACCCCCCCCCCCCCCCCCGTCTGAGTTGCCTTGGTGACGACTGTTCCAGGTTTTTGTTGTTTCAGCCCTCGCTCTTGGCCTCAGAAGGGAGAGGGTAAAACACAAAGAGCCGCCTGCTTGAGTGGAGGTCCCTTCTTTTCGCAGCAGGGTCGCCGCTGAGTTCAGACTCCCATCATGAGCTCATACGTGGGCCACTTGGGAACACCTGCAGCCTCCCTTAATTCATGGAGAGCTTCTGTCTGCAAAGCTCGGAGCTTTCTAAAATCTCTTCCCCATGGGATCTGGGCTTAAAATTCAGGCTGATTAGCCTTTGCCAGCAGATTTTGGGCAGAGGCATTTTTATTTAAAAATCAGGTGAACCAATCTGCCTTCTTTACGTGGCCTATGGCCCAGAATAAAATTTGGCTAGCTGTCAGCTAAGAAGAGGGTAAGAGACAGGAGTATGGTGTGAGCACACATGTGTGAGGGGTAGATGATTAAATTCCTAGGAACTCAGTTGTGAACACAATATATCTTCCAGAAGAGCATCTTTCAGAAGGTCACAGCTGAATTTTTGTCAAATTCTTCTACTCTTGGTACCGAGACGCCTTAATCTCCCCTCTCTCCTCGTCAGCTCCTCCTTCCCTCACCCTCGTCCCAAACACCCCGTCCTTTCTCTACCTTCTGTAGCTCAGTAGACGTCCGGACCATCGTGAACATAAAGGCAGTTCTCAGCCGGGCCTCCTCCCTCCTCCTGCCCTCTCACAAACCGCACAGGGCGTCCATTCCTTCTCCCCCTCCAGCCCCCCTGCCTCTGCCTGCTTCAGGCCTGAGCCCGGCACATCCTGACCTCTGCCTCCAGCCTCGTCAACTCTCGCCCACGCTCCTCCAGATGGTCAGCATGATCCTTTTGAAATCTAAGTTTAATCATGAGGCAGCTCTTCTTAAAATTACTCCAGAGCTACCTTCCTGCCTGGCAGAAAGTTTTTAGTCCTTCTCGTGGCTGAAGGAGCCTTTCCCTCCCTTTCTGGCCTCATTTGCCCCCTTTGTAACCTGGGTGTCATCCTGACCTCCTTGGTGTCCCAGGCCCAGGCCCTCTCTTTCATACCTTCCTGCACGTAAATGCATCAATCTTTCTCCTTAAAATTCCCTTTCCTCTTTGCTCAACAGGAGAGTTTCTACTCATTTTCCAGAGCCCGCCCAAGTGGCTCGACATGGCCCTCTGGTCACCACCCTCCCCCAGTGGATGGCTGGGAACTCTCTCATCTGCATTCCTAAACAAATTTGGAAACCCAGGTTATACAATGTCCTGTCAGTCTGAACCCTGTCCCCAGAGTCCTTGAAGGAAGGTCCTCAGCACTTCAGGCAGGACCCACCAGCGGGCAGGAGAGGAGCCCAGTCACCTCAGGGAACTCTTTCAGAACAATGACACACAGGTCCAACTAGAATTGCCTCTTCCTTCCTTCTGTGGCTTTACCCAATATTTTTCTCCAATTATAAACACACAGTTGGTGTCTCTGGCTGTTGAAGCATTTTAAGGCCAAGCCCAGCTCCAAACTAGATGGTTAAATATTTGTGATAAAAAATGATCTATTTGTGCTCATGAAAACGCTGCAACGCAAACTCAGGTGTGCAGCATCTTATGCAGAGAAGCTAAAACCAAGGGGTAGTGTTGCTTCCTGACAAAAAGATGTGATGGAAAGCCAAGAATTCTGGTCTTTTGGAGACGAAGTATTCTGGATGGCCCTGAAAATGCGTGCAGCTGGCTGTGCTCCCATGTTTCCCTAGGTCCTCCCACACGGCATTGCAGCAACATTGGTTTCTGGACTTTTACTTCAGTTTCTCATAGTCAAGATCAGGACTCATTATTGGGTTAAGGAAATCAACTTAATGATGTGATCAGTACTTTTTTAATAAAATTAAAATTTTCAAAAAATGCATCACACGTCTGTATATTATCTCATGAAACTTTCATTTCAGTTTTATGTCTGTATGTATCAGAATGTACAATGTATTTTCTTACCGTAAATCACAGCCAAGATTGGTTGAGGCACACTGTTCTATTCTCTGTATAATTGGGAACTCAATGCAATGCTACACCTTATGTTCTTAACATCTAAGTCTCTGTAAATCATTGGAAATTCCAAAAGCCAGAGAAATGACAAACTTGGAACATCCCCAGAAAAGTTATCTATATTTGAGCACTATAAATAGCATCATCAAAAATCAGTGATGGAAGAGCTGGGTGGAGTTCTATTTTCTCACCTGCTCAATACTACCTTTCACTGCCTGATACTATGCTGGATGCTCTCCGCTATGAGGTATCATTTAATCGCCACAGCAGGTATTGAGAACAAGGTAGGTACTAACAGCCCTGTTTTGTGGAGGAGGAAACAGATCCTCAGAGAGATGAGGTCCCATGCTCAAGCACAAGGCTGTAAGTGGCAGAGCTGGCATTAGGTTAGACACAAATGCAGCACCACTGGGCTTGTCCACCCAGAAGTTTAACTGGGTCAAGCCTCCCTCCTGGGTGACTCGACTTGGCTCTCTTTAGTTTTTGTTTGCTTCCACCACAGTAGCTCTTACATGTCTCTTGTTCTACATATTCAGTTTCCAAATTAGTTTTGACTTCAGGAAAGTGTTCAACAGTAACAACAAAAGCCCTCCCCAAACTGCGCTCTTAAACAACTAATTTAAGCCTTTAGGTGCAGGCTTAGATTTGCTAAGTACTAATTAGATTTGCACATATCCAGATGCATACGGAGAGCGGGTTACAGATAGTCCAGAATCATGCAGGACCTTCATGGTCCTCCAGTCTGGGAGTCAGACTCAGCAAGTTCTCATAATAGAATCCAAACTGAAATCCACGTTAATCCGGCTGAAGACTTCCTGGAGCAATGAAGGTTACCTCGTCTTCTGCCAGCAAAACTGACTCCAAATCTTGAAATATCTTTTATCTCCTTGCTCTACTCCCCCTCCCAGCCAAACCACCAAATTCCTTTCCCTGTGGCTGCCTGCCCTCCACCACTTCTCTCTCTCCCAAACCTACTCCTCCTTCAGCTTCTTCAACCACAACCCCTTATACAACCTCCCACCCCACCCCACTCATCTACTCAGCAGGCAGGGCCCAGTGAACAACACAGAGCATTAGAAACAGAGGCCACCGACATTCTCTGATCATGGGGGGAGGTAATATAGTGAAGGGGGCCCAGCCATTCATTAACTTCCAAGCTGTCCTTTCTGGATGGAGTTGGATGAAGCCCTGAATCTGGTCCAGATCTTTTTTTCTATCATAGTCCTGGTTCCCCACCATTCTCTGGCTCATAGAGTCCCCTTCTGGTCTTTGCAGCTGATGCACTTAGTGAAATGTGATAGCCGTCTGTCTTGCAATTACTCAAGGACACTTGTGAAGCTCAGAGCCACCCACCTGGTCTATAACACAAGACTGAGTGCTGTGTTTCTGGTGCTATCACCATTATTAATTCTGTTCCCCATCCTGCTACTGAGGAAGCCCATACCTAGCAGAACAGTCTCCTGGGCTCCCAGGAACTGAAACACAGTCTGTAAAGGCAGTGAAGGAAGCCACATCTGTGCTGCAGGCTTTAGAGAATCATTGACTTGACATTAGTAGAGAAACACCTGGGATGAGTGCTCCTCGAGACTCCTGTGTAGCTCTGAAGTCCTTTTCTTTTACATTATTCCCTTTCTTGCTCTCAAGCATCTCAGCTGGCAGCAGCAGCAGCTGGAGATAAAAGCCATGTCCCTGTAACAAAGTGTAGCTTTCTCAAGGGCTTGGCTCTTAACTCTTTCAGGCCCACCGACATATGAGCTCAGGAGTCGGTGGGCAGATGGGGTGCCTGGTGTGATAGCTTAGATTCCGCGGGACTCGGCAATATCCCTGATTTCCCTCATCCTGAGTGTGTAGAGTTTCCCTGTGTTACCATTGCTTTCTCTTCAGGGATCCCTGGGTCCTTATTCCTGGTGTAAGATTTAGTTCCAGGTACTCCCACATTCACATGCTACTTGATTCCATACTTGAAGAGCCATGTAAGTGTCACATTATTTTTAAGTGGTGGGATAAGAGTACTAATCCTGGGAGTGGACATTCTACCATTTTAAGGAACCTAAAACTTTAAATGCAAGTGAAAGACCAGATTCCCACAGCCCCAGCTCCCCACCTAGGAATATGATGTGGATTTTACCTTGCAGGCTCCAGGTGGACAGGCAGAGGGCAGGCCTGTGGCTTCCCCGCCCTGCTGCGGGGTCCTGTCTTATAAAGTTTCCATGGCCAAGGGACCTGAGGTGTCAACTCATTCCTTGACCTTGTGTGCAAAGAGGGTCTAATTCCCACACCCTTCACTTCCACCACCAGGCAGACCCCGCCTGTCAAGCTGGGGTCCTCGGCTTGATCTCTATCAATCCTAAGTCTGCGGTGGAGACTTCTGTCATCACTCTAACACCGGAAGCCCATTCGGACCCATGCTTGACTCTGGATCACCTTTTAGAGTCTGGATCCGAGGCTGCAGTCACTATCACAGGAGGGCCCCATCCTCTATCCCTGTGTGGAAGCTTCTTGAACAAGGATGGGAGCAGCAGATGCTCAGCCTCCGTATGTTGGTTATGGATTCTGTGAACCCCTTTGCCTACAATTCATCCACGAACATCGTCCCCTTGTGAGCAGGAGCTGACTGCTCTAATCCAGATTTCTCCTCATTGTGACCCTGCCTCTGGCCAACAAGGAGGGAGAATGGAGAATCAGCCCAACAAAAGCACTCTGTCTGGATGCACCTGCCCCTTTCAGAGACTGCAGTAAGCATTACCAGGGGGGAAAATCTGGGAACTTTGCATTGTTTATATTTAGTCAATCTTAATCCTTTTGCATGACATTGGTTTTCTTGATTGGTTTTATGACCTTCCTCTAGTAAAGTTTTTTAGTTTGGATACTTACTACCAATATGTACAACATTGAAGCAAACTCCATTCAGATCTGTCAGCTATACCAGAAAAAAAAAATCACACCTTATACACATAATTGCTTCTCTTCCCGACATTCTGAGCACAACTCCCAATAGCACCTCCTATACCTAGAAGTTAAGACTGCATGATATAAGTGCTCAATGATTTGTCGAGTTTCCCTGGCTTTTTAAAAGCCCCCTTTCCTTATTTTTCAGCATTTGAATGATCAATGTCATCATATTTCATGTCCTGAACTTTATTTAAAAACGGGGGAAAACATGTAATTCTACCACTGCTAATCACAGACTTTGGACCTTTAGCTTATAAATAAAAATAATAAATCTAGGGTTAAAATATAATGTTTCCGTTGCTAAAATACTGTTATTAAACAGCATATAATTTTAAACAAATGAGCTGCAGTACATGCTAGGACATGCAGACAGGACAAGACAGCCATGGCCGACCTTCGCCCCAGCGGGACTGAGCCTTTATTACCCAGGGGCGTGGCCTGGGAGGGCGAACACCCGGGCTCCCTCGGTCCACGCGGGATTGGAATTCCCCTTTGGTAAGTAAGATACAAAGCAAAAGGAAAGCAGTTTTTCTCCTAAATTTTTACATTACTTGTGTGTCGTTAAGAGCAGAGAGTCTTTCTTTTGGCCATAACTGTTTCAACACACAAGCTAAACTAAACAAATATCAGTAATTTGTTTTATTAGGAAAAATGAAATGTCTACCATGTACCCACATGCTTTGTTAGGGATTGGATATATGACGGTGAACAAGACAGAAGGGTTGATCTCCTGGCGACTTTGGAAGTGGTTCTCTCTTCACTCCAAGGGAACTGCATGCAACAGGGCGTGGGTGTTCACTTGTGGCCTAGAGAAGGTATTTTCCGTTCCAAGCAACAGAAGTCCCGCTCATGCTGCTTACATAACAAAGGAAGTGTATAGGCTTACCTAGCTGACCCTACACTTACCAGAGAAGCTTGCTCAATCCTATGCTTTTGAGGGTCAGGATTCCTTTTCTCTCTCTATTCTGCCACCCATGGGGTTGGCCTCACCCAAAGCCTGGCTTCTCCAGAGGTCTGAAAGGGCCACAGCTGCTCTGGGGATGTGCTTCCTTGTTTACATCCAACAAGAAAGAAAGAGCATCTTTATCCAAGCATTCACACAAAAAAAGTTCTATAATACTTTCTGATTAAAGCAGCTTATACGATTCTAATCCCCATGGTTGGCTTGACTGGTTTAGGCTGAGACTAGGTCCTAGCTCCACTACTGGAGCCAAGGATGAAGCCAGGATTCCTAGACTCCCGAACCAGAGTCACGGACATCAGAAAGGGGGTGTTGGTGCTGGGGAGACAATGAACAAACGTTCACGCTGTCTGAGTGGGTGCCTGTGGACCAGGCAGACCCCCAGCTCTCCTTCTGCTTTTTGTTCCTGGGGCATAAGAACTAAAGCCATCTCCCCTAACACTGCTGTATGCAGAATCACTCATTAACTTGACTTTACTATTTTATTGTCTTCATTAGCAACTTTACTATTCCTGGAGAAGACTCTTGCCAAGCTAAATAAAATTATTGCTCACCGGGCCTATGGTGGCACAGTGGATAAAGCATCAACCTGAAATGCTGAGGTCGTTGGTTCAAAACCCTGGGCTTGGCTGGTCAAGCCACCTATAGGAGTTGATGCTTCTTGCTCCTCCCCCCCTTCTCTTTCTCTCTCTCACTCTTTCTCTCTAAAATGAATAAATAAAACCTTTGAAATTATTGCTCATTATAAGGACTTCCAAAAAGACCATCAATTCTTTAGAAAGCATCAACAGACAATTTACACCCCAACACGCAAAATCCTCAGCTTGCTGTGTCCACCTAAACTATGACAGCACGATATTTACCCAAGCCTAACCACGCCCCCCGGCTTGTCCCACCCCCTCTTGCCACACAGAAAAAATGACCTTAAACTAAATTTTAAAATCTTCATAACTCAGACTTTGCCTTTTCCCTTTCCTTTCCATTACCAGGTAAGCAATACACTCGGTTTTGTCATATCAACAGACGTTCTGGTGATATTTGGGAGATAGCATTCAACAGGCACGTGTCTTGCAAGACCATCTCCAGGGGCAGTGGTCCTCCTGATGTCCTCGACCACGATGCTCCACCATGGCTGTAGGCCCCCCTTCACCCAGTCAGTACTCTCCTCTTCCCAGATACCACGAGGGGGTGTGGTTCTTTCAGAGGCTGACATAAACAGTCCAGTTCATTTCACGCAGGGGGAAGAATCGGTCCATCAAGCCCTTTATATTAGCAGTCGCATCTGAATGCCACTCCTGGCAATGGAGATGATTGCTGAAGACTCAAGCCCACTGTTAACCACTTTCTTATATAATTACTATTGAAGTGTGCCACAGGAATGGTCCAGGACAGTGACTGCTGGGGCAAGGTCATTCTTTAAAATATTTTTTTCCTTTATTAACTTTAGAGAGAGAGAGAAAGAAAGGGGAGAAAGGGAAGGAGGGAGAGATTGAGAGAGGGAGAAACATTGATTTGTTGCTCCCTTATTTATGCATTCATTTATTGTTTTTTGTATGTGCACTGACCAAGAATCAAACCTGCCTGCAACTTTGGCATATTGGGATGATGTTCTAACCAAGTGAGCTACCTGGCCAGGGCTGTGGGCCAGGTCATTTGAGAATGAGAGGATAGTCAAGATATAGTTGTCTCTCTGTTCAGGCAGCAAATGTTATTTTCCAACACAGGATTATCTTTTAATACCTCCAGTGTTTACCCTAATGCTTCCATGTCATGTGTGATTATTATCTCTATAGACCTTCGGAAGAGTCACTGGTTTTGTATACCAGCTAAATGAGAAAATGTTTAGCATCCTTTTTTACACGGATAATTTAACACAAGAGAGAAGGTTTGCTTGGGAAATTCAAATGCTCTTAGCTTTGCTTGCTGACCATTCACTCCACCAGATGGAAATACAATACCTCATTAACACTAACCATGCCTACTTGTCCAAACTACATTCTGGCCACTTAACAGATTCTAACAAGATTGTTAATGTTTTTCAGGTTCCCAAACATGGAGCACATTTTTTTTTCTGTGCTTTGCAATCAGTTTTGCTTCAGTGGCCCTGCAGGTATTTTTGGATACTGGCATGCTCAATCCCATCAATAAAAACTAGTTTACTTGAGGGAGAGGGTGGATCTCAATTGTAAGTCCTTTATTTTGTCCAAAAAATACTTTCCCACTAGTTTTCATTTTTTCCTAATCTTCACATGTAGGTGGAGTGAATCATTACTTTGTGTAAAACTGCTGCTAAAATGTTTCCCTGGTGGGAAAAGCCAACCCGTGTACTAATGGTCTCATCACCTCCTGATCAGTTCTCAGTCAGGGTACAATGGTGCCACTCACCATGGGGATCTCTGTGCTGTTTCTATGTCCTCTTTCTCTTATGAAAGAAGATACTGAAGTACTTTAGTATCTGGCCATTGATATAAGCTCAAGAGAAACCTTCATGATTTAGTAAGGTGCCTCAGCCACTGTTCTGAATATTTCTCTGCACTCAAAGTGCAAAGCCAATATCATCAGATGGCAGTGCATGGGAAGCAAGGGTGCAAACGACCTCTTTTCACATCCTCCTACTAAATGGAGAAAAGGTAATTCAAGCTTGGAGCTTAATAATAGCCATCTCTATTTGAAGAGCCTACTGCAAATGCAGTCTCAATCTTTTTCATTGCCCTGAACTGACTTCTACTTTGGACTCCACTGCATGGGGAGTTGTGGAACTTCAGAACCAAAGGAACCCAACTGCTTTTATTATATGTCTCTTTCATTCATTCATTCATCAAATACTATTTCAACATCTATGTAATAGGAACGGTATTTCTATTCCCTGTAAATCGTGTTGTCCCATGCAATTAATCAATGCCCTATTGCCAGGTCTTGTCTGAAAAGAAACACTTCTAAATTCCAAATGTTTCATTTAGATGTTGAGAGTAAACCTTGGACATTGAGCATAGGGTAAGTAGAGAGGAATCATGCTATGGATATGAAGGAAGTTTCCACTGGCCGGGAGGAAGAAGTAGTGAGCCTTTGGTGGAAGAAATAGGAAGAGAGGAGGAAAAAGGCTCTGATGTGAGGTCTGGCTTCACCCCTCAGGCTTAAAACCCTGAGTTTCAGGTGAATTGAGGAGGCAGCTGAAGGTAGATGTGGCTTCTGAGCCAACACGAGGCTAGAGGAACGATGTAGAAATGGCCACGTACAGGCATCAAGACGATGCCTGGAATTGCAGTAAAGTCTCCAGCAGCTCCTGGGTGTCCTTGAATGCCTGGAGGATGTGGAAAGGAGGTGACAGTACTGGTGACAGTGTTTCAGGGGGTGTTCCAGCAAGAGAGGAAGTGACTTTGCACCAGGGGTTGCAAAAAAGACCTTCTGGGCCAGGCATGCAGTGGGACAGAGCACCAAGCCTCAAGATTTGCAGGGCCACCAATAGCTCACGTGGGGTCTGGTCAGCCTCAAAGTGGGCTGAGCTCCCAAGGAGCAACCTCCTGGCCTGGCTGAGGCTGAGAACAGGCATGTGTTACACCCGCAGAGATCCTCAGCAGCACAGGCAATGACAGAGGCGTCTGCTGGCCAGAAACAAGCAAGACAAACACACCCAGGCACAGGGACGCCCAGACCACCACAGGCATGCGTTTTGTGCTCCCCCGCACCCAGACGCCAGCTTGGGAAGGAGGAAGGAGAGAGGAGATCTCAGGAGAAAGAAAAAGAGGTATAGTTGGGAAACTGAATGTTACATTTAATTGAATATTTATTCCAAAGAGACTGATAGAACCTAGAAATGACTGAAAAACATTAATTAGCAAGATCAAGTTTCTTTTTTTCCCCCTTCCTGTTTATTACCAGAATGGCATTTGTTTTAGATAAAGGAAGTTACATTTTCTTGTGCTATTTTAATGAGCTTTTAAACATTTCTTGCTTCCTCAATTTCCATACAGAACAAACATTTTGTTCTCTGAGATACTGAGGTTTTCTGCCGGCCTACGTGTCGGGGAGCCTCTCACGACCTAGGGGAGGCGGTGTGGTGACACGTGGCCTCCACAGATTCACTGCTCATCTCCTCCATTCCTACCCCCGACATGCACATTAGGCTTATGCTCAGTTCTTGATCACAAAGCATGTGATCGTGTCTAGGTTCACTCACGACTGGAGTTCAGTGTTTCCCAAGACCTGAAGGTGGGTGCCAAGGGGCAGCTCAGGTACCTCCCACTGGGTGAGTGGCAGCACTTCCCAAGCTTTTCCAAGTCCTGTGCTTCAGGCCATGCGTTTTCAAAATACTTTTTCTGTCTCAAGTTTCCTTCTCTGCTGGTCTATTTCTCACCAGGATCCAAGCCTGCAAAATACCAACCCCCTTTGGGGAAACCTGATCTGCTTGGCTTTTTCTAGTCACCCACCCTCTTTCCGGAGAATCACTACTATTTACTTCATAACTCTGTTGTGAGTAACAGTTACCCCAGAATGCCATAGCCTCTCTGACTCCCTCACTTCAAAATCTTCTGGGTTAACAGTTGTGTTCACTTTTGTCAATTACTCTGTCCTGTCAGGGCCCAGCTCAGGAAGCCTGAGTCCCGCCTTCTGGGTTGAGTGAGTACCAGATCACATTTCCATGACCTGCTGCAAACTGGACCGAGGTGGACACCTAACCCAACAGGGCAGTCAGATGCTTTCTCTTGGGACGTCTGGACCCCGAAGACTCCAGGTAGGCTTTTCTGGGCACCTGGCTAAAAGGGCCTAATAGTATAACTCCCTGTGGAGTCTGCACAGCTGACATTGGCTCTAGTTCTATAGCTAAAGTTCACACCCTTAAGAAGGCAGAGGATGGTAGATAAGGACTCAGCCTGCCAGGATTCACTGTGCTCCCTAGTTATGCTGGGAATTGTAGAACCCTAGTTACAGGGGACATCGGGCTGAGGTGGTCCGAGCAGACCACCAGACCAGTCAGGCACCGAACCCTGTTAGCCTCTGGTAGCCTTCTGGACAATGTGGAAAAGGCTGAGCCTGGAGACAGGAAGGCTCTGGGCACCCCTGAGTAGGACTCTGAGGTTTAGAATCTTGCACTTCTGCCAGTCCGGACAATGCTGCTGATCTTCACCGTGAATTCTGATTAGAGCTCTGTTTGCTATCTTTTCCAGGAAAGCAAAATTTGATTTAATCAAATGGTATCTGTGCATGGTCTTCCCACCAAACCAGGTTTACAACTTGTTAATGGAGAGGGTGTACGTAGCGCTACACAGGGAAGCAATGAAAGCCTGCGACTGTTTCTACGATTCTCTCTGGGCTCGTGAGCAGGCTGGCTCCACATCTGGAAGGTAAGCAGGGTGCTGGGAGGTGGCCAGGTCAACACCGTCTTCTCTTGGATATATCGCAGAGGGGGCTGTGGTGGGAGTCCTAGAGTTTTGTCATCTCCTGAGGCCCCACAGAGGGGACACTCCTGACCTCCCATCCAGGTAGCCTGCTCTGAGGGAGTCCTCTTAGTTTCCCAAGCTTTTGACATCCTGGGCAGTAAAGGGAACGGGACTGGCTGACCTTTGAGTGTGCAGTGAACACATCCAGAATCCCTGAGAGAGAAATATATTTCTGGACTCATTGGCTTTGAAGACTCCATCTGCCACCTGCCCTGGCAAGGTCAGGGCATGCTGGACGCAGCCCCACGTGGGCTGCCAGATCTCTGTAGGCTTGGGGCTCAGTCCTAACCTGGCCCCTCAGGCCCCAGCAGAGAAGAGCTTCTGCCAGGCCAGCCTCCCTTCACACTAAATCCTGACTCTTCCATGTTCTCTCTTTTCCCTTTTTCTCCGTCTTTCATTCGAACACATAGGCTTATGTACACACACACACTGGAACTGGGACTTAATTATTATTTTTGTTTTAAAGCAGAAATTTAAGGGACGAGGGTATAACAGCAACTTATTTTTAAGGCTAAGGAAGAAAGGAGAAAAAAACAGAACTTATATGCATACATCTGTGTCCATCAAAGTTGCAAATGACCCCTTCCCCCTAATCTGTGGTAATGGCTCACGGTGAGTGCAGGGGATGAGGGATTTCCAACCTCCCTGTGATCCTCCACGCACAAACATTATGGATGATGTTTCTGGGTGTAAAAGTCACACGAGGACACACAGCAGTCACTCAGGGTATGGGACATACATAATAATGACTATAACTGGGGACTTTCCTGAGCATTTACCATGTGACAGCCTCTGTGCTTCACACATGTTAGAAGGTTTAATCTTCATCACCACCCTTGAGAGACAGGTACTGTAATGGCCGCTTTAGGGATGAGAAAAGTCAGATTCAGAAAGGAAAAAAACAACTTGTGAGTGGCAGTACAAGGACTTGAATCTAGGTCCATCGAACTCCAAAGTGAGAGCTTCTGACTGCCCTGCCTGCAGCCCCCTCCATCCTCACGGCTGTTACCCAAGTGCAGTGACCTCTCCGATTCTGCTTTTCATCTCCTCTGGTACCAGTGCCCCACTTCCGCTAGTTGCGCATTTATTTTTAAAAGGAAAAGTATTGCTTCTCCTCTCAGGATGGATCTGGAGTCCTGGGCACATACTTCAAAGAGACAGGAAACCACAGGGCAGGGACAGCCTCCCTGGGTTCTGCCCTTCATGTGTTTCATGTCCTAAGTTCTGTGGCAACAGTTGAGAAACGACCATTGTTATTAACCAGTTATTCTAGCATCTGGAACAATTGATTCCCAAGATTCAGTGGTTTAACCCTAAAAACATTTATTTGTCACTTATATAACTGACAAACAGAGATTGCAAAGAGCCAAGCGCTGAGGGTTTAAGGAGTATTTCTCCCTGCCCAAAGTCATACAGCATCTTTTCCTTGGCGGAGAAGAAAGCCTCCAAGGTCCGCCGTCTGCCATCCGTCGTGCCGCGTGCGGGCGCTGCTGCTCAGGGCCCCTCGTGCATGCGCTACCCAGGGTTAGTCTCCGGCAAGCTTGCTGAGAAAGACACGCTTGTACACAATCAGGGCGCAGGGCTCAGCCCTTGTCCTATCCTTTCCCATTTCCTGTGTCTTGAGAAACATAGAGCTTTGACTCTCTTTGACACTCCAGATTACAAATAAGAATTGAAGTCAGCAAGGACTTCCAAGGGCGCAAAAGTCTACTAGCACTGCTCTAACTGCCCTGCTAGTGACAGGCACAGTTTAATGAGCTTACAGGAATTGTTTGAAACTTGCACCAGGAGCTTAAGAAGTGCGGGGCAGTTCAGTCAGCATCAGGCCTCCAGCTACTTCTCGGGTGCTTCACGGGGCCTGTGGGTCTCCCTTGGGGATTAATTTTGAGTCCAGGAAAGAAAAAGTTTCGGCTTCAATGGCCCAGGGGCAGAGGTGTCCTCAGGGACCTGCAAATCGGGGGTCCTAAGCTCTACTTGAATATCCTGGAGCTCAGAAGCAATCTATAAACCCTGTCTTGCTCTTCTCCCTCCAGGCACTATCTGCAACAAAAGAAGCCAGTCCCTTTGTCCCCAGGCCAGACAGGGGCCTCTCTGCCTCTCTACAGCTGCCTGCCTGTTCCCCTCAACCAGACTAACCTGACTGCCCACGGCAGCAGAACTCCTGCTGATGGCCTCTGAGGATGGCTAGGCAGGGGGCAGAGCTGTCTGCCCCGGGAGAGGAATAGAAAAGGGCTCTGCCTGCAACCCATGCTCCCAGGGGCTCAGATCTCTTCACCGACCAGGAGCAGGAGGAAGAAACGCTTCATGGACAATTGCATCTCAGCACGCCATGCACTCTCCTGCTTTGTGCTGCTGTGCATACTGGGTGTATGATAATGATTATGACTATGCACTTTAATGACTAGTTTACTTGCCACATTCTGTCTCTCTTATGATGTGCAAGCTCTTCAGGGAAGGAAGGGATGGTTTCTTATTCACATCCATTTTTTGTACCTAATATGGCATTTGACCTGCAGGAATGTTGCCTAGCAAATGCAATTTATGTTTGAGAGAATGAGTTAGTAAGTAAATAAGAGAGTGATTCAATGAGCAGAAATGAATGGGAAAAGACTAAATGAGAAGTAAATGGTGAGGGAGTGAGAGCAAGAATGAGGCTGTGAGAGACAGAATGATGGCCCATTGCCTCTAGGTATCCACTGTGTTCTTCTTCACTGCAAACAAAACCCTAGTTTTTAGTTGGCCACATTTTTACTCAACAAAAAGAATACATTTCCCACACATGTCCATGTGACTAAGTTGTGACTAAGCTAATTGTAAGTACCAGTGTCATATGAGACATCAAGGAAAATCCTTGGAAAAGGAATGTGTGTGTTTTTGGTCACCTTTTTATGGCCTACAAGATATGTGACGGCTAGAGCTTAGCAGTCATATTGTACCCTGAGGTGACCTTAAAAAATAAATAAATAAAAAAGCACCATGCTAGGTTAGTGAAGTAGAAAGACAGAAGAAGTTTAGGGCTCTACTGATCACGGAGCCACTATAACAATCTAGAAAACCTTCCTCTGGGCCTTTATTAGGTAAGACAGAAATAAAGTTTCATTTTACTTATTGTTATTCGACTTTTATCATATGTAGTTGGACCTGATACTTATCAACTTGTCCAGTATCACAAGGTCCTAGTATCCAGGCCTCCTCTCTCCCAGTCTCAAGTTCTTTCTGATGTCAGGCATAAATCACCACATGACAGCCTGAAAATGCCACACTCACCCAGATCCTGTAGATGTCCTTAACATGTCAACCCAAAGCTATAATACAGAATCAGAGAGACAGTCAAAGTGAGGGATGCTTCCTGAACTGTGCTCAAAACCCACCAGGCTGGTGGGGATCACAGACTCAACCTCAGACTGAACACAGTTCCAAACAGACCGGGAAATGGACACTCGTATTTTTGGTGGTTCCTCCATTTCAACAGTCAAGCATTTATTTTTCCATAAAGTGGACTATGTGGGGATCGGGTCTTACCTCCACCAGGGAATGCCAGTGTGCAATGGGCTTCCGAGGATATGACAGCATTTCACTCCAGTGGTCTCTGCCCAGCCTCTCAGCTTTGTTGCCTACTTGACACACGCCGATGATCTCATTGTGACCTATACTGTGAAAATGGTCCACAATAGTTTTTTTCTGAAAATTTTGGTAGGTAAGAACAATAACTGCTCAATTAAACCAATATATATAAAGGAACTAGGGGGAGTTGGTTCTTTTCATTCCATAATTTAAAACTAGATTCTAAGCATATCAGAGAATAGGAATTGTGATTCAGTATTATACAGAGCGGCACAGAGAATAGAAGCCAAGTCTGACCCTCACACCTAGGTGCTTGTAACAAGAAAGTGTCACATGACACAGCTTAGCTTATTCCCAAGAACCCTGTGTTTGAAGAGCTCCCCAGTGCATGCTGAGGATGCCGCCTCTGTCTGGTTTGGGAACTAGGCTGACCTCCACACCTCCGAACCCACGTAATGAAAGGGGGCCACCTGGAAGGAGTTTCTTGCAATAACAGCGGCTCAAATTCCTGCAAGAGGCAACCAAGTACTGATAGAGGGCCAGCTGTGTTTTGAGCTGGGTCTCCTTGCTACCCCTCTCTTTAGAGCACGTGTTTCTCACACCCTTTCCTCCCTCCTTCCAAATCCAGCTCTGCTTCTTGGACCCAATTTGACCTCCCTACTATAAAAAGATCTTTAGCTCCTTTGACGTTAGGGCTAATATTTCTGAAATGTTGCTTGGGTAGATCCCTGCCTTAGTCCCCCTCCCCCTTTTTTTATCCTTAGTAGATTTGTATAAGAACTCCTTTGCATAATTAGAGTGACATGGCCCATCTTTTAGCTGTTTGAGATCCAAACACACAAACACACAGACTTTCTCTCCTTTTTTCTTCCTGCAGAGATGAAGGTTTTCTGTCTTATTTGTGCAGGAAGTAAAGGGGAGACAAGGTGAAGAAGCCTTGTGAAGGGTATTTGAGTCTATGCTCATTCAAATCAGTTGCATGCAGAAGCTCCATGGATTCTGCCATGGATTTTTCCGGGACAGATTCATGAGTTTACTGAGAATTAAACTGAAGCAGAGCCCACATAATCAGATTCTCCAGTACGGGAAACTTGGCAATAGCTTGGAAAATGCTGGCCTAGCTTTCCATGGTTGGTGGGCAGTGTCCTCTCCTGTGGCGTGACACTACCGGTGTGGCGTGTTGTCCGGAGGAGACAGGAGGAGGTCTGCTGCTCAGTGTGGGCTGTCACACCCATGAGTAGCTCGGTCACTCACGTGCCCCTTGGGTTGTAAGATAGCTATGCTTCACCCAGACATCTGCTGGAAAAAGTGTTCAGGGCACTGGAGCTGTTTTACTGACATTTCAGGGGTATGTGGGAAAATTTTTAGCTGCGAATAATATTTGGAAGATTACATTAGAAGTCAGAATGATTTTTTTTCATAATTGTGCCCAGACCACGTGGGAGGTTTCCAATTAAAAAGATACTTTTCATTTCAGTCTAATGACTGGTTTAACATATATAATTCCCTGTTGGTACTTCCTTTGCATATTAAAGTGACTGTTTTTCAAATCTGTCCTTTAAATACACAATTGGCTACAATGTAGGCTATAAATATCTCTTCTGTGCTGTATTAATTAGGAAGTTGAGCATCTTATACATTTTAATGTACCCTGTCATCCATACTGATTCTAGCATTTTCAAGAGAACATTTCTGTGTCTGCTTTCAGACTTAAGTGGATGGAAATGATCTTTATTAAACACATTGGGAGAAGAAAAAAATAACAAAGTTATGTACGTATTTAGAAATGTTGACTGTCTAGCTGAAGTGATCACTCTGTTGTTTTGAGTGAAATGTTTCCATGACGGCTAGGCAGGATTGCCCAAGAGAACATTGAGACCAGTGGGGCCACAGTTCTCCAGGCTGGGAGTCTAGGGGGGAAGGGGGGAAGGGATGGGGGTACAGGAAGATGAAGAAGGACGAGCGCTAACAGGCACTTCCATAAACTGACTCTACAGTCTGGTTCGAACTCCTTGTCCATCAGCTTTCCACGAGCTGCTCGTTCGAGGCACTTCCTGCTGCCAGGGCACCAACTGAGACTCTCTGGCTGCACTGCCCCCTCCGCCCTCCTCGCCTGGACACAGCAGACTCGCACTGAGAAAGAGCTCCAGGTCTCTCACCGGTCGTAGTCCATGACTGCTATGGACAGATGGATTTGGTCAATGTTGTCAGGAGGGACATCAAAGACTATGGCTTCGTTGTAAACGGGGTTCAGGGTGTTCCTCTTGGTGGACGTCTTCCTCTTCTTCAGCCGTCGGCCGTCACACATCAGTGACACTTTGACGTAGGGATCTGCAGAGACCGAGACAAGCAGGGATACCGTGAGGACAGAGGTAGACTTAGGCCGCCAGTTTCATCACTGTGGAGTGTCACGGACTGTGTACGCAGAACTCCTTTACCTGCCTGTAGACTGGAGTTGGAGCATTTTAATTAATATGATGCCGGAGCAGTAACTAGAGTTAGGACAATTAAGTCAATCATTCACAAAAAGGCACAGGACTCTGTCTCCTCAAAATGCATGGGATTTAAAAATAGTGTGAAGAGAAAAAAAAACATCTGTTACCAAATTAGAAACCATTCCAGCTAGAATTTAAGACCTGCCTGGCTGTGACAGGCAGAGAAATGCAAAAGCACTTTCAAAGGCGTGGAGAAATGGGCTGCAGGTCCCAACGTGGAGCCGCTCTGGACAACCTTTTCCTAAACATCAGGTCTTTAGGAAAGGGAGAAGCTGAATTTTTAGAGGACAGGGGGAATTTTAGGGGTTGATTTTCTTGAGCCCCAGAGCTGCTTGCAGTGGGGTTTCAAAGGGGGAAGCAGTTCAGCACGTCAGGGAGAGGCTTGCTGTGCTGCGATGCTGGGATGGTGTGACAGGGAACAAGGCTGGTCTCGGCTTCAGGTGGGACTTTCCGGGTTCCACTTCACTGTCCTACTGCTCAGTGGGAGTTCTTCTCTCTTCACCTGCATAACAATGTGTTGCTCTGACTCCCACACACTGTCCAGGAGGGACTGAGAAACCCAGACGAGGCCACATCTTTTTCTGCCTGGAAAAACAGTGGAGTACAGGAAGCAGAATACACTGCCTTTGATTTCAGTGACCTTTGATTTCAGTGACCACAGCCAGTGGACTGGATATTTTAGGACCACATTTCAGGAGCCCCTGCAGAGTTGCTTGTGATTTCGCATGTTAGAAACTGCATATTGGGGCTTTTTTAGGGTTTAGAATTTAAGGGACATGTTCGATTTACTGGAAAAATCAAACTCCATAGTCACTAATGAGCCTTTCATAAGGATATAGGATTCTTCAGTCTTCAGTGAGCCTGAAATGGTAATTGCTTATATCTGAGCAAAGACTCAATTAGATAAGCTGTAGCATCATGTGTAAATTGTAGGCTCAGTTCACAATTATGGTGAAGAAGACTTAAGAGAGAATAATAATAATGATGACAGCTAACAAAAGATAGCACCTAATATGCACCAGGCATGTATGTTCTTTTGGCTTTATATGTGTTAACTCATTTACTCTTATAGCAACTCAGGAAGCCAGTTACTATTATTACCCTCATTTTACAGATGGGGAATCTGAAGCCCAGAGAGGTAAAGTGACTTGCCTTAGGTCACACAGCTATTTAGGGCAGTAATTAAACCAAGGTACTTTGAGTTCAGAGTTCATGTACTTAGAACTCTACTAGAAACTTTGTAAGGTACTACAACAGAACCATAGGAGAAAGTCTGAATTACAGAATGTCCCACCTGATGCTCCTGTTATGTCCATTGCCTTTAAATTCCTTGCTTTTATAATGGTGATGGTCAGTCTGCCGGCCGTTGGAAGGTAACAGAGGGAAAACATCAGCTCTCCAAGATCCACGTTGTCCTGTTGAGAAAGCACAACTGAAGCGTTAGCTGGCATTTCCAGCCTGGTGTGCAGAAGGATCAGCTGCAGGGTGATCATCTCCTGAACCCCTGGTGCCTCTCACCTTCATGTCGGTCACATAGAGAAGAATAAACGCCTGTCCTTTGGGAGCCCCTTCCCCCAAAGAAACACAGCCCATCTTTAGATGGCAAAGCTGTGCAGGCCATCCAGGGTCTCTGTCATCCTCAATCCGGCCACCTGCCGCCCTGCACAGCCTCACACAAGTCCCCACGGTCCAGAAAGTAGCCCTCAGAGCAGAAGTTCCCCCACAGCCTAAACTATTCCCCATGGAGTCCCCCATGCAGGTCCCTTCGTATCCCCATCACAATCCACACACAGCCCCCAGAACAACACTACACAAAGAGGAGCCCTGCGGGGCTGTGCAGCCCCACCTCGGCCCTGCACCCGGACGCACCCTGCGTGCAGCCCCACGCAGCCACACGCAGTCTCTCACACAGGTCCCACACAGCCCTCGGAGACCCTCCCACCCTCATTTCCTACATGGCCTAACCCACGAAGTCCTCCATATGCACCATTGCCCACACACTCCCCTCCACAGTCCCCCTGAGTTTGCCACAGTACCCTCGTAAATCCTGCAAACACCCCCTACCCCAACTCACACACACACACACACACACACAGCTCCCCTGGACCCTGGAAACATCTAGTCCCTACATGGCTCTGGACCAGGACCCTTCAGAAGCTGCGAGTGGTACCCAGTAACCCCACACATCACAGCTCCGAATGCACCCAGCCTCAGACAGAGCCCCGAGCAGTGTCCACACAGGGAGAGATGGCTGGGATGGTTGGGATGGCTGGGGCCCAGACCCACAGGCCTCTACCGCCCATCCGGGGACTCCCACTTTGCCCCAGCGCATGTCTGCTCCTGGTGTGTCTCTAAGGAGCCCCATTTCCCTCTGTTGGGGAAAACATCTCCTCAGGTAGCACACAGCCATTTGAACAAGTCAGAAAACATGCTTCTCTTCCTCCAGGGAGAGTGTAACTAGACAGGAAAATAAAAAAGCCAGTTCATTTAGTTTCAATTTCTGTGATACCTGAGGTTATTAAGTTGGGTACGCCTGACTAATTAATACAGTTTCATACTGACAATGCTCTGGGGAGCCCAGTTTTTACCCTGAACATCCACAGCCTCTCCTCCCCTTCTCAAGGAGTCTTCTATTTTTAAAGGCACCGATTCAGCTCCGGAAGGTCACCTCACCCAGCTTCCCTGCCCTGACTGCTTCTGCTAGAGGACGAAGCGAGGCAATCTGTTTGGTCGTGAAGGCAGATGGATTGCTCTGTATCTCCATGCGTCGCTTGCCTCGTGTAAATGAATGTCCTCACCTTGCAAGCCAGGTTCTCCTGCTTCCTGGAACCCTGACCTCAAGAGACCCAGGTGGCTCGGTCTTTCTCTCCAGGGTGGAGATGAGGAAGAGAGATGAGAATTCCATGAGAGTGGGGGTGTCACACGGGCAGATGTTGGACTGCTTTGCACCACTGTGTTTCATACGGCGGGAGGAGTGTCTGTCTCACTGAAAAGGGAGGCTCTGACCCAGCTTCTTTCTGGTAGCATAGAAGAAAGAGAAGCACCAGCTGCCCCTCACATAATCTTTTCTCTTCCTTACTCCTTTGCCTTCTGTCTGCCTTAAGCAGAACACCCAGACACCTGTTCTCCCTCAGAGGGATTCACTGCACCTAGCCCACCCCTTCTCTCCCCTCATTTGCCCAGACCATCCTGGTGGGATGAAGTAAAACAGGAGTGATCAAACTCATGCCTATGAACCTTCATCACCACCCATCTTTTCAGCGTATAGTTCCTGACAGCCCACACTGCATAAGCTCTGCAGGGTTTGAGATGTGACCTTCAAGGCCAATGCACAGAACCAGATATGATATGTCAAGTTACTTTTGTGCAAAGTACATTTTTTTCCAGCATAAACCCCATTCACAAATATTTATATTCTATGACAGTTTGCTCATGAGTTAAAAGAAAAATAAAATCAGAGCTTTAGACTTGGTGATACTACAGAATGTGAACTAGGGCTAGTGTCCACATTTGTTCTTAATAAAAAACAAACCCGGCAAATTAAAGAATAGTTATCAAAGAGAAAATGATTGCTTTCATTTCCAAGTGCTTTAAAAATAAATAACTAAAATTTCTATGTCTGAGAGTAAAAATGATAAAATTCAAATATAGAAATTTTAAGTACAATATCTCCTTTTCTTACGTACATATGACTTACGTCACTCCTTTCCTCAGAGTAACACTGTAGATAATCATCCATATTTTTCTTTCCATCCATCCATCCACCCATCCATCCATCCATCCTCCATCATCCATCCTCCATCATCCATCCTCTATCATCCATCCATCCATCCATCCTCCATCATCCATCCTCTATGATCCATCCATCCATCCATTCATCCATCTATCCATCCTCCATCCATCCATCCTCCATCATCCATCCTCTATCATCCATCCATCCATCTATCCATCCTCCATCCATCCATCCTCCATCATCCATCCTCTATGATCCATCCATCCATCCATCCATCCATCCACCCACCCACCCACTCTCATTCTTTTAACATTTGCTGTGGTTGTCATTGTTGAGCATTGTTTTTGTCTGGTTCTGGGAGGCGTATTTGCAGCAATTAAAACAGACATGGTCCCCTGATGAGAGATGAGCTTGCTGGGATAGAAAACAGGAGTTGATGGCACCTAATGCTAATTCTGCTTTATTACCATCAGCTGATGCTAATTTGAGGTCAAGAACCTGTAGGACCTGATGTTTGTAAACATTCTTTTAAACCAATGGTTCTCAACCAGGAGCAGTTTTGCTTCCTCAGGGCCATTTGCTACTACCTGGAGAAATTTCTGATTGCTAAAACTTGGGAAGTGGGTGCCTTACTGACATCTAGTGGGTAGAGTCCTGGGATGCCGCGAAATGTCTTACAATGTATAGGGCATCCCTTCACTACAAAGATTTATCTGGTCCAAAATGTCAATAGTCGCAAGGTTGAGAAACTCTGCATTACACTGACATGCTTATATTGTTAGTAAAAACTTTTCCAGAATACTGATACAAGTCAAACATAAAAGGGGGTGTAGTGCTTGGATTCTTTTCAGCTTGAGTGCCCTGGAGGGTACAAGGGGAAGGAAAATGTCACACAGAGAAATGCTTCCTTTGCTGCTTTGTGTGGCCACGTTCAATATTGTTGGTAAGGTATATTGGGAATTTATAGCAAGTGTGTGTGAATTCTCTACCTGTCAATCTATAAACTCTTCCTGTGATATGTGTGCCTGTCTATGACAGCTCTAGTACACTTTTGCATTCCTCTTGCTAGATTCTTCTGGTGAGCTCTTTATCAATTTCATGAAGTTCTAGGAGGGCTGCTGCAAGAATTCAGGCTTACCAAAATATTCATGTCACAACTACCATTGTCTGTTCAGAGATGAGTTATGTAACCCAAGTAGGCCCATTTAGAGTCTGCTCTGAGACTGGAAAATCAATATTGAGAAATTCTCATTACACTAGGAAAATATGAAACTAGAACTGTTGTAAGGTTCTTGTACTATAAACATAGTACAGGTAATATAATATAACTTTAAGTTAGGTTGTTCATGTTAAAGATGTATAGTATAAATCCAAAAGAAATGAATAAAATAATACAACAAGGATTTATAGCTAATTAGCCAAAAAAGAAGATAAAATGAATGCTTTAAAATACTACATTAATCCAAAAGAAGACAGAAAAAGGAATGACACCAGAAGATATAATTCTGAAAGAAATACAAGATGAACAGTGGATATTAAGTTTGAACCTATTTTGATGATTATATTAAATGTAAATGATAAAAGTATCCAAATAAAAGGCAAAGATTGACTGATTCAGTGAAACAGCAAGATACAATTTCATGCTCTTTATAAGAAATTTACTTCAAATGTAAAAGTAAAAGAATAAAAAAGATATGTCATGTTAACATAAATTAAAAGAAATCTAGTGTGGCTAAATTAATATAAGATAAAGTATATGTCAGAGCAATGAATATTACCAGGGACAAAAAGGGTCATTTCATTATGATGAAAGGGTCAATTCAGCAAAAGCATATAACAATCTAATAAATATTTATGCACCTGATAGCACACCTTCAAGATATATAAATATTATATAAAGCAAAAACTGATAGAATTGTGAAAATAAACAAGTTATAGACATAAATTTAAATACCTGAACCACACTTTCAACTAAGAGGGCTGAGTAACATTAACCCTTTGAGTAGTATGAACATTCATGTATGTCCTCGTGCCTCCTGACCATCCAGAGTATGATCGATTTATTTTAAAAATGTGTAAGGCAACATTTAAAATAAGGCAAATGTATGTTCTTCTTGTTTCCATAAATTGGTTATCAAACAAATATGATTTTAAGTTAATAAAACTGTAACTGGAACCAATTTCATTTTTTGAAAAAAAACCTCACTCCCTGGGATCAGTGAGAATAAAAAAAACTCACTACTCAAAGGGTTAAAAAATACTCTACCAAACAGCAATAAAATACACATTCTTAGCAAGTGTACCCAGAACACTGAACAAGATAGACCATATTTTGTCTCAATTAAATTTGAGAAGATTTAAAGTATATTTTCAGTCTGCAATGGAAATGAATTAGAAGTTAATAACAAAAAGTTTTCTGAAAAATCTTCAAATACCCGAGAACTATATAACACATTTCTAAGTAACCCATAGATCAAAGAAGAAATAAAAGAGAAATTAGAAAGTATTTTGAACTGAATTGAAATAAAAACACAACATACTAAAATTTGAGAAATGCAGCACTTAGTAGAAAATTTATAGTACTAATATGCTTATGTTCCACAAGAAAAGAATTCTCAAGTCAATGACCTCAGCTTCCACTCTAAGAAACCAGAAAACAAGAACAAATTAAAAGCAAAGTAATCAAAAGAATGTAAATAATAGATTAAATAAAATATAAAGATGTATATTTTAAAGAATAATCACTAAAAGAACTAATAGATAAATGTTCTTCAATAAGTTACTATTGAAGATGGATCATAAAAATACTCAATGGATAAAAAAGGCAAGAAAAAAGAAAAGAAGAACAAATGAAACAAATAGAAAAGGTAGATTTAAACACTACCATATTAATAATTACTTTAAATGTACATACCTAGTAACTCAGTGGAAAGGATAGAAATTGTCAGACAGAATAATAAAGCAATACTCAATTATATAGGTGATCTACAGGAACCCCACTTCAAGTATCAGGACAAAGATAGGTTAAAGAAGGATGAAAAAATTAGACAATGTAAACACTAACCAAAAGAAAGTTGTAGTGACTATATTAATATAAAAGAAGATTTTAGAGCAAAGAATATTACCAGGAGGAAGGGGACATTTCATCAGTAAAGGGTCAAATCATCGAGAGGACATAATCTTAAATGAGTATGCACAGAATAACAGATCTTCAATATATATTAAATCTATCTGATAGAATTAAGAGGAGAAATAGGCAAACCCACAAATAGAGTCAGAGATTCTAATCAGTAACTGACTGAACAAGCAAGCAGAAAACAACGGATAATACCATCAACCAGCTTGACTAAATTGATATTTCTTCTACCCATTAATACTCCATCCAACAACAGCAAAATGCACATTTTTCAAGTATACACCAAATATTCACCAAAATAAACCATATTTAGGTCATAAAAAATCTTCATTAAATTCAAGAAGATTAAAATCTTACAAAGTATGTTCTTTTTTTTTTTTAAGTGAGAGGAGGAAAGATAGAGAGACAGACTCCCGCATGCTACCCAACCAGGATCTATCCAACAACCCCGTCTGCGGCTGATGTTTGAACCAATCAAGTTATCCTCAGTGCCCAGGGCTGACGCTAGAACCAGTCAAGCCACTGGATATGGGAGAGGAAAAGAGAGAGAAGTGGGGGAGAAGCAGATGGTTCCTCTTCATGTGTGCCCTGACCAGGGATCGAATCTGGACCTCTCCCCACTGGCTGATGCTCTATCCACTGAGCAAACCGGCCAGGGCCAAAGTGCATTCCTAAATAAGAATAAAATTAAACTATAATTCAATCATAGATATCTGGAAAATCCCCAAATATTTGGAAATTAAATAATACTTTTATTCATTACTCATAAATTAAAGAAAAAATCAAAAGAGATATTAAAAATTATTTTGACTGAATGAAAATGAAGACATAGTATATCAACATTTTTAGGACACGGAGAAAGCAGTGCTTACTGGGAAATTTATAGCATTAAATGCTAATATTCACAAAGAAGTATCACCCTTACCGGATAACTCAGTTGGTTAGAGCATCATCCCAAAGCATGGAGGTTGCTGGTTTGATTCTTGGTCAGGGTACATACAGGAACAGATCTATATTCCTGTTTCTCTCTCTCTGTCACACACATTCTCTCTCTCTCTCTCAAATCAATAAATTAAAAAAAAATTTTTTAAAAAAGTATCACCTAAAAAAAATTAACTGAGCTGCAAAATAGAGCCACAGAAACACAAGAGAAAAATCAAACTCGCAAAGTAGATAAAAGGAAGAAAATAATAAATATAGAAGTAAAAAACAATGAACTATAAGAAAATGAAAACACTAGAGAAAATCAATGAAACCAATATTCTAGCAAGAATAATCACTAAAGAAAATATTAATTATCAATATAAGAAATGGAAGTGGGAAAATCTGTACAGATACTATAAATATTAAAAATAATAAGGGAATATTATAAACAATTTTATACAAATAAATCTGACACCTTAGATAAAGTGAACAAATTATTTGAAAGACAAAAACCACCATGAAATTTATATGATAAAAAACATTAACTGAGAATATAGGCTATTTTAGCCTGCACATTTTTAAATTAAATTTATTGGGGTGACATTGGTTAATAAGTCCATATAGGTTTCAAGTATACTAAAAATTCTGGATAAGATATATATTTTATCTTATTAAATATTAAATATTAGAATAGCCAATGAAGTATATATAAGAAACTAGTAATTTTGAAGTTACAATTTTCAAAATAAAACTTAATGAAAAGAAAATTACTGAAAAAAACCACACCATACCAAACTAAGAAAAAAATGTAGATAACGAAAAGTCTTACAGCCCCCCTTAAATAAATTAAAGTCACAATTAAAAACCTCACAAAGACAACTCCAGCTGATTTAAGAAAGAAATAATGCCAATTCTACATAAGCTTTTCCAGAAAATAGAAGAGGTGGGAATATTTCCCAACTTATTATATGAGGGAAGCAATATCCTGATATTAATTAGACACAAATATACAAAAACTACAAACCAGTGTCCTCATGGACATTCACACAATTATCCCTAATAACATTTTTGCAAATCAAGAGCAGGAATATATTAAAAAGAAATATGTATTCTGACCAAGTGAGATTTATTTTGAGAATGGAAGTTTGGCTTAACATTTAAATCATAATCAGGTAAATCACTGTGTTAACATATAAGCAAGAAAAACCACATGGATAGATACAAAACAATCATTTTACAAAAGTCAGTACCCTGATTAAACACTACAGTTAACATTATACTCAATGATGAAAGACTGAACACTTTCTCCCTAAGATTAGTGAACTTGGCTAGCATGTCTGCTCTCATCACTTCTGTTCGACACTGTACTAGAGGTTCCAGCCTGTGAAAAAAGGCAGCATACACATAAAATACAAACACATTTAAAAGGAAGCAATGATTGTTTATGGAGAAAATCCTAAGGAATCTATAAAAAGCTTCTAAAACAAGTTTAGCAGGGCCAACAAAGGCAATACAAAGCAACATTATTTCTACATACTAGAAATAATTGAGAATTGAAATTTAGAAATAAATTTATTTATACTTATGGATAAATTTAGCAAATTATGTACAAGACTTGTACACTGAAAACTACAAAACACTGCTGGGAAAAAGCAGATAAAACTAAAATAAATGTAAAGCTGTTTCACATTCATGGATCAAGAGACTCAACATTGTTAAGATAACAATTCTTCCCTAATTGATCTGTAAATTCAATACAGTTTCAAGCAAGAGGCCAGCATACCTTTTGTAGATGTTGACAAACTGATTTTAAAATTACATGGAAATGCAAAAAAAACGAGAATATTCAAAACTCATTAAAAATTGGATTAACGCTATCTGATTATAAAATGTAGAATAAAACTACGGTAATCAAGAGAGTGAGGTACTGGCAAAAAGACAGACATATTGACCAACGGAAAAGAATGAAGAGGCCAGAAATAAGTCCTCATTTGTATGGTCAAGTGATTTTCTAGAAAGATGCCACATAATTTAATAAAGAAAAGACACACTTTTCAACAAAGAGTATTGAAATAGTTGGATATTTATTTGCAAAACAAACAAACCCCATGAACTTTACTTTACATTCTAGGAAACACTTATTGATTTATTGGAAATGTATCATGAATCATGTAAGCAACCTATGAAACTTATAGAAGAAAGCATAGGAGAAAATGTTTGTGACTTTGGGGTAGACAAAGATTTCTTAGATGAATACAAAAAGCTCAAAGCATAATAGAAAAAATACTAATAAACTGTGCTTCATTCAAGTTGAAAACGTTTGCTCTTCAAAACATATTGTTAGGAAAGGGAAAGGGCAGGTCACGGGCTGAAGGATCATGCTTGTGAAGCACCTAGCTAATAAAGGACTTCTATCCAGAATATATAAAAAACTTCTACAACTCAGAGAAACAATCTAACAAAAATATGGGCAAAAGAGCTGAATAGACACTTTATCAACATTACATTAAACCTCAGTGAGATACCACTACATACCCACTAGAAGAGATAAAATGAAAGATCGATGCCCAAAATGCAAAGCAATTGATCTTCTAAGAAGCTACTGCTAAAGGCAAAATGTTAAAACCATTTTGGAAAAACAGTGTGGCAATTTCCCTTAAAGTTACACATACACTGGCCAAACAACCCAGAAATCCAGTGAAATAAAATCACACAGACATCTGAAGATTTGTATGCAACTGTTCTGAGCCAAAACTGAAAAGAAACCTGGATGTAGCATCAAATGGTGAATAGATAAACAAAATGTGGCATATCCATACAATGGAATGCTACTCAGCAGCCAAAAGAAACAAACTACTAATACAAGAAACAACATGAATAGTCTCAAAAGTATTATGTTGAGTGAAAAGTCACACACAAAAGACAACAAACACATTATATGAAGTTCTAGGTCAAACTTACAATGACAGCAAGTTATCAGTGGGTGATAAGAACCAGAACTGGGAAGAGGAGATTGACTGTGAAGGGGAATCAGGAAACCTTGGGGGATGACAGATATAGTCTATGTCCTGGTTGTAGTGGTGGCTACATGACTACACATATGACAAAACTTGTACTCTTAAAACTAGTTAATTTCATATTATGTATTATGTAATAATGGAGATTTTAGCATTCTAAGACAGATTTTTGCCAATGACTATATTTTTGTTTCCTTTTTATTGCCTTGAGTTCAGAATTATTCTAGCCTAGCCTAGCCTAGCCTAGCCTATTCCATTCATTTGTGCTCAAATCCATCTGAAAATAATGGGTATTCTTTAATTGTAGGAGACAAATTTTTATGTCTACTAAATTGGGTTTGTTAATTTTGTATTTACATCTTCTTCTTCCTAGAATTTAATTTACTATGTTTTTGTCCTTTCAAATATGATTTTTTACTATTCCATTATGTCCCATGTCCAAATTATGAACAAACACTTAAGCTATTAATTAAAATAGTCTCATTTTTTGGCTCGCTGCAGTTTCTTAAAACCCACATCATCCCTGCTTTTTAGATACAATTTTCTTTCTGCTTGAGTAGGTTCTTCAGTACCTTTTTTTCCCAGTGAGGGTTCACAGACAGTTAAAATAATCTTTATTGTGCTCTTATTCTTAAAAGAAAGTTGGCAGGGCATGGAATTTAAGTTCAAATACTTTTTTCTTAGAACCAATTCATATTGTTACACTGTCTCCTGGTACTTCATGTTTTGGCCAGGATGTTTGATGCCATTCTTTTGTAGATTGTTTTTTTTTTTTTTTTTTTTTCTCTCTCAAGGAGGTTTTAAGGCTGTTTCTTTGTATTTTTACTTTGTATTCATACCTTCTGAAATTTCCCCAAAAGGTATTTGGATACCTTGTTTTCACTGATGTTGCTTGTTCCTCAGGGATAGATATTAGGCAGAATTTTTCTTCTTGCTTTAATCTCTTTTTCTCCAGTGATCAATTGATCTCTTTATTTTGGACTTTCGCTTTCATGATGTTGGTTTTCCTCTGATTCTTGTACATCCTTAATTGTCTATATTTTTAACTGAAGGATGAAAGCTAAAGTCTCCTACTGCTTATGCTGTTTGTAGTTCCTTTATACTAGTATTTTATGAGGAACTTCAGGAGGGAATGGAGGCTGTCTTATGTATTTCATCGGATGTTATTTAACTTAAGTTCTGATGAATTATTCCCTAACACTACTTGTATGATATTAACATCACCAAATTAATGAACTTTGGCTTCACAGAAGGTTACACAAGTTAGGTAAAGAGAATAATTATCAAAAGACCTTTGATATACTAGTCTCCTCAATATTTTTTGAGTACCACTATGCTGGGGGTCCCCTGGACCACCCTTAGGTCTTATGATTCACTTGAAGGACTCAAAGGACCCATAAAAGCTGTTATACTCATTGATACACTTTATTACAGCAAAAGGACAAATTCAAATAAGCAAAGAAAAGGTACACAGGTCAAGGTCCAGGGGAAACTAGGCATGAGCTTCCGCTTATCCTCTCCCAATGGAGTCACACAGTACTTATTTCTCCTACCAGTGATGTGTGATAATACATATCAACTACTGTCATCCCGGGAAGCTCACCTGGACCTTGATGTCCAAGGTTCTTATTGCAGAAGGCAAGGAGAGCCCACATGACTGACCTTAACTAGTTACTCTTCATTGTCCTCATCAGAGGTCAAACAGCATGGCCCAAGGTCTTGGGAGAAGAAAATAGTTCACCATAAATCACATTACTAGCCTAAAATACCTGGTGTGGCTAAGGCCTGCTGTACTCTTATCAAGCAGGATATTCTAAGGGCTTAGAGATTTATGTTAGGAACAAGTCAAGGGCCAGTCCTTTGTTTGGAATTTGCAGGGTTTGAGCACCCCAAGCTTGCTAACTTAAGCCTTTACTGCATACACACAGTGCCTTCATTTCAACCTGCCTTTTCACACATATATTCCTGTACCAAAAGGGGAGAGGCAAATGTGGTCCATATGCTTGTGTACCCAACCATCACACATTCTCACCCAGAGATCAACAGTTGATGTCATGGAAGACATTCTGGAAGGAGGTTAGTTAGCAGCAGGGTTTGGCAGAGATGCTAGATTGGAGGAGGGATGAGCATCATGCAATTACACTAGAAATCTATAACAAAAAGATAGAAGGTTTCTATATGTTTAGAAACTAAGAAATACATTTTCAAAGAAATCATGGATCTAAGTAAAAGTCACAATGAAAATTACAAACATATTTAATTGATGATAATAAAAATAATACATTTTTTAAAACATGTAGAACGCTGTATATTGTGATTTATAATACAAAATATATATTTGATGTCTGTTCTGTTCCTGATGCAGGATTTCTGAAACTCTTGTTAATTCCTAGAAGGTAAGAGCACTACAAACAGCCTTTATTCTATTGATGTGACACTGAGTTGGCTCCCAGATGGATTCTGGATAGGGATGGGTCAACCAGAAAGATCAAGCTATGAATGGAAGTTTGGAATTTTCAGCATCCTGCCCCCCACCATTCTGAAGAGAGGGGAAAGGGCTGGAAAGGGAGTTCATAATAGATCATGTCTACACAAAAAAGGCTAGGTAAAATAGCCATAGTATTATGTTTGGAGAGCATCCAGGTTGGTGACCATTATAAGGAGGGCGATGTACCTCAACTCCATAGGGACAAAAAAGCCCATGCTTGGGACCCTCTCAGACCTTGCCCTACATCTCTGTTCATCTAGTTGTTCATCTGTATCCTTTAATAAACTGGTAAACATAAGCATGCATTTCCCTGAGTTCTGTGAGCTGTTCTAGCAAATAATCTCCAAGGGAGAGGAGATCATGAAAAACTTCAATTTGTAGCCAAGTCAGACAGAAGTTGTGGGTTTCCTGGGGACTTATTACTTGCAACTGTAACTTGAAGTTGGGAACAGTCTTGTGGGATTGAGCCCTTAACTGGTAGGATCTGACACCATCTTCAGGTAGATAATATTAGAACTGAATTAATTATACTGTAGGACACCCAGCTGCTGTCACAGAACTGCCTGGTAGGAGAATAACCTCCATATGTCTGGTGTCTCAAGTATTGTGAGTATAGTAGCAGTGTGACACTAAAGGAGAAATCCCGAGCACTGAGCATGGCTCCATAGTCTTGCCTCAGGCACTAAAATAGCTTGGTTGCCAAGCAATGGAGCAGTGGCCCCAGATGGGCAGAGCATGGCCCAGTAGGGGGCTTGCTGGGTGGATCCTAGTCGAGGCACATGCAAGAGTCTGTCTGTCTGCCTCCTTCCTTCTCACTAAAATAAATAAATAAATAAATAAGTTAACAAAATTAGGCTGAAAATCAGTGATCAAAGAAAGCATCTATCTCAAGAGCTTAGAAAAGATCAGCAAATTAAATCCAAAGTAAGTAGAAGAAAGGAAATAATAAATATAAGAAAAATTAATGAAATAAAGAAATATATTTAGAGAGAATCAACAAAGCCAAAAGTTAGCTTTTGAAAGGCTCATAAAAATTGCTAACCTTCTTTCAAGACAAGTAAAAAGGAGGAGGCAGGGGAAAAAGGGCACAAGTAATTATGTCATGGCTGAAAATACAACACAACTACAGATCTTTACTAAAAGCATTAAAAAAGATAAAAGGATTTTATAAACAACTTTATGACCATATATTTTAAAAATTAAATAAAATGGATGAATTTTTCAAAACACAAAACTTATAAAATCAATATAATAAGAATTAAAGGCTGAATTTCTATAGCTCATTAAAAAATTGAATCTATAATTAAACACCTCACCATAAAGAAAATTTCAGGCCCAGATGGGTTCACTGGTGAATTCTGTTAAATAGTTAAGAAAAAAATAAAGCTGATGTTATACAAATACTTCCAGAGGAGAAAAAATAAGGAATATTCCCCAATTCATTTTTAAAACCATTATATTTTAGGTATCAAAATCTCAGACGGACAGTACAAGAAAGGCAAAATTATAGACCAATTATATTTGAACTGAGATTAAAAAATTAAACAAAATGTTAGAAAACTGAATGCAGTAAAACATGAAAATGATAATATATTACTAACCGAATTTATCTCAAGTTTATAAGGTTGACATAACATAAAATTTAAAAACATAATTTTCTAGGTCATGGCCGGTTGGCTCAGTGGTAGAGCATCGGCCTGGCGTGCAGAAGTCCCGGGTTCGATTCCCGGCCAGGGCACACAGGAGAAGCGCCCATCTGCTTCTCCACCCCTGCCCCTCTCCTTCCTCTCTGTCTCTCTCTTCCCCTCCCGCAGCCAAGGCTCCATTGGAGCAAAGATGACCCGGGCGCTGGGGATGGCTCCTTGGCCTCTACCCCAGGTCGCGGCAGAGTGATGCCCCGGAGGGGCAGAGCATCACCCCCTGGTGGGCAGAGAGTTGCCCCCTGGTGGGCGTACCGGGTGGATCCCGGTCGGGCGCATGCGGGAGTCTGTCTGATTATCTCTCCCCATTTCTAGCTTCGGAAAAATACAAAAAAACCAAAAAACAAAAAAAAACCCCATAATTTTCTATAATAACAAAATAAAGAGAAAAAAATCATAAAATTAAACAAATGTAAAAAAATATGATAAAATCAAGGACTTATTTATCATAAAAGCATTTAACAAAGCAGATATGGAAGGGGCATTTGCTTATTTGATGGAGGTTATCTAAAAAGAAGGCCAAAAAAAAGGGATGACGTCAGAGTAATGGTGTGGTAGGAAGCGATACCGATAAATTTCCCCCAAAACTCAAGATCTTCAACCAGAAACAGAAAAACCTATCCTTGGAGCCTCCAAATGTTTCGCAATATACCCGAAGGTATGGTCAAGTGAAAAATTGGCTAAATATATAATCAAACCCCGAAGGAAATAGGGAGTAAGAAATGCTCTGCCTTCCTCACTAACCTAAACAGGGCGGATTTTACTGGGAACTGAGAATATAGAAACTAAGGCGGGCAAAGGGGGTGAATAGATCCAGGCCGCGGCACAAACGGCCAAGCCAGGCTATGGCACGGAGATCCAAGCCGAGGAAAAACTGTTCCTGTGGCAACCTGGGCAATACAAACTAACACTTGCGCTAAACCCAGACAAAGAAAGACAAGTGGGGCAGCCATTTTCCCCAATCCCCTGGCCGGCGCGTGCAGATAGTGGGCGAGAGATTCCTTCCAAAGTCCCAGGAGTGGGCGCCCGTGTTATCCCACAGAGAGGCAGAGTCAGAGGCCTTTGTGTGGGCCGAAAGCAGAATCTCTGGGCCACCCCAGCACCCTGAAAAAGCCGCGCACGGGGAGGGAGCAATAACTAATTCCAACGCTGGAACTTTTCCGTGCGGGTTGGGGTTTCACTCAGAGGGTGAAACTGCCGGCCTGATATCTTGGTCTGCGCGCACAGATAGTGAGCGAGAGATTCCTCAGAGTGCCTCGGCAGTGTGCGCCCGTGTTATCCCACAGAGGAGCAGAGTCAGGGGCCTTTGTGTGGGCCAAAGGCAGAACCTCGGGGCGCCCCAGAGCCTTGAAAAAGCTGCGCACGGGGATGGAGCGAGAGCCAATTCCAACACTGGAACTTTTCCGTGCGGGTGGGGGTTTCACTCAGAGGGTGAGACTGCGGCCTGATATCCTGGTCTGCGCACGCAGATAGTGAGCGAGAGTTCCCTCCAAGCGCCCGGGAGTGGGCGCCTGCACGTGTTACCGGACAGAGTGGCAGAGCCAGAGGTCTTTGAGTGGGCGGAAGCCCCGCCTGATTATGCTAGCAGCTCTGACTGACTGAGCCTTACCCAGAGCCCTGTGCTGAGTGGGAATAGAGTGGGGAGTTGCCAGCTCTTTGAGCCTCTTACTATCCAGGCAGAGGCAGCAGCAACCCCATGGCTGGATTATCAGGCTACTAATTGAGGAAGGAAAGACTAGGAGAAAGGCTCCAGGAATACGGACTCTCTCACTGGCGGAGCCTATAAATGCTAATGAGCCTCAACTGCCAACGAGACTAAAGCACAATACATGACATTGCCATAGAGACTTATCAACTGCAAACCTCCACCTGAGCGTGGCAAAGGGGCAAAACCCGGGGTACAGAGTCACCGACCAGGAAGAGGGAGAGAAAAGAAAAAGCAAGAAGATAACCTCTCAAAATCAAGAATAATCTGCAGACTTTATAACCTATCCCATTTTATTATATTTGTTCGTTTGTTTCTCTTATCTTTATTCTTGATATTTTTTTTTCCAACTCCAATTTGGTCGTTTAACTCTCTGCCGGTCTTACTCTCTCCTCTCCTTGAACTACACTACCCATAAGTGTTACATCTCCCATTTTTTCTTTCCTCTTCCTTTCACTCTATGAGGGTTGCACTCCAAAACCCTTAACTCTCTCTCTCTCTCCTCTTTTTTTTTCTTCTTCTTTTAGTGGCTCCCTCTTCTTTTTTTTTCTCTCTCTCTCTTTCTTTTCTCCCTCTATATTAGTTTCTTCCTGTCTCCTCTCATTCAAACCTCAATAATGAACAAATTATCTTATCTGGGACTCAAACTTATGTTTGTGGCATTTTGGTTTTTTTTTACTTCACCTTTTTAACTCACTAGCAGTGCTCCCATCCCTGGCTCTCCATTTTATCTAGTTCTTGTTCCACTAAATACAATATTAATTTTTTAATTTGTCCCCCCATTTTCCTGTTTCCCTCTTATTCCTCTCATCATAACTCTTAGTCAACCAACACCTAAAAGCAAATAATTTTATTCTTGACCCAAATTTTTTCCTTATTTGCTTTTTGTGGATCCATACCCCCTTTTTTTTTCTTTCTTTCTTTTTTTTTTTTTGCCCCTTTATTACTTCTCCCCAATTCAGGCCCACCATTACAGGCACTGTTTGTTCTATTTAGTACAATATAATTCACAGTTCACCACAACATTTTCTCAAGAAAGAGGGGAGAGGAGAGGAGAGGAAAAAAGGAGGGGGGGAATAATTTCCTTTTTTTTAATTTTAATTTTATTTTTCTTTATTTCATTATTAATTTTTTTTAAAAAAACAACTCTCAGATTTTTTATTTTTTTAACTTTTTATTCTTTATTAAATCTCATTAATACTATCAACAAAACCACCCTCAGATGCCATTAAGGAAGAGAAAATCGAATATCATGGATACAAAAGAAAGAGAGGTAACACAACTAGATGAGGAAAAATCTATGGAGAAAAAATTTAATATATTGGAACCCTGGGAGCTAAATGACAGAAAATTAAAGATAGAAATCATAAAAATCCTCCAAGATATACAAGAAAACACAGAAAGGCAATTTAGGGAGCTCAGAAAACAATGAACACAAAGAATATATTTCCAAGGAAATTGCAAACTATAAAAACAAATCAAACAGAGATGAAAAACTCAGTTCACGAGCTGAAAAACGGGGTAACAAGCTTAGCTAAAAGAACAGGCCAGATAGAAGAGAGGATTAGTGAAATAGAAGATAAGCAACTTGAGGCACAACAGAGAGAAGAAGAAAGAGACTCAAAAATTTAAAAAAATGAGATAGCCCTACAAGAATTATCTGACTCCATCAAAAAGAATAACATAAGAATAATAGGTATATCAGAGGGAGAAGAGAGAGAAAATGGAATGGAGAACATACTCAAACAAATAATAGATGAGAACTTCCCAAGCCTGTGGAAAGAACTAAAGCCTCAAGTTCAAGAAGCAAACAGAACTCCGAGTTTTCTTAACCCCAACAAACTTACTCCAAGGCACATAATGAAATTGGCACAAACCAACAGCAAAGAAAAAATTCTCAAGGCAGCCAGGGAAAAGAAGAATACAACATATAAAGGAAGGCCCATTAGATTATCATCAGATTTCTCAGCAGAAACTCTACAAGCTAGAGGAGAGTGGACCCCAATATTTAAAGTCCTGAAAGAGAGGAACTTTCAGCCATGAATACTATACCCATCAAAGCTATCCTTCAAATATGAAGGAGAAATAAAAACATTCACAAATACAGAAAAGATGAGGGAATTTATCATCAGAAAACCCCCACTCCAGGAATTACTAAAGGGGATTCTCCAATCAGATACAAAGAACAACAACAAAAAAAAAACAAAGCCACAAGTAAAAGCTCGAAGAATAACACAATAAAACCAAACTTAAACTGTGACAACAACAAAAAGAAAGAGGGGGAGAGGATGGAGATTAACAGTAGCAAAGGACAATGGAGTCCAAAAGTACTCACAAAATAGTGCACTACAATGAACAGGGTAGGAACCCTTTTCATTACTTAAAGGTAATCACCATTGAAAAAACCACCACAGAAGTACATGAGATAAAAAAGATAGCAATAGAGGAAAGATGTATGGAATACAACCAAATAAAAACAAAAGATAGAAAAACGAAAGAGAAGGATCAAACAAAACACAAAACTAACAAAGCAATCTATAAAATGGCAATAGGGAACTCACAAGTGTCAATAATTACACTAAATGTAAATGGATTAACCTCACCAATAAAAAGGCACAGAGTAGCAGAATGCATTAAAAAAGTAAATCCAACTGTATGCTGCCTACAGGAAACTCATCTAAGTAACAAGGATAAAAACAAATTCAAAGTGAAAGGCTGGAAAACAATACTCCAAGCAAATAACATCCAAAAAAAGCAGGCATAGCAATACTCATATCTGATAATGCTGACTACAAGAAAGCAAAAGTACTCAGAGACAAAAATGGCCATTTCATAATGGCTAAGGGGACACTGAATCAAGAAGACATAACAATTCTTAATATATATGCACCAAACCAAACAGCACCAAAATATATAAGACAGCTACTTATTGACCTTAAAACAAAAACTGACAAAAATACAATCATACTTGGAGACCTCAATACACCGCTGACGGCTCTAGATCGGTCATCCAAACAGAGAATCAACAAAGATATAGTGGCCTTAAATAAAACACTAGAGCACCTGGATATGATAGACATCTACAGGACATTTCATCCCAAAGTGACTGAGTATACATTTTTCTCCAGTGTACATGGATCATTCTCAAGAATTGACCATATGTTGGGCCACAAAGACAATATCAGCAAATTTAGAAAAATTGAAATTGTACCAAGCATATTTTCTGATCATAAAGCCTTGAAACTAGAATTCAACTGCAAAAAAGAGGAAAAAAATCCCACAAAAATGTGGAAACTAAACAACATACTTTTAAAAAATGAATGGGTCAAAGAAGAAATAAGTGCAGAGATCAAAAGATATATACAGACTAATGAAAATGACAATACGACATATCAGAATCTATGGGATGCAGCAAAAGCAGTGATAAGAGGGAAGTTCATATCACTTCAGGCATATATGAACAAACAAGAGAGAGCCCAAGTGAACCACTTAACTTCCCACCTTAAGGAACTAGAAAAAGAAGAACAAAGACAACCAAAAACCAGCCGAAGAAAGGAGATAATAAAAATCAGAGCAGAAATAAATGAATTAGAGAACAGAAAAACTATAGAAAAAATTAATAGAACAAGGAGCTGGTTCTTTGAAAAGATCAACAAAATTGACAAACCCTTGGCAAGACTTACGAAGGAAAAAAGAGAAAGAACTCATAAACAAAATCCAAAATGAAAGAGGAGAAATCACCACAGACACCGTAGATATACAAAGAATTATTGTAGAATACTATGAAAAACTTTATGTCACTAAATTCAACAACCTAGAAGAAATGGATAAATTCCTAGAACAATACAACCTTCCTAGACTGAGTCAAGAAGAAGCAGAAAGCCTAAACAGGCCTATTAGTAGAGAAGAAATAGAAAAAAACATTAAAAACCTCCCCAAAAATAAAAGTCCAGGCCCTGATGGCTATACCAGCGAATTTTATCAAACATTCAAAGACTTGGTTCCTATTCTACTGAAAGTCTTCCAAAAAAATTGAAGAAGAAGCAATACTTCCAAACACATTTTATGAGGCCAACATAACCCTCATACCAAAACCAGGCAAGGACTGCACAAAAAAGAAAACTACAGACCAATATCTCTAATGAATACAAATGCTAAAATACTAAACAAAATACTAGCAAATTAAATACAACAACATATTAAAAAAATAATACATCATGATCAAGTGGGATTCATCCCAGAATCTCAAGGATGGTTAAACATACGTAAAACGGTTAACGTAATACACCATATCAACAAAACAAAGAACAAAAACCACATGATCTTATCAATAGATGCAGAAAAGGCTTTCGATAAAATACAACACAATTTTATGTTTAAGACTCTCAACAAAATGGGTATAGGAGGAAAAGATCTCAACATGATAAAGGCCATATATGATAAACCATTAGCTAACATCATATTAAATGGCACAAATCTGAAGGCTTTCCCCCTTAAATCAGGAACAAGACAGGGTTGTCCACTCTCTCCACTCTTATTTAATGTGGTACTAGAGGTTCTAGCCAGAGCAATCAGACAAGAAAAAGAAATAAAAGGCATCCATATCGGAAAAGAAGAAGTAAAGGTATTACTTTTTGCAGATGATATAATCCTATACATCAAAAACCCCAAAGAATCCACAAAAAGACTACTAGAAACAATAAGCCAATACAGTAAGGTCGCAGGATGCAAAATTAACATACAGAAGTCAATAGCCTTTCTATATGCCAACAATGAAACATTTGAGAATGTACTTAAAAGAATAATCCCCTTCACGATTGCAATAACAACAACAACAAAAAATACTTAGGAATAAACATAACAAAGAATGTAAAGGACTTATATAATGAAAACTATAAACCATTGTTAAGGGAAATCGAAAAAGATATAATGAGATGGAAGAATATACCTTGTTCTTGGTTAGGAAGAATAAATATAATCAAGATGGCCATATTACCCAAAGCAATATACAAATTTAATGCAATGCCCATCAAAATTCCAATGACATTTTTTAAAGAAATAGAGCAAAAAATCATCAGATTTATATGGAACTATAAAAAACCCTGAATAGCCAAAGCAATCCTAAAGAAAAAGAATGAAGCTGGGGGCATTACAATACCTGACTTCAAACTATATTATAGGGCCACAACAATCAAAACAGCATGGTATTGGCAGAAAAATAGACACTCAGACCGATGGAACAGAATAGAAAGTCCAGAAATAAAACCACATATATATAGTCAAATAATTTTTGATAAAAAGGCCAACAACATACAATGGAGAAAAGAAAGCCTCTTCAATAAATGGTGCTGGGAAAACTGGAAAGCCACTTGCAAAAGAATGAAACTGGACTACAGTTTGTCCCCCTGTACTAAAATTAACTCAAAATGGATCAAAGATCTAAACATAAGACATGAAACAATAAAGTACATAGAAGAAGATATAGGTACTAAACTCATGGACCTGGGTTTTAAAGAGCATTTTATGAATTTGACTCCAAAGGCAAGAGAAGTGAAGGCAAAAATTAATGAATGGGACTACATCAGACTAAGAAGTTTTTGCTCAGCAAGAGAAGCTGATAACAAAATAAACAGACAGCCAACCTAAATGGGAAATGATATTTTCAAACAACATCTCAGATAAAGGCCTAATATCCAAAATATACAAAGAACTCATAAAACTCAACAACAAACAAACAAACAATCCAATAAAAAAATGGGAAGAGGACATGAACAGACACTTCTCCCAGGAAGAAATACAAATGGCCAACAGATATATGAAAAGATGCTCATCTTCTTTAGTTATTAGAGAAATGCAAATAAAAACTGCAATGAGATATCACCTCACACCTGTTAGATTAGCTATTATTAACAGGTAATAGCAAATGTTGGAGAGGCTGTGGAGAAAAAGGAACCCTCATCCACTGTTGGTGGGAATGTAAAGTAGTACAACCATTATGGAAGAAAGTATGGTGGTTCCTCAAAAAACTGAAAATAGAACTATCTTATGACCCAGCAATCCCTCTACTGGGTATATACCCCCAAAACTCAGAAACATTGATACATAAAGACACATGCAGCCCCATGTTCATTGCAGCATTGTTCACAGTGGCCAGGACATGGAAACAACCAAAAAGCCCGTCAATAGATGACTGGATAAAGAAGATGTGGCACATATACACTATGGAATACTACTCAGCCATAAGAAATGATGACATCAGATCATTTACAGCAAAATGGTGGGATCTTGATAACATTATATGAAGTGAAATAAGTAAATCAGAAAAAAACAGGAACTGCATTATTCCATACGTAGGTGGGACATAAAAGTGAAACTAAGAGACATTGATAAGAGTGTGGTGGTTACGGGGGGAGGGGGGTGAGGGAGAGGGGAAGGGGGAGGGGCACAAAGAAAACTAGATAGAAGGTGACAGAGGACAATCTGACTTTGGGTGATGGGTATGCAACATAACTGAACAACAAGATAACCTGGACTTGTTATCTTTGAATATATGTATCCTGATTTATTGATGTCGCCACATTAAAAAAAATAAAATTATTTAAAAAAAAAAGAAGAAGGCCAAAGCAATGGAGTACTTAATGGTAAAATGTGGAAAGCTTATCAATTAATGTTAGGAATAAAACATATTACTACTCTTATGTTGTATGTGAGGTCCTAGATAGTAAAATAGGCATGAAAAGAAATAAAAGGTGTAAAATGTTGAAAGAAGAATTCATTCTGTCATTGTTAGATGATATGATGTATAAAGAAATCCAAAAAACTCTACAAATGAATTATTGGAATTTATAATATGTTTATTGATGATTGATGGAGTGATGAATATGGGGTCAGTGGACAAAAATAAATTTCACTTTTATATACCAGAAAAAAAGGAAAAAGAATAAAAAGAATTAAAAACTCACTTAAAATAGCATCAAAAACATCAAGTATCTTGGAATCAACTTACCCAAAAATGTCCAATATTTCTTTACAGAAAAAAAAGTAAAGCATTATTTAGGAAAATTAAGAAAAGTCTAAATAAATGAAGAAATATACCAGGTTCATAGAATGGACGACTCAATATTATAAAGGTATTGCCCAAAGTGATCTACAGACTAAATGTAATTTCAATTACCTTACAATGTGACAAATTAATTCTAAATTTTATTTGGACATGCAAAGTATCAAGAAAAGTAAAGACTCTCTTAAAGAACAAATTGGAAGACCTTACTTAACTGGATAGTAAGACTTATTAGAATGTTATGGACAGCCCTGCCAGTCAGCTCAATTGGTTAGAGTGTTCTTCTGATACACCAAGGTTGCAGGTTCGATCCCCAGTCAGGGTACATATAAGACTCAACCAATGAATGCAAAAATAAGTGGAACAACAAATCAATGTTTCTCTCTCATGTATATACGTTCTCTTTCTCTCTCCCCCCCCCTCCCTCCACTCCTCTCTCTCTCTAAAATCAATAAAAAAAAATGCTATGGATTATTGTCCTGAATGGACTAGACTAGTGTAGCACTTGTGCAGGACAAATAGACCAATTGAGTTGTACATGGATCTTAAAAATGGACTCATATGTGTATGAATATTTGTCTTACATACTGGTTCCTTTCATTTGCCTCTCTACACTACTCCTTGTTCTATGCTCTTTTCTCTCCTTTACAGAGGAAAAAGAAACCTGATGCATTTACTAAGAGACAACCATTTGACAGAGTTTGGGATGGATTAGTGATAGGTGCATGGACATACTGACACACAGCAAGTAAAAACAAGATAATTCATTAAATTAATTATATACAAATACACATATAACACACAGGTATAATGAAATGGAGAGGAATAAAAAAGGAGAAAATGAGGTTATGTAGTGTTGAGGGGTTGAATAAAATGTTCAAGGGAAGGTGTCACAAGAGAGTGCCTTTCAGTGAGGGTCTGGAGAAATGAGGTGGGGAAGCTAGTAAGGCGGCTACCTGGGGAAGAGCCCACACAGACCACGGGGCAGGTGCAAGTGCCCGAGGGAAGACTGAGCTGCTGTGTCTGAGGAAGGGAAAGAAGAGCGCAAAAATGGAAGAGAATACAAATAATGAGGTGGAAGACCAGATCATGTAGGTTATCGAAAGAATTTCAGCTTACACTCTGAGCAGGAAGGGAAGTCATTAAAAGGAATGAAGTGGAAAAGCAGCACAATGTGACTTTATTTTAATAGGGTCACTCGGGTTGTTCTGTTGAGAGTAGTCTGAGGGGACAGGGAAGAAGCAGAGCCATCAGTTAGGAGATTGTTGCAATGAACATAGTGAGAGGTGATGTGATTTAGTCCAGAGAAAGCAGGACAGATACTGAAAAGTCATCAAATTTCAAAGATAAAACAGGATTTTCTAATAAAGTAAATGATAGAAAGAGAGGAATCAAGGGTGTCTCCAGTATTTTTGACCTGAGTTAATGGAAAGGTAGAATTTCCATTAACCCTCATTTCTAAATTGAAAGGGAAAAGGCATCAGGCCATGGGAGAGATCAGGAACTCAGTTCTGCTAACGTTAAATGTGAGTTCCAAATGTGAAGTCAGGTATTCACTTAGATGTGAGTACGGACATCAGCAGAAAGAGCCAAGCTAGAGATAAAAATATCAACTCCTGAAGGGAAAGAGACGATGTAATCACAGCACACTACATGGTTCAGCTATAAACTAAGTGTACATAATAATGACATCGACATGAATCATTATCTCCACAAATGTAAAATTACTTTGAGAAGATGGGGGAGGGTAGTGTCTAGTGAATTTATGAGCTAAATCCTCATCTCCATTAAGTTCAATAGAAATCTAAAACTAAAGATAAATATAATTTAAAGCATTTTAAAAAATATGTGAAGGTTTCTTTGGCTATATACTCAAAAGTGGAATTGCTGGGTCATAAGGTAGTTTCATTTTTAATTTTTTGAGGAAACGCCATACTGTTTTCCACAGTTGCTGCACCAATCTGCATTCCCACCAGCAGTGCACATTTTTAAAAGAAACAGTTAAAGTAATTGAAAATATCTGCTTCTGAGAGGTGGGAATTGAGGTTGGAGGTATAAACAGAAAGATGACTTAATTGGTATTCCGAGGCCTGGAGCCTGGACACACAGTGCGGCTGATTAAAGCTGAGCTCATGTCTTAGCTCCTCAGTTACGATTATGCAATCTTAGATAAGCCACATAATTTCTCTGTTCTCTGTTCTCAGTTTCCTCATTTGGAAACCAGAAATAATATCTAAAGCAGAGGATTACTAAAAAAGATTAAATGAGAAAGACATACATATGTAGTAACTAGCAAATATGCTGTAGCTATTATTACTAATTTATTTGGGTACGTGTTTCTCAGTCTCACCGGTCTGTGTAGTCTTCAAGACCAAGTCCCGTGTACTCTTATCTGCTTCTCCAACTGGTTGACAGTGAGGAACAGCTCAGTCAATATTTTTTGAATTAATGAATTGATGCACAAATAAAGAGGGAGTATAAGGGTCCTTGGATATTTGCTGCAGCATCAGTCATCCAGCCTACTGGGGCCTTGGGTCAAATTCCCAGTGAGTCACCACACAGTGAGATATCTGGTCACTACCACCGGATCTTCCTCAGTACTGCCGACTCACTGAGAAATCCCATTCTTATAGTCCCTTTCAAAAACAAAATCCAGTGAGATACAGCAGCTAGAAATTGTTATTTAGCAAGTAGAGAGGAAATCCCAGTTGCAACCTTTCTCTCAGGTAGCAATGCTCCTCACCTGTAACAATCACACTTCTGACCCAAACTTGGCCTACCTGTAACACGGAAGCTGTTAATGACTGGATCATTCTATTTCCTCAGAAACTCCAATTGTATTCCTGATACTTGCCCCAGACATGACAAAACTGGCAAAACTACCTCCCACTCGTTCAGTGAAAGCGTCTACTAGTAATTAGCATGCACTGTTAAAGTGACTGTTGATTGCACTTTATTTATAGATATTAACATGATTAATTGCATTGGAAGTGTGCCTGGAGGATGACACTTTGTGAGCTGGTGCTGGGTACCAGGGAACCAAGCAGCCCCCACAGGGTGTTTGGAGAGGGCTGTGATCAGCCCACTCCTTTTCCTTTTCTGAATTGCTTTCTCAAGTGGTTCTAGGTCTAATTCCATAGGACAGGCCCTACATTAGGAGATATTTACCTTGACTAATGATATGTTAGCCTGGGAATGGACAGGAGAATAACATCACACATGCGTAAAGCACTTTATGGTTGACTGAAAACAGTCACATCAGTGTCTTATCTGATCTCATCCAGTTTCCTGGTTTAAAATGCCCCTTATGTATGGATGACTCCCAACACGTATGTCTCCATCCCAGTCTCATCCCTCCATTACAGACACATACATCCAAACTGTCTAACAGGTATCTCAATCTTAACATTTCAAAAATGGAGCTGATTTCATCCCCTATCCCTATCCTTTCTACCCAAGTCTTCTTCATTTCAATTTGGTAAAAACATCCTGCCAAGGCTGAAGCTCAAAAACTGGTGTGATCATATTTGTATCCCTCCTTGTCTCTCACCCTCCTATATCTGCAAGTCATGGTATTTCTCTTTCCAGAAATATCTAGAGTCCGTCCACATTTCGTCTTCTCTACAGTGCTACCCTATTCTAGGACAGCCTTGCCTCTCTCATGTGAACTACTGCAGAACAGTTGAGGCAAATGGAGAAGTGAGTCCATGAGGCAAGATGGCTGCTATGATATGGTCATTACACGATTCTATGTGGCTCACAGCTGCTCAAGATAGAAGGAAGCCTCTGCTGATTGCTCATATGTCCTCATGCCTACAGTGCAACATGACACAGAGTGTGATCCCCAGTCTGGGCTGGTGCACTGGTAAGTACTCAGGGAGAGCTTCAGAAAAGGACTGGTTCTACCTGTTAGGGGACAGGGCAGTCCCCTAACACCCCATATGACTGGAACTTTCCTGCAAAGGCTTCTATAGAATGACCCACCCAGTGGCTGGAGAGCTCCTATCATATCTCTACCACTCAGGGAGCCAGTTGTGTCCTGGAAGATAGGATTGAAAATAATAACAACACAAAGAAGAATTTAATGATAAGAATTACAAATCTCACCAAGGGCTTACTAGGTGTTCTGCTTTTCTTAGCACTGGAGGGTACAGGGAAAGCGTGGAGAGGGGTTTGTGCCCCCCAGGAACTGATGTCTACAATGACAGGCAGAGCTCAGCACAGGCAGTGGTTGGGACCCAAACTGGCAGAGAGAGAAACCATGGACTCAGAGTAAAGAGCTGAGCCCTCTTCCCAGGAAACTGTGTTCAGTGTTCGTCTCAGACATGTTATCAGGACTGATTATTTTTAAAGTATGGTTTCAGAGGCCCTAAAAAAACCATTGAGTGTTCATGGCTTCATTAAAAACAGGTGATACCAGACTAACACAACTTCCTTTTTTTGATTTGGGCTATTTAACTCACACATCAGGGCACTTTTGTTAGCACAGCAAATGTGGACCTCAGCACAGCATCTGGCAAACTCTCTCCTGATCACCTTGTAGAGGATCTGGGCGAGTTGAAGCTAAATAATAGTAAAATAAAGTGAGTTCATATCTAGTTGAACAACCATAACTAAAGGGTGCTGGGTATTCTCCAGTTCTGTAATTTTAGCAATAGCTTAGAAGAAGACATAAAATTTGGGTATGACCCAACAGGCTTAAGTACACTGGAGTCCAGAATCAAGATCCATAAAAATCTGGACAGCATAAAGCCTAACAACATAAAATTTATCAAGATAAATCATTTGAGGGCCTAAAAAGTAAATGATGTAACCTCTTAAGTAGATGCAACATAATTCATGTGAAAATAAAAGGCTTTATAGTTTAATCTTACTTTGAATCAAAGTGTGATAGAGACCAGAAACTAATTTTGCTTTAAGTTGCATCAAAAGAAGTAATAGTCTAGAGAGGGAGGGTGTATAGAAGCCACAACACAGCCAAAACATTAATCCTGCCTTGGGCATCTCTACTTTAGAGACACACGGTCAGCTGGAAGATGGTGAGAGGAGCAGCCAGCATGGGAGAAGCGCAGTGAAGAGCTATTAAGATTTATAGGAAAGAGTTGAAAAAGAAAAGATTCTTGTCAGCACATATTTGAAGTTGTGTCACATGGGGGTTACTAAACTTGTTCTTCATGGTTCCAAGGATTAGAATTAGAACCAACAAGTGGAAGCCATGGGAAGATTTAGAACAGTCTTCTCCATCACAATCCCAAACCATAGTTTGTTTGTCTCTGAAGGTGATAGGTTCCCTGTCTGTTTGGCAGATTTCTTTGCTTCAGAGAAGAATAGAGCATCAAGTAAGTGGTTGGACAATGTAAAGTCTGTCCCAGCCCTGATATCCTGTAATTCCTGCCCTTGTGGGCAGGAGGAGATGGAAGTTTTGGAGCAAGGCAATTGTTACCGGAAGTGTGATGAAGAAGATAGGACTTGGTGGACTGCACAATTGTGTTTCAGGGGAAGATCTGGAGACTGGCAGGTCAGAAACAGTGAGGGCTATTGGCATTTGCTTAATCAGCATCCTGGGACCATGTATACTTTGAAAGGGGACATGGGGAAAAGGTGGTGAATTTCAAGCCTTGGTGCACTTTGTATAGAAATTTTGAGGATTGAAGTGTTGCTGAGTCTTATTTTTTCTCAACATGCTTCCCTAGATAAATTGAGATTCACACATGACTTTTTTTTTTTAACACTTCTCTTTTCTCTGTGTCTAGAGAAAGAGTGTCCTTGGTGAAGACAAAGACAGCAGATTTCATAAATTAAAGGGCTAAACAAAATACTTTAATATTTCATTTGAATGTAAATAATATCCTCTAAAAAGACTTTTTATAGATCCATCAATTCTTAATAGAAAAAAACCCCTGAAGTAATTGAAAATGAAAATGTGTTCTTGTTAAAGAATAAATATGATTTGGGAATATCAGGCAATTCTTAGAACCTTTCACTCTGTCTGCTGGCTCTGACTGCTATAACCTGTTTCAATGACTTGGAGAAAAGAAAACATTAAGATGAATTGGAAATTATTATGAATTCATCCTACACCCTAAGCATCACTGTCATCCTGAAAGTTTCCATCAAAACTAAGAACTGACATAGTTTATGGGAGAAGGGAGAATGAAATTCTCTAGCGAAGATGTCTTCTAGAGAGAAGAATGGCAGTAAGTGAAATAACCGAGATGCTCAGTGGGGTGAACAATCACAAAGAAATACACACTTTTTCCCCCCGATCATGGATAGATCTGCTTCAAAGATAATCACAGGATACAGGGTGTTTCTAACCTTTTTCAGGGGATAAGCACTGGGCATCCCACTTCTCTTCTGTCCCCATCAACTGTTCCTCCACCTCTATTACTACTTCACGCTTAGAGCTTAGTAGTGCACGTGTCAGCACATCATTTCATTCACCCTCCAAAATGCACCTTGATTACAACTCTCCCTCTTCCTGCTCTTTGCAACAGTCTCTGTAAGATTACTTGTCTACCTCTTCTAATTCATCTTCCATATAAACACAGATCTGATGATCTCACTCTTTGCTTAAATCCTTCAATAGATCCTGGATGCTCTCGGGTTAAAACGTGAGCCTCTTAGTATCTCCTATAACAAATTAATTCTCTAACTGTTATTCTCCTTACATGTCCTTTTATTCTCTAACGCGTCTAATTCCCCAATCAGTTGGAACTATTTTTAACTCTCTACGCATGCCTTGCCCTTTTTCATTCCTTGATGTGCTGTTTCTTCCCGAATGACTTTGCTCACTTCTCTGGTGGCAAAATATTCTTTTGTATCTTTGAAGACCCAGCTTTACATGTTCTTCTCTCTGTGCAGCCGTCAGGTCTCCCCAAGGCTGTGCTCTCTGCTCTGGCTTCCCTGTGCCCATAGTTCTATTACCACATGAAATGAGAGGTCTTTGTGTTAGACGGGGAGATGCTGAAGGCAGGAGTTGTAGTTTTCCTTCTGGAACTTTAATCTGGGCCCCCGGCCATGTTACAGAGGAGAACCCTGGGTCAGAGAGGTTGAGCAACCAGCCCAAGATCACCTAGCTAGCTAGTGCCCCCACCAGGCAGCCTGACTGCAAAGCTTATGACACTCCCAAATGGGATCTCAGGGGATATTTAAGGGGAACATGACCAAATTTTCCCTTTTTGTGTGTGCTGGAGACTTGAGGAAGCTTGGAGGAGCTGAACTGGGAACTACAAGTCTCTAAGATCCCTCTATTTACCACACAATGTTTCCACCTTCAGGGCTGACCTCACACTTTTTTTTTTTTTTTTTTTTTTTGTGGCAGACAGAGACAGAGAGAGTCAGAGAGAGGGACAGATAGGGACAGACAGACAGACAGGAAGGGAGAGAGATGACAAACATCAATTCTTCGGTGAGGCTCCTTAGTTGTTCATTGATTGATTTCTCATATGTGCCTTGACCGGGGGGCTACAGCAGAGTGAGTGACCCATTGCTCCAGCCAGCGACCCTGGGCTCAAGCTGGTGAGTCTTGCTTACATCAGATGAGCCCGCGCTCAAGCTGGCAACCTCAGGGTCTCAAACCTGGGTCCTCCACATCCCAGTCCGACGCTCTATCCACTGCGCCACCGCCTGGTCAGGCCTTCTCACACTTTTTATCACTCAAATTGCTTTTGCCTTTGTAGCTAGTGAGGAAAAGAAAAAAAAAAGAGAGAGAGAAGCTACCTTGACTGAATCCTATTTAAGAACTAGGGCAAATGGGGCATTAGCAAAAGATCTGCCTTTCTTTCATGCACAAACATCAGATCATTTCCTTTTGTGCCTAAACTTTCTGTCACTCTTCAGGGAAGTAAGACATTATGTTACAATAAAGGGTAGTGTAGGTATAATCAGGGGCACCTCAGACGCAGTTCTGGTAAAGACAATAATAATAATCTATCTCTATCTTTTTCTTTCTCTCTCTCTCAAAAATAAAATGAACTGGTAGATGTAAAGCATTAAGCACTGTATCTGCAATATATGTGTTAACTGATTTTCAGTGTTGCTCCCACAGCGTAGGTCCATAATCATTAAATGCAGTGCATCAGTGAATGAATAGCAGTAGTCTCCACAGAAAGGGAAAAACCGATACATCAAGCAGAGCACAGAGCAAGGATGTCTCTCCACCAGCTCGACCCATATTGAAAGACACTCTCACTTCTTGATCTACAAACTGGATCAAGGAGATACACAGGTGATATAAAAATTTCTGAAGCCATGGCTAGAATTATACAGGAAATAAAACAAACAAGATATCCTTTTTTAATGGTATGCCCTGGGACCTACAGATGGTTACAGATACCATCAGGGACGTTGAACAACTTGTCCATGGTCACAAAGTACACCAGTATCAAAATGGGTTTGGAAAAATTGAAACCGACTCATAGAAACAGAGAACAAACTGATGGCTGTCAGAGGAGAGGAGGCTTGGGGATTGGGTGAAAAAGGTGAAGGAATTAAGAAGTAAAAATTGGTAGTTAGAAAATAGTCATGGGGATGTAAAGTACAGCATAGGGAATACAGCTAATAATATTGTAATAATTAGGTATGGGGCCAGGGGGGATCACTTTGTAAAGTATGTGACTGTCTAACTGCTGTGCTGCACACCTGAAACTAATACCAAATAATATTTTCAAATGAATAGATTTGAAGATACTTCCATCTTCATGTGCTTTCTTTGACCCTCAGTCTCCATCAAAGGTGGGGATTTTTAGAATGTGTCAGTCAAACCTATTAGAACACTGGGTCAGAGAAGTTAAGATTTTTAGAATAAACCTCCCACTCCAACTCCCAGGGCCAGAAAAGGGTCTTAACTTTTCTCTAGCCAGTGCTCCATGTGAGACTCACAGGTATTTTCAGGAAAAGTCACTGCTACAGAGAGTCTCCTTTTTGGTAATGCCCAAAGTCATTTGCATGTTGGAATGATTTGGGTGACAATCTTGGGGACTCAGGTTGCCCTGACCATCTGAGGAATTCCCTGATCCCCTAGAGTCACAACTCAGTCTATGTGTGTTGGAAATCTCTCTTCTCTCTACAAAAGCATAGTTCTCATTCACTCAGAACAAGAGCAAAGGCACTGATGCAGGAGGCAGGGGAGAATCTTGGCATGTCTCAGAAAAAGTCTTCACTTTAAAAGTATTCATTCGCTTATTCAACAGGTGTTTGTTGAATACCTCCCAAGTATTTTACTAAGTGCTGAGAATACAAAAGTGGGGAAAAAAATAAGGATCCTTGCTGTAATGGAGTTGCCACTATAGTCAAAATTCTAGAACTCAGACAATAAACAAATAAGTAAACTATATTGTATTTTAAATGGTGAAAACTGTGACCAAAAGATTACAGGGAGACAGGAGGTGGTGGAAAGAAAAAGGAAATACCATTTTAAATAGGATAGCCAGGGAAGACCTCAAAGATGATGACACTTGAAAGAAAACCTAAAGGGAGTGAGGAAGCATGGCACATGGATATCTAGGCAGACTGGTTCAGGCAGAGCAAGGCACTGAGACAGGAGTGTGTCTGAACACCAGAGAGGAGGCTCCAGTGTAGTCGGAGGGGAGAAAATATTTGCGAGAGTAGTGGGAGATATTGTCAGAGATAATGGATAATGGAAGAAAGAGTCCAAATCCTGGAGGATTTTGGCTTTTATTATGATGAAATTAGAGTCATCAGAAGATTTGGTGATAAGAATCAACCAAAAGGCCCTGGCAGGTTGGCTCAGTGGCAGAGTGTCAGCCTGGCGTGTGGAAGTCCTAAGTTCAATTACCAGTCAAGGCAAACAGCAGAAGTAACTATCTATTTCTCCATCCTTCCCCTTCCCTCTTCTCCCTCTCTCCCACAGCCATAGCTTGAATGGTTGAAGCAAGTTGGCCATGGGCATTGAGTATAGCTCCATGGCCTTACCTCAATTGCTAAAATAGCTCAGTTGCTGAGCAACAGAGCAGACCCAGGTAGGCATGGCATCACCTGATAGGGGGCTTGCCAGTGAATCCTGATAGGGGTGCATGTAGGGGTCTGTTTTTCTGCATTCCCACCTCTCACTTAAGAAAAAATAAAAGAATCAACCAAAAAGGTAAAGAGGTCACTCTAGCTTTTGTGCAGAGAACAGATGAAAGGAGGTGGGGAGGCAATATAGGATCAGGATAATCAATTAATGGGCCAATACAATAAATAGGCCTGCAACCTATGTTGTTTGAGCTTTGACTATTTTTAGCTAACTTCTTAAGATTATCTTGGATTTTACAAGGTGTTCTTAGTCATTAAGAAGCATTTAAATTGGTCATTGAATTAGTCATTGCTCCCACTGTAGACCCATTTCTGCTACTCATGTAGTCAGATCCTGTGGTGGAGGGTACAGTGCTCCTTGTGTTCAGGAAGAATGACAACAGGGGCCTAACTGAAGATTCTCCCCAGAAACTCTAGGGTATCAGAACAAAAGCCTCTGGGGCAATCTGGAAAAATGTAAAAGAATGTTGAAAATGTTCAAGGGGAGAAGAAAATGGCAATGGGGTAGGCGGACATTACAACTCCTACTTCCCAGACCTAAAGTGGATTACAATTTAACTTAGGAACAGTCCTCTTGAAAAACCAACTTTGGCCCTGGCCAGTTGGCTCAGCGGTAGAGCGTCGGCCTGGCGTGCGGGGGACCCGGGTTTGATTCCCGGCCAGGGCACATAGGAGAAGCGCTTATTTGCTTCTCCACCACCCCCCTCCTTCCTCTCTGTCTCTCTTCCCCTCCCGCAGCCAAGGCTCCATTGGAGCAAAGATGGCCCAGGCGCTGGGGATGGTTCCTTGACCTCTGCCCCAGGCGCTACAGTGGCTCTGGTCACAGCAGAGCGACGCCCCGGAGGGGCAGAGCATCGCCCCCTGGTGGGCAGAGCGTGGCCCCTGGTGGGCGTGCCAGGTGGATCCCGGTCGGGCGCATGCGGGAGTCTGTCTGACTGTCTCTCCCCGTTTTCAGCTTCAGAAAAATACAAAAAAAAAAAAAAAAAAAAGAAAAAAAAAAAAAGAAAGAAAAACCAACTTTGGACTAAACTAAGAAGAATCTATAACCAAGCAACACTGAAGGAGCCACACTGAGCAGGTAGGAAAGGCGGAGGCGCGGAAAGGGCTGCCCCGCTCCCAGCAGTGAGTGACAGCCCCAAGGGTCTCTCAAGGTGGTATGAGTTTCCTGGAGAGTTATGGGCCTTCAGCCACAGGACTGGAACCCCAACCTGGAGTTCCAGAGACTAGAGAAGGCGTACAGACAGTATTTAGCTGAAAGAAGAGCTAGGTTACTGTTTGTGAGTGGGAGATAGAACTCTCAGACCCAGGCTCCGTCATAAAGGGATTGCGCAGAAAACCTCATTCACACACAGCCACTTATCGGGGCTTTGGGAGCAAGGAGCACTAAGGGGTCTGGAGTTGCGAGAGGAGAGTGTAATCTCAGAGGTACAGGGAGAGACTGTGGGAGACAGCCACTCTAACCCCTGTGCTGACTCACTCTCCAAATCTAAAGTGGCCATTTTTCCCGGAAGAGGCACCAGCAAAGGGAAGCAATTACCCTGCCCACTGGAGGCTCTCCTACTCTAGTCAGCGCCAAAAGTCGCCTAGAAGCAGGGGGTGCATCAGGCACACAGGTTTTGAGTGCTGAAATTTGGGCTACATGACCACCCCAACCAGCTGAGTACTCTCTGAAGGGCAGTAGGGCCTGGCTGTGGTGGTAGCTGCAGTGCTTGGCCCATGCTGCAGATGGGGGCAGAGCCCAGCGAGGCAGACCATGCTGCAGAAGCGGGGGGTGGAGCCCAGAGAGGACTCCCGTGCACCCACAGGGACGGAATCCTGTGGAGCAAGAAAGCCCCTGTGCTGGCCCAGGGTGGACCCCAGTGAGATGAGGCACCCACTGTGCGCCTGCAGGGGACGGAGCCCAGATAGGCAGCCCATGCACCTGTGAAGGGTGGAGCCCAGCGGCCTGAGCTGTGAAGGAGAGGGGTAGAGCCCTAAGAGGCATCCCCCAAGGCCCTAGGGGAGCCTGGAGAGGCAGCCTGCGCACCCGCAGGGGGCAGAGCCCAGGGAGGTGAGGAGTCCCCCGTGCCCATGGAACAGTCTGAACTGTGACCCATGAGCCCATGCCGGTCCCTGAGTACTTGAGTAGGCAGAGGCAGAGAGGGTCTGGCGGAAAAACCTCACTTCATGAATAGAGAGGCCACACACCCTGGCCAAGAGTGAATAAAAGCCAGCCTAGGAGTGCAGCTGATAGTTACAACGGCATCAGGGCCCAGCAGAGGCATACACTAAATCTGGATAACCTGTAGCTCCAAGAAGGTTGCTAAGGAATAGTCAAAAGCATTGACCACCACTGGTCTGTGCCAGGTTCCAGCCAGGGAGGTCAAGGGCTGGTATATCCAGTGGCCAGATACGAAAAGCATCAGCTCAGGACCTCACAACCATAGTTAGAGTGGTACCTTAAGGAAAGGCTCCTCACACCTGACCCAGATAAGACATAGAAAACTTCACAAACAGGAAAAAGAGTAGTAGCTGCAGACAAGTAGCCCACAGCAGATTACAAACAGCTGAAACCATCCCCAAAAGATTTAGAAATAAAACAGCTGAAAGCTGGAGGCAGACAACACCAACCATATACTCAGCTAGCTACACAAACAACACATCCAAAGGAGCAGTCTATACAGAGACAAAATTGGAAGACAGAGAAGTGCAATTCAAATGAATCAACAACAGAAATCCCCAGAAAAAGAACTGAATAAAATGGAAACAACTAAGATATTGGATGCAGAGTTTAGAATAATGATTGTTAGGATGCTCAAGGGTCTTAGAGCAACAATAGATGGACAAAATGAGCACCCAAACAAAGAGCTGACATAAAAAAGGACACTGAAATCATAAAAAATAATAAGACAGAAATGACAAACACAATTATCAGAAATGAAGACTACACCAGAAGGAATTAAAAGAAGGCTGGATGAAGCAAAGGATTGAATAAGCAATTTAGAGGACAAGATAAGCGAAAGCACGGAAGCAGAAGAGCAAAAAGGAAAGAGGATCAAAAAGACTGAGGAAACTCTAAGAGAACTCTGAGACAACATGAAGAGAAACAACATCTGCATAATAGGGGTTCCTGAAGGAGAAGAGAAAGAATAAGGATAGAGAATCTGATTGAAAAAATCATAGCTGAAAACTTCCCTAAATTGATGAAGAAAAAAGTCACACAAGTTCAAGAAGCACAGAGAGTTCCATTAAGGATGAACCCAAAAAAGCCAACACCAAGACACATCATAGTTAAAATACAAAAATTAAGAGATAAAGAAAGAACACTAAAAGTTGTAAGAGAAAAGCAGTTAATTATCTACAGAGGAGCCCCCATAAGGATGTTATGTGACTTCTCAACAGAAACATTAGAGGCCAGAGGGAATGCCAAGAAATATTCAAAGTAATGCAAAACAAGAGTCTACAACCAAGATTTCTCTATCCAGCAAGGCTATCATTTAAAATGGAAGGAGAAATAAAAAGCTTCCCAGACAACCCCCCCCCCCCAAAAAAAAAAAAAAAACAATACAAGGAATTCATTAAAACCAAACCAATGCTACAAGAAATGTTAACGGGCCTGCTGTAAACAGAACAAAGGGGGTAAAAGCTAGTAAAAGAAGAATGCAGATTTAAGGAATAAACTGGCAATAAACAACTACATATCAACAATAACCTTAAGTGAAAATGGATTAAATGCTCAAATCAAAAGACATAGGGTAGCTGTGTGGATAAGAAAACAAGACCCATACATACGCTGTCTACAAGAGACACCTCAAGACAAAAGATATACATAGACTAAAAGTAAAGGGATGGAAAAAAATATTTCATGCAAATGGAAATGAAAAAAAAGCTGGAATAGCAATACTTAATCAGGCAAAATAGATTTTAAAACAAAGCTATAGTAAGTGATAAAGAAGGTCACTACATAATGATAAAGGGAGCAATCCAACAGGAAAATATAACCATTATAAATATCTATGCACCTAATATAGGAGCACCTAAATACACAAAGCAGATTTTGATGGGCATAAAGGGAGAGATCAACAGCAATACTATTATAGTAGGGGATTTTAATACCCCACTAACATCACTGGATAGATCCTCAAGAAAGAAAATTAACAAAGAAACAGCAGACTTAAAGAACACACTAGATCAACTAGATTTAATAGATATCTTCAGAACCTTTCACCCTAAAGCAGCAGAATATACATTCTTTTCAAGTGTTCATGGTACATTCTCTAGGATAGACCACATGCTACGACACAAGTCTCCACATATTTAAGAAGATTGAAATCATATCAAGCATCTTCTTGGATCACAATGGCATGAAACTAAAAATCAACTACAATAGAAAAACTGAAAAACACTCAAACACTGGAAACTAAATAGCATGTTATTAAATAACAAATGGGTTAACAATGAGATCAAGGAATAAATCAAAAAATTTTTGAAACAAATGAAAACAAACATACAACAATTCAAAATTTATGGGACATAGTAAAAGCAATTCTAAGAGGAAAGTTCATAGCATTACAGGCATACCTTATGAAGCTAGAAAAAGCTCAAATAAACAATTTAACCCTGCATTTAAAAGAACTAGAAAAAGAACAGCAAGTAAAATCCTGAGGAAGTAGAAGGAAGAAAATAATAAAGATCAAAGCGGAAATAAGTGACATAGAGGCTAAAAAAAAAATACAGAGGATCAATGAAACTAAAAGCTGGTTCTATGAAAAGGTAAAAAAATTGATGAACCTTTAACTAGACTCATTAAGAAAAAAGAGAGAGGACTCAAATAAATAAAATTAGAAATGAGAGAGAAGTAACAACTGACACAGCAGAAATACAAAGGATTGTAAGAAAATACTATGAAGAACTGTATGCCATAAAATTAGACAACCTAGATGAAATGAACAAATTTCTTGAAACATATAATCTTTCAAAAATCAATATAGAAGAATCAGAAAACCTAAACAGATAGATTTCAACAAATGAGACTGAAACAGTTATCAAAAAACTCCCAACAAACAAAAGTCCTGGGCGAGATGGCTTCACTGGGAAATTTTACCAAATATTCAAAGAAGAACTAACTCCTATCCTCAAGCTATTTCTTTCTCTTTTTTTTTTTCATTTTTTCTGAAGCTGGAAACAGGGAGAGACAGTCAGACAGACTCCCGCATGCGCCCGACCGGGATCCACCCGGCACGCCCACCAGGGGCGAGCTCTGCCCACCAGGGGGCAATGCTCTGCCCATCCTGGGCGTCGCCATATTGCGACCAGAGCCACTCCAGCGCCTGGGGCAGAGGCCAAGGAGCCATCCCCAGCGCCCGGGCTATCTTTGCTCCAATGGAGCCTTGGCTGTGGGAGGGGAAGAGAGAGACAGAGAGGAAAGGACAGCGGAGGGGTGGAGAAGCAAATGGGTGCTTCTCCTGTGTGCCCTGGCCGGGAATCGAACCCGGGTCCTCCGCACGCTAGGCCGACGCTCTACCGCTGAGCCAACCAGCCAGGGCTAAGCTATTTCAAAAAATTCAAGAGGATGTAAGACTTCCAAACTCCTTTTATGGGACAGGCATAATACTGATTCCAAAACCAGGCAAAGACACTACAAAGAAAGAAAACTATAGATTAATATCCCTGATGAACTTAGATGCTAAAATTCTCAACAAAATATTAGCAAACTGGATCCAGCAATACATGAAAAATATCAAACATCATGATCAAGTGGGATTTATTCTGGGAGACAAGGCTGGTACAATATCTGCAAATCAATCAATGTGATTTAACACTTAAACAAAAAGGAGAAAAACCACATGATAATATCAATAGATGCAGAAAAAGCATTTGATAAAATCCACCACCCATTTATGATCAAAACTCTCAGCAAAGTGGGGAAAAGGGATCATAGCTCAGCATGATAAAGGCCATCTATTATAAACCCAAAGCCAATATCATTATCAATGGGCAAAAATGAAAAGAAATCCCCTTAAGATCAGAAATAAGGCAGGGGTGCCCCTTTTCACCACTCTTATTCAACATAGTTCTGGAAGTCCTAGCCACAGCAATCAGACAAGAAGAAGAGATAAAAGACATCCAAATTGGAATAGAAGAAGTAAAACTATCATTATTTGCTGATGACATAATACTATACATAGAAAACCCTAAAGTCGCAGTCAAAAAACTACTGAACCTGATAAATGAATTCAGTAAGGTGGCAGAATATAAAATCAATATTCAGAAATCAGTGGCATTTTTATACACCAACAATGAACTGTCTGAAAGAGAAATTAAGAAAACAATCCCCTTAACTATTAACAAAAAAAATAAAGTTCCTAACAGTAAATTTAACCAAAGCGGTTAAAGACTTGTACTTGAAAAATTATAAAATATTGTTAAAGGAAATCAAGGAAGATACAAACAAGTGGAAGCATATACCGTGTTCATGTATAGGAATAATAAACATCATTAAAATGGCTATATTACCGAAAGCAATCTATAAATTCAATACAGTTCCTATTAAAATACCAATGACATACTTCAAAGATATAGAACAAATATTCCAAAAATTTATATGGGACCAAAAAAGAACACGAATAGCCTCAGCAACCATAAGAAAGAAGAATAAAGTGAGGGGTATCACACTTCCTGATATCAAGTTATACTACAAGGCCATCATACTCCAAACAGCTTGGTACTGGCATAAGAACAGGCATACAGATCAATGGAACAGAACTGAAGAAACCCACACCTATATGGACAATTGATATTTGACAAAGGATGTAAGAGCATACAATGGGTAAAGACAGTCTCTAACAAATGGTGTTGGGAAAATTGGACAGGTACTTGTAAAAATATGAAACTGGATCACCAACTTACACCATTCACAAAAATAAACTCAAAATGGCTAAAAGTCTTAAAATGTAAGTTGTGAAACAATAAGCATCTTGGAAGAAAACATAGACAGTAAACTCTCTGATATCTCTTGTAGCAATATTTTTGCAAATTTATCTCCAGGGGCAAGTGAAATAAAGGACAGGATGAACAAATGAAATTATATGAAACTAAATAGCTTTTGCACAGCAAAAGACACCATTAACAAAATAAAAAGACAACCCACACAATGGGAGAATATATTCGCCAAAACATCTGATAAGAGGTTAATAACCAAAATTTATAAATAACTTGTAAAACTCAACATCAGGAAGATAGACAATCCAATCAAAAGTGGACAATGGAAATGAATAGATACTTCTCCAAAGAGGACATACAGATGGCCAATAGGCAGATGAAAATATGTTCAACATCACTAATCATTACAGAAATGCAAATTAAAACCACAATGAGATACCATCTCATACCTGTCAAAATGGCGCTCATCAACAAAACAACACATAATAAGTGCTGGAGAAGGTGCAGAGAGAAAGGAACACTCTTGCACTGCTGGTGGGAATGCAGACTGGTGCAGCCACTGTGGAAAACTGTATGAAGATTACTCAAAAAATTCAAATGAAACTGCCCTTTGACCCAGCTATCCCACTTTTAGGAATACATCCCATGAATACCAAATCACTGATTCAAAAGAAGGAATGCACTGCCATGTTTATTGCAGCATTGTTTACAACAGTCAAGATCTGGAAACAGCCCAAGTGTCCATCAGTGGACGAGTGGATTAAAAAGCAGTGGTACATATACACAATGGAATACTATGCAGCCATGAGAAAGAAGGAAATCTTACCTTTCACTACAACATGAATGGACCTGGAAACTATTATGCTAAGTGAAATAAGCCAGGCAGAGAAAGAAAAATACCATATGAACTCACTCATTTGAGGAATCCAATGAACAATGTGAACTGAGCAATGGAACACAGGCAGAGGCGGCATCAAAGGGACCAGAGGGAAAGTGGTCAGAGGGAAAGGGGATGAGAGGACGGGATCAGAACAAGGAAAGAGATTAATGAAATTATATATACATAACACAGCATTATAGAGAACAGGAAAGCAAATCCTGTTTGGGAGGCATTCGCGGATGGGGACTAGGGGGATGTTGAGGGAAACATGGGGGTGGGGGGGATGTATTCGGTGGGACACTTGAATCTATGTAAACACAATAAATTTAAATAAATAGGAAAAAAAATGTTCATCAGGAAGCCTTTCCCCCACACCACACATCCATTGCAAGTTTCTCTCTCTTGGGTCACTGACAGAGAAGAAGTGAATGCTTCCTCAGCCTCCAGGTGCTTCTACACATCTTGGGGAAGAGAGTCCAAGTAGGAGGTTGAATTTTGTGTAACTGCTGCTTTTGTAGGTCAAAAAATGGAGAACTATCAGCAATTTCATAGAGTTTAACCTATTTCATGGCTCAGAGTCAGTGTGAGCTGATCTTGCTGCTGCCCTAGATGTCCTAAGTAAATGCCTTCTGATTTAGCATATGAAAACTCATTCCAAAATAAAATACAAACCTGAATGACTCAGGGTCTCCAAGGATGCTGACAACGCCTGTACTGCAGCAGTGGGACCCAGAGCAGGGGAGCAGGCCGCTGGGGACCTCTGGGCTCAGCACTGGACAGTGACAATATAGGAAGAAGAGGTGTGAGATGAAGGAAATCACTCAAGGGTAAAACTGATAAGGGAATGGGGATGAAAAGGTGACATAAGTAGTTGATTTATTTAAAAATATATAAATTCCAGAGGAAAAAATGAAAATAACTCTGACATTGAGTTTAGTATAACCCTGAAACCAATATCTGATAAAGACACACAAAAGAAGCAAGCACCTCCATAAAAACACTAACAAGCAAGCAAACAAAATTGGAGGCCAATTCTTACATAAATATAGTTGGAAAAAAGCCTATGTTATAACAAATAAAATCTATCAGCATTATTAAGACAGCTTGACCAAGTAGGATTTATTCTAAGAGATACAAATGTTTTAGAATTAGTAATTCAAATTGATGGATTAAAGAAGAAAAATCGTGCAAACATCTCCACAGAAAAGATAGTAGATAAAATTTGACATCCATTTCTAACAAAATAATAAGGTAACACTAAGATCATTATCATTAAATTCAAGATCAGGACAAGAATCCCTGCTAGCACTCCTATTAATTCAGCAGTTCTAGCCAATGCCATAAAATAGGAAAAAATGTATAAAAGCTAAAATTATTACAATAAAGGAGCAAAAATATGATTGTGAATGGAAGGTATAATTGTATATAAACCAAGTGAATAACTAGTGGAACTAATGAAACAAGTAGCTAATTATAAGCATGTAAAAATAAAGAACTACAGATCACAAATCAAAAGATAACCCAATAAAAATGGGCAAAAGCTAAAACATAAATTTTATATAAAAAGATATATGGCCTGATCGGTGGTGGCACAGTGGATAGAGCATCAACCTGGGGCAATGAGGTCCCAGGTTCTAAACCCTGAGGTCACCAATGTGAGCATGGGATCACTGACATGATCCCATGGTTGCTGGCTTGAGCAAGGTGTCATTGGTTTGGCTGGAGGCTCTCAGTCAAGCCATGTATGAGAAACAATCAATGGACAATTTTTTTCTTCTTTTCCAAGTGAAAGGAGGGGAGATAGAGAGACAGACTTCTGCATGCACCCTAACTGGGATCTACCTGGCAACCCCCTCTGGGGCCAATGTTCTGCCCATCTGGGGCCATGCTCACAACCAAGCTATTTTTAGTGCCTGAGGCAGAGGCTTCACAGAGCCATCCTTAGTGCCTGGTTTGATGCACTGGAACCATTTGAGCCACTGGCTGCAGAAGGGGAAGAGAGAGAAAGAACGGAAAAGGGGAGGAGGTAGAGAAGCAGAGAGTCACTTTTCCTGTGTGCCCTGACTGGGAATCGAACCTGGGACATTCACACACAGGGCAAATGCTCTACCATTGATCCAGCCAGCCAGAGCAATCAATGAACAATTAAAGTGCTGCACCTATGAGTTTATGCTTCTCATCTCTCTTCTTGTCTCTTGCTTAAAAAAATAAGATATATGACAAGCAGGAAAAGGTGCTCGACATCAGGAGTCACAAAGGAAAACCACAATAGAATGCCATCACTAGAATAGCTAAAAGAAAAAGACAACACCACCAAATACTGGTAATGATATGAGCAACTAGAACTCAAATGCTCTGCTGGTCAGAATGTAAAATAGTACAACCACTTTGAAAAACTATTTATATTTTCTATAAACATATATCTACTCTATGACCAAGGAATTTCACTCCTAGGAAGTTAGCCAAGAGATATAAAAAAACATATGTCTGCTCATGGACTTATATAAGAATGTTCATAACAGCTGTATTCTTATCAGTCAAAAACAAAAACAAACAATGAAAACTAAAACCCAAAACTAGAAAAAACCCATTTGTCCAAAAGCAAGGAAGAAGGGTAAACAAATTCTGGTGTACTCACACAATGTAACATTACTCAGTACAACAGGGAACAAACTATGAATATACTCCACATCATGGATGAGTATCAAAACTTATGTTGAGTAAAAGAATTTCCCCCAACACAAAAGTATAAAGTACAAGAACAGGAAGTCATGGTAACAGAAGTCAGAAATTGGCTGATGTTGGGATAGCAGTGGAGGGACTGACTGGAACAGAACATAATGAAATTTGCTGGGAGGATGGAAATGCTTTATGACCTCGTTTTGGGTGATGGTGATAAGGGTGAACACAAATGCCAAAACTCATCACACTGAGCTCTTAGATCTATGCAGTTCATTAAATGTAAATGTCTTAATTTAAAAACAGTCTTTTCTATGTATACCAATGAATAAAACTGATTTAAAAAATAAAAAATAACCCATTTTCAATGGCAGCAAATATATAAAGTGCACAAGAAAAGTCTTAAAAGAAAATGTAATAAATCCATATAAAAATTTTTACAAAATGTTATTAAATGACTTAAAAAAAACTGGGGTAAATGGGGATAGTCTATGTTCCCAGATAGGAATATTTAATATTGTAAAGATAGTCATTCATACCAAAGTTGTATTAAAATATAAGAAAATCCTAGCATAATGTCACAATCCATTTTTAAACATCTTTTCAAAATGATATAAAGGTTTTACTTGCAAGATTAAATGAATAAAACAACCAATTTTTTATCATTTATAAAAATAAGATGGGAAATTTTTTTTACTAGATAATAAAATGTATTTTAAAAAGGCTGTAATTTTAATACCAGCATATTTCCACCAGCAAAGTGAGGAAAAATAGAAGAAAAACACATTAAGTACAAAAATAGACCAAAGCATACAGTCAGTCCCCTTACTTTGGTACATAATTATCTCATAAAAACATACAGAATACAAATGTGTAAAACAGAAAAACACACTTAGATATTATAAAGAGATTTCTATTTTCTAAGAACTAAAAATCTTATTAAAATCCTAATCACACAAGTTTTAAATATGTGCCCAACATTTGCTTTTATTCACAATAAATCCTAGAATTAACAGGTTAAGTGAAAGATCACATCTGTATGAGGATAACACTAAACTTCTTTCCAGTTCAAATTATTTCCATATTTATCCCAATTTTATTAATTTTTCGATGTTTACACTTTATGATTCATATCAGCACTTTTCAAGTTCCATCGTGTGTGTATGTGCGTGTGTGTGTGTGTGTGTGTGTGTGTGAGTTTTTTAAATTGCCTTGCTGAGATATCATTTACATCACATAAAATTCACCTGGTTTAAGTGTAAAATTCAATGAGCTGTACTACACTTACAGAATTGTACAACCATCACCACAATCTAACTTCAGAATATTTCCATCACCCTAAAAAGAAGCCTCATGTCCATTTATACTATAGCCAACCTCCATTCCCACCCCCAGTCCTAGACAACCACTAGTCTGCTTTGAATCTCTATAGATTTGCCTTTTCTGGAATTCTACATAATGGGCTCATACAATATGTATTTTATTGTGCCTGGCTTCAAAATAAGCACAGAATGACATACAATTTTTTATCAGTTATATAAATACTACCAATCAAATGAAGATGAAGAATTTGCTAAAACTGGTGCATTTTAGCAACACCAGTTGAAACAGATTTCAAAATCTTTATCAGCTGATGCATCAAATGTCAAAACTGGGTTATAAAAGGTGGTTTAGTGATGACGTATAAGGCTCACTCGTGCAAACTGTACAAAAGTTTTAAATGAGCATTTGTAATATGACAATATTGGTAGTTTTAAAATGCTGGTTTTTCAGATGGCGTTGCTATAACTGATCAGTTGGAGAAATTAGTTAAGTTCACTAGTATAGATATACACCAAATTCATTCCAGCTGAATTCAGACTCTGAAATCAGAGCACCCGGATTTGATTCCAGGCTCTGACCCTCTCTCTGTGACCTTAAGCAAGTCAGTTCACCTTTTGTGTCTCAGTTTCTTCACCTGTGAAATGACTTATACGGGTATCATGTGCCTGATAGAGTTTTTGTGATGAATAAAGAAGATAACATATACAAAAAATTGTTAGAACAGGGTCTGACAAATGGGTAAGTACTTAGTAAGTGTTACTTCTTGATGTTGTTTTTGTGGTTAATACAGGTGATTTTTTTAAATCTCAGGAGAGAGGGTGGAGGTGGGAGTGGCTTTCTAAGCACAACTCCAAAGGCAGAATCTCCAATGATAGAATATCGTGTATGTGACCATGTAAGCATTTCCAATGTCAAAAAGCAAAGAAAGGCTAATAATTTTAACTTCAAAAAGACTTTTAAAAATTCTAAGAAAAAAGTAAACCCTACTACAAAAACAAATTAAAGAAAGAAACAGACAAGTCACCAAAGAAAAATGAATGGCAATACACACAGAAAAAGGTATTTCAATTAGTGTTATAAGAAAGACAAATCATGTCAAAATCATCATGCAATATTTTGTTTGCCTATTAGATTAGAAAAAAATAAAATCATGGTAAGAAGAACAAGAAAACTTGGGAGGTCTGCAATAACCAAAACAATAACTACAACTATTACAAAAATAAAAAATTAAAACAGGAATGAAGTCCCCTGAAAATGAAAGTAAAGAGAAACAGTGAGAACCAGGAGCCAATGAAAACGATTGGTAAGAATACTCTGTGAAGAAAGTTTAATTAGCCATTCATTCATTTATTTAAAAAAAAATTATTGTCACCCACAGGCATAGCACAAGGTGCTAGAGTTTGGGGTGAGCAAAGGTGAATGGAAGAGTCTCCATCCTTGTGGAGTCTCAATGCAGTTTACTCAGAAGTGCAAATGAAATACAACCTACAGTTAAACAACGCTAACATTACCTTAACATGATAAACTATAAAGCCTTAAAAATATTTTTAGTCTTACAAAAACAAAAAATGAGAAAATGTAGTTTTTTTTTCATTTTTGGCTGAGAAAAAATATAAAAAATGCTTTTCTCCACAAATTGGGAAGAGACTAAAAGGTGTACTTTTTAGACCGGAGTCCCTATTTTCCTGACAAGTCTTCTGCTCCCATTCTCCCACTTCCATCTCATGAGTTTCTTCAGTGATTTTTCTCCTCACAGTCACGAAGACAAAATGTATATACTCCATTATCTTAGCTTTCCATTTCATCAGCCTCCCTGTTATTGGAGAGTCTCACTGCCCAAGGCAGTGAAGGTAGGACAAGGGTAGAAGTCTAGAAAGAGGGAGCTTGGGTGCCCAAGAAACGTGCTCATTATCTGAGACCTCAGGACACAAAACAAAAAACTCTTAGCAATCCAAAATAAATAAATAAATAAATAACTTGTTCTGGGAGGCAAGTTGTCATTGTCTGCCTAGAAGGTTCAGTTTGGGACAGAATCTTTTTCTTCCCTTTCTCCTTCTAGCATTATTAGCATTCTTATCCATCTGTCACAGCTGCAGAGTTCCCCAGCCATGAAGGAATCTGACCACAAATTCTATTTTAGACCTAATGCCTTCTTACATTTAACAGAAAGAAATGTTACCACTGAAGACAACTAACTGTGTTCACACATGTAAGAGTTTTCAGCTGGCTCACAAAGGATCTTCCTCATACATATGAACTGCAGAAAGTCCAGTCAAAGGATGGCAGAGAATATCCAACAAATCAGTAAAAAACCAGAAAAGATAATTTTTGCCTTTGCCACACTCTTCTAATTTTTCAAATTAAAGTGTCTAACAGATCTGGAGTTCAATTCAGCTCTGATGAATGAGTTTGGGCAGCTTAAACATTTTTTCCACATCTGTAGAGTGAGGGTAATAGCATTTACGGTTTATTATTATTAATAATACATTGTTGCTATTATTATTGTAAACAGTTATTTGTTCGATCAATTCAGAATAAGAAAAATAAAAGTTTTTATTTTACCTTCACTTAATTCATCTTTGCTGCTCTTTCTTTCTTTAGGTTGATCTAAGTTTCTGCCATATTATTTTACTTCTCACTAAAAAATTTCTTTTCATATTTTTTTTGCATGGCAGTGTTCTGACAAAAAATTCCATCAATTTTTGTGTGAGGAAGTCTTTATTTCTCCTTCATTTTTATAGGATTATTTCACAGGGTATGAAATTCTAGCCTGGTGTTTTTTCCTCTTGACTCTTTTAAATACTTCACTGTCTCCTTGCTTGCATGCTTTCTTTAAAAAAGTCAGATGTAATTCTTAGATTTGTTACTGTATAGATTAGGTGTTTTTTCCCTATGGCCTCTAAGGATTTTTTCTTTACCTTTGATTTTCTGTCATTTGAAAATGATACGCACAGGTGTAGTTGTTCTGGTACTTATCCTGCTTGGTGTTCTCTGAGATTCATGGATCTGTGGCTTGGTATATAAAACTAATTTGGGGTAAATTATCAGTTATTATTGTTTCAAATAATTCTTCTGTTCCTTTCTTCTCCTCCTGATATTCCTAATTACACATATGCTATGCCTTTTGTAATTGTCTCACATTCCTTAGATAATTTGTTCTGGGATTTTTTATGTTAATCAGTCTTTGTTCTTTTTGTTCTTCAGTTTTGGAGCTTTCTATTGAGATATCCTCAAGCTCAGAATTTTTTCCTCAGCTATGTCCAGTCTATTCCTAAGTCCATCAAAGGCATTCTTTATTTCTGCTAGTGTTTATCTTTAGCATTTCTTTTTGGTTCTTCCTTAGGATTTCTATCTCAGGTTATATCTTGATTTTGTTAGGCTCCTACCAAGATGCTTATTAGAAAAAGATGAAGGAGTATATTTGGAGTCTCTGGTTATCCATTTATCCAAAAATTATTCTATCAGGGTTTACTTCTCACTGTTTTTCTATCTTTATGACAAGCTCAGAGAAGTTGAAGTCCAATTATGACTGGTTCATCTGTATTACCTTGCTTGGGGAGACAAAGTTTATCAATACCAATAACTTAGAACATTTTTATTACTGGGTCCTGAACCAGTGTGAACTTAATATTATTTTTGTCTTATGCTATTGTCTGTATCTTGTACCTTCAAACAACTAAACACTGGCTCCTCTTTCTTAATCTCTCAAAGTAATACTATACCAATACAAACTTTGAGAATTTCCTTACATACCTTACAATGTCTTTTCCTCATAACAGTCTGAGGGTTATTTATTTTTATTTTTTTGTGTGTGACAGAGAGAGAGAGAGAGAGAGAGAGAGAGACAGAGAGAGGAACAGACAGAGTGGAAGGGAGGGAGATGAGAAACATCAATTCTTTGTTGTGGCACCTTGGTTTCTCAGTGATTGCTTTCTCATATGTGCCTTGACGGGGGGCTACAGCAGACCAAGTGACCCCTTGCTCAAGCCAGCGACCTTGGGTTTAAGCTGGTGAGCTTTGCTCAAACCAGATGAACCTGCATTCAAACTGGCGACCTTGGGGTCTCAAACCTGGGTCCTCTGTGTCCCAGTCCAATGCTCTATCCATTGCGCCACCACCTGGTCAGACTGAGGGTTATTTTTATTTTTTATTTTTTTCTTTTCTGAAGCTGGAAATGGGGAGAGACAGTCAGACAGACTCCCGCATGCGCCCGACCGGGATCCACCCGGCACGCCCATCAGGGGCTATGCTCTGCCCACCAGGGGGCGATGCTCTGCCCCTCCGGGGCATCGCTCTGCCGTGACCAGAGCCACTCTAGTGCCTGGGGCAGAGGCCAAGGAGCCATCCTCAGCGCCCAGGCCATCTTTTTGCTCCAATGGAGCCTCGGCTGCGGGAGGGGAAGAGTGAGACAGAGAGGAAGGAGGGGGGGGTGGAGAAGCAAATGGGTGCTTCTCCTATGTGTCCTGGCCGGGAATCGAACCCAGGTCCCCCGCACGCCAGGCCGACGCTCTACCGCTGAGCCAACCGGCCAGGGCGAGGGTTATTTTTTAAATGCAAATAATTTCATGTCACTCTCTTTCTCAAATTCCTTCAGTAGGTTTGCAATGTTGTTTAGGGAGGAAAAAAATCCCAAATAGTTAATATGGCTTGTTTTTCATCATGATACTGTGTGTGTGTGTGTGTGTGTGTGTGTGTGTGTGTGTATGATAGAGAGAAAGGGAGAGAGATGAGAAGCATCAATTCATAACCAACTCATAGTTGCATCACTTTCGTTGTTCATTGATTGCTTCCCATGTGTCTTGACTGGGGGCTTCCACTGAGCCAGTGACTCTAGCTTAAGCCAGTGACTTTAGGCTCAAGCCAGTGACCTTGGGCTTCTAGTCAGCAAACTTTGGGTTCAAGTCAGCGAACATGAAATTATGTCTATGATCCCACACTTAAGCTGGTGACCCCATGCTGAAACTGGTAAACCTGTGCTCAAGTTGGATGAGCCCAAGTTGGTGTTTTTGGGGTTTTGAACCTGAATCCTCAGCATCCCAGGTCAACACTCTATCCATTGCACCATCACCAGTCAGGCTCATCATAAAACATTTTTCCACAACTTCTCTTTAGTGCTTTTCTTTAGGTTATCTTTTAGTAACACTAATTCTCTAGAAAAATGTTCTTTGACTCCTCAGGCCAAGTATGGAGCATTTGTGACAGATTTTTGGAGTATCTGACATATTTTCTTGACCACTTCTCATAATTTTAATTAAATAATATTTCTTTTAATTATTTATTGAATATCTGCCACCACTCCCAGTTGAAACACCATGAAGATATACACTATGGAATACTACTCAGCCATAAGAAACGATGACATCAGATCATTTACAGCAAAATGGTGGGATCTTGATAACATTATAAGGAGTGAAATAAGTAAATCAGAAAAAAACAAGAACTACATGATTCCATACATTGGTGGAACATAAAAATGAGACTAAGAGACATGGACAAGAGTGTGGTGGTTACCAGGGGTGGGGGGAGGGAGGACAGGGGGAGAGTTAGGGGGAGGGGGAGGGGCACAGAGAACTAGATAGAGGGTGGCGAAGGACAATCTGACTTTGGGCGAGGGGTATGCAACATAATTTAATGACAAAATAACCTAGACATGTTTTCTTTGAATATATGTACCCTGATTTATTAATGTCATCCCATTACCATTAATAAAAATTTATTAAAAAAAATAAAAAAAAATAAATAAAACTTTTTGAAGAACTGCCAAAAAAAAAAAAAAAGAAACACCATGAAGACAGAAACCTTAGGACATAGCAGCAAAGTCCCTGTCACACAGCACCAATCAACATGGGATTGTGAGATGCATGAATTAGCATCTTTTAATGTCATAACTAGAAAAAATAAAGTAAAAATAATTATTCTCCAAATACCAGAACCTCAATGTGTAGCTTCAATTATAATTGAACACTGGGGAACAATTTTTTTTTCATTTTCTGCTGCATGAGGTTTTAGAACTGTTTCTATATATTTCTGCATTGCTGATTCCAAATATGAAATCCATTTTTTGATGCATGCTCTAGTTTTTATGCAATTTTAATTTATTTTTGTTACAGTTAATGGCATGCATTGGTTTTTAAATTGGAGTTAAAGGGCAATGACTCTTGGATTGAACATAACCACAAAGCAATTAATGTTTTGTAAATATCATTTTTACATAATTAGTTGTTGTTTACAATTACATTAGTAGTTGTTTTTAAATGTAAAAAATTATTATCTGATAAAAACACCCTCTTATTTTGTTTTAAGATTGAATCATGGCTTCTTCGAGTAGGCATAAATGTAAGAATAGTCTGACACCTTCTGTTATATATGTGGCTGTTACACACTTCAACGTCAAAGGTGCAATATTTCATCATTTGTGACACGTGCATATATTGCCTATTTTCAAGTTCCCCTTGGCGATCAAGACAAGAATTGGGTTCCTCATATTGTGTGTCATAATTGTGAGGAAATGCTTCGTGACTGGACAAAAGGAAAACACAAAGGAATGCCTTTTGGTATTCCCATGGTTTGGCATGAACCTAAGAACCACAGCAGTGACTGTTATTTCTATCTGATCCATACAAAGGGCATCGGCAAGAAAAAATGGCATATGATAGCATATCCTAATATTCCTTCAGCAATACGACCTATCCCACACTCTGAGACACTCCCTGTTCCAGTTTTCAATGGTTTTATTTCTCCTAAGGACAAAGAAAGTGAACATGTGATCAAGCGTATTTTGGTAAGATGCATGAGGAAATGGTTGTAGAATCTGAAGGGTCTTCCTCTGATGCCAAGCAGTCATTAACCCCTCAGCAGTTTAGCCAACCCGAATTGAATGACTTAGTAAGAGATTTGGGCCTATCAAAGAAAGCAGCTGAGTTATTAGCCTCTGGGCTTCAAGAATAGAATGTACTTCACTGGTCAGCTAAATTATCCCATTTTAGGAAGCATGAACAAATTTTTGTGGACCTTTTTTTTTTAACACAAACACTTTGTTTACTGTCATGATCTCAGTAGTCTTCTCAGCCAGCTAGGTGTTATCACTTACAGTCCAACAGAATGGCGGCTATTTCTTGACAACTCTAAACGGAGTCTGAAATGTGTTCTCCTACACAATGGTAATGTTTATGCAGCGGTTCCAATTGGTTATTCAACTCATCTGCGAGAAGATTATAATAACATAAAAATTGTCCTTGACTTTCTTTAGCATGAGGAGCATAACTGGATCTTTTGTGTTGATCTTAAAATGGTAAATTTCCTGCTAGGACAGCAGAGAGGTTTCACCAAGTATCCTTACTTTCTGTGTTTGTGGGACAGCTGAGCTCGGGAGAAACACTGGACACAGAAGGAGAGGCTGAAACGTGAAGCTCTGGAAGTAGGGATGCAAAATATTGTGAATGAACCTGTAGTTTATTGAGACAGGATCATTTTCCCCCCACTTCACATCAAACTTGGCTTAATAAAGTAGTTTGTTCAGGCTTTGAATAGAGATAGTGAATGCTTTCAACATATTATTTCTGCTTTTCCTGTCTTGTCTTTTGAGAAGAAAAAAGCAGGTGTATTTGATGGACCTCAAATTCAAATCCTCATACGTGACAAAAAATTTGCCAGGAAGATGAGTAAGGAGGAGAAAGCAGCATGGCAGTCTTTTGTGGCAGTTACAAAGAACTTCCTTGGCAACAAAAAAGCAGAAAACTATGAACTTCTGGTTCAAAGGATGCTGTTGGCTTTCCGCAACATTGGATGTAACATGAGCGTTAAGATTCACTTCCTGAACAGTTATCTTGATAAGTTTCCCGAAAATCTTGGAGCTGTTAGTGATGAGCAGACTATTGCCAGAGCATCAAACGAGATTGTCCTCAACAAGTACACAAACGCAAGAGCTACAAACACAAATTTTTGCCTGAATAGAATTTAAATAAGTTTTGCGCAAATTTTATGATTAAAATAAGTGTTTTAATATGTTCTATTTCAAAATTGTAGACAAATTGTGATGCAATCATATCTTTTAGTGTATTAGTGTATTTATTGCATTATATAAATTATTATACTTTCACAAAGATGATGCCCAAGAAGACATTCTACTTCATTTTGTTAAACTAAATGTTGAAAATTTTACAATAAGATGAAAACCTAAAATCTTAAATTGCAATAAACCTGTAGCTTACAGAGAAAAACTAATGTCAGAATTGAGATTAGCACACTCAAATTAGGTAAGAACTAGTGTTTTTGTGGATGCAACAAAAATTTTGTTCTCCAGTGTTACTGATGATCACAATTACTTTTAATTGCATCTGCTATAAAATGTGAGTTGTCTCTAATGAGCTCACTTCACAAGGTTCAGAAAGTGGTTTTTCTTACTATCTGAAATGCTCTCAAGTCAGTTTTTTTTTTTAATTTTTCCATTGATTTGAAAGAAAGAAGAAAGGAGGAGGAAATGGTGGGGGGCAGAGGAAGGGAGAGAGAGAGAAGCATCAACTCGCTCTTCCACTTAATTGTTCCATTTAGTTGTTCATTCATTGATTGCTTCTCATATGTGCCCTGACTGGGGATCAAACCCATGACCTTGGTGTGCTGGTATGATGCTCTATTCACTGAACCACCTAGCCAGAGTCCCAAGTCAGAGATTTGAGTAAATCACAAGGGAAAGGAGCATTTGTGGAGTAGAGAGGGGTGATGTGCAGCAGGACAGCCTCTACCTCTGTTTTCCTCCCTGGGAGGCCTGCATCACACAGAGTCTAAGTCCTATTGGGAAGAGAGGAGAGAAGGACCAGAAGAGGCAAAACCCCAACACTAGGCCAGGGTTGCTTAGGCTACACCCTTGACACTAACTGTTCACAATTTACACCATTAAAATATAGAAGTAGCCCCTTCTGCCAAAAAAGGCTCTAGATGCTGAGTGTCAGAGTTGCAAAAAAGTTGTTAAATTTTACAGACGAGAAAGATGACTCAAGTTTGAAGATGCAAACAGTAGACTCACCAAACATTTCAGGCTTTCCTTCTGTGCTACAACTGCAACTGGGATCCAGACAATTAGTCTCTTCAAACTGCTTCTTCCATCCTTTGACAAACTCGCTGTTATTTGTTGACTTTAACCACAGTGACCAATCCCAGTTCCTGGACAGGCTCAAACACACTATCAGTGATCTCAGCCTAGACCTGAGATAGCTAATGAGCATACGAGAAACTATCATTCTACTGGAGTGATTTAGGTTTGATTTTCAAATAAATTCAAGGAAAAGGCAATCAGGTTCAGATAAGGAACATTTTATGAGCTCCTATTTTTATAGGGCCCTGGGCCAGGCTCACCGTGGCAGACGCAAATCAATAAGGAAAAGAATGGGTCCCTAAGGAGCTCTGGAGGAGAGAAGACACAGCATGAGAAACACAAACAGCACAACTGTAAACCAGTTCTGAGAATCCTAGAATTCCAATCCCAGCTCCAGGTGACACAGACAAATTGTAGCAAACACTGATAAGGCTCCTCTCCTCTGTGTATCGTTTGATCAGATGTTCTTTAAGGTCAATCCCATCAGTTTCACTGCTCTCTCCCAGTCTTTAACTCAGCAAGAGCATCAAAGAGATGGCCCAAGGCAGAGGCTGAGTATCTGTCCGGTCACCTCATCAATGGATCAGACAATAACCTCCCACAGTAGCAGTGCACAGAAGATGGCGGGGTATAACCTGCATCAGATGGATGATTCTATTCATGCTGGCTAAGGAGGGTAGGGAATAATTTAAGGGAAAGGCGGAATTTGAGTTGAGGCCAGAAAAATCCACAGAAGAGATAGGAGAGGAAGAGTGGAAATTAACACTTTTCTAGTATTTTCTGTGTGGCAAACACAGAAAGCCGTATCTGTAGTGTACACTGGGCAAACCAGTCAGGTGATGACGTCACGCTGGATGTGAGGGGGTCCCGTCTCGCCTCCCAGAAAGCTGAGGGAAATCATATCTCAGCACACCTGTAAGCCATCTGTGGCACACCTGTGTCCTGCAGCACCCCAGCTGGGAAGCTCAGCTTCAGGAGTCAGGTGGCAGGAAAGAGCAAGTGGCCTCATTCAGGTTTCAGGTAGGGGCAGATGTGGAAGTGCTATGTGAGAGGAGTAGCTGGGAGAAAGCCTGTTTTTTGTTTTATCTTGGTAGGGACTTTGAAATAAACCTCACAACAACTGTATAGGTTGATACAAGTATTAATATATTGTCCATGTGAGAAAACTGAGGCAGAGAGAGCAATGGAGGGGCAGGCTGGGAGAATGTTCTCAAGCATCAATGTCGTCACTGTGGGGGGAAGGTGACAGCGACCAGTGAGGTGATGGATATATATTCACTGCCCCTGCATGCCAACGGCCAGCACCGCCACCTCTGAGAACAAATTGTAAAGCATCACAGTGGGCCCAGCACCTAAGCAGTTTTTTGCCAAGAAAAAGAAGTGTTTTGCTGGGGGAAGAAAAAAGGAGAACAGGTGAAAACACCAATCGGCGGAGGGCATGGGAAGCAGGGCCTTCCTTGAATTACTCAACTCACTCAAAAGCTTTTCTGAACTGAGGAAGGGGTCATGTGTCTGATTAGAGAAAGTCCAAGCCTCTGGAGTTGGAGTCCAACAGGAAAGCATCCCGCAGGGTGTGCTGCCCCACTCAGGCTTGTGGGGCGAGTGGGGGTAGTTGACTGGGGAAGAGGACACATTGGTCCTTCTGCAGTCTGGACTATCAGACTCACCAAGGTCTGGGGGCGTGCACGTTTGCAAACTGGCGGCCTGCTCAAAAATGGTCTACAGCTATGTTCTGTAATTTGTCACAGAGCAATGGAAAGTCAACAGAGTGTTTTAAGCAAGACAGTGACGTGTTTTTTACGTGGCTCACTATGGCTACAGAGTATGTAACGCACTAGAAAGGAGACAAGAAGGTGACTTAATCAGGATTGTCTAAGAGGGTTCATGTATCCCAGAGATGTGCGGTATGGTGCTCTGAAGTAGGGGAAGGAAACAACAAAAAAAATCTCTTTACCTTTATTTATCTTAAAAATAAGCTCTACTCATACTTAATATATATAAAGATGGGCATAAGCAGCCTCAGTCAATCCTACCCAAAAACATTATTTGAAATGTAGATTTTTTATTTACTACTGTTAATGATTCTTGGTCTATGTTGTTACTTGAGATATTTTCTAATGACAGTATAAAGCCATTATAATCAACACGATACATAGTTAAAATTAGCATACATAGTGCATGCTAATTATTTTTTTGTGTGTGACAAAAACAGGGAGAGACAGAGAGAGGGACAGATAGAGACAGACAGGAAAGGAGAGAGATGAGAAACATCAATTCTTCATTGCAGCACCTTAGTTGTTCACTGATTGCTTTCTCATATGTGCCTTGACTGGGGCACTTCAGCAGACCGAGTGATCCCTTGCTCAAGCCAGTGACCTTGGGCTCAAGCTGGTGAGCCTTGCTCAAACTAGATGAACCCGCACTCAAGCTGGCGACCTCAGGGTTTCGAACCTGGATCCTCCGGGTCCCAGCCCGATGCTCTATCCACTGCGCCACTGCCTGGTCAGGCAATTTATTTTTATTTATTTATTTTTCATTAATAGAAATGCACTGTATCAATCTGGGTCCAAACAGGAAAGAGAACCCATCCAGTAATTCAGACAGGGAAAGTTTGATAAAATGAATTACTAATGTAATAGAGGATTGGAGCAATGAAGGATCAGCTAGCAAGAAGTAAAGAGAACTCTGAAGAATATGGGAACAGTAGATATAAAAAGCAGTTATTGGCCCTGGCCGGTTGGCTCAGTGGTAGAGCGTTGGCCTGGCGTGCAGAAGTCCCGGGTTCGATTCCCGGCCAGGGCACACAGGAGAAGCGCCCATCTGCTTCTCCACCCCTCCCCCTCTCCTTCCTCTCTGTCTCTCTCTTCCCCTCCCGCAGCCGAGGCTCCACTGGAGCAAAGATGGCCCGGGCGCTGGGGATGGCTCCTCGGCCTCTGCCACAGGCACTAGAGTGGCTCTGGTCGCAACAGAGCGACGCCCCAGAGGGACAGAGCATCGCCCCCTGGTGGGTGTGCTGGGTGGATCCCGGTAGGGTGCATGCGGGAGTCTGTCTGACTGTCTCTCCCCGTTTCTAGCTTCAGAAAAATACAAAAAACAAACAAAACAAAACAGTTATTTACCCCTGGGCTGAGATAAAGCACCCTAAAACGAGATCCTCCCTGTCCTCAAGGCTTAATCCCAGACATTGTTGAAAGCGCAGAGCTGTCACTCACTGAACAACAAGAGAAGGCACTGTGGCACTGCACTAGAATTTACTGGAAATCTACCCCCTTGGAACTTACCAGAAATCTGCCATCTAGTTCTCAGAAGAGCTGTTCACAGGAAGGGACCTCACCAGAGGCACTCTGCTACAAAACCACCTGGGGGAGTCCCAGGGGAGCTGCTGGCCATTGAGTGCTGCTGACGGCTGTGCACCGCAGAGCCAAGTGCTGGACAGGCCACCTGTGCCATGGAGCCTGGCACTGAAGCAGCTGCCCACACTACAGGGGCAGGGCACAGGGAAGCTGAAAGAGTTGGGTGGTGAAGAAGCCTGGTCTCCACTGCAGGAACTGGGGGGTGAAGAAGCCTGGTCTCCCCTGCAGGAACTGGGGGTGAAGAAGCCTGGTCTCCCCTGCAGGAACTGGGGGTGAAGAAACCTGGTCTCCCCTGCAGGAACTGGGGGTGAAGAAGCCTGGTCTCCCCTGCAGGAACTGGGTGGTGAAGAAGCCTGGACTCCCCTTCAGGAACTGGGGGTGAAGAAGCCTGGACTCCACTGAAGGAACTGGGGGGTGAAGAAGCCTGGTCTCCACTGCAGGAACTGGGGGGTGAAGAAGCCTGGTCTCCACTGCAGGAACTGGGGGGTGAAGAAGCCTGGACTCCACTGAAGGAACTGGGGGGTGAAGAAGCCTGGACTCCACTGAAGGAACTGGGGGGTGAAGAAGCCTGGTCTCCACTGCAGGAACTGGGGGGTGAAGAAGCCTGGTCTCCCCTGCAGGAACTGGGGGTGAAGAAGCCTGGTCTCCACTGCAGGAACTGGGGGGTGAAGAAGCCTGGTCTCCCCTGCAGGAACTGGGGGTGAAGAAGCCTGGTCTCCACTGAAGGAACTAGGGGGTGAAGAAGCCTGGTCTCCACTGCAGGAACTGGGGGGTGAAGAAGCTGTGCTCACCACAGCTTGACGGAAGGTGGTCACCAGAGCTAGGAAGGAAAACCCCTTCCTCTCGCATTGCCTCTCCAGCGCCTTCTACTGACAGAGCTTAACACTGTGTCAGATGGAAAGGAAACATACAGTATTTAAAGGTCCCAACTCTAGTTTTCCAGAGTGGACAATAAAGTACAAAGTTGGAATTGAGAGGAAATATATTTAAAAATGGAACATACAGCACAAAAAAGTTTTGAACATGTATCCCCAACACATGTATATTTACTTACGTATAACTTATATACATGTAGAACATTCTAACAAATTATATACAATAAACATACAAAAAAGGGACATAACAAAAGTGACATGATATAAATAGAAGTTTTAATATTTTATTCTTACACCCTAATGTATGTGCCCCCAATCCTGCTTTGGCAATCACTCCACTCAAACTCATCAGGACCAAACTACTTACTTCACTGTGCCTCTTTCCAGCTCACAGTAATCTGTGTGTTTCCCATATGTGGATAAGCTTGGGCTGTCTCGCTATTTCAGGGTTTCATTGGTGTAGTTCATCTTCCCTAACAACTCAGAGAACTCATGCCACATAATTCTCTACTACTCCCCACAAGACCAGACAAGAATGACACAGTTATCAGAGATCAGGTGATTCACTGATTGTTCTTTTTTTAGAAAAATACCTTGTTAATGTACAAAAAGGTATATGTATTCAACTTCATTAGTTTGAAGATAGGTATACATGTGTGAAACCAGCACAATAATCTATGCTGCAAATATATCTATCATCACTATTCTTAACCCAGGTACTTCATTTTTCTTTATTACTGCATGTTTCGACTCTCTAAGCTAGAGATGTCTGAGTCTAATTGTTTGATCACTTTATCCAGGTACATAGGCAAGTAAGCATTTAATAAAATGTGTTCGTGGATGTCGGTGTGAATGTCTGTTGTGCACCTTTCTGACAAGTCTAGGTAAACCCTCAGTCAGTCCCAGCAAAGATGGTTCAGGTCCAGCCTGACCAGGCAGTGGAGCAGTATATATAGTGTCAGACTGGGATGTAGAAGACCCAGGTTCAAAACCTTGAGGTCGCTGGCTTGAGGGTGGGCTCATCTGTCTTGAGTGTGGATTCACCAGCTTGAGCGCGGGGTCGCTGGTGGCTTGAGCATAGAATCGCAGACATGATCCCATGGAAGCTGGCTTGAAGCCCAAAGTTGCTGGCTTGAGCAAGGGGTTACTCAATCTGCTGTAGTAGCCCCCCAGTCAAGGCACATATGAAAAAGCAGTCAATGAACAACTAAGATGACACAATGAAGAATTGATGCTTCTCATCTCTCCCTTCCTGTCTGTCTGTCCCTATTTGTCTCTCTCTGTCTCTGTCACAAATAAACAAACAAACAAATAAACAAAAAAGATGTTCAGGTTGGCTGTGCAAGCTCAGCTGCCTCACTAGAGAGATGTTTACCTCTTATCCATCTCTCATGTGCTTGGTCAACAGTTGTACAGAAACTCCTGAGATTCTAAGATTATGTGTTTATGCCTCTTTAGGAAGGAAAATGCCTACTTTCTTTAACAACATTTATGTCAGAAATCTAGAGATTGCTTTGCTCTATAAAATCTTACAGTGTTTCATAAATATACACCTTTCCCAACTCTCTATGGGATGGCCTGTCAAGCCAGTTGGGATTTGGCCAAATAACCACACAACTGCTCACCATCTGAGCCCTCCTCAGGATGGCAGCAGATTCAGACCCGCAAAGAATAGCAAGGTCTGGTGGTCCTTCTGCTGCCCTCGCCCCATCCTGTCCCCATCAGCCCTGTGGGGTTTACTCCCGGGAGAACACATTCACAAACCAATCACCGCCAGCTCACCCCAACAGCAGGCTCTGGCAGAGAGAAGTTGGTTGCTCATTATTTTTTCCTTCCTTTCTCCTCCCTTTCAGGCCTGTCACACTCCTGCTGAGGTCTGTAACATAAGACAGTCCTTGCAGCCCTGGGCAAGCACATACCAGAATGTCTTTCAAGAAAGCCCACTGGTTGTCTGAGGATACTTTGCTTTAAAAAGAGCAACCAAATGTTGACAAAACAGAGCTTTGCCTCATTTCAAGTTTCCACTTCCATCTTCAGAATCGATGAAGATTCTGGAAAGTGCATCATTAATCCCATTACATCATCTGATTGAAGATGTCGGTGCAGTGTTTATGAAAGGAAATGCTTTCTTTTCCCATAAAAATCAATGATGACAGGGTAAGGCTCTGGGCAGAGGAGCGGTCTGCAGCTCCAGTCTGAAAACACGGCTCCTGCGTGGGGAGCCCTAACTCGGGAGCTGCTCTCAAAAGTAGGCCAGCATCCCCAGGACACTGTACTTTAGGTCACTGCCATCAGACAGGCTGCCTAAAGCCTCAGGGTCCTCTTGTGCTGACTGTGGGAGGGGGACCCTGGCTAGCCACATCTGCAGCCAATTAATACAGGCTCTTGAAAGTGTAACCACTGCCCCAAACAACACACAAGTTATGCTTTATTTGTACTAAGGATCTTACGAACTATTGAGCTTTTAGTTTTCTTCTTCATCAAAAGTTCATGATATTCAACCATAAGGAAATAGGCAATACTTACCACTTTATTTTTTTTTATTCATTTTAGAAAGGAGAGAGAGAGGGAGAGAGAGAGAGAGAAGAGAGAGAGAGAGAGAAGGGGGGGAGGAGCAGGAAGCATAAACTCCCATATGTGCCTTGACCAGGCAAGCCCAGGGTTTGGAACCGGCGACCTCAGCATTTCCAGGTCGATGCTTTATCCACTGCACCACCACAGGTCAGGCAACCACTTTATTTTTTTCAAGGTACAAAGGTGATCATTAAAAATCCTAGCCTAGCTATTCATATAAAAAGTAGGGCTTTTCAAAGGAGGTAACTATGATCTGGATATTTTTAAGACAAGAGCATCGTATTAAGAAAATCACTGATTTTATTACCAAGTTGATGCTTACCCCATCCCTGACCCCACTCCAGACATGACCGTCACTCACAAATAGGAAGAAGGTTAGTGATGGTGTCAGGGTTAGAAAACCCACTAAAAACAGTTATTTCATACAGCTTCTGGCAGTGCTTATAAAAGCTGGACGTTACTCTGCTTGGTTTTAGGCAGTGTGAAAACGCGTGTAGCATTTCTCTTCTCCCCTTGCCCTGCTCTCTCTGTCTTCTGGAACAACCACACTCTCAGGTTGAAACAGCAACAGCAGGCATGGAAGGTGCGGCCAGGACGTGGGCACCGAGAGAGGGGAGCACCAGACCTGAGCGAACACGGAGCGAGGCATCAGCAATGAGCCATGAGTTAAGGGAGACGAAGAAAGTCAGCACAGGCCACAGCACTGTGTTCTGCAGGCACGGATCTGTGACGCAGGGCTGAGCTGACAGGGATGAAGGCTGGTGGCCTATAGGGCAGACCAGCGCATGTGGGCAGGTCAGGCAGAAGTCCCCTTTGGCCATCCTTTAAATACCTGTTCACTGATTATTAGAAGAGAAGCTGACTGTCTGATGGGTAGAGAAAGCAGGCTGATAGAGGCAGTATTGGTCTCCCCTCTCCTGTCTGCACAGGCAGGCCTGCAGCTTACAATGACCCGGGACCAGATCTTCAAGAGACAGGTTCGCGAGCATTCCTTGCAGCCTGAGCTATTTGGAGGATGTCATTGCTTTCCCTCAGTGGCTTATTAAAGTATTATTGCCAACTGTGTGTAATCTCCTGGAGAGTGATATTGATTAATAGTTTCCTCTACCTCAGTGTTTTCGCATCTTTTATTGATTAGTTCTCTGGACATCTGTCTGGCCAGCCTGTCCCTTATCCTGGCTCCAGTGTAGCATCTAGTCATTGAAAACTACACTGGGGGGAGGTGTTGTGGGTGGTCCCTCTGGCGTGAGTGACGCACAGAGTGGAGGGAATCTGTGGTGGAAACACTAGGAACACTGGTGACTCTGGTAAGCGTGCTAGACACAAGTCACGATCCAAACTCATTTTTATTCCAGAGTTGGTAAAGGCATTGTTCAAAACATATTTTTATACTAGGGCAGATATTCTGAAGTGTGGTATTATGGTTCTGGGACACAGGCTTTAAACAGGCTGACAGTCAGTCTTTGTTTTACCCCTTATTACTTGTACGACCTTTGGCACGTAATGAACTCCACTATACCTCAACTTCCCCTTACGTAAAACGGGTATAAATTCTATTTTATTTTTGTGAAAATTAATTGGGGAACATGTAATTAAGACCAGGGTCTGGCACACAGGAAGTGTGTTACTCCTGAGTCCCCCTTCTCCTCCGGTGGAAACTGGGGGGGACTCCAGCCCCACGCGGGCACTCGGAACGTGAACAGTCCAACCACCTGCAGCAGTGCCTTGACTACGCTGGTGTTTTATAGAAGAGTAAAACTTTTTCTTAAAGGATTTGTGCTTTGTATTTCCATTGGCTATACTCAGTACCAGGAGAGAACTTTGCACAGGGATGGTGTGAGAAGTGAGAAATAGGGGAAGTGTGGAAAAAAAGGGTGAATTTTGTTAGGACAGATGTTGGTGGGGTGCTGGCCCAGGTCTCCGGGAGCTGAGGTGGAACCAGCCTGCACTGCCCAGACCTGCTCGGAAAGAGGAGCCACCCTCAGCGACATGGGTGCCCCGCCAAGGCAGGGCCGTGCCACGCGCTAGGGTCTGGGTTCTCCACTGCTGGCTCTAAGCCTCTTTCACATCCTGGCAAAGGATTTTTGTTTTTCTGTATATTTTTCATATATGGTAAAATATACATTCCATAAAACTTTCCATTTTAGCCATTTGTAATTGTACAATTCAGTAGCGTTAGGAACATTCACAATGTTGTGTAAGCACCACTTCTATTTCCAGAACTTCGCCATCATTTCAGACACCGTGCATTAACCAGTAACTCCCTATTTCCTCCTCGCCCAAGCCCTGGCAACTGTGGCTTTTAAGCCCCAGTGAGGAGAGTAAGTGGTGGTGACGTGGGCAGAGGCCCGCTTGACTGTTCCCATTCCAAACCCACTCCTGAATCCTGTGACTCTTTTGGATGCCACTCCTCAAAAGCTTTGGGGAGCTCAAAACCACATCAGGGCAGGTGGCCCTCGGCCCGAGAGCCCAGCATACCCCTCCCCACACCACCACTGGCGGTGGCCATGAACCTCCTCAGCTTGTGGAGCTCAGCTGCCCTTTCTTTTCCAGGACCAGGCTGACCTTGGCGTCTTTCTATAACTGCTCCAATTGAGAGATACACAGAGCAGAGCCAGGGCCAGCCCTAAGGCCCCAGCCTGGGGATGAAATCAAAGAGATGGTAAAAGAAAAGCCCATTTTTAAAAAAGGACTAGTTAAATTCCTAAAACACCACCTGCCCACAATCTGAAAATATAGAAGGAGTCTCTTTTAAAAACAAACAAACAAAACCAAGGTCTGAGGGCTCTGAAACCTGGAAGAATGAAATGCTAAAAATAGCTCCCGGTATTGCGAATGCTGTAGAAGTGCGTGAAACGAAGGAACTGAACTATGAGTTAGATTCTCTCATATCTCCCTGCTTTGGGTGAAGCCGTGCTGAGGCCAGGTGACATCTGCAGGGCCATCTGGTGACATTTCTTTTTGGGAACAGGTTAAAAGAGACTGGGGAGGGTGTTGCGGTAGGTGTAGTGGCCAACACAAGATACTCAGGTAGCTTCCTGGAGCCCAGGTACATTTTTGAAGAGGGGATCTCCATTTTTTATTCTGGAAGAGTGTGATCAAACTATAGTTACAAACATTGGACGAGCTGATAGGCAACTCCTTCTATGCTGAAAGTACTCCTTTTCATTCTGAAAGCATCTATGAATAGAAAACCCAGGTATGACAGGAAGCCCCTTCCCGGGAACTGGTCTCTCTTTCCTCTCCTCACTCTTCCAGAGTGAGAGAAAGAAAGTGCAGCTCTTCCATAAGGTGCAGCGAGAGACAGCTGCTTATTCTGGGAGCTGCCTCCTGCTCTGACGCCACACGCTCGGCCAGCTTGCCGTTTCCTCCTTCAGCGTCTACGAGCATCCGGGTGCCTAGCAGAGAGCCTGACAGGCGATGTCTGTTGAAAGACCAAATTCTGTACTGGGCCTTGACCGTTCTGTCATGCTCTGCTCTGAGTCGTTGATCCCTTTCTTAATATGGCACCATGCCAAAATTTCCCCTGTTCAGCTGCCCATCCCCTCAACAAGCTGCTGTCCACAGCCTGCTATGAATGACAGGGAGACCCCTGCCTCCAGGCCTCAGTGGAAAGGTTTCGTACCTGCACACTTCCTGACTCCCCGAGGGCCAGCGGCGTCCTTTACTGCAGAGATGCTGGGCCGAGGTCCCTGAAGCTGTCCTGAGATGTCCCAGTGCCCGGCCCTGCAGCATTAGCCTACGTTGATTGGAATATTTTCCTAAGAACTGTTTGAAAGTCATATTGGTTAATTGATCCGTGCCAGCTTTTCCTTCGGGCATGCTGACTGTGCCTGCAGCAGGAGAAGCGGCCAGACTCCCTCTGAAGGCCGCACTCCGGATTTGTGTTTGCCCAGGGCAGCCTGGCTGCTTGGGAAGCCCTGACCTCAGGAAATGTGAAGGAAGGGAACAAAGCCATGTCCACTTATTCAGGGACAGGAGCCCCACCCGCCTGCAGAGCGGTTTCTCTGAGATACACACCGTGCATTCTGCTTCTTTCCTTAAATTAACGCAGAGAAGCTGACTAAATCATGTCACAACCACATAAACTCTGCAAATGAAGAGCCATGGACAGAGATTACATAGGAGAGACACACCCAAACTTGAACAGTGGATGTCCCCAGGCAGAGGGATTCTGGGTGACTCTGTACTCAGAATTACGTACCCTTCTGTTTTTATTCAAGTTTTCTATAGTTTACAAATTACCTAGTTAAGAAAAAAGCTAATTATTTTTGAAAATTAAGATATGTTCTAAAGTTTAAAATAGACTAAAGATAAAGCGAAACTATATTTAACAAGTTAAATATTGTAGTTACTGTAAAAGAAATTGTCCGACTGGTATACCTTACAGATATCATACAGGGCCCCTAAGCTCCCTAAAGGCAGAGACTGTTTCACATTCACTGTCTTAAACTTCAGAGAGAAAACAGAGTCAGCCACCACATGGAGTTACATGTAATTTGCTGCCTATGTATGTGGGCCCTCTGCTTCCCATTTGTGACTTGGGAGGGAGTGTGCTATCCAAGGGTGATCCAGCAACTCTGCTCTGGAACTCAACCATGCTAACCTTCCAATGGACTCCCAGCCACAGGGGTCCCTCTACTGCTCATCCCTTCTTCTCCTGGACTTGACTGGCTCTTACTTGTGAGTATTTAAGATGTCTGCCCCTCCCCCACCTTGACAAAACCCCCCCTATCCAATCCCTCTCCTCTTCTTTGCAGCCAAATGTGTCACAGAGCTAAGTGAACATTCTGCCTTTCATTTGTGTTTCAGTCTTCTCCACTCTGGCTTCAGTCCTCATTGATAACTTCCCTTACTAGAGCCCCGAAAGACTTTCATGTCACAGAATCCAGTGGTTTCTTTCCAGTCCTTTCTCAGTTGACCCAGTGGTGACTTCTACGACACAATCAACCAGTTTTCATTTTATTTCTTTGGTTGTCCTATTTCAGGTTACTTTAAGATCTCAGGAATTTGTATCACAGCCTCTTCCCTCTTTTCTTTAGATTCTACTATTAAGAAACTTTATCAGCCTATACGATTTAAATATCATAGACAATATATGTTGACAATTTATAATATTTCCAACTGAGATCTTACTTTGGAGCTCCAGCCTTGTATATCCAATTGCTTTTTATTTTTTCACACTTTAACATTTCACTGAAAATACAAACTGAATGTTAAAAATAGAACACATGATCTTATATAAACAAAAAACAAACAAACCCAAAAACAAAAACAAAAAATATCCTATTCTTCACTAATTTTTCCTATCTCAGTATATACCAACATGTTCCTTGAAGTTGCTCATGCTGGAAACCAGAAAACTGCCTTTGCCCACTTCCATTCTTCAAGTCCTGATAGACAGATAATGAATTTACCCTCGTATCCTAAACAATTACAAATCTGGACAAAGTATATGAAACAATGGTTTCCAAGACACTGTGTATCAGACAATGAAGATAAGTTATACCTGAGTGACAGAAAACAATCATGGTGAGTCCTGAAATTGCCCCTGCTCACTACCTAGAAAGAATTTTCAAGACACAGCACAGAGAGGTAGGAACCCATGCAGAGCCTAGCGTGTTCCATGAATTGAGGAAATGAACTTGAGAGTTTGGAAAGGCCAACAAAAGGCCAACACAGCTAAAGTTTGCAGGGCTGATTACCATAGAGGAGAGAGATGGACATGGACAGAGCTCCAGAGATCTGTAGAATAAAACATTGCTGAAATAAAGATATATTAAATGAAAAGACGTAGAGTTTATGATTGGGAAGACTCAATGTTTATAAAATGTCTATTCTTTCCAAGTTGATTTTATAGACAATGCAACTCTAATCAAAATTCTAACAGAGTGTGTGTATGTATGTACGTAAACAAATAAGCTGATTATAAAATATGTATAAGAATCTGAAAGACCTAGAATAACAAAAACCACTTTGAAAACATAGGACAAAGTTAGATCACTTACATTATCTAATTTTAGGACTTATTATAAATCTACAATAATCAAGACATTGTGGTATTAGAGTAAATACAGACAAATAGATCAATGGATAATAATAGAGTCCAGAAACAGACTAATATATATGATTAGTTGATTTCCTTCAAAATATTAAAGGCAATTAGATAAAGAATAGTCTTTCAAATGGTGGTTCTAGAACAATTGAATATCATTAAAAAAAGAAAGGACTCCAACCCATACTTCATAAAATATATAAAGGTAACTCAAAATGGATTATAGTCACAAATGTAGGAACTAGAAGTTTAAAACTTCTAAAAGAAGAAAATCATACTCAGTAAATTTGAATGAGACAAAGCTATACTCCTAAACATATACTCTATAATAAAGAATTGATAAAATGGACTTGAACAAAAATAGGACCTTCTCTCTTTTAAAAGGCAATGTTAAGAAAATAAAAATAATACACCATAGCTTGGGAGAAAACATTTTCACTTTCTATATTTGATAAAAAATTGGCATCCAAAATATTGTATATAAAGAACACTCACAACTCAATAATAAAAAGAACAAGTAACCCAATTATGAAATGGAAAGAAGATTGGAATGAATACTTCAACAAAAAACATAAACAGATGGTAGACAAGCACATGAAAAGATGCAGAAGTCAGTAGGGACATGCAAATTAAATGTCAATGAGATTCCATTTTATACCTCTTAGAATGTCTAAAATTAAAGTCTGACCCTGCCAAGTACTGGTGAGAATGGAGAGCAAGAACTTTCATCCACTGCTAGTGTGCACGTAGAATGGTATAACCATCTTGGCAAACTGTGTGGCAGTTCCTTAGGAAGGTAAACATACACCTACCATATGATCCAGCCATTCCACTCCCAGGTAATTATGAAAGGAGAATGAAAGCATATGCCCATACAAAGCACAAGAATGTTAATAGCAGTTTTATCTGTAATAATTCTAAAGTAAAAATAATCCAAATAATCTAATAATTTTATTAACCAATGTTACCCAAATACATTTAGTTAAAAATAAAAAAATAAAGACAATTACCATAAAATAAAATAATAAAAAATAATCCAAATATGCAATGGATAAACAAATAGGGGTGAATCTATGCAATGGAATAGTACTCAGCAATAAAAGTAATAAACTATTAATACAAACAACAATATGGATGAATCTCAAAATAATTATGCTGATGGACAAATTAATCTGAAGCCAAACAAAACAGAGAACATACTATATGGTTATTACATATATACAATTTTATAAAAATCCCAAATAAACTATAATGACAGAATTCAGATCAACAGTTTCTAAGGATTGGAGGGTGGGTGTCAAGGAGGGGAGATAAGAAAGATTACAAAGGGGCACATGGCATGTTATTGGGGTAACAAATTTGTTCATTATTTTGGTGATGGTGATGGTTTCATAAAGGCGTACATAGGTGAAATACTGTCATAATGTATGTATACCTTAACCATATGCAGTTGACTATATACCAATTATTCCTCAATAACACTGTTAAAATTTTTCTGGAATTTGCTCTTCTCCTTTTCTATTACCACGATCCTGGTGAGAAGAGTTATCTCCATCTTGGCCTTCTACTACGGCCTAAGCCTTTCCTTGCTATATCCCCTCTTTTTCATTCTCTGCACTGCAGCCAAAGTGATCTTTTAAGAACATAAATCTATAATGTTTGTGTTGTCTCACTGCTCAAAATTCTTCAAATTTACTCTTAAAATAGATACTCAAAGACTTATTCCTGCCTAAAAGGCCCTACCTATTCTTGTTTTTGCCTGAATCCTAATCTCTTTTCCATCTTGTTTCCCCCACTTTAACTCCTGGAACTTGCCAAAACTGTTTCTGTCTCAGGGCCTTTGCTCATGCCAGTTTCTTCGCCTGGGACTTTGCCCTTCCAAGTGAACTCCTAACCTTCCTTTAGCCTCAGTTTCAATGTTACTTACTCCAAGCATCCTTTTTTGATGCACCAGGCTAGGTTAGGTCTTGAATACAGCACTTGGTTTTGTCTTCTTCACAGCACCAACCACACACATCAATAATTATCTATGCATTTTTTGGGGTTTTTTTTATCTGTCTTTTCCTTGTGAATGGATACATCTTCCAAGATCATAAGCTCTAAGAGAATAGGGATCATCATATACTCAATACCTAGTACATTGTCTAGCCATACTAGGTATTCAAAAACATTTGTTGAATAAATGATAGAGATAGACCTGGGACTCACTTCCTGACCCAGAACTCACTCCCTGACTTCCAAATTAGATTTTTCTCAATCCACTCCTGCAAAGCCATCCTTCTGCACCTGCCAGCCAAATGCCCTTTTCCTATAGTTACTTAGGTCTCAAATTGGTAACAATTAAGAAATGTACTAGAGCCATATCTTTTAATATTACACACTTTAAAACCAAAGTATTGGACTTCAAAAAGAAAGGTTAGTCATGTTAAATACAGCTGAATTGGGGTTTTAAAAAAAATCAGTCATGCTCCTTTTAATGATACAATTAATCTGGAAGCTACAGCCCAAGAGAGTTATAAAGTTAATTAACAAGACAGTGAACAAAGAAGAAAACTGACTGGAGAGGAGGCTGAAGAGGAGCACCTGGCAGGAAGGGAAGTCAGAACCCCTGGCTGGAAGCTGATGGCTCACCCAGATCTGCCGTGGTTTCAGCAATGCAGTGGCCCAGATTCTCAGCGTGGTTGCGTGTGTGGGGCTGGGAAGGTCAAGACTGCAAACATGGCTGTTCTCCAGAACAGCTTCCTAAGCAACAGCCTACCTTCCCCTTCCTTTCACTCCCCAACTATGTTTATAGACTCTCCTAAATTAGAGCATTTCAGCATGGAAGCATAATCCAATCTGAAAGAAAATTTCCCTTGAGAGCCATCTGTCCGAATTAGACTACACTTAGCTACTGGACAGTAAGGCTGTGTTGTAAATGCCACAGGCTGCATCAATTCTCCAAAGGCTCAAAACTCAATTTCCAAGCAAGCCCATGCCAGTCGACGGGACAAGGCTTTCTGTCAGGAAACTGGCTCGCTGTTTTGGACAGTAAAATGCTTCCACAGGTGGAAGATCATTAGAAGCAGTCCCAGGGGGCATTCAACCTGATGAGCCTCACCTTTCTTAGAGATGGATATGCTGTCCTTGACAAGTCCATTAAGTCTCCTTCTGTGGTTGTAGCTTTGCCGAAGCTGATTTTTATTAAGGTAGGTCATCCCCATGTATTCATCTGTGGAGATATTTGACTGAGTAAGAGGGGACCACGTGGAGTCCAGATTGGCTCTCTATAGAGACAGCCCCCCTCTCAGGAGCACTCAGCTGGCCATGCACATGCCTCCCTTTGCTACCCATGCCGAGGCACAGCTGACTTCTGCCTAGGAAAGGAGTATGTAGGGAGACGGTTGGGGGGGTTTGGAGAAGATGGGCCCTCCTCTCTCTCTTTATCATTTCCCTATGTCGGAGGTCACCTGATCCAGGGTCTCTCATGTCCCCATCACCCCTGTACCATTGTTCTGTTCTGTCATGCTGAGGAGAGCCCGTTGTGTGTGGGCCAGTGCACCCTTCCCTTAACTGCTGTGACTGTTGGCTGCTCACAGCTCATCCCTGCATTCTTCTTGGGAGAATTGCTCTCAGCTGATAGGAGCCACCTTAAAAATGACTGTCAAGTAACACCCTCTCTCCAGGGGTGGTCCACAGCCAGTGACAAAGGCAGGTAAAGAAGTAATGCCTTGTCTCAGAGCGGGATGCCTCTGGGATGCCTTTCATGTCCCACACTGGCCTGTGTGGTCAGGCTCAGGGCTTCAGCTGAAGCCCCATCTTTGGCTATCCTGCTGCCTTTCTGTCCTTACAGATTTTACTTGAAAAAAGTTCCTCAATAAATCACCTACAAAAGAATCTCTCTTAGCCTCTGCTTCTAGGGAATCCTACTTAAGGCACACATACTATATTGGCACTATTCATTTCATTCATCTGTTCATTTGTTCATTCAAAAAGCAGTCATCGCCCGCTTCTTAGGTTAAGTACTGAAGACACTGTCATAGACTTGTCTTTAAGGAACATCTAGTCTAGTGGGGTAGGCTGGATAGATAGTCATAATTGAATGTGATACCTTCTGTGAAGAGGTACATAGAGGATACTTTAAAAACTCACAGCAGGGCCCTGGCCGGTTGGCTCAGCGGTAGAGCGTCGGCCTGGCGTGCGGGGGACCCAGGTTCGATTCCCGGCCAGGGCACATAGGAGAAGCACCCATTTGCTTCTCTACCCCCCCCCTTCCTCTCTGTCTCTCTCTTCCCCTCCCGCAGCCAAGGCTCCATTGGAGCAAAGATGGCCCGGGCGCTGGGGATGACTCCTTGGCCTCTGCCCCAGGCACTAGAGTGGCTCTGGTCACGGCAGAGCGATGCCCCGGAGGGGCAGAGTATCGCCCTTGGTGGGCAGAGCGTCGCCCCTGGTGGGCGTGCCGGGTGGATCCCGGTCGGGCGCATGCGGGAGTCTGTCTGGCTGTCTCTCCCCGTTTCCAGCTTCAGAAAAAATACAAAAACTCACAGCAGGGACACCTAATCTGTTCCTGGTGAATATAGGAAGAGTTTGCTTAAGGTGATGGTTAAGTGTAGACTTTTAAGAACAACAACATTTAATTGAACAGAACAAATACATGAGTAAACAATTAGAGAGGATTAGATGGAGTAACAGAGGGAATGGGTTGTCTAAAACTTATGGCAAACATTGTAATTGGATTCTGGTCTTCTCATCTGCTGAGCCCGTAATCCTTAACACATCTCACCAGTCAGCTAGCATCAGTTGATGAGAATTGGTCCTCAAGATCAAAACTCTTTGCCATACCTTTTGCCCATATATTTTAATGCTTATCTTCAACTACAAATCTCCATGTCTACAATCCTTCCTGCATCTGCTCCCATTCTTTCTTCATTAATTCTGACAGCAAAGGAAATGCTGTTTATCTAAAACCAGCACTCAACCTGCATTTCAGATCCTGCCTCCTACCTTTTTAGGGAGACTGCCTTATTGATTATCCCACCTTCTATATCTAAATCTTCTAACTCTATCTGTACTGACTTTTCATTAGGTATTTTTCTCATTCAATTAAGTTTCTATTTCCTCCTTATAAGTGATTTTTAAATTTTTATTGATTTATTTTTAATTTATATTCAGTAAAATTCAGTTTCGTTAGATTGTTTTGATAAACGCACAGAGTCGTGTACCCACCACAACAGTGACAGACAACAATTCTATCACTCCTCTCAAATTCCTTCTTGTTGACTCTGCAGTCAACTCATCTCCCCAACCCCCAACTCCTGGCAACCACTGATTTGTTCTCTTTCTCTATAATCTTGTCTTTTTCATAGTATTATATAAATGGAATGATACAGGATGTAGCCTTTTGAGTCTGGCTTCCTACACTTAGCATAATGCACCTGAGATTTGTTCATATTGAGGGTATATTATGCGCAAATTGTTTCCTTCATTGCTGAACAGTATTCCATTATAGGAATGTAACAGTTTATCCAGTTGCCCATTGAAGGACACTGAGGCTGCTTCCAGGTTTTGGCAATTATGAATAAAACTGCTGTAAACATGCACATACATGTTCATAGAGATTTTTAAAATTAATGTTAGCAAATCAAATAGCTGAACACACACACATATACACACTCATGTATATCCATGTATTAATATTTGAAAAATAATACATCATGAACAAAGTGGATTTACCCAAGAAATACAAGTTTTCACCAAAATTAGAAGTAAAGGAATTTAGTTAGTGACATTAAAAAATAAAAGAAGAAAAAGAAATTATAATTTCAATGAATTCAGAAAAATAATCTGATAAAACCCAATATTCATACAGGTTTTCAACAGTCTATCACCAACCATGTAGTGGTGAAAATTCAAAGCATTCCTTTTAAGATGAGGAATAAACCAAATATTACTTAATTGACCTTAGTATTGGAAGTCCTGGGACATGTAATAAAGAAAGCTAAAGGGATGGTTTCAGGGGTGGAGGGTGGCAGGAGGAGGAGAAAGAGGATGAGAAGAAATAAAACTGTCTTTATTCACACACATTATAATTGTCAAGGTACAAAACTCAAAAGAATCTGTGGTCAATATATTAGACTTAGAGTGCATAGGATTATGAAGTTTGGGGAGAATATAGATTAAAATGGGTTCCTGTAGTACCGCTGAGATTGTAATATGGTCAAGTAACTTGCAGATATATATCAATATTTTTCTGATCTATCAACTCCATTCCTACGTATTCATACCCTAGAGCCCTGGTTGGCAAACTGCAGCTCGCGAGCCACATGCGGCTCTTTGGCCCCTTGAGTGTGGCTCTTCCACAAAATACCATGTGCAGGCACAGCCTCGATAAGGAATGTCCTACCTATATAGTTTAAGTTTAAAAAATTTGGCTCTCAAAAGAAATTACAATTGTTGTACTGTTGATATTTGGCTCTGTTGACTAATGAGTTTGCCGACCACTGCCTAGAGAAATTCTTGCACATATTTACCATGAGACAATGCATTAAAAGTATACTTATAGCAGTGTTTTCTAAAATAGAAAACAATATAATTCAAATATACATTGATAAGAAACTAGATAAATAAATTATGATATGCCATTACAATGGAAAGCTAAAACATTTTGCCAAAAAAGAACTACAATATGTACATCAACATAAAGGACTTGACACAAATACTGAAAATAGCAATTTGCAGAAGGATTGTACAATATAATTTTTCTAATTTACATTTCAAAAATAGGCAAACTTTTTGGAATATGTGTTCTATATCTTTGAAGTATGTCATTGGTATTTTAATTGGTATTGCATTGAATTTATAAATTGCTTCAGGTAATATAGACATTTTATATCTTATTTTTATTAATTTTAATGCAGTGACATTGATAAATCAGGGTACCTATGTTCCGAGAAAACACCTCCAGATTATTTTGACTTTTGATTATGCTGCATACCCCTCACCCAAAGTCAAATTGTCTTCTGTCACCTTCTATCTGGTTTTCTTTGTGCCTCCCTCTCCTTCCTCGCCCCCTCCCCACCCCTCCACCCCACCCCCTGTTACTATCACACTCTTGTCCATGTCTCTGAGTTTCATTTTTATGTCCCATCTATGCATAGGTTTATATAGTTCTTAGTTTTTTCTGATTTACTTATTTCACTCCGTATAATGTTATCAAGGTCCATCCATGTTATTGTAAATGATCCGATGTCATCATTTCTTATGGCTGAGAAGTATTCCATAGTATATATGTACCAGAGCTTTTTAATCCACTCATCCTCTGACAGACACTTGGGTTGTTTCCAGATCTTCGCTATTGTGAACAATGCTGCTATAAACATGGGGTGCATTTCTCCTTCTGGAACCGTTCTATGGTGTTCTTGGGGTATATTCCTAAAAGTGGGATGGCTGGGTCAAAAGGCAGTTCAATTTTCAATTTTTTGAGGAATCTCCATACTGTTTTCCACAGAGGTTGCACCAGTCTGCATTCCCACCAGCAGTGCAGGAGGGTTCCCCTTTCTCCACATCCTCGCCAGCACTTATTCTATGTTGTTTTGTTGATGAGCGCCATTCTGACCTGTGTGAGATGATATCTCATTGTGGTTTTAATTTGCATTTCTCTAATAATTAGTGATGTTGAGCATTTTTTCATATGCCTATTGGCCATCTGTATGTCCTCTTTGGAGAAGTGTCTATTCATTTCTTTTGCCCATTTTTTGATTGGATTGTTTGTCTTTCTGGTGTTGAGATTTACAAGTTCTTTATAAATTTTGGTTATTAACCCTTTATCAGACGTCCTGTCAAATATGTTCTCCTATTGTGTAGTTTGTCTTTTTATTCTGTTTTTATTGTCTTTGGCTGTGCAAAAGCTTTGCTGATTTATCTCCATGGGCAAGGGAAATAAAAGACAGGATAAACAAATGGGACTATATCAAACTAATATAGACATTTTAATGATGTTTACTCTTCCTAACCATGAGCACAGTATATGTTTCCACTTGTTTGTATCTTCCTTGATTTCTTTTATCAATGTTTTATAATTTTCTGAGTATATGTCTTCAATCTCCTTGGTTAAATTTACTCCTAGGTACTTTATTTTTTTTGGTTGCAATAGTGAAGGGGATTGTTTCCTTAATTTCTCTTTCTGACAGTTCATTGTTGGTGTATAAAAATGCCTCTGATTTCTGAGTATTAATTTTATATCCTGCCACCTTGATGAATTCATTTATCAGGTCCAGTAGTTTTTTGACTGAGACTTTAGGGTTTTCTATATATAATATCTGATAAGGGGTTAATAGCCAAAATTTATAAAGAACTTGTAAAACTCAATACCAGGAAGACAAACAATCCAATCAAAAAATGGGCAAAAGAAATGAATAGACACTTCTCCAAAGAGGACATACAGATGGCCAATAGGCATATGAAAAAATGCTCAACATCACTAATCATTAGAGAAATGCAAATTAAAACCACAATGAGATGTCATCTCACATCGGTCAGAATGGCGCTCATCAACAAAACAACATAGAATAAGTGCTGGCGAGGATGTGGAGAAAGGGAACCCTCCTGCACTGCTGGTGGGAATGCAGACTGGTGCAGCCACTATGGAAAACAGTATGGAGATTCCTCAAAAAATTAAAAATCGAACTGCCTTTTGACTCAGCTATCCTACTTTTAGGAATATACCCCAAGAACACCATAGCACTGTTTAAAATTTTTTATTTATTTATTCATTTTTAGAGAGGAGAGAGAGAGGGAGAGAGAGAGAGAGACAGAGAGGAGAGAGAACAGAGAGAGAGATAAGGGGGGAAGAGCTAGAAGCATCAACTCCCATATGTGCCTTGACCAAGCAAACCCAGAGTTTCGAACAGGTGACCTCAGCATTTCCAGGTCAACGCTTTATCCACTGCACCACCACAGGTCAGGCCATATCACTGTTTTAAAAGGAGAAATGCACCCCCATGTTTATGGCAGCATTGTTCCCAATAGTGAAGATCTGGAAACAGCCCAAGTGTCTGTCAGTGGACAAGTGGATTAAAAAGCTTTGGTACATATATACTATGGAATACTACTCAGCCATAAGAAATGATGACATCAGATCATTTACAACAACATGGATGGACCTTGATAACATTATACTGAGTGAAATAAGTGAATCAGAACAAACTAAGAACTCTATGATTCCATACATAGGTGGGACATAAAAATGAGACTAAGAGACATGGACAAAAGGGTGGTGGTTATGGGGGGGGGGGCAGAGGCGAAGGGCAGAAAGAAAACCAGATAGAAGGTGATGGAAGACAACTTGACTTTGGGTGATGGGAATGCAACATAATCAAATGTCAAAATAACCTGGAGATATTTTCTCTGAACATATGTACCCTGATTTATCAAGGTCACCCCATTAAAATTAATAATAAAAAAATAGGCAAACTGAACAACTTATTCTTATATAGTAAAATTATTTTTAAAACAAAAGAATTGTAGATATGAAATTCAGTAATATTGATTATCTCTGGGGGATTATGGGGATAGAGAAAAGACAGAGAGGGGGTTTCAGAGAATCTGACAATATTCTCTTCGGCTAAATTTCTGGATTGACTGATGTACATTTTGTTATTTTTAAGTCATATACAATGGTACCTTGACGAGATCGGGCGTGTTCAGGGTGGTATGGCTGTAGACCAGTGGTACCTTGAGATACGAATTTAATTCATTCTGTAACCAAGCTCATAAGTCAGTCAACTCATATATCAAACTGCTAATACTGGACGCATGTGCCAACACGCCAACTAGCAGCAGCTTTCTGAATCATGACTTGTATCTCAGAATTTCACTAGAATCTCAAACAAAAATACGAATTGAGTTGAAGCTCGTATCTTAAAAAATTGTATGTTGGTCTATTCGTATCTCAAGGTACCACTGTATATATATACATTATATATACTCTTATATGTGTCATATATTTCATTTAAAAAAGCAAATGCTGACTCTAAAATAAGAGTAATGGTGACGTGAGAGATACTCCTGACCTCTCCCCTTGAAATTTCAACAAAATGAACAACTATAATGCAGAGAAGGAACCCCAGCTGGGCTCACAGGCATGCCTGAAAGATCCATGCATCAAAAGGACTAAAGATGGGATGGGGCAAAAACAGAGGTGGAAGATAAAATGCACTCGCAGTCAGCTCTAGGAGGAGACAGACCTGGTGTGACTAGGTTTTCTTCCTCTGCTGGACCACAGGGAGGACGAAAGCTTAGGCTCTTTGGATTTTGTCTGAGGGGTAAGGAGAAGAAACCTGGAGTGACTGGGTCCCCTTCTTCTAGGAGGAGTGGTGAGACTGAGGGGTAGAGGGGGAGATAAACCAAAGTGGCCAGAGTGTGGGGTCACGGCCAGTGTTTCCCTAAAGCAGTGGTCAGCAAACCATGGCTTGCGAGCCACATGTGGCTCTTTGGTCCCTTGAATGTGGCTCTTCCACAAAATACCACGTGCAGGCACTACCTTGATAAGGAATGTACCTACCTATATATAGTTTCAGTTTTAAAAATTTGGCTCTCAAAAGAAATTTCAATAATTGTACTGTTGATATTTGGCTCTGTTGACTAATGAGTTTGCCAACCAACACCCTAGAGTGTACATGGCCTGTAGCCCATACTCGGCAGAGACAGAGAAGGCTAAAGTATCCCAGATCCCGCCTCCCTTACCTTGCTGTACAGCAAGGGGCAGAGGCAAACCCAACAGCCAGCTCTCCAGAGCCATTCTCTAACCCGAAGAACAGAAGTGCTCCACATCTGGTCCCCAGTTCTACTAAGATGAGGAGAGGAGCACCCAGAAGCCAGAGATCACCATTGCTAGAGTTGTAAAGCCAGAAAGCTGAAGCCATTAAGTTGAAGCCGTAAAGCCCTTACAACAGGGGTCCCCAAACTTTTTACACAGGGGGCCAGTTCACTGTCCCTCAGACCATTGGAGGGCCGGACTAAAAAAAAAACTATGAACAACTCACTATGCACACTGCACATATCTTATTTTAAAGTAAAAAAACAAAATGGGAACGAATACAATATTTAAAATAAAGAACAAGTAAATTTAAATCAACAAACTGACCAGTATTTCAAGGGGAACTATGCTTCTCTCACTGACCACCAATGAAAGAGGTGCCCTTTCCGGAAGTGTGGCGGGGGCCGGATAAATGGCCTCAGGGGGCCGCATGTGGCCCGCGGGCCGTAGTTTGGGGACCCCTGCCTTACAACATACCCTACTCACCAACACGACCATGGCCCCACCTACATCATTCTGACAGTAACATCTCAGTGGAGGACAGCCCAGAAAATTCACAGAGCTAAAACTTATAATACAGCCATATCTACTGGAAGAAAACTCTCAAAACCAAATTTTCCTTCTTTTTACATTTTTCCCTTTCTTCCTTTTTTTCTTCTGTCTTTTTTCTCTTTTGAATTTTAATTTCTTTAATTTTATTTTTTTATTTTTATGTTTTGTGTGTGTTGTTTTTTGTTTTTGATCTTTTTTACTGTGCTTTTTCTTTTTTGTCATAATTTTAAAATTTTTTCTTTAGGTTTGTTTGTTTTTTAATTTTTTTCTTTTTTTTTACAGAGACAGAGAGAGTCAGAGAGAGGGATAGATAGGGACAGACACACAGGAATGGAGAGAGATGAGAAACATCAATCATCAGTTTTTTGTTGCAACACCTTAGTTGTTCATTGATTGCTTTCTCATATGTGCCTTGACCGTGGGTCTTCACCAGACTGAGTAACCCCTTGTTCGAGCCAGCGATCTTGGGTCCAAGCTGGTGAGCTATGCTCAAAGCATATGAGCCTGTGCTCAAACTGGCGACCTCAGGGTCTCAAACCTGGGTCGTCCGCATCCCAGTCTGACGCTCTATCCACTGCGCCACCACCTGGTCAGACAATTTTTAAAAATTTTATATTTTTATAGTATCTTTTATTTTAAATTTTCATTTTTTAGTTGTTTTTTTTATTAGGGTTCTTAAAAATATGACTCTCAAATGCCATCAAGGAAGAAGAAATCAAATCCCATGGCTACACAAGACAGAGACATAGTTCAGAAAGAAAATAAAAAATCTCCAGAAAAAAACCTCAATCACATGAAAACCCTGGAGTTAAATGATGGAGAATTCAAAATTGAAGTTCTAATAATATTCAATGAGATATGAGAAGACATCAACAGGCAACTTAATGAGCTCAGAAAACAAAACAAACACCTCACCAAGTAGATTAAAACATTTTTTTTTGTATTTTTCTGAAGTGAGAAGTGGGAAGGCAAAGAGAAAGACTCTCACACACGCCTGACCAGGATCCACTCAGCAAGCCTACTGGGGGGCAATGCTCTGTCCAGCTGGGGTGTTGCTCCATTGCAATTTGAGCCATTCTAGCACCTGAGGCAGAGGCCATGGAGCCATCCTCAGTACCCAGGTCAACTTTGCTCCAGTGGAGCCTTAGCTGCAGTAGGGAAAGAGACAGAGAAGAAGGAGAGGGGGAAGGGTGTAGAAGCAGATGGGCACTTCTCCTGTGTGCCCTGGCTGGGAATAGAACCCGAGATATCCACACGCCAGGCCAACATTCTACCACTGACCCAGCCAGCCAGGGCTAGATTGAAACTTTAAAAGCAGAGAAGAACTCAATACATGAATTGAAAACTATGGTAGCAAGTTTGGCTAAGATAACAAGTCTGATAGAGAAAAGAATCAGTGACATTGAAGACAGGCTACTACAGATGCTACAGAGAGAAGAGTAAAGAAACTAATGAACTAAAAAAAAATAAGAGAGCACTACAAGAATTGTCTGACTCTATCAGAAAGAACAATGGGTATATCAGAAGAAGAAGAGAAAGAGAAGATAAGGGAGAGTCTATTCAAATAATTGATGAGAACTTCCAAAGCCTATGGAAAGAGTTAGCATCTCAAATCCAAGAAGCAAACAGAATGCCAAATTACCTCAACTCAAACAGACCTACTCCAAGGCACATCATAATAAAATTGTTAAAAATCAATGACAAAGAAAGAATCCTCAAGGCAGCTAGGAAAGAAAAAAAGAACATAACATATAAAGGAAAGCCCATTAAGTAATCATCAGACTTCTCAGCAGAAACTCTACAAGCCAGAAGAGAGTGGACCCAAACACTCAAAGTACTGAAAGAGAGAAATTATCAGCAAGAATACTATATCTATCAAAGTTATTCTTCAAATATAAAGAAGAAATAAAAAGTTTTGCAGACATACAGAAGCTGAGGAAATTTATCACCAGAAAATCCCCCACTGCAGGAAATTCTCAAGGGCTTATTCGACCAGACACAAAGCACAGAACAAATCAAAACTACAAGTAAAAGCTCTAACAATGTTACAATAAAAACAAGGATAATAAGTGACAACAATAATATAAAAGGTGAGAGGCTAGAAATCTGTAGTAGTAAAGGAGAATGAAATGCAGAAACACTCATAAGACAAAGAACTCTTGCACATATAAACATTTTTCTCTTAATCTAATAGGAACCACCCACAAAAAAGCCATAGCTGAAATACATAGCATATAAAAAGAAGAAACATGGGAAAGAAGTATGAAATGCCACTAAAAAAAAATAACTGACAGAAACACACACACAAAAAACAAGACACAGAGCTACCAGAAAACAAAACATAAAATGGCTATAGGAAATCCTCAAGTGTCAATAATTACCCTAAATGTAAATGGACTGAACTCACTAATAAAGAGGCACAGAGTGACAGCTGGATCTAAAAGCAACCCCCAACCATAGGCTGCCTTCAAGAGACACATCTAAGCTGCAAGGACAAAAGTAGACTCAAAGTGAAAGGTTGGAAAATGATTCTCAAAACAAATAATATGCAAAGAAAAGCAGGTGTAGCCATATTCATATCTGACAACACTGTCTTCAAGACAACAAAGGTAACCAGAGACAAAGGTAGACATTTCATAATGAGAAAGGGGATACTATATTAAGAAGACATGACACATCTTTTTTTTATTAATTTATTATGTTTACATAGATTCTAGTGTCCCCCCAAATTCATCCTCCCCTTCCCGTGTACCCCAGGACATCCACCCTTGTTCCCCTCCCCGTAACACCCTCCCCTCTTCCTTCCAGGATTTGCTTTTCTGATCTCATCCCATCCTATCAGCCTATTGTCCCCTTGCCCTCTGTCCACTTTCCTTCTGGATTCTTTGATCCCGCCTCTGTCTCTATTCCGCTCCTCAGTTCATATTGTTCCTCGAATTCCTCAGATGAGTGAGGTCATATGATATTTTTCTTTCTCTGCCTGGCTTATTTATTAACAGAACAGTTTCCAGGTCCATCCATGTTGTCACAAAAAATAATATTTCCTTCTTTTTTCATGGCCCCACAGTATTCTATTGTGTGTATGTACCACCACTTTTTAATCCACTCATCCATTGATGGGCACTTGGGCTGTCTCCTGATCTTGGCTATTGTAAACAATGCTGCCATATACATGGGGGTGTATTTCTCCTTTTGACTTGTTGATGTGGTGTTCTTGGGATATATTTCTAAAAATGGGATGGCTGGGTCAAAAGGCAGTTTGATTTCTAATTTTTTGAGGAATCTCTATACTGTTTTCCACAGTGGCTGCATCAGTCTGCATTCCTACCAGCAGTACAGAAGGGTTCCCTTTTCTCCACATCCTCGCCAGCACTTATTCTGTGTTGTTTTGTTGATGAGCGCCATTCTGACTGGTGTGAGGTGATATCTCATTGTGGTTTTAATTTGCATTTCTCTAATGATTAGTGATGTTGAACATTTTTTCATATGCCTATTGGCCATCTGTAGGACGAAAGATACTTACTCTTTGGAAAGTATCTATTCATCTCTTTTGCCCAGTTTTTGATTGGCCTGTTTATCTTCCTGGTGTTGAGTTTACAAGTTATTTATAAATTTTGGTTATTAACCCCTTATCAGACGTATTGTCGACTATGTTCTCCCATTGTGTGGTTTTCCTTTTTATTTTGTTCATATTGTCCTTTTTTTTTTTTTTTTTTGGTATTTTTCTGAAGCTGGAAACGGGGAGAGACAGTCAGACAGACTCCCGCATGCACCCGACCGGGATCCACCCGGCATGCCCATCAGGGGGCGACGCTCTGCCCCTCCGGGGCGTCGCTCTGTTGCGACCATAGCCACTCTAGTGCCTGGGGCAGAGGCCAAGGAGCCATCCCCAGCGCCCAGGCCATCTTTGCTCCAATGGAGCCTCGCTGCGGGAGGGAAAGAGAGAGACAGAGAGGAAGGAGAGGGGGAGGGGTGGAGAAGCAGATGGGCGCTTCTCCTGTGTGCCCTGGCTGGGAATCGAACCCAGGACTTCTGCACACCAGGCCGACGCTCTACCACTGAGCCAACCGGCCAGGGCCTTGTTCATATCGTCTTTAGCTGCGCAAAACCTTTTCAGTGTAATATATTCCCATTTGTTTTTCCTGTCATTTATTTCCCTTGTGCATGGAGATAAATCAGCAAATATATTGCTGTGAGTGATGTCAGAGAGCTTACTGCCTCTGTTTTCCTCTAGGATGCTTATGGTTTCATGACTTACATTTAGGTTTTTTATCCATTTTGAGTTTATTTTTGTGAATGGTGTAAGTTGGTAGTCTAGTTTCATTTTTTTGCAGGTAGCTGTCCAATTTTCCCAACACTATTTGTTAAAGAGACTGTCTTTACTCCATTGTATGCTATTACCGTCCTTGTCAAATATCAATTGTTCATAAAGGTGTGGGTTTATTTCTGGGTTCTCTGTTCTGTTCTATTGATCTATATGCCTGTTCTTATGCCAGTACCTAGCTGTTTTGAGTACAATGGCCTTGTAGTATAACTTGACATCCAGAAGTGTGATACCAACTTTATTCTTCTTTTTCAAGATTGCTGAGGCTATTTGTGTTCTTTTTTGGTTCTGTATGAATTTTTGGAATATTTACTCTATATCTTTGAAGTATGTCTTTGGTATTTTAATAAGAATTGCATTGAATTTATGAATTGCTTTGAGTAATATGGACATATTATTGATGTTTATTCTTCCTAACCATGGGCATGCTATATGCTTCCACTTGTTTGTAACTTCCTTGATTTCTTTTATCAAAGTTTTATAATTTTCTGAGAACAAGTCTTTAACCTCCTTGGTTAAATTTACTTCTAGGTATTTTATTATTTTTGTTGCAATAGTGAAGGGGATTGTTTTCTTAATTTTTCTTTCAGACAGATCACTGTTGGTGTATAAAAATGCCTCTGATTTCTCAGTATTAACTTTATATCCTGACATCTTGCTGAATTCCTTTATCAGGTCCAGTAGTTTTTGACTGTGACTTTAAGGTTTTCTATATATAGTATCATATCATTAGCAAATAATAACAGTTTTACTTCTTCTTTTCTAATTTGGTTGCCTTTTATTTCTTCTTCTTGTCTGATTGCTGTGGCTAGGACTTCCAGGACTATGTTGAATAAGAGTGGTGAAAGGGGCACCTCTGCCTTGTTCCTGATCTTAAGAAGATTGCTTTTAATTTTTTCCCATTGAGTGTGATGTTGGCTGTGGTCCTGTCATAGACAGCCTTTATCATGTTGAGGTATGTTCCCTGTATTCCCACTTTGCTGAGAGCTTTGATCATAAATGGGTGCTGGATTTTATCAAATGCTTTTTCTGCAACTATTGATATTATCATGTGGTTTTTGTACTTCCTTTTGTTTATGTGATGAATCACACTGATTGATTTGCAAGTATTGTACCAGCCTTGCCTCCCCAAGATAAATCCCACTTGATCATGATGTATGATTTTTTTCATGTATTGGTGGATCCGGTTTGCTAATATTTTGTTGAGAATTTTAGCATCTAAATTCATCAGATATAAGCTTATTGTTTTCTTTCTTTGTGTTGTCCCTTGCCTGGCTTTGGAATCAGCATTATGCTCACCTCATAAAAGGAGCTTGGAAGTTTTCCCTCCTCTTGAATTTTTTGAAATAGCTTGAGAAGGATAGGAGTTAGTTCTTCTTTGAATGTTGGGTAGAATTCGCCTGTGAAGCCATCTGGCCCAGGGCTTTTGTTTGTTGGGAGTTTTTTGATAACTGTTTTGATCTCATTTGTTGTAATCAGTCTATTTAGGTTTTCTGATTCTTCTAGATTGATTTTTGAAAGATTATATGTTTCAAGGATTTGTCCATTTCACCTAGGTTGTCTAATTTTTTGGCATATAGTTCTTCATATTATTTTCTTACAATCCTTTGTATTTCTGCTGTGTCCATTGTTATTTCTCCACCCTCATTTCTAATTTTATTTATTTGAGTCCTTTCTCTTTTTTTCTTGGTTAGTCTGGCTCAGGGTTTCATCGATCTTGTTTACTTTTACAAAGAACTAGCTCTTGGTTTCGTTGATCTCTGTATTATTATTATTTTTTTAGCTTCTATGTCATTTATTTCCGCTCTGATCTTATTATTTCCTTCCACTTTCTCGGGCTTTACTTACTGTTCTTTTTCTAGTTCTTTTGGTTGCAGGATTAAGTTGTTATTTTGAACTTTTTCTAGCTTCTTAAAGTATGCCTGTAATGCTATGAACTTCCCTCTCAGGACTGCTTTTGCTGTGTCCCACAAATTTTGAGTTGTATCCTCATTTTCATTTGTTTCAAGGAAATTTTTATTTCTTCCTTGATCTCATGGTTGACCCATTTGTTGTTTAATAATATGCTGTTTAGTTTCCAAGTGATTGAGTGTTTTTCAGTTTTTCTATTATAGTTGATTTCTAGTTTGATGCCATTGTGATCAGAGACGATGCTTCATATGGTTTCAATCTTCTTAAATGTTTTGAGACTCATTTTATGCCCTAATATGTGGTCTATCCTAAAGAATGTACTATGAGCACTTGAAAAGAATGTATATTCTGCTGCTTCAGGGTGAAAGGTTCTGAAGATATCTAGTAAATCCAGTTGATCTAGCGTGTCCCTTAATTCTGCTGTTTCTTTGTTAATTTTTTTTTTCTTGAGGATCTATCCATTGGTGATAGTTGGGTATTGAAATCCTCTGCTATTATAGTATGTTTTTGATCTCGCCCTTTATGTCCATCAAACACTGCTTTATATGATATATTTAGGTGCTCCTATATTAGGTGCATAGATATTTATAATGGTTATCTCTTCCTGTTGGATTGCTCCCTTTTCATTATGTAGTGACCTTTTTTCTTCCTTACTATAGTCTTTGTTTTAAATTTTATTTTGTCAGATATATGTATTGCTACCACAGCTTTTTTTCATTTCCGTTTGCATGTAATATTTTTTTCCATCCTTTTACTTTCAGTCTATGCATATCTTTTGTTTTGAGGTATGTCTCCTGTAGACAGCATATGATGGTTCCTGTTTTCTTATCTATTCAGCTAGCCTATGTCTTTTGATTGGAGCTTTTAAAACATTTACATTTAAGGTTATTATTGATAGGTAGTTGTTTATTGCCATTTTTTTCTTCAAATCTATATTCCTCTTTTACTATATATATTCCTGCTTTCTTCTGTCTACAGCGGGGCCCTTAACATTTCTTGAAGCATTGGTTTGGTTGTGATGTATTTCTTGAGTTTTTTTTTTTTCTGGGAAGCTTTTTATATCTCCTTCAATTTTAAATGATAGTCTTGCTGGATAAAGAAGTTTTGGTTATAGGTTCTTATTCTGCATTACTTTGAATATTTTGCCAATCCCTCCTGGCCTCAAGTGTTTCTGTAGAGAAGTTGGATGTCATCCTTAAGTGTATTCCTTTGTAGGTGATTGCCTGTTTTTCTCTTACACCTTTTAATATTATTTCTTTATTCCTAGCTTTGGTATTTTAATTATGATATGTCTTGGTGTGGGTCTCTTTGGGTTCTTTTTTAATGGGGTTCTCTCTGCTTCTTAAACTTGTGTGACTCTTTCCTGCATCAATTTAGGGAAATTTTCATCTATAATTTCTTCAAAGAGCTTCTCTAGTCTTTATTCTTCCTCTTCTCCTTCAGGAACCCTTATTATGCAGTTATTGTTTCTCTTCATTTTGTCACAGAGTTCTCTTAGGTTTTCCTAGACTTTCTGATTCTCTTTTCTTTTTGCTTTTCTGCTTCCATGTTTTCACTTATCTTGTCCTCTAAGTCACTGATTCGATCCTCTGCTTCATTCAGCTGGCTTTTAATTCCTTCTAGTGTAGTCTTCATTTCTGATATTGTTTTTGTCATTTCTGTCTGGTTCTTCTTTATGATTTCCGTTTCCTTTTTGATGCTTACAATTTATTGAGGTGTTCATTAAGTCCATCCATTGTAGCTTTGAGATCCTTAAGCATCCTAACAATAATTATTTTATACTCTGCATTTGGTAATTTGATTACTTCTGATTCGTCCAGGACTTTTCTGAGGACTTATCTTGTTGAAGCATATGACTTATGCTTCTCTGCCTACCCATTATTCTCTGTATGACTTATAGGCTTCTTCCAGTTGTGATCTCCTTACCTAGTAGAGCTGCCCTGAAGTCTTGGTTTGTTTGTTTTCTTCTCAGTTTTCTTAACTTGATGGTAATCTTGTTTACTGATCTCAGCAGGGGGCTTATTTGAAACTGTATCCAGGAATGCAGTGATTGTAACCTGAGACTCTGAAGGCTTGATCTGCCAGCTTCTCTCAGGGGGCAGGGTGCTTTCTTGGCTTCAGTACAGGGAGGTGTATCTCAGATCTCCATAGAGACCTGAGTTACTGCCACTCTTCCTTACTTCCTGTTTTTAGCTGTGTCGTATTGCGTTGATTGGAGCTGGAGAACTTTCTGGAGGTGGGTCACCTGGAACCACTTTAGGTTTGTGCTGTGTGGAGGTATTAACCCTTCCCCCTGCTATGGCCACCTCCGCACTGGATGAGTTAGCTTCTCAGGTCATCCCATGCATTCCTCTGCCTCTGACCGTCTGTCTCTCTCTCCCCACTTTCCTTTTGGAAGACAAGCCAGCTCTCCTCAGCACATCTCATTCCCAGGTCCCCAGGCAAGTGGCTGTGAGCAATATTTTCTGCTCTTCTCCTTGTAAAGAGAGCCCTTCTAGGTCTCAGCCTCTTCCCCCCACCACCTGGAAGCAGAGGAGCTCCCACCGTGCCCCAAATTCCCTACCAGGCTCGGTGTATCTTCTTCTTTGCTCCTTGATTTTTGAGACCTGTTCTTATAGTCCAAAGTTGGTTTTTCACACTGATTGCTCCTAAGTTAATTTGTAATCCAGTTTGGTGGTATGAGCTGGGAGTTTGTGCATCTGCCTACTCCGCTGCCATCCTGGTACTGCCCAACATGACACTTCTTAATACATATGCACTGAACCAGGGAGCACCAAAATATATAAAACATCTACTAACTAATCTAAAAATAGAAGTAGACAAAAACACAATCATACTTGGAAATTTTAACACACCATCTAGATAGATCATTCAAATAGAAAATTAATAAAGAAATATCAGCCTTAAATGACACATGGAACCAAATGGACAAAATAGATATTTATAGGACATTCCATCCCAAAATGTCAAATTATACATCATCTCCAGTGTGTATAGAACATTCTCAAGAATAGAATGTATGTTGGGCTACAAAACTAACATCAACAAATTCAGGAAGATGAAAATTATACCAAGCACATTTTCTGACCATAAGCCTTTGAAATTAAAATTCAACTGCAAAAATGTGGAAATTAAACAACATACTTCTCAAAGAGTGACTGGTCAAAGAAAAAATAAAAGCAGAGATCAAAAGATACATACAGACAAATGAAAATGACAACATGGCATATCAAAATTTCTGGGATGTATCGAAAGCAGTAACAAGAGGCAAGTTTATCTCACTACAGGCATGTATCAAGAAAGAAGAAAGATTCCAAGTAAACAGCCTAACATCACATCTTAAGGAACTAGAAAAGAAGAACAAAGGCATCCCCAAGTCAGCAGAAGAAATGAAATTGTAAAAATTAAAGCAGAATTAAATGAAATAGAGAACAAAAAACTATAGAAAAAAATTAATACAACAAAGAGCTGTTTTTTTGAAAAGATCAATAAAATCAACAAACCCCTAGCTAGATTCACTAAAGAAAAAAGAGAAAAGACTCATATAAACAAAATCTGAAATGAAAGAGGAGAAATTACCACAAATATCATAGATATACAAAAGATCATAGTAGAATACTATGACAAATTATATGCCACCAAATTCAACAACCTAGAGGAAATGGACAAATTCCTAAAACTATACAATCTTCCTCAATTGAGTCACAAAGAAGTGGAAAATCTAAATAGATATATAAGCATGGAAGAAACAGAAACACCTATCAAAAATGTCCCCAAAAACAAAAGTCCAGGACCAGATGGCTACACTGGTGAATTCTACTAAACATTCAAAGGAGATTTGGTACCTATCCTCCTCAAAGTATTCCAAAAAATGGAAGAAGCAATACTTCCTAACATATTTTATGAGGCCAACATAACCCTCATACCAAAATCTGGTAGGGACAACACAAGAAGAGAAAACTACAGACCAATATCTCTAATGAATACAGGTATAAAAATCCTAAACAATATATTAGCAAATCAAATACAACACATTAAAAAATAATACATTGTGATAAGTGTGATTCATTCCAGGTGCACAAGAATGGTTCAACATAGAGAAATTGATCAACATAATACACCACATCAACAAATCAAGAAATAAAAACCATATGATTCTATCAACAGATGCAGAAAAGGCATTCAATAAGATACACATTCATTTATATTTAAACATTCAATAAAATCGGAATAGAAGGAAAGCACCTCAACATATTAAAGGCCATATATGACAAACCATCAGGTACTATCATATTAAATGGTGAAAAAATGAAGGCTTTTCCTCTAAAATCATTAACAAAACAAGGCTGCCCACTCTCTCCGCTCTTATTCAATATAGTTTGGGAAGTTTTAGCCAGAGCAATCAGGCAAGAGAAAGAAATAAAAGGCATCCATATCAGGAAAGAAGAAGTAAAGGTATCACTTTCTGCAGATGACATGATCCTGTATATTAAAACCCCAAAGACTCCACCAAAAAATTATTAGAAACAATAAACCAATACAGTAAAGTTGTGGGATACAAAATCAATGTACAAAAGTTTATTCCTTTCCTATATACCAATGAAGAAAATTAGGAAAATAAGCTCAAAAAAGCAATTCCTTCTACAATTACAACAAAAAATAAAAAATAAAAATACCTAGGAATAAACAAAGGATGTGAAATACCTATATACTGAAAACTGCAAAACAGTATTGAAAGAAATTGAAAAAGACACAATGAAATGGAAAATATATTCCATGTTCATGGATTGGAAGAATCAACATAATTAAAATGGCCATATTAGCCAAAGCAATATACACATTTAATGCAATACCTATCAAACCCCAATGTCATTTTTTAAAGAAATGGAACAAAAAATTACCAGGGTTGTATGAAACCATAAAAAAACCCAAATAGTCAAAGTAATCCTGAGGAAAATGAATGAAGCTGGAGGTATCACACTACCTGACTTAAAAGTATACTACAGAACCACAATAATTAAAACAGCATGGTATAGGTAGAAAAACAGACATACAGACCAATGGAACAGAATAAAGAGCCCAGAAATAAAACCACATTTATATGAAAGAAATAATCTTCAACAAAGGAGCCAAAAACACAATGGAAAAAAGAAAGCCTCTTCAATAAATAGTGCTAGGAAAACTGGAAAACCACATGTAAAAGAATGAAACTTGAGATGACGTCAGAGTAATGGCGGGGTAGGAAGCGATACCGATAAATCTCCCCCAAAACTCAACAAGATCTTCAACCAGAAACAGAAAAACCTATACTTGGAGCTTCCAGATGCTTCGCAATACACCCAAAGGTATGACTGAGTGAAAAATTGGCTAAATATATAACCAAACCCCGAAGGAAATAGGGAGTAAGAAATGCTCCGCCTTCCTCACTAACCTAAACAGGGCGGCTTTCTCTGGTAACTGTGAATATAGAAACTGAGGCGGGCAAAGGGGGTGAATACAAACGGCCGAACCAGGCTGTGGCACGGAGATCCAAGCCGAGGAAAATCTGATCCTGTGGCAACCCGGGCAATACAAGCTAACACTCGCGCCAAACCCAAACAAAGAAAGACAAGCGGCGCGGCCATTTTACCCGGTCTCCTGGTTGGTGCGCAGTTAGTGGGCGAGAGATTTCTTCCTAGGCCCCGGGAGTCAGTGCCCGTGTTGCCCCACGGAGAGGCAGGGTCAGAGGCCTTTCTGTGGGCCGAGGGCAGAGTCTCTGGGCAGCCCCAGCGCCCTGGGAAAGCCACGCACGGGAGGGAGTGAGAACTAATTCCAATGGTGGAGATTTTCCTTGCCGAGGGTGTTTCACTCAGAGGGAAAGCGGCCGGCCTCATATCCTGGTTTGCGCGCGCAGATAAGGAGTGAGCGATTCCTCCGAGTGCCTCGGCAGTGCGCGCCCGTGTCATCGCACAGAGGAGCAGAGTCAGGGGCCTTTGTGTGGGCCAAAGCGGAATCTCGGGCCGCCCCAGCGCCTTGCAAAAGCCGCGCACGGGGACGGAGCGAGACTCAATTCCAACGCTGCAACTTTTCCCTGCGGTCGGGGGTTTCACTCAGAGCGTGAGACTGCTGGCCGGATATCCTGGTCTGCGCGCGCAGCCAGTGAGTGAGAGTTTTCTCCAAGCGCCCCGGAAGTGGGCACCCGCTTGTGTTACCGGACAGAGTGGCAGAGTCAGAGGTCTGTGAGTGGGTGGAAAGCCCGCCTGATTATGCTAGCAGCTCTGACTGACTGAGCCTTACCCAGAGCCCTGTGCTGAGTGGAAATAGAGTGGGGAGTTGCCAGCTCTTTGAGCCTCTTACTATCCAGGCAGAGGCAGCAGCAACCCCATAGCTGGATTATCAGGCTACTAATTGAGGAAGGAAAGACTAGGAGAAAGGCTCCAGGAACACGGACTCTCTCACTGTCAGAGCCTATAAATGTTAATAGCCTCGACTGCCAACGAGACTAAAGCACAATACATGACATTGCCATAGAGACTTATCAACTGCAAACCTCCACCTGAGCGTGGCAAAGGGGCAAAACCCGGGGTACAGAGTCACCGACCAGGAAGAGGGAGAGAAAAGAAAAAGCAAGAAGATAACCTCTCAAAATCAAGAATAATCTGCAGACTTTATAACCTATCCCATTTTATTATATTTGTTCGTTTGTTTCTCTTATCTTCATTCTTGATACTTTTTTTTTTCCTCCTCCAATTTGGCCGATTAACTCTCTACCGGTCTTACTCTCTCCTCTCCTTGAACTACACTACCCATAAGTGTTACATCTCCCATTATCTTTTCTCTTCTCTTCCTTTCTCTCTATGAGGGTTGCACTCCAAAACCCTTAACTCTCTCTCTATCTCTCTTCTTTCTTTTTTCTTCTTTTAGTGGTTCCCTCTTTTTTTTCTCTCTCTCTCTCTCTTTCTTTTCTCCCTCTATATTAGTTTCTTCCTTTTTCCTTTACATCTCCTCTCATTCAAACCTCAATAACAAACAAATTATCTTATCTGGGACTCAAACTTATGTTTGTGGCATTTTGGGGGGTTTTTACTTCACCTTTTTAACTCACTAGCAGTGCTCCCATCCCTGGCTCTCCATATTATCTAGTTCTTGTTCCACTAAATACAATAGTAATTTTTTAATTTGTCCCCCCATTTTTCCGTTTTCCTCTTAATCCTCTCATCATAACTCTTAGACAATCAACACCTAAAAGCAAATCATTTTATTCTTGACCCAAATTTTTTCCTTGTTTGCTTTTTGTGGGTCCATACGCTCTTTTTTTTCTTTTTTCTTTCTTTCTTTTTTTTTTTTTGCCCCTTTATTACTTTTCCCCAATTCAGGCCCTCCATCACAGGCATTGTTTGTTATAATTCACAGTCCACCACAAGATTTTATCAAGAAAGAGGGGAGAGGAGAGGAGAGGAAAAAAGGAGGGGGGGAATAATTTCCTTTTTTTTTTTTTTTTTTTTTAATTTTTATTTTATTTTATTTTTCTTTATTTCATTATTAATTTTTTTTTAAAAAAACAACTCTTTTCGATTTTTTTTTATTTTTTGAAACTTTTTATTCTTTATTAAATCTCATTAATACTATCAACAAAACCACCCTCAGATGCCATTAAGGAAGAGAAAATCGAATATCATGGATACAAAAGAAAGAGAGGTAACACAGCTAGATGAGGAAAAATCTATGGAGAAAAAATTTAATATATTGGAAACCTTGGAGCTAAATGACAGAGAATTCAAGATAGAAATCCTAAAAATCCTCCGAGATATACAAGAAAACACAGAAAGGCAATTTAGGGAGCTCAGAAAACAACTCAATGAACACAAAGAATATATGTCCAAGGAAATTGAAACTATAAAAACAAATCAAACAGAGATGAAAAACTCAATTCACGAGCTGAAAAACGAAGTAACAAGCTTAGCTAATAGAACAGGTCAGATAGAAGAGAGGATTAGTGAAATAGAAGACAAGCAACTTGAGGCACAACAGAGAGAAGAAGAAAGAGACTCAAAAATTAAAAAAAATGAGATAGCCCTACAAGAATTATCTGACTCCATCAAAAAGAATAACATAAGAATAATAGGTATATCAGAGGGAGAAGAGAGAGAAAATGGAATGGAGAACATACTCAAACAAATAATAGATGAGAACTTCCCAAGCCTGTGGAAAGAACTAAAGCCTCAAGTTCAAGAAGCAAACAGAACTCCAAGTTTTCTTAACCCCAACAAACCTACTCCAAGGCATATCATAATGAAATTGACACAAACCAACAGCAAAGAAAAAATTCTCAAGGCAGCCAGGGAAAAGAAGAATACAACATATAAAGGAAGGCCCATTAGATTATCATCAGATTTCTCAGCAGAAACTCTACAAGCTAGAAGAGAGTGGACCCCAATATTTAAAGTCCTGAAAGAGAGGAACTTTCAGCCACGAATACTATACCCATCAAAGCTATCCTTCAAATATGAAGGAGAAATAAAAACATTCACAGATACAGAAAAGATGAGGGAATTTATCATCAGAAAACCCCCACTCCAGGAATTACTAAAGGGGGTTCTCCAATCAGATACAAAGAACAAAAAAAAAAAAACAGAGCCACAAGTAAAAGCTCCAAGAAGAACACAATAAAACCAAATTTAAACTGTGACAACAACAAAAAGAAAGAGGGGGAGAAGATGGAGATTAACAGTAGCAAAGGACGATGGAGTGCAAAAGTACTCACAAAATAGTTCGCTACAATGAACAGGGTAGGGACCCTTTTCATTATTCAAAGGTAACCACCATTGAAAAAACCACCACAGAAGCACATGAGATAAAAAAGATAGCAACAGTGGAAAGATGTATGGAATACAACCAAATAAAAACAAAAGATAGAAAAACAAAAGAGAAGGATCAAACAAGACACAAAACTAACAGAAAGCAAGATATAAAATGGCAATAGGGAACTCACAAGTATCAATAATTACACTAAATGTAAACGGATTAAACTCACCAATAAAAAGGCACAGAGTAGCAGAATGCATTAAAAAAGAAAATCCAACTGTATGCTGCCTACAGGAAACTCATCTAAGTAACAAGGATAAAAACAAATTCAAAGTGAAAGGCTGGAAAACAATACTCCAAGCAAATAACATCCAAAAAAAAGCAGGTGTAGCAATACTCATATCGAATAATACTGACTACAAGACAGGAAAAGTACTCAGAGACAAAAATGGCCATTTCATAATGGCTAAGGGGACACTGAATCAAGAAGACATAACAATTCTTAATATATATGCACCAAACCAAGGAGCACCAAAATATATAAGACAGCTACTTATTGATCTTAAAACAAAAACTGACAAAAATACAATCATACTTGGAGATCTCAATACACCGCTGACGGCTCTAGATCGGTCATCCAAACAGAGAATCAACAAAGACATAGTGGCCTTAAACAAAACACTAGAGCACCTGGATATGATAGACATCTACAGGACATTTCATCCCAAAGTGACTGAGTATACATTTTTCTCCAGTGTACATGGATCATTCTCAAGAATTGACCATATGTTGGGCCACAAAAACAACATCAGCAAATTCAGAAAAATTGAAGTTGTACCAAGCATATTTTCTGATCATAAAGCCTTGAAACTAGAATTCAACTGCAAAAAAGAGGAAAAAAATCCCACAAAAATGTGGAAACTAAACAACATACTTTTAAAAAATGAATGGGTCAAAGAAGAAATAAGTGCAGAGATCAAAAGATATATACAGACTAATGAAAATGACAATACGACATATCAGAATCTATGGGATGCAGCAAAAGCAGTGATAAGAGGGAAGTTCATATCACTTCAGGCATATATGAACAAACAAGAGAGAGCCCAAGTGAACCACTTAACTTCCCACCTTAAGGAACTAGAAAAAGAAGAACAAAGACAACCCAAAACCAGCCGAAGAAAGGAGATAATAAAAATCAGAGCAGAAATAAATGAATTAGAGAACAGAAAAACTATAGAAAAAATTAATAGAACAAGGAGCTGGTTCTTTGAAAAGATCAACAAAATTGACAAACCCTTGGCAAGACTTACCAAGGAAAAAAGAGAAAGAACTCATATAAACAAAATCCAAAATGAAAGAGGAGAAATCACCACGGACACCGTAGATATACAAAGAATTATTGTAGAATACTATGAAAAACTTTATGCTACTAAATTCAACAACCTAGAAGAAATGGATAAATTCCTAGAAAAATACAACCTTCCTAGACTGAGTCAAGAAGAAGCAGAAAGCCTAAACAGACCTATCAGTAGAGAAGAAATAGAAAAAACCATTAAAAACCTCCCCAAAAATAAAAGTCCAGGCCCTGACGGCTATACCAGCGAATTTTATCAAACATTCAAAGAAGACTTGGTTCCTATTCTACTCAAAGTCTTCCAAAAAATTGAAGAAGAAGCAATACTTCCAAACACATTTTACGAAGCCAACATAACCCTCATACCAAAACCAGGCAAGGATGGCACAAAAAAAGAAAACTACAGACCAATATCTCTAATGAATACAGATGCTAAAATACTAAACAAAATACTAGCAAATTAAATACAACAACATATTAAAAAAATAATACATCATGATCAAGTGGGATTCATCCCAGAATCTCAAGGATGGTTCAACATACGTAAAACGGTTAATGTAATACACCATATCAACAAAACAAAGAACAAAAACCACATGATCTTATCAATAGACGCAGAAAAGGCTTTCGATAAAATACAACACAATTTTATGTTTAAGACTCTCAACAAAATGGGTATAAAAGGAAAATATCTCAACATGATAAAGGCCATATATGATAAACCATCAGCTAACATCATATTAAATGGCACTAAACTGAAGGCTTTCCCCCTTAAATCAGGAACAAGACAGGGTTGTCCACTCTCTCCACTCTTATTTAATGTGGTACTAGAGGTTCTAGCCAGAGCAATCAGACAAGACAAAGAAATAAAAGGCATCCATATTGGAAAAGAAGAAGTAAAGGTATCACTTTTTGCAGATGATATGATACTATACATCGAAAACCCCAAAGAATCCACAAAAAGACTACTAGAAACAATAAGCCAATACAGTAAGGTCGCAGGATACAAAATTAACATACAGAAGTCAATAGCCTTTCTATATGCCAACAATGAAACAACTGAGAAGGAACTCAAAAGAATAATCCCCTTCACGATTGCAACAAAAAAAATAAAATACTTAGGAATAAACATAACAAAGAATGTAAAGGACTTATATAATGAAAACTATAAACCATTGTTAAGGGAAATCGAAAAAGATATAATTAGATGGAAGAATATACCTTGTTCTTGGCTAGGAAGAATAAATATAATCAAGATGGCTATATTACCCAAAGCAATATACAAATTTAATGCAATTCCCATCAAACTTCCAATGACATTTTTTAAAGAAATAGAGCAAAAAATCATCAGATTTATATGGAACTATAAAAAACCCCGAATAGCCAAAGCAATCCTAAAGAAAAAGAATGAAGCTGGGGGCATTTCAATACCTGACTTCAAACTCTATTATAGGGCCACGACAATCAAAACAGCATGGTATTGGCAGAAAAATAGACACTCAGACCAATGGAACAGAACAGAAAGTCCAGAAATAAAACCACATATATATAGTCAAATAATTTTTGATAAAGGGGCCAACAACACACAATGGAGAAAAGAAAGCCTCTTCAATAAATGGTGCTGGGAAAACTGGAAAGCCACATGCAAAAGAATGAAACTGGACTACAGTCTCTCCCCCTGTACAAAAATTAACTCAAAATGGATCAAAGATCTAAACATAAGACCTGAAACAATTAAGTACATAGAAGAAGACATAGGTACTCAACTCAGGGACCTGGGTTTTAAAGAGCATTTTATGAATTTGACTCCAATGGCAAGAGAAGTGAAGGCAAAAATTAATGAATGGGACTACATCAGACTAAGAAGTTTTTGCTCAGCAAGAGAAACTGATAACAAAATAAACAGAAAGCCAACTAAATGGGAAATGATTTTTTCAAACGACAGCTCAGATAAGGGCCTAATATCCAAAATATACAAAGAACTCATAAAACTCAACAACAAACAAACAAACAATCCAATAAAAAAATGGGAAGAGGATATGAATAGACACTTCTCCCAGGAAGAAATACAAATGGCCAACAGATATATGAAAAGATGCTCATCTTCTTTAGCTATTAGAGAAATGCAAATCAAAACGGCAATGAGATACCACCTCACACCTGTTCGATTAGCTGTTATTAGCAAGTCAGGTAACAACAAATGTTGGAGAGGCTGTGGAGAAAAAGGAACCCTCATACACTGTTGGTGGGAATGTAAAGTAGTACAACCATTATGGAAGAAAGTATGGTGGTTCCTCAAAAAATTGAAAATAGAACTACCTTATGACCCAGCAATCCCTCTACTGGGTATATATCCCAAAAACTCAGAAACATTGATACGTAAAGACACATGCAGCCCCATGTTTATTGCAGCATTGTTCACAGTGGCCAGGACATGGAAACAACCAAAAAGCCCATCAATAGATGACTGGATAAAGAAGATGTGGCACATATACACTATGGAATACTACTCAGCCATAAGAAATGATGACATCGGAACATTTACAGCAAAACGGTGGGATCTTGATAACATGATACGAAGCGAAATAAGTAAATCAGAAAAAAACAGGAACTGTATTATTCCATACGTAGGTGGGACATAATAGTGAAACTAAGAGACATTTATAAGAGTGTGGTGGTTACGGGGGGGGGGAATGGGAGAGGGATAGGGGGTGGGGAGGGGCACAAAGAAAACAAGATAGAAGGTGACAGAGGACAATCTGACTTTGGGTGGTGGGTATGCAACATAATTGAACAACAAGATAACCTGGACTTGTTATCTTTGAATATATGTATCCTGATTTATTGATGTCACCCCATTAAAAAAATAAAATTATATAAAAAAAAAAAAAAAGAATGAAATTTGACTACAAAGACCTAAATATAAAATCTGAAACAATAAATTACACAGACAAAAATATATTTACTAAATTCATGGACTTTGGCCATGGAGAACAATTTATAAATTTGACCCTAAAGGCAAAAAAAAAAAAAAAAAAAGAATGAGACTATTTCAAACTAAAAATTCTTTACAGCAAAAGAAAATGACAACAAAACAAATAGGCAGCCAACTAAACGGGAGATAATATTTGCAAACAACAGCTCCGATAAGTGGTTAATATCCACAATATATAAAGAGCTCACAAAGTTCAGCAACAAACAAGCAAACAATTCTATTAAAAAATAGGAAGAGGTCTTGAACAGACACTTGTCCCAAAAGGACATACATATGGCCAACAGATACATGAAAAGATGTTCATCTTCACTATAGCTATTTTGAGAAATACAAATCAAAACTACAATAAGATACCACCTCACACCTATTAGATTGGCTATCATCAACAAGACAGGTAATAAGAAGTGTTGGAGAGGCTGTGGGAAAAAAAAACACCCCTCATTCACTGCTGGTAGAAATGAAAATTAGTACAACCATAATGAAAAAAACTATGGTGGTTCCTCAAAAAATTAAGAATAGAATTATCATATAACCCAGCAATCCCTCTACTGGGTATCTACCCTCAAAACTTGAAAACATTGGTACACAAAGACCCATGCACCCCCATGTTCATTGCAGCATTGTTCACAGTGGTCAAAGACATGGAAACAACCAAAGTGTCCCTCGATAGAGGATTGGATAAAGAAGCTGTGGTACATATATACACTGGAATACTACTCAGCCATAAGAAATGACATAGTGACATTTACAACAGCACGGATGGACCTTGAGAACATTATACTGAGTGAAATAAGTAAATCAGAAAAAGTTAAGAACTATATGATTCCACACATAGGTGGATATAAAACTGAGACTCATGGACATAGATAAAAGTGAAGTGGTTACCAGGGGGAGAGGATGTGGGGGATAGAGACAAGAAAAGGAGTGAGGGGAAGGGTGTAAAGAGGTGCAAATATACAGTGACAAAAAATGATTTGACTTTGAGTGATGGGTAACAAACATAATCAACAGTTCAAATGCTATAGAACTGTTTACCTGAAACCTATGTATTCTTATTTATCAATGTTACCCTGTTAAAATTAATTTTCTAAATAAAAATGTAAAAAAAATTTAAAAAGCAAACGCTTTGTCCTGGTACCTATACTAGGAAAAAAGCTACCAAAGTCTCTTTGTCAGAGACCTGTAGTTTTACTAATTCTTTCTTTCAGATTTCTGTTTCACAGTCCTACCACTTTTCACTTCCTCTGAATAATCTAGACATGAAAGGTAGGGTGTCTGAGGGCTCCTGAGTGATAGGGTGGGATTTGGTGGACTATCATGGACACACAGTTAATTCGACCCCAGTGCGGGCCCACCCCACGCACATCCATATTATAGAAGGAATTTGGCTTCACTGTCATCAGCTGGACACCAGGGTTTTCTGTGGGGCTTTCCAAATTGTTAAGTCTCTTAGGATCAGTTATCCAACCACCCTTAGTGTTTTCAGCACCAAATAGTGCATTGGAGCTGCTCTTATCACTGAGATGAGTATCTTTTACCAATTCTGCCTTCAGTGGTGACACATTGGTAGCTTCAGATCAGTGCTGCTGACAGTATGTACATCATGGAAATAATGCCAGAAGTCAGGACCCCTTTCTATCCTTCCCACCCCAGCCAGTTACACATCTACCACGACACCATTGAATGTGACATATTCAACTATGAGGAGCATATATCCTGGGCTTCCCTGGAAATTTATATCATACTCTGAGTGGTTCCAGGTGTCTACCTCTATCAGGTCTAGAAATAGCCCCAAGGTCCTGGAGACAGACACAGGGAAAATCCTAAATTAGCCACTGTAAAATATTGGACTTGGCAATGACTCAAAAGTCAAATTTTGATGGAAAGTTAAAGTTTTTAAAATCCTAACATTAAAATGAAGTCTACGCTATTGTAAACTATATCTTTCCTTTTTCTAAACTTGGATCTTTATTGGCACAGAGGTAACCTCACGACTTCTAGTGTTACCATGTGAGGAAGCTGGCATCTCCTCCAAATCAGAGTCAAGCTGAGATGATCATAGGTCCCAGAGAAAGTCTGTGAACCAGTTTCTAAGCAGGTCTCTGAGAAAGATTCCTGAAATGCTCTGTGCCTACTTGCCAGAGAGCCAGTGATGAGTGGGGTACACTAATAATGCCACGAGTCCATAAAAAAGAAAATCCTACCATTTGCGACAGCATGGAGGGACCAAGAAAATATTATGCTTGGTGAAATAAGCCAGTCAGAGAAAGACAAATACCATATGATTTCACTTGCAGGTGGACTCTAAAGAACAAAATAATCAAACAAATAAAGTTGAAATAAACTCATAGACAGAGAGAATAAACTGGTGGTTGCCAGAAGGAAAGGGTGTTGGGGGACTGGGTAAAAAAGGTTAAAGGATTGAGAAGCACAAATTGATGGTTTACAAAATAGTCAAATGGATGTAAGTACAACATAGAGAATCTAGTTGATAATACTGCGATAACTATGTATGTTGCCAGTTTGGGTACTAAAAATATCAAGGGGTATACTACATAAAGTATGTGATTGTTTAACCACTAAGCTGTATACCTAAAACCAATACAAAATAAAATTGAAGGAAAAAAATAATTGAGAAATAAAAATAAAATTGTTGGGTCAAAATAGATTAGTATAATTTTAAGAAGTTACTTGGCACATTATCATAAGGTAAACTTTTACTTTATACGTTAGCATAAAAATTGACTGTAAAACTATATTTATATTGTTTATGTGTTAAGTAAAAAAATAAATGCCAGGAGTGTAGGTATGACATTCACCCAGACCACTCAACACATGCTCCCCCTTCTCTGACCTTCCCCAGATGCGACCTTCTCTCTTGCTGGTGGACCCGTGCCCCACAAAGATGTATTATACCATTATCGGTGGATCTGGCTTCAGTAGTTGAGAAGTTTAATTAAACTATTGTTTTTATGTTCAATAATTGCTATTTTTTTCCTTCACTGGAAGGTGTGACAATTTTTATTTAACTGCTAACATTTATAAAACTCATAATATCCTTGGAGAAATATTTCTTTAACTGCTACCATTTATAAAATTCATAATATCCTTGGAGAAATAAAGAACAAAATTTAAAAATAATTAGTTTGTAGGTTCAGCTCTGCATAACACCTCCCAACCAAATCAGGCTTGAGAGCCTCACCAAATTAGTGCCTCGTAAGCTTCATTTTCTTCAGTTAAGTGCTTACTAGTTATTTCACTTCCAGACCCCCTTCTACAGGCTGCATACTCGGTAGTATACAAGCCAGATACAGTCTTCGCACTCACAGAACTGTCTAGTGGAGAAGAAATAAAATTGAACAAATAACACAGAAGGTATGACAAGTAATGACAGAAGTAGAGAGTGCCATGGAAGCAAATATCAGAAAAGCCTATCCTAGTACAGGGCTCAGGTAAGAGTTCTCTGAGGAAGAGGCATTGAAGCCAGGATCTAAGAGCTTCGTGCAAGTGAAAGAAGGGAAAGAGAAGTAGTAAACCAGGATATGTGATCATTTTGAGGCACCTTTTTGTGAACCGACTGAGTTAGGTGTTGAAAAACTTAGTCCTAATTCCTATCTGGCCATTATCCAGCTGTGTGACCTTGGCTGTATCTCCTAATGGCCCTCCACTCAGTCTTATGTGCTAAATGAGAATTTTAGATTGCAGGGCCTCTAAGGCTCTTTGTGGCTATTCAGTCACAAGGAAAATAGGTTACTATGCAGTCAGTACAAGTAAATACTGCGTTTCGAACAGGCTTTGATTAATACAGTACACATTGTTTTCAGTAATAGGTTGGATGTTCACAGATACTCCTCCAGGTAAAAATACTGGATCATAAAATCCTTTCAAATGCACAGCAAAGCTGATGCATTAAAATGGAATTATTCAGTGACCAGAAACAGTAAGGAAACATAAACTCACAAAGGTAAGTGAGCTCTGGAGCTGGAGATTACATGGAGGTAAATGTGACTCACTTGTGGTTTAGTGACTGGATTTTAGAGAGGATTGTAGCAGATTCCTGCATGAAGCTGGAGTCCTAAAGATTAAGGATCATATTGTTAGAGAATAAACAACACAGAACATCCACCTTGCACAAGTAAATGTTGGAGATCCATCCTATCTTGGACTTGCTCTGGGTAAAGCAAGAAAAATATCTGCCCCTCTCCACCCCCACCTAGTTTCTTACCACTGTTGTCCAAAAAATTCAAAATTCATTAAAGTGGATGCATGTTGGTAGTTCATCATCTAGGCATCTCATAAAAGCACTTGCAAATCATCTCTGAAGGACTGTCCTTTAAACCCAAGGCTTGAAAACTTCAGTGGCCCTCCTGGTCCATGAGGTCTGCACCTGAAGATTTCAATGTCAATTTGCAGTTGGTTGAATCCAAGGATGCAGAACACATGGATACTGAGGGGGGACTAAGGGACTTGAGAATATGAAGATTTTAATATCCACAGAAGTCCTAGAACCAATTCCCCTCAGATAAGCAAGGATGACTGTACTGATAAAGATCCAAGACTGATGAGCTCACAATCATAAATCACTAAAGGCAAGAGACAACAAGGCATGATAAATTATGGAGTGGATGGAAATGCCAAACAAAAGAATGAGCTGTAAAGATTATAGCTATTGGAGTTATGAGCAACAGACTATATATGTGTATATATGTTGATATATATATATATATATTTTTGTATTTTTTCTGAAGCTGGAAATGGGGAGAGACAGTCAGACAGACTCCCGCATGCGCCCGACCGGGATCCACCTGGCACGCCCACCAGGGGCGACGCTCTGCCCACCAGGGGGCGTCGCTCTACCACGACCAGGGCCACTCTAGCGCCTGGGGCAGAGGCCAAGGAGACATCCCCAGCGCCTGGGCCATCCTTGCTCCAATGGAGCCTTGGCTGCGGGAGGGGAAGAGAGAGACAGAGAGGAAGGAGGGGGGGTGGAGAAGCAAATGGGCGCTTCTCCTATGTGCCCTGGCCGAAAATCGAACCCTGGTCCCCCGCACGCCAGGCCAACGCTCTACCGCTGAGCCAACCGGCCAGGTCCTGTGTATATATGTTTATGCATATATACTCCAAACTATGCATGGAGGGTAAAAGAAATAGAAAAGGAAACTGCAAGTATGTTGAAGAAAAAGGAAACCATAAAAAATGTTAAGTAAATGTGAAAATATCAAATAATACTTCTACGAATAAAAAGAAAAAAATGGCTGAGAACTTTCCAGAACTAATAAAAGGAAACAATTTCAGATCCAGGAAGCCCAGTAAATCTCAAACAGGATAAATAAAGAGAAATGCCCACTTAGCGGTGTTATAGTTAAACAATACTAAACAGGAAAGCAAGACCTTAAAAGCAGTAAAAAAGAAAAGGAAAATTACCTACAAAGGAATAAATATTAGACTAAATGTTGACATCTCAAAAGTAACTGGAGGTCAGAAGACTTTGGAATGACAGTTTTACAACACCAAAATGTGAGCAACTGAGAGTTTTATGCTTCCAATTTTTTATACCCAGAATAACAATCTTCTAAGAACAATAGCAAAACAAAGACATTCAGGAGCTGTGGCTGTTTGTTGAAGACCATATTCAGCCTATGGAGATCCCAAAGAAGGCACCTAGAGAAATAAATATCCCAACCTCACTCTACACCCTTCTTAGTTGTCTGAACCTAATTAGAAGCCATAGACTAAGGGAGATCCTTTCAGTTTGAAGAAAAATAAACAATAACCTTAAAGCCTTCAGGGGCTTTCGCAGAAGTAAATGGAATATATCCAAAATAATGCCCTTCACCAATTTTATAAATCAAGAATCTGATCTCAGTCCAGATTAAGACCATACTATACAAGAATATAGCTTACGTGAGTCACTCATGAGCACAGATGCAAAATATGCTAAACAAAATATTAGCAAACTGAACTCAGCAATGTACAAAACAGGTAATATAGCAAAGCCAACTGGGATCATACTAGAAATATAAGATTGGCTTAAGATAAGAAAATTGATGTAACTGACCAAAGTAGCATATCAAAGGGGGAAAACCTCACAGGATCATAGCATTTGATAAAACAACTGTTTGTGATAAAGTTTTAGTCAACTAGAAATAGAGGGATATAGTTTTAATATAATAAAGACATCCCCAAACTATATATAGTAAAATTTTATCAATGCAAGAGTTAAAAACATTTCATTTAAAATAAAAGTCAAGGATGACTACTACCATAATTAATACTCTGCATTGTATTGGAACTCCTAGCCTGTGCACTAATTTTTTTTTAAAAAAGAATACAAGGTATACAAATTAGAAACAGACAAACTATTATAATTCATGTGACTGATTATCCACAAAGAAAATTAAAAATCCACAATCCAATTATGAGAATGAATAAAGTTTTGTAAGATTGACATATAGAAGATAAATATACAAAATTTAAACTGTATTACTATACAGCAACATTAGTAAGAAAAAGCAATTTTAGCCCTGGCTGGGTAGCTCAGTTGGTTAGTGTCATCTCCATATGCCACGGTTGCAGATTTGATTCCCAATCAGGGCACAGACAAGAATCAACCAATGGATGCATGAGTGCGTAGAGCAAGAGATTGATATTTCTCTCTCTCCTTCTCTCCTTTCCCCTTTTCTAAAATCAATAAAATTGAAAAAAAAGAGAAAGAAAACTTAGAAAAGCTACTATTTAAAATAACAAAGATACCTAGCAATAAATCTAACAAGAGACATGCAAGATCCTGACATAGAAAATTATAAGCCTTGAGTAAAAACTTTGGAGAACTAAATGGAGAAATGCACAATGATCACAAACAGGAAGACTCAGTATCACAGATGTAAAACTTCCCTAAATCAATCTATAGACCTCATGTAAGTTCTAAGAAATACAAGAAAAATTTTTGTTTAATTTGACCATTAGATTCTAAAATTTATGAGAAAAGTCAAGTATCAGTCAAGACCGAACTAAAGAATAAGCAGGCTAGATGACTGAATTGCTCTTCCATTTTGTTAAGGCTTATCATAGAAAGACAGTAGCTTGCAAATTGTGCTATTGGTAGAGATAGTCAAATAGAACAATGGAAAAAAAAGAGAATCCAGAAAGAACAAACTGTTCATATATCAAAATCTATATAGGATAGAGGATGTACTGCAGATTATTGGGGAAAAATGACAAAACATTGGATATCCATGTGGAAAAAGATATGTAGATATATTACAGACTAAATATTTATGCCAACCCCAAATTCATATGTTGAAGCCCTTGCTTCCAATGCGATGACATTTATTTATTTATTTATTTATTTATTTATTTATTTATTTATTTATCGTGATTGGAGGGAGGCAGAGACAGACTCCCACATGCAATCTGACCAGGATCCACCTGAAAAGTCCACTAGGGGGCTATGCTCTGCCCATATGGGGCCCTTGCTCCATTGCAACCAGAGCCATTTTTTTAGCATCTGAGGCAGAAGCCATGGAGCCATCCTTAGTGCTCAGGGCCAGCTCGCCCCAATGGAGCCCTAGATATAGGAAGGGAGGAGAAAAGAGAGAGAAGCAAGAGGAGTACGGGTGGAGAAGCAGATGGTCACTTCTGCTGTGTGCCCTGTCCGCGAATTGAACCCAGGATATCCACACACTGGGCTGACACTCTACAACTGAGCCAACCGTCCAGGGCCCCAACGTGATGGTATTTAGAGGTGGATCTTTTGGGCAGTAATTAGGTTTAGATGAGGTCATGAGGATAAAGTCCCCATGATAGAACTAATGTCCTTGTAAGAAGAGAGAGACCAATATTCTCTATCTCTTCACTATGTGAGAACACAGTGAGAAGGCAACTATCTACAAGCCAAGAAGAGGACCCTTACCAAGAACCAAATGTACTGGCACCTTGACTTGGACCTCCCAGCTTTCAGAACTGTGAGAAATAAATTCCTGTTGTTCTCATAGTTTATGGTATTTTGTCAGCCTAACATAATATGGAATGTCTGTATTAACCATACAAAAAATTTCATTCTGGGTGGATTAAAGCATATATAGGAAAGCCAAAACTTTAACATTTCTAATAAAAGATAGAGAAGAAATATCTTCATGACACAGAGTAAGAAAGAATTTCTTAAATACGACACAAAAGTGCTAACTTTCCATGGAAAATACTGACATGGTTTTACTACTTTAAACATAATAACCTCTCTTGATGGCATTTGCATTCAATTTTGGTATATTGCTTTGGGTAATATGGCCATTTTAACAATGTTGATTCTTCCAATCCATGAACATGGAATATTTTTCCATTTCATTGTGTCTTTTTCAATTTCTTTCAATAATGCTTTGTAATCTTCAGTATATAGGTCCTGCACATCCTCTGTTAAGTTATTCCTAGGTGTTTTGTTTGTTTGTTTTTGCTGTGGCAATTATAAAAGAAATTGTTTCTTTTTTTTTTCTTTTTAGTTTATTTTTCAAAGTTTCATTGTTGGAGTATAGGAAAGCAATAGACTTTAGTATATTGATTTTGTATCCTGCGACTCTACTGTATTGGTTTATTGTATATAACAGTTTCCTGGTGGAGTCTTTGTTTTTTTTTTATATACAGGATCATGTCATTTGCAGAAAGTGATGTCTTTACTTCTTTCCTGATATGGATGCCTTTTATTTCTTTCTCTTGCCTGATTACTCTGGCTAACACTTCCAGAACTATGTTGAATAAGAGTGGAGAGAGTTGTCTTATTACTGATTTTAGAGGAAAAGCCTTCATTTTTTCACCATTTAGTATGATATTAGCTGATGATTTATCATATATGGACTTTATTATGTTGAGATACTTTCCTTCTATTCTAATTTTATTGTTTTAAAGATAAAGGGATGTTGTATCTTATCAAATGCCTTTTTTGCATCTACTGATAGTACCATATGATTTTTGTTCTGTTTTGTTAATGTGGTGTATTAATTATGTTGATCAATTTACATATGTTGAACTATCCTTGTACTACCAGAATAAATACCACTTTATTGTAATGTATTATTTTTAAATGTGTTGCTGTATTTGATTTGCTAGTATTTTGTTTAGGATTTTTGCATTTGTATTGATTAAAAATATCAGTCTGTAGTTTTCTTTTTTTGTGTTGTCCTTGCCAGGTTTTAGTATCAAGGTTATGTTGGCCTCATAAAATGTGTTAGAAAGTATTTCTTTTTCTTTAATTTTTTTGGGGGGAAGACTTTAAAAAGGAAAAGTAACAAATCAGCATGGTATTGACAGAAAACAAACATACAGGCCAATGGAACAGAATCGAGAGCCCAGAAATAAACCCCTTATATGTGGACAAATAATATTCAACAAAGGAGCCAAAAATACACAATGGAGAAATCAAAGCCTCTTCAATAAATGGTGCTGGAAAAATTGGAAAGCCACATTCAAAAGAATTAAACTTGACTATAGTTTGTCTCCTTAAACAAAAATTAATTCAAAATGGATCAAAGACATATATAAGATCTGAAACAATAAATTACATAGATGAAAACATAGGTACTAAATTCATGGACATTGGCCATAGAGAAAAATCTATGAATTTGACCCCATAGACAAAGGAAGTAAAGGCAAAAATAAATGACTGGGACTATATCAAACTAAAAAGCTTCTGCACAGCGAAAGAAAATGACAATAAAACAAATAAGCCACCAACTAAATGGGAGACAATATTGCAAACAACAGCTCTGATAAGGGGTTAACATTCAAATTATATAAAGAAATCACTAAGTTCAGCAACAAACAAGCAAACAATCCAATTAAGAAATGGGAGTCCTGGCCAGTTTGCTCAGTGGTAGAGCAAACTACCAGCATGTGGAAGTCTCAGGTTCAATTTCCTGTCAGGGCTCACAGAAGAAGTGACCATCAGCTTCTCCACCCTTCCCCTCTCCCCGTTTTCCCTCTACCTCAGCCATGGCTCATTAGGACAAGTTGGCCCTGAGCAATGAGGATGGCACCATGGCCTTACCTCAGGTGCTAAAATAGCTCAGTTGCCAAGCAACAGAGCAATGGCCCATGGTGGGCAAAGCTTCATCCCATAGGGGGCTTGCCAGGTGAATCCTGGTCAGGGTGCATGCTGGAGTCTGTCTCTCTGCCTCCCCACATCTCACTTAATAAAAAAAAGGGGAGAGGACCTGAACCAACATTTCTCTCCAGAAGACATACAAATGGCCAACAGATATAAGAAAAGATGCTCATCTTCAATAGCTATTAGAGAAACTCAAATCAAAACTAAAATGAGATACCACCTCACACCTGTTAGATTGGCTATTATCAACAAGACAGGTAATAACAAGTGTTGGAAAGGCTGTAGAGAAAAAGGAACCCTCATTCACTGTTGGTGGAAATGCAAATTAGTACAACCATTATGGAAGAAAGTATGGTGGTTCCTCAAAAAATTAAGAATAAAACTACTATATAACCCAGCAATCCCTCTACTGGGTATCTACCCCCCAAACTGAAAAACACTGGTACGTAAAGACACATGCACCCCCATGTTCTATAATAATGCACACCCAGCATTATTCACAGTGGTCAAAGACATGGAAACAACCAAAGTGTCCCTTGATTGAGGATTAGATAAAAAAAGATGTGGTAGATATATACAGTGGAATACTACTCAGCCATAGAAATGATGACATATTGTCGTTTACAAAATGGATGGACTTTGAGAACATTATACTGAGTAAAATAAGTATATCAGAAAAAGCTAAGAACTATATGATTTCACACATAGGTGGGATATAAAACTGAGACTCATGGACATAGATAAAAATGAAGTGGCTACCAGGTGGAAGGATATGTGGGAGGAAGGGTGTAAAGAGGGACAAATATAAGGTGATGAAAAATGATTTGATTTTGGGTGATGGGTACACAACACAATCAATAGTTCAAATGCTATAGAAATGTTTACCTAAAACCTATGTACTCTCATTGATCAATGTCAGTCACCCTGTTAAATTTAATTTTCTAAATAGAATTTAAAGAAAAAGAACCTCTCTTGACCAAAAGGTACTACAAAGTGAGTACAAAGACAGCTATAAATGGAGAGATGTTTGGATACACATCACCAACAATAAATAAAAGAACATATATGAATCAATAAGAAAAGAAAAGAGAAAAGAAGTACTGAACAAGCATTTTACAAGAAGGAAAATATGCATGGCCAATTAACTTATCAAAAGATGAACTTGGCAACCATGAAAATACAAGTTATATACTATTTCCCATGCATGCACTTGCACCCATATTCAACAGTGTGGCCACTGCAAGTGTTGGTGGGAGTGTGAAGCACTAGGAATTTTCAAATTTCACCAGTGGGAGGATCAATTTGTGGAAAAGAACTCAGCATTGCCTGGAAAAGTGGAACATGTGTGTGCCTTACCTCTACAAGGGATATACCCGAAAGAAATAATTGTGTCTGTGAACCAGGAAGTGTGCACATGAATGTTCTCTGCTATATTTTTCAGAATCATAAAAAACTAGTATCAACCCAAATGTCATCAATACAAGAAAGCTAATCTGTCATGTACAACACAAAAGGATATTATACAACAACGAAAATACATGAACCGTAGCTCTAGTCATCTCTATTGTTAAATGTCAAAACCAATGTGAACTAAAAAAAAAAAAAGTCAGAAGAGCTATGGAAATAAGGAGACAAAACAAAACAATACACTGTGCTATAAATATGTCACAATAAATAAAATTCAGGACAAGAGTATCCTCTGCACAGGAGGAGAATGAGAATGTGATGAGGGAGAACCCAAGAGTCACCAAAGTGTTGGTGATTTTCTATTCTTCATCTGAAGGGTATGTTTATGCCTGTTTTTCTAATGACTCCCTCATTACTTGGTATATGTATGTTATATACACTGTGTACTATACATGCTATCATAAAAATGAAAGCTTGGCAAACCTCAGTCTCTATACAAAATCATGTTCAGAACAGTACAGTCAATACAGTCCTAAATAATAATTTTTTATGAAATTTTAAAAACATGATATATTATTAGGCAATCTGTATTCCATTCTCAGGATCTCCAATCTCCTTCTGACCATCCAAAGGCCTAGATCAATCACAGAATTATTTTTTTTTTTTTGCCTCAGGAAACAGCTGAGAATTTTGAGGCCTTTATCCTTATTGGTTTTCCTCCTGAATAAATAATTTAACATTCTTCACAAATTCTATGAAAATCAGGACTTCTGCAGCAATGGACAGGGAACTCTTTGTCTAGAAGTCTGGAAGGCAACTGACAGCAGGATCTCTATTGAGCTTTTTAATAACTATTCCAGCTATTTTATAGAATTCATTTGTCGATAAATATAAATTGATGGCATACTAGATGGTACAACCAACAAATACTCCAGTGAAAGGTTCATTCTTAAGCCATTCACAGCAGCGTAAGTAAGCCACCCTCTTGCTTCTTCCCATGCTTCCTACTGATTTTGGGAATCCTTTTGCTCATCCCCACATCAATTTTTTGGGGTTTACAGATAGCACAACCTTCCAAGATTAAAGAGATCTGTTCCTTTCCCAATCTCCCAAATCACTTTAGTCTCATCACCTGATGCTTTCTGCACCTTCTCCAGCTCCTTCTTGTCTTTCCTTGTCATTATGATAAAGGCCAGCAACACCCTCTGCTACACTTCTCTCATCTGAGCAGCAGGACAAAGCTGGCACTGGTACCAGGTGGCGTGTGAAGAGAAGGTACTCAAGTGTGGGTGAGTTGCCAATTCACTGAAGCGGCTGAGGATGACACAGTACTAGTGTGGTTGTTTGGTCATTGGGCAGAGAATTTATGAGTTCTCTTCCTGAGGAAAGTGGAAGAGAACTCTCACTAGATGGGCTCCAGACTCAGGCTGGATCATTGTCTGAACTGAGTAAGGATTCGGTATTGGTGTCTTTGGATGGCAAGGTAGGGAAAGGGAAAGAAACAGAGAAAGAAAGGGGCCTCAGAAGGGCCCGTATTCCAGAAGTCAAGCTAACAAAGTTACCCGAGGGTATTTGGACAGGTGAAAGAAACAAGTGGTATTAAAGTATCAGTTACCTAGGAAAGTCCAGTTTTCCTTTCTATTTCAGGAGTGTCAGTACCCCTCTGCAGGATAATGAAAAGGAGATCAACGGAGTAAGAGTATCACCACTGCAATCTCATGTTAAAAGTACATGCACAGATATATGGTATCACTACATAGCACTTCTTTTCTGAGCTCTAAGTTGAATTTGACCTTCTATAGATTAGTGTTGCCAATATCTGTAGATCATTCCAGACTGCTTTTTTTGTAACTTTGAGTCAATATTTGAAAATGTGGCATGATCTCCTCTTAACCATTCTTACTTCTAGAGTTAAAAGTGAAGATCTCATCATGAGAAATGCTACTGAGCTGAGCTGACCTGAGAACATGGGTAAGGACTTAATGCTCTTAGCTGCAGAGTACGCTCAACAGGATGCCAGGATCCATTTAGCACAAACTACTTAAGTAAGAAAGCTTTAAAGAAAATGTGGGAAGAAGGGCAGATAATATCTACTGCCTATTAGAGCACAGCTAAGCATTAGAAAGTGGAAAAGAGGGAAGGTTATTCGTGAATATTGTTTTCATCAATAATTCTTAGAAATTTTAAAATGAATACGGTTGAAGATCTGTTTCTAGAAAGGTACCAGGAGGTTCTGAAACCAGAGCTATACGTATATTGACATGAGTTTTATACTTTGTCCCCAAATAAAATAAGGTATAAGTAATTTGTTTGCATGCTGACCAAGAAGCACTCCCCTTCCCCCCCCCAAAAAAAAAGAAGTGGTGGACTTACATTGGTGACATATTCAATGTCCTTCCAAAGGATGCACTCCCTGGGGAAATCAGCCAAATCTAAGAAGTGATCTACCACCACTTGGCCAATTAAGTCATGGCGAGAGAACCTGTCAAAGTCGTACACAGAGAAGTGAAGCTTCCGGGCTTCAAGGTCATTGTAGGGAACTGGAAATAAAAACACTTCATCAAACACAGGGTTCAGGGTCTTTCTGTGAACTTTAGTCTGGTGTTTTGTTTTCCGATCGGGAAGCAAATAGATCTTGACGTAAGGATCTGATGTTCCAGAAAAGTCCTTGGCGGGCAAATTGACAGCTTTGTGAATCTTCACTATGAGCTGCTCTAAGTCACAGTCATATTTTAAAATAAAGTTCAGTTTCCCACAGGCTTTGCTGTTACTCCTTCTCCCATCGTCATTATCCAAAGACTTCTGTTTATATAACTCTGGTTTAATTCGACCAATTCCAGCCAGCTGTTCCTGTTTCTGAAGCTGCTGGATGTTGAAGTCTGGGTTTGACAGGTTGAGTTGCCTTGAATTATGCCTTGAGTGAAGAGCAAGAGAACAAAGTTATAATCTCATTAGCTACAGGTCTTTTAGAAACTTGTGCCTAGGAATGTAGGTAGACAGTTACACACTAGGCTCTTTTTTTTTTTTTTTTTTTTGCTTAAATTCAATATGTTCATCAATGTGAGTAATCTGCTCCCCAAGGCTGGAAGACCAAAATTGAGGCCTGGTATCAACAAATGAATGTATTCACATGACCTTGGAGATTTAAAGGATTAATGCACTTCCTAAACTACTATGCCATTAAAAAGGCTTATTGAGCTGGTGGAATGTAACCATGTGTTCAGACTGATTTTAAAATAAAATTATTCATATATATATATATATATATATCATCCTGAAATTGAAATAGTTAGCTGTATATCTTCTTAAGAAGAATGAATCTTTCTCTAAATTACACAGAATGTCTTGTCACTGCCTTACAGCTTTATAGGATGTGTATTTTTACTAGTTCAAATCAAATCATTTGGCCCTGGCCGGTTGGCTCAGCGGTAGAGCGTCGGCTTGGTGTGCGGGGGACCCAGGTTCGATTCCCGGCCAGGGCACACAGGAGAAGCGCCCATTTGCTTCTCCACCCCCCCCTCCTTCCTCTCTGTCTCTCTCTTCCCCTCCCGCAGCCAAGGCTCCATTGGAGCAAAGATGGCCCGGGCGCTGGGGATGGCTCCTTGGCCTCCGCCCCAGGCGCTAGAGTGGCTCTGGTCGCGGCAGAGCGACCCCCTGGAGGGGCAGAGCATCGCCCCCTGGTGGGCAGAGCGGCGCCCCTGGTGGGCGTGCCGGGTGGATCCCGGTCGGGCACATGTGGGAGTCTGTCTGTCTCTCCCCATTTCCAGCTTCAGAAAAATACAAAAAAAAAAAAAAAAATCAAATCATTCTATCACAGGAACACAATTTTTGCTTTTGTGAGAATGTATGTGACAGGATGTCTCTGCTTGCGGTGGGCTGAGTTGGCTCTGTTGCAAGTGCGAGTGTGCTTCTGTGATTCCACGCGGGTGATAATGAAGCAGCAGGGAGGGTTTTATTTCTGTAATAAATACTATGTGTATAAAAGGAAAGGTAAGCTAGTATAAATGTACTCAAGGATTCAGTTAGAGAAGGCTGGATACTGATATTTGCAAATTAAATATTTGCTAACAGAATCGACTCTTCCCCTTATAATCTTATTGGTTTGGGTTAAAAGTTTCCCTGAAATTGTATTTGCAATGTGCATACTTGTGTGTCTTCACAAATGGAAAAAAGTGGTCATTACGTAAAAGGTTTTTTTCTTTTTTATTATTTTCCAAGTGAGAGGAGAGAGATAGTGAGATAGACTCCTACATGCGCTCTGACCAGAATCAACCCAGAAGACCCTGTCTGGGGCCGATGCTCTGCCCATCTAGGTCATGCTTGTAACTGAGCTATTTTTAGTGCCTGAGGTGGAGGCTTCACAGATCCATCCTCAGCACCTGGAGCTGATGCACTTGAACCAACTGATTCATGACTGCAGGAGAGGGAGAGAGAGAGAGAGAGAGAGAGAGAGAGAGAGAGAGAGAGAGACAAAGAAGGGGGAGTCAGAGGGGGAGGGGTAGAGGTGTAGATGGGCACTTCTCCTGTGTGCCCTGACCAGGAATCAAATCTAGGACATCCCCATGCCAGGCTGACACGCTGACACTCTGCCACTGAGCCAACTGGCCAAGGCCACAGGTTGTTTTTAAGGTGGTTTTTAGCTCAGAGTTTGGAGTCATGATACTATATTTTCTGTAGTCTCTCAATAACCTTAATTAAAATTGTTTCTCTCTACCAGGTCAAAAGCAACAGCCAGGCAGTCTCTGAGGGACTGGTAGATAGTTGGAGTAAACAGTGGTGTGTATCTTCTTTTCCTTTCTTAAGACTATTTTATTAAATAAAGATGTGAAAATAGGACTGATAGCCCCCAAAACACATTTGAAATTATTCTCCCTTGTCATACAAATGCTGTTATGCTGAACATTCCTTTTCATCCTAAAACATATGCCTCGTCACTAATCACCCACAAGAGCATAACCACAGACTTGTCACTCGCACTTGTCCCAGCCCACACAGTCCACCACAAGCAGACGAACTCTAGGCACACACATTTCCACGTGAGCACAAACTGGTCGGAAACTTCTGTTGTGACACTTTAACTTCTTACAGAGAAATCCTCAATCTTAAGTTTTCCCTGTATTTTCTGATTTTTCAAGGCCAGAAAGAAAGTTCGAAGATGCTCTTAAGCACCTCAAACTGGCTGGCTATGCAAGTATAGCCAGGTCATTTCCTTGTCGAGATGTTGAACCTCTGCAGTGCTAGAATAGAGCTGTAGCCTTGTTCTGTTGGGATCTCTAGGCAGAAAGAACCAGCATGAAGAAGCAAGTTTCCAGCCCTATGCAGAGGCCATAAGGGGCTGGCATCAATTCTGGCTCCTTCTGCTCTTAGTTTTTCTCTTTAGGCTGGACTCAAACAAGAGCCATACTGGGGTCTGGAGCAAGTTCCCACCTACAATGGGCCAAACTAGGAGCTGTTAGTCAGTGATGCTGTTTACATACTAAAAAGTGCTCCATCAAGACCCACTGGGTGTGCCTTCTCTGCACCAGCATCTGTGATGGGACACCAGTCCTATGTCCATACCAGCCCCAACCCTGCCGCTCTGCTGTCACTCCTCTCCAGAGGTGGGTGCTGAGCAGGTTCTCTGTGCATAACACCTTTCCTTCAGTTTTTTTGGAGATTACTGGCTTTAGATTCATCACAGAAACATTTTGTCTTAACCCTTATCTGTGGGACTAAGTCTATCATGTAAACTTCAACTTCGATTTAAAAATACATGAATCTGGCTGCTTAGCAATGGAATATCTTCTGTTCTAGTATACTTTTTTAAGACATGAAATCTGAAGCGAAATAAATCCTATGTGTTCTGCTGTTCCTAGCCACAGTGGATTCCCAGGGTTAGAGGGAGTAGGCTGGGGAGGGCATTGAGACGAGAGAGATTTGTACTTCAAAGACCAAAATGTTCCCTCTGGAAGCAATTGTACAGGATGCCTCTGTTCCAAATTCCAACACAGCTGAAGATTCTTTTCAAAACTTAAGCACAGGTATGAATACTAGTACCCTCCCAAATGTTTTACATGATGAGTTTCATTCTCTACACTCCCACCCGCCCCCATTTAGAATCACATTTATTACTGTAAGGTAGTGGCTTAAATCAGAGAGCAGAGACTGGAATAGGCCAGGACAGCTCTTGCTCCCTGGGGCTCTCTTTCAGTCGCTTTCAATTTCCTTTCAGGAGGGAGTCAGTGACTCCCAGAGGTGGAGGCATGGGCTAGAGAAGTTCAGGCCAGTCAGGTATCTCCTCACCTCCCTGCATAAACTCTGCAGCTCTCTGGGACGAGAAAGTAGAGCAGGGAGCCTACCCCAGGAGTGTGAAGGAGAAGAGAGGTAGAGGAAATGGAAAATCAATATTCCACGGCTCTTGTAGCCTCCTGACGTGGAGGTGGGATGATAAGCAAGTCAAAAGCAAAGAGAGGAAAGACACAGAACAGAATGTTGCGACCTGGCTCTCGGCACCCTGAGGAGGGCTTCCAAAAATGGTCTAGTGGACTCAAACCTTGAGTGCAGTAAACTAGAGGCCCTGCCCCACCCTGCCAAGGGTCTAAGATTTTAACGCCACTGGGTGACACTGAGTGTGGTAAGCAGGGATCTGTGGCCAAAGCAGGTCAGCGGAGTCCTGTATGTTGGTGTTCTCAGGACTTAATGTGTACAGTGAGTGGGGGGAGAGAAGGTGAGCCCGGAGGATGGGAACGCTGAGACATGGTGTCCTCTGTGAATAGTTACCCCCTCATGCTGTCTTAGAGAAGCTGGACCCTGGAGCTGGACCTCTTAGCTTCCTCCACCTCCCATTAGAGGCCATTTTCCTGTCGGACTGAGGCCAGGATGAGAACTTAATGACTGGACTTGACCGTCCCAGATCTGAATTGGAAGACTCATGGTTAAGCATGAAGAAAGCCTAATTTCAAAGATGACTAACCAAATCTATAAAGTATATTTCCCAGAACAAACTCAAACACTTTTGTGCCTGAAGGAATCTGAGACTGGAGTTGAACTGCAGCCAAGGGTCAGAAGAGGCAGGTGCCCAGATGCAAAAGACTTTTCCTCTTCTCCTTTCCCCAAATTTAAATAAACCAGTCCATTATCCCAAAGCCTTGGTTCCTGAGCCATCACCCTAAAACAAAACTATCTCACTGGGTCTTAAGAAAGAGAACATTACTGCAAGTCAAGAAATTTGAATGGGAAAAGCAAGGGGTCAGGAGAAGCAAAGCCTAGTCATTGGCTACAAGGAAATGCCTTAGGCAGCCGATGAGACAGTCATACACTAACTGTAATTCAGGGGAGAAGGAGATTAAAAAAACAACAAAGACCTGATTTGAGGTTCAAGAGCCACAGAAGCAGAGAGGCAGAGAGAGAGAGAGAGAGAGAGAGAGAGAGAGAGAGAGAGAGGAAAAGGTGTCTCTGGCTTGGGAAACTGTCGTGGTGGAGATGGTACTTGAGCTGAACCTACCTTCTTAACTTGGCCTCATACTGATCAGCCTCCAAGCTGATGATCTCGACCTCAACAGGAAAATGAAGCTTTCAGCTGGGCCCCGGCTCTCTAGCAGGATGCGGGCTTCAGCTCTTCAGCCCCAGCAGCTTTCTCCTAACACCCAGTGCTCAGAGCCCCCAGCGTCCCTCCCCTCGCTGGGCCTCCCCTGTGCAGCCGTGGACAAGGGTATATGCTCTTCTATCCTCCCTCATCTCAGAGACCCCATCCCAGAGGGGAAACCTGGCCTGTCAGGCTCCAAGGAGTGGAAAGAGAGAGAAGCAAATTGTGACTTCAGCACCACCTAGGGTTTCTTCACTAGGTTCAAGTCAAGACACAGAAGTGGAGATAGGACTGTTTCCCTTCTTGAAACTCCCCGAGTGATGGAAAGGAGAGTTGGTTTGTCCGGATCTGTAAGCAGACACACAGGAAGGTGCAGACAGGGACAGATGCATTTAACCAATGACTAGGACTGGGCAGGGGAATCTGAGGCTTTCTTATAATGATTCTGAAGCTTCTAGACTGAGCAAGCTAATGAAGATATAGGCATCAGGCCTTGGCCAGTACAGGTGTGTGTGGTCAGGCGCAGTCAGATACACAACCTGCTTCCTCCTACCCCCTCTTAAGTTTAACAGGTTTAAAACCCTGCTGTATTCCTCAAATATGGTATCCCCTATTACTAAGATGAGCCCATGTCCCCCATTACTAAGATTAGCCTTTCTCTAAGTAGCTCACATCTGATGCCTCTTCCCTTTCCACCACTTCTAACAGAGTTCAGACTCTTGTCACTCTAGGCCTGAACTGGTCCCGAGTCCAGTTTTCACCCCATCCCACACATCATATACACTCTTGCCAGATTCAACAACTTGAGCACTTAATGTACGCAATTGCCCAGCTAGTCTGTGGGCCTATGGAGGCCAGCGCTATATCTTTGCACAGCGAAGATGCTTAATGCCTGTCTCTAGAGTAAATAATGAGCACCATGACATAATAACTTCCTATCATTAAATCCCAACAGGGAAAATATACATTTACTTCTAGTTGTGAGAAGTCTAGGTAACTTGCATTTTTGAAGCTGTGAGTATATTAAAATCTAAAGAAGTAACTAAAAAGAGTAATTCAAAAAATGGTTTTAAATGTTTCTATCCAACCAATGTTCTCAACACTAAACAGTCTAGCTTAATAGAAATGTGCTCCTCGTAGAGTAATTACAACATTTAATTCCAGTGCACCACTTACCGGAGTTGTGGCAAGTAATAGTATGATTTAAATTTAAAGTACAGTGATTGTCTTCTTTCAATTAGGTCAGGGTATTTCTGCGACTCTACAAATCGCTTAGTTCAGAGATAAGGTCAAAAGTCTGAATGTAAGGCTTGGAATGAATGTGAGACCTGGAACAGAGGTCCTCCCACCAGCCTTATACCTTTCCAGGCCCTACTCAGTTTATACTTTTGGCTTTTAGTCATTCTTGTCACCAAAACATGAGAAACGCAGCCTGATATTGACGAATGTGTTGTCAGCCTTTCATGAAAAAAAGTCTGCTGTGCGCCAGAAGCGGCGCTGGGGTTTTATCCAGGGAGAAACAAAGTGGACAGAGCTGGTGTTTGAGCTCACAGAACCCAGAGTCTAGAGGGGCTGTAGGCAATAAACAATCCGTTAAGAAGAGAGTTCCGTACTGTGAAGAAGTAAAAGCAGGCAATGCGTGGGAGAATTCAGAGTGAGGAGGAGTGGAGGAAAGAATATACACTTCAGATTGGGTGGTCAGGGAGGCCTTTCTGAAGAGGCGACACTTGAGGTGGAATGGAGTCTGTAAAGGATCCAGGCATGGCAAAGGAAAGGGAAAAGCATTTTAGGCTGATGGAATAGCACAGGTGAAGGCCTCAGGCAGGAAAGGGCTGGAGATATTGAAGGAGCTGAGAGAGAGGCTAGTGCAGTTGGAGGGTGATGGCCTTTTTCACATAAAGCCTCCCTCCTCCTGAGCTCAGCCCGGGTTACTGGTGTCTTCTGGGGTGGTGCCCATGGTGGCCCTGGCTAGGAGCTGAGGCTGATAGCTGATAGAAGCAGACTGTGGCTGTTATCACATGGAGCCTTAACAGACCTGATAAGGAGTCTGTGCTATAATAATTGAAATTCTTGTAAAACTCCAGTAAGTGGTACAGTAGAATTAAATGTTGTAATTACTCTACAAGTAGCACAATTCTATTAAGTTAGTCTGTTTTCGATTGAGAGCATTAGTTAGACACATCGATAACATAACAATTTTTTGAGGTACTCTTTTAATTCTTTCTTCAGATTTTCATAAACTGACAGCTTCATAAAAGCTGCCATAGCCTGACCAGGCAGTGGTGCAGTGGATAGAGCATCAGACTGGGATGCAGAGGACCCAGGTTCGAGACCCCAAGGTCGCCAGTTTGACCACGGGTTCATCTGGTTTGAGCAAAGCTCACCAGCTTGAACCCAAGGTTGCTGGCTCGAGCAAGGGGTTGCTCGGTCTGCTGAAGGGCCCACGGTCAAGGCACATATGAGAAAGCAATCAATGAACTAAGGTGTCACAATGAAAAACTAATGATTGATGCTTCTCATCTCTCTCCATTTCTGTCTGTCTGTCCCTGTCTGTCCCTCTCTCTGACTCTCTGTCTCTGTAAAAAAAAAAGAAAGAAAGAAAAGCTGCCATAGACTCCTCTCTGACTGCATGAGATCCTGACACTAGATGCAAGTATACATTTTCTCTGCTGGGATTTAATTACCAGAAACTATTACATCCATAGAATTTTTATATTCACCCTAGAAACATGCATTATAGATTACATAGAAAATTTGAGAAGGCTTGGAAAAAACTGACTGGGCTCTCATTTTGGGACATAAATCAGAGGTCAGATTAGATGGTCTATTCTGAGGATCCAGAGATTTTTGTGTATTCAGAATAGAGACCTTGAAAAATGTTCTGGGAATAAAAAAATTTCACATTCCCAGGATATTAGGCCATTATATAAAAGAGAATTCATCAGCTTTGCGCAGTGGCAGTATCGTAGCCAATGAGGTTTATCCGAGGCGAGATTATTGCTAATTGAAAAAAAAAAAAAAGAGAGAGAGAGAATTCATTCAAATTAGAAAAAATTAAGAATTTTGGAGGGTTCTAATAGTAATGGGCTAACTACAATAGAAACAGGATGCTAACATATTTGACCTTGGAAGAACAACAGAAAGCCATCCTAACTGGAAACATGCTTAGAAGATAGAACAAAGTTCATCTCTGGGACATCCTAAAGGCATTGGCGGGAGCTACATGTGTCCAGGTTGAAGAGGCCCGGGCAGTGGGACTTCTGACATAAATGCTGTGAAGAAGTGAGGCCAACTGCAATGATGGTGGGGATGCCCTTAACTGGGAGTCTAAGCCTGTGAGCTCTGGGGCAAGGAAGTGTCCTGGGAATTTTGGACAAGTGATAACAGGTGCAGGAAGGCAGCAGCAGTAAGAGAGAAAGTGACAGCAGTGAGAAGGCAAAGAACATAATGAGAAAGAAGGTAGAAGAAACAGTATCCAGCAGAGCGGACTGCTCAGAGCCATCTCACCAGAGTACCTACCCCTCCACAAATGTGGTATCAAAATGTTACTTACAAAGAGTGTTAAAGATGTTTTGGAGCATGAAGGAAATTTCACTAATTTTTTCCATTTTGCCAGTAAAAATGCTTTGTGTGTGTGTGCATGTGTGTTGATAATAATTCCTAAAGAATTACAAGATCATGCCTTGGCTGCAGGAGGGGAAGAGAGAGACAGAGAGGAAGGAGAGGGGGAGGGGTGGAGAAGCAGATGGGCGCCTCTCCTGTGTGCTCTGGCTGGGAATCGAACCCTGGACTTCCACATGCCAGGCCAACACTCTACCACTGAGCCAACCGGCCAAGGCCATGACTCTTGAATTAAAATAAATCTAAATATAAAATCTATTTGGCCTGACCAGGCAGTGGTGCATTTGATGGAGCATCGGACTGGGATGCGAAGGACCCAGCTTCGAGACCCTGAGGTCGCCAGCTTGAGTGTGGGCTCATCTGGTTTGAGCAAAGCTCACTAGCTTGGACCCAAGGTCGCTGGCTCGAGCAAGGGATTACTCGGTCTGCTGAAGGCCCACCGGTCAAGGCACATATGAGAAAGCAATCAATGAACAACTAAGGTATCACAACAAAAAACTGATGATTGATACTTCTCATCTCTCTCCGTTTCTGCCTGTCTGTCCCTATCTATTCCTCTCTGACTCTCTCTCTGTCTCTGAAAAAAAAAAACAACAAAATATATTTGACAGGAATAATTCCTTCTCTTTTCTCTTTTAATTTTTCCCCTCCTATCTAATATCCCCAAGCAATAGTAAAAATATCTAATGTTTTTCTTTTTAAATAAAAGATATTTTTGATATGCAAAGCATTTACACACTTTTACAGAATAAATGCTGGATAATTATAGTGATATGATGGCTATCAACTCATTAGAATTACGGCAGAGTCCTCAGATCTATAATCTAATAAAAAACATAGCACTATCACCCTGTATTGATGGCACCTAGAACAGAAAAATTAACATGCAGAGCAAAACGAAATAGGAGACCATTTCGATGGAAACTCCACCTGAAAAGCCTCAGTCATGGAAGTCCCGAGAAGGTTTTACTCTGAGTCAGCACCACTGCACAAACTGCACGGTGGCTTCAGAAAGAGCTCCATTTATAGTTAAGTGTTAAATGTGAAGAGAAATCCTTGTAATAAAGTCTGAGGATTTCTTCTAAATCAAAAGGCAAACAACCATCCATTTCCTCACAAAGGAATATTTTAGGTTTAGCTCTTTGATTTGGAATTGGAAATGATGCTAAAATAGGTTTCTGGGAAAAAATGAAATTATAAACTGTCATATTCCAGCCCACGTAATGTGAATGAGCAGAGCACCTCTAGGATAAACTCAATTAACACTAAAAAGGGTAAAATGATATTTCTGTTTCTAGAGGACAAATAAGATTTTTTAAAAATACCCCCAGACTGTACTCATGTTTTCCAAATAACAACACTGGTGTTTCCTCTGGTTATTCTTCAAGCAAATGAAAGATTTTAAAGAAAGCTGCTTTTTTCTGAGTCTCTTCTCCTACAGTCCCTATTGAGAGCAAATTTTTATTTCCAATAATTCAGAATTGGCTGTATGACCTTAAAGCCATCTTTATGCAACATCTGAGTCTTGGGAAAGGCCGTTGCCAGGATAATAATACTGATAATAGCACCTTGAACACAAGGAGGCAGCTCACGTCATGGAGTATTTACCAGAGGCAGGCCTGAGCCAAGCAACCATGGCCATGTGACCATTTCATTCTCAAAACCACCTGCACGTCCATGCTCACCATTCCTCTTTACAGAGGAGGAAATGGAAGCACATGGAGATTAAGTAAGGTGTCCAATATCACGCATGTGAGTAAAGCCAGTTCACTGGATCCCAGAACCCTTGCTCTTATGACAAACTTATATTATTTCTCCATTGCTAAAGTGCACAAAGCATCCAGCCACAGAAGAGAATGACCCAGGGTCTGTGCACTCTGTAGGCCTTGCAAAGGCTGGAGAGGGACAAAGAGCCTGGAGTGTAAAGAGAACCTGTGTGTGACAGTGAGGTTGCATCAGAGGCACAGGGAATAAACTCTACAATGCTAGGAGTGGTTACAAGCTCAGGCTCTAGCACTGACTGAACCAGGATTCAAACCCTGACCTGGGTTCTTACCAATACCATTACTTTATTACCTAAAATCCTTGAATTAGGCCCTGGCCAGCTGTCTCAGTGGTAGAATGTTGGCCCGGCATGTGGAAGTCTTGGGTTTGATTCCCAGCCAGGGCATACAGGAGAAGCGCCCATCTGCTTCTCCACCCTTCCCCCTCTCCTTTCTCTCTCTCTCTCTTCCCCTCCCGCAACCAAGGCTCCATTGGAGCAAAGTTGGCCTCTGCCTCAGGCACTATAATGGCTCCAGTTGCAACGGAGTGACACCCCAGAGGGGCAGAGCATCGCTCCCTGGTGGGTATACTGGATGGATCCTGGTCAGGTGCATGCAGGAGTCTGTCTCTCTGCCTACCACGCTTCTCACTTCGGAAAAATACAAAAAAAAATCCTTGAATTAAGTTTCTTCTGTGAAATGAAAATGATAATAGGATCCATCTCACACAAAGTTGTGAGTCTAATAAAATAATGCAGATGAAGTTCTTCAATAGTACTTGACATAGTAAGTCTTAGCAATGGTAACTATTATTATGGACTAAGCAGAGACTACACAGAGATCAGGAACCTCACTGGGATACAGGAAGCACCGAGTTTTCCCATATTCATATGTCCATGACACTGAACAAACATGTGAAAGGTCACAGGTTCCTTGGCTACTTGATGCCATTGCTGGCAAGAGAGGGGAACGAGTGGGTGGTCCTTGTCTTGCATTCAGAAAGGAAGGAGGCATTACTGACCGAGTTGACGAGGTTGGCTCTGTGACTTGGCGCTTCATGCGGACACCATGGGCACAGTGTTCCTGGCCCCCTGCCTGGTTGGAGAGGGGAATGTCAGGGGAGGTGTGGCTGATCTTCATGGAGGAGTCAGGGCAGGGGCTGGGGGTGTCTAGGAAGCCCTCATTGCTCTCCTGCTCATTGGTTTCTGTGTCCATGTAGTTAAGAGGCTCCTGGTTGTTGTCTTTGCTACCAGAGAACAGGCCTCGTTCTCGCCACGGAACCCAGCAGAGTTTCCAAGACACGAAGAGAGACACGCCGAAGAGAGCGAGGCCACAGGCAGTGACCACAAGGGTGAGCAGGCTCACTGAGATATCTGCAAAGAAGCAAAGATTAAAGGTCAGTGTGTCTGTCACCCCCAGCTCCTGTGCACAGGGCAAGGAGAATGCCCTCTCATCCATCCATCCCCTAGGAGCCAACCGAGGAAGGCCAGGATGGGGATTCTACTGGGCCACCTGGTTCTGAGGCCAGGATGGGGATTCTACTGGGCCACCTGGTTCTGAGGCACAGGATGGGGATTCTACTGGGCCACCTGGTTCTGAGGCACAGGATGGGGATTCTACTGGGCCACCTGGTTCTGAGGCACAGGATGGGGATTCTACTGGGCCACCTGGTTCTGAGGCACAGGATGGGGATTCTACTGGGCCACCTGGTTCTGAGGCACAGGATGGGGATTCTACTGGGCCACCTGGTTCTGAGGCACAGGATGGGGATTCTACTGGGCCACCTGATTCTGAGGCATAGGCCGTGAGGATTTGGACACAAACACTGAGGAGGTAACACGCAGGCCGTGTTTAGAAACAAGAAATAGGCTACATCCAGGGGGATTAGGAAGACCCTGCAAGTCCACCATAACTGTATTATTTATCCTGTCCCAACACAAATCATTGATATTGGATAAGCAGGATGGTATCAACTGTCCTTTGAAATTCCTGTCATCTCAGAGCTGTAATTTAGTTTGTGAATTAAGTACGGGATATGAAAGTCTCAACATATGATGTTTTGAGTTTATGACGCTCACTCCCTTAAAAACTTTAAAAGATTGAGAGGCGAGTGTTTTGGCTTACGCCATTTAGCGTCATACTAACAGACTATGTGGGCGAACTAGCTTGGTTGCACGCAGCGGGAGAACACGTATGAGTGAGGAGGTTGGCGTCCCCCAGCGCGCTTACCCACGCCATTTTGGACTCAAAAGCGCAAGTGTTCCGTTTGTGTTAAGCTAGGGTGTGTTTCAACTCACACCAAAATTCGGGTTATGTTACTGTCCTAGGAATGGAACTATGTTGTAATCCAAGGACCCCTATTACAACTTTTTTTTTTTTTTTTTTCATTTTTCTGAAGCTGGAAACAGGGAGAGACAGTCAGACAGACTCCCGCATGCGCCCGACCGGGATCCACCCGGCACGCCCACCAGGGGGCGACGCTCTGCCCACCAGGGGGCGATGCTCTGCCCCTCTGGGGCATCGCCATGTTGCGACCAGAGCCACTCTAGCACCTGAGGCAGAGGCCACAGAGCCATCCCCAGCGCCCGGGCCATCTTTGCTCCAATGGAGCCTTAGCTGCGGGAGGGGAAGAGAGAGACAGAGAGGAAAGCGCGGCGGAGGAGTGGAGAAGCAAATGGGCGCTTCTCCTGTGTGCCCTGGCCGGGAATCGAACCCGGCCCTATTACAACTTTTTAAAACAACAACCACAAAAATCTAGAGTGGTTTTTTTTCTATTTTTGGTATTAACTTTTAAGGGTCTAAGCAAAATGAAGCTCAGGTCCTCTGAACCATCAAGAATACCCACGTCCCGTTGATCAGGGTGCCCAGGCCCCAGGGGTGGCAGTCCTTGTTTGGATTTCCACAGTTGCAGCCCTGAGACAAGTATTCAAGGGTAAGTGGTTTGAGATGAAGATAACACAGGTAGGGGAGGAGGGAAGTGATCCAGGGAAGGAAGTCAGTAAAGGGGGCTATAGCAAGCCAGTTACCACAGTGAGGACAGGAAGGTAAGCCTGCTGGGGAAGCTCCATACATCTAGAGTCTCCCCACCCCAGGGGCCAGAGACACGGGCTATCTATAACATCAAGTCCCGTCAGCCAGTGATTTGAAGGAAGCTCTCAAGGGACACTTCCAACCTGCAGCATGAGTGGCAAAATAAGCTGTAGTGGCCAGAAAAATCCCATATTTTCAAATAAATACAAGGGCTGGCCTTTGGAGGCCAGTAGGCATGCACTCTGGTGGTAAGGGTGAGGGAATCTGGCAGGGCAAGAACAGCATCTGCTATGTGGATTGGGCCCCATGGCCTCAGCAAGGATCCGTGGCAGTGCGGTGCCCAGTGGCTGTGCTTTTAACTCTCAGAACAATGCCCAACCCCTTCCATGCTCCCATTCCACCTTCTAGTAGAGCCAAGGAGACTGAGGCATCAACCTGAGCTCATTCCTGGTACCATGATGGCTGTAAACCCCTTACTTTAAAGGATAACCCTACTGTCTTTAATGTGCTACAAGGACTCTCCCAAGTCACACCTTTATTACCCATCAATAGTATTTGCAATGCTTTAGCGAAAGTTTTCTGAATATCTATACATGCCAGGTACATTGTTCTTTGAAGATACAATGGTAAAACAGAAAATTAGGAATTAGTTATTTAATATTCACAATTTTAACTATCCACAGCATGCTAACAATCCATAATATGTGACAATTTGTACTTCTGCCTAGGCATGCACTTGAACCTTTACTGCAAACCACATACCTACTGAGTCAAATTGAACAGCTAGCATCCCTGTACTTTCAACATAACTCTGAAGGCACCTGATGATTCTTATGAAATGATAAAAGTTTCCTCATGAAAAATTGCTCTTGACAGAAAGCCAGCTGTCAGGGCTGGTGATGGATCTAACCCATCTCCTCTATGACTCCCAATCAATATTTACCCCTGTGGTGAAGGGATATTTTATATCTCTGTTTGAAAACATTGGGGTTCCAATTTCAACATGGGTATCTCAGCTCAAATCTTTACCATTTTCTGTAAGTCCCACCAAAATGGGATAAGCAAACTAACAATGGACACCATCAATCAATCCATCAATAAACCAGTAATGTTGAGGAATTTCTAGAATTGTTTTAAAGGAAAAACCATCAGTGTTGGACAATACAAGAAAATAAAAACACAGGACAACAAAGAAAAAATAAATATTTAAAGAAAAAATTATTAAAAAAAAAGCCTAACCAGGTGGTTGTATAGTGGATAGAGCATTGGACTGAGACATGGAGGACCCAGGTTCGAAACCCTGAGATCACTGGCTTGCGTGCGGGCTCATCTAGTTTGAGCAAGGCTCACCAGCTTGAGCCCAAGGTCGCTGGCTTGAGCAAGGGGTCACTCGCTCTACTGTAGCCCCCAGCTCAAGGCACATATGAGAAATCACTGAACAACTAAGGTGCTGCAATGAAGAATTGATGCTTCTCATCTCTCTCCCTTCTTGTCTGTCTGTCCCTATCTGCCCTCTCTCTGACTCTCTCTGGTCTGTCAAAAAAAAAAAAAAAAGAAGAAAAAAGGAAAAATTAACCCCCCCCCCAAAAAACCCCCCAGAATGCAGAGCAACAAGGGCAGAAATGAGGAATAGGGTGTAGTCAGTGGGGCAAAGTAAAGGACACTAGAAACCAGCCCTCGTAGAGCCAGGACACAAGGCAGGAGGAGCATGGTTTGGCTTCCGGCTTCAGCTGGTCCTGCCTGCTCATCTAGTAATGTGAAAAATGTGTTGGTGCAACTTCTCTCATAGGTGGTAGTCCTGAGGGCACAGGGAAAGGAGACTCCATCCCAGTTCATTAGGCTGTCACAGCAAACATCAATTCCCACTCCCTCCAGTGAAATCTAAAAACACAAAACAGGTTTCACAGCACAGTGAGATCCCTTCATACAGTCTGTCATCCAAACTGAGAAAAAACTCCTTCCCTGTATCCTGTTAATTGGTCTGGCACTGTCCTGCACAGGAGACCACCAGCAACAGCTAGAGGAGGGGTACTTGGGAAGGCAGTATTCACTCGTCCCCACCACAGCCCCCTCCGAGGGAGCAGCATAAACCCCTATGCCCTGATGTTGGTTTTGGCCATGAGACGTACTCTAGTCCATGAAATATGAGTAGATATGGCCCATGCCACCTCAGACCACAGGACTCTAAGGCTCCCCCCTTCTTCTGAGAGAGGAGAGATCTTGGGTAAGGCTGGTCTTCCAGCCTGGGTGCCATCATGGGATGGCTGTGGCTTAGGTACAAAATCCAGAATGAGGAGCAAACTGAAACCTGACCACAGATGGTGGCAGAGGCTGCAGCTAATCCACAGAGTCACGAGCAAAACCTAAGTAGATGATGTTTTAAGTCACTGATATTTTGAAGGTGTTTGTTACCATGGCAAACAGTTGACTAATACACATTACCCTATAATTTATTGACCCGGGTTGGGACATTTTTAAGAGGAAACAGAGATGATATAAATAATCACATGGGACAAGAGACTTTACCCAGGATTGTCCAGGGTAAACCAGGTCATATGGCCACCTTGGACTTAAGAATTCCATCTGAACTCTGCATTTACCACTTTCGTGCAGCACGGCCCCACAAGGTTTACTTGGCATAGAAAACACACTTAAATAAATTAAAGCCTGGGCTCACTTTTGCTAGATATTACAGGGCCTTGACCTAGTTCAAGAACCACTTCTGTTTGTTACAGTTGATTTCCAGCTCACACACCCCAAAAAATAGCTTGCTCACAGTCCAGTCATGGGAGATGCAAGAAAGCAGAGAGCTTGTCTATTGCAGCATTGAATTCTAAGCATCTAAAAGAGTGCCTGGCACATAGTAGGTGTTCAGCAGATGTTTCATGAAGTGTGCCTGAGGAACCCTGTAACCACCTTCTGTTTACCATGAATTGTAGTGTGGCCTGTAAACTCGAGGTGCTAGTCATATTCAACGTAATCACAGATTTTTCTGCATAGCATTATTACAAAAAATATCTGGTAAATGGTGAGAGCGGCTCTTTCTTATTCACAGAAAGGTGCCATGTAGGTCAGCAGTGGGCCAGAAAACACTTGCCCAGAGAAACAATGATGACTTACACAGCCACTCCAATCACTAAGCGTAGTCATCTGGACTGCTGTTTGCAAATAGGTCAGGGTGCTCACTACACAGTGTGTTTGTACTGAGAAAATTGCTAGGGAGTCACTAAAGCCACATGTACTACTTACCTCATACCCCACGACTACAGGAACGGAAAGAAGGAGGATCCACTTAGACTCACAAAAGAGCTTTATTTAGAACAGAAGTTATTTCTTCAGTTAGGTCATAGGTACATGGCCATTTGTTTTATTATGAATGTTTAAACTACATGCATTCACCATATATACTCTTTGGCCTTTGTGGTAGATTTCATGATAAAAATTATTTTAAAAATAGTATCATGAAAAATTATTTTAAAAATATATTTTTTAAAGAATAGGAAAAATAATTTTTCTAACCGGTCCTTTGTCCAAGTTCAAGAGAATAACCAGATGGAGATGAAGGGCTAAAAGGGGACAAATGGTAACTGATTCTGATCCAGACCAAGAAGGTGCTGCTGCTTGGGGGTGACTGCATGAAACTACCTAGAGATGTCACGGAGCGCGTCCTCCCAGGAAAGACGTGCAGTGGAATGCCCTGCAGTCCGCCTGATCTTCAGAACCTTCTTCCACCGGCCATTAGCCCTCGCCATAGGACACAATGTATACAGTGACATTCCTGGACACCAGATACAATGCATAATGACATCTCTAACTCAGCAGACATCCAGCTGAACACCTATAATTCTAAGGGATCCCTGCAAGCCTCAAGACTTACTTTGGGCTGGTAAATATTTTTGCCCAATGAGTGAAAAGCTTGAGCACTCATATAGTGCAGTAGTTTCCCTGCCTAATTGTGAGGGCCAGAAAGAACACATAAACTGACAGCCAAATAAAGGTCAGGGGATAAGAGAGACAAATTGGCAACTGAAAAGAGACTAAGCAAGTTGAGCCATCAGAATAAATGGCTCTTGACATAAAACAAATAAAATGCAAGAGGCAAATTAATCCATATACTCAGATGTTTAAAACAGTGGCTATGAGTGAGAAGTATGGCAGCAGCAGTACCCAGAAGCGGGTACCTAGGAGACTCCTCCTGATCCAAGGAAGGGAGTCTGTCGCCCTAGAATTCCACAGCCAGCCAGCCACATTATCATGAGAGGAAAAGGCATTTTCAGCAGTCGATGACTCAGAAAATACAATATTCATGTACTCTCTCCTGCATAAAACTTAAGGAAATCCTCCAAACAGATAAAAATTTTTATGTCAGACTAGAGAACTCAAGAAGAAAAGAGCACACTACACGGGATATATACTTACATACAATGTGTCACAAGAATTAGTGATAAGTAAAGAAAACAGTCAAAAGTGTATTAAATTTAAATAATTGCTAGCTATGAGATCATGAAGTTTAATGTAACAGTTAAGGGGAATAAAAAACACTTAAAAGAGCAAAGAAATGATTACCATACACACACCTTCTAATAATTTAAACAAAATATGGGAGATAAAAGAAGGCAGTAAAAACAAATGAAACATTCTATATTGTTAGCAGCAGGTCACAGATACTTCAACTTGATGTTAATAAGTTAATAGAGGTGCAAATATGAGTATCAAATATTTAAGGAGAATGGGACATCCCCTTAATGGTGTATCTACATATATACTTATCTCCTCTCCTTCCTGAGGACCCCTCATTAAGTGATTCAGAATTTAAAGAAGTATAAACCCATAATCACAAAGAGAACAGCATGGGTTCATCAACAAACAAGATTTTAATTTTTTTTTCTGGAAGACAGTATGCAGATGAGAGGATGTCACAGTCCCTAACCTCTCCCTCCACACACACCGCTCCTGCAAAAAAAAGGGGGGGGGGAGGAGAAAATGCAGAGGGGGATATATCTGAGGGGCAGGCAACCTGATCAACTGAATTTAGACAGACTCAAGACACAGTCCTTTCCAGCATGGTGGGGGCTAAGACTGACGTGTTGGGCTGGAAACATGGGCATGGATTAAAAATCTTCACCAAGATATTGTCCAATCTGTCCAGAGCAAAGCCAGGGCGACTAGTGGGAGAATTAGTGCCCCAAAGCAGAATTCTCTAAATTCTTTCAAAAAAAAAAAAAAAAAAAAGGACCCCTTATAATCCCCTCAAATCTTGTATAAATCTTACATGTTAAAAGCTCACTCATGGATATATGGTCTCCTAGTCAGCTTTTCTATTGCTTCATTATTATTATATTTTTTTCATTTTAAGTTATTTTATTACATTTTATTTTCCTTTTTATTGAATTTATTGGAGTGACACTGGTTTTAAAATTATATAGGTTTCAGGTATACACTTTTATAATACATCATCTGTATACTGTATTGTGTGCTCACCACCCCAAGTCAAGTCTCCTTCCATTACCATTTATCCCCTAAACCTTCATCTACCTTCCCCCGCCCCCACCGCGCCTTTCTCTCCGGTAAGGGAGGGTTGTCTGTGTCTATGAGTTTTCTGGTTGTGTGTGTGTGTGTGTGTGTGTGTGTGTGTGTGTGTGTGTGTTTTCTTAATCCCTTCAGCTTTTTCCAGCCTCCAACCCCTCCCCTCTGACAGCTGTCAGTGGGTTCTCTATCAATGAGACTGTTTCTATTATTAAATATGGCTAAGCTGAAAAGAATCACCAGCTATGTAAGGAAATCTTATAGCAACTTAGATCAATGTATAGAAGCCAAAAATGATGTTCCCAGAGAGAACAGGATTAATAAGAGAATAAATAAAACTTAAAAAATTTCATTCACAGGAAGATTCCAGTAGGTTTTCCATTCATAAAACAAGAGTAGACTACTACTAAATGGAATGGAGAATAAGACAATGTTCTTAGAATTAAAATAACATGATTGCTAAAACAAATGAATTCAAAAAAGGGTAAAGACAAAAAACGTTTACCTAAATGAGGGGAAAAAAAGAAAGATTCGGAAAATTTAAGCAAAATATATGAAATACAAAGTGTTCATTCAGGAAGTCTAATATCTAAGTTTTCCAGAAGGTTAGGATAGAGATAATAAAGGTAAACATCATCAAAGGAAAGATACAGACAAACACACATTTCTTTTTTTTTTTGGCTAGAGAAAAAAAGAGGCAGGCAGACAGATAGGAAGGGAGAGTGATGAGAAATATCAACTTGTAGTTGTGGCACTTTAGTTTTTCACTGATAGCTTCCGATACGTGCCTTGACCAAGGGGCTCAAGCTGAGCCAGTGACCCCTTGCTCAAGACAGTGACCTTGGGCCTTAAGCCAGAGACTTTTGGGCTCAAGCCAATCATTATGGGATTATGTCTACAATCCCACGCTCAAGCTGGCGACCCTGCACTCAATATGGTGACCCCGCGCTCAAGCTGTATGAACCTACATTCAAGCCAGTGACCTTGGGGTTTCAAACCTGGGACCTCAGCATCCCAGGTTGATGCTCTATCCACCGTACCACCACTGGTCAGGCAAGAAATATATTTTAATTCTCTAGAATTAAAGGACAAATTGATAAGGTTCTACTGAGCACTTATAATAAAACAACCCTACCTTGGGCACATTATTGTGAAATTTCAATAAAAATTAGGGAAAATAGAAAAAGCTTAAAAGACTAAAGTAATATGAATGCAAAGAAATTAGAACCATATTGTCATTATACTTCTCATTAAAAAATAAACAAACTACTAGATAATGGAATAATGCCTGCAAACTCCTGAGAAAAAATGTTAACCAATATCACTCCAATAAAGTTAATTTTATAAAATGAGGTTCACTTTAGAATTCAATACCCACACATACTATTAATTAAATATGAGGGCTGAACAACCCATTTGCAGACCTACAAGAAGTCACAAAGATTACTTTCCATCCACTTGGCATAGGAAGTTGCTTGAGGGTGAATATACGAGATTAAAATGAGACAGAAGAAAATACAGCGCACAAGAAAACCTGCATTCCACTATGAAAACCAGCTAAGTCCCAGTGTGAGAGCTGAGCAGAGACCTAAAGAGGAGACAGTCCCACCTGGGGCAGGAAGGTGGGGCTCTAGGAAGTTCTACTCAAGTAAAGGATTTGGAAAGAAATAAATGACATGATGGACAGTTTAGTTGTTAATGACATTATTGTCTTTAACTAGCACTTACAAGAAAAGAGGGAGAAAGAGAAATTAGAAATTTCAGGACAAAATGTTCTGAGAAAAAGATAAATTACTACAGCATACCTCTTGGTTCTGTATTAAAGAAAATTTTAATTCCATCATCACATACACACCATTTATTGATTTGCAACTTTTAGAACCAAGACAAAGACAAAGAATGGAAGACGTAAGTATAGCCATAGAACAGAATATAGATGTCTTCAACTTCAACAATTTAAAATTAATAGAAAGGATGTCAGAAATTAAGAGGTAAAAAGAATAAATATAGAAACTAATGGGAAGGTTACAGATTGACTTCCAAATTGGGGGAATAAGAGATACCATCTATCATTGATAGCCAATACATATATATTGATATTTTCATACTTACAGATTTTTTTTACATTAAAAACCATGTAGAGATATAGCAAACCATTTTTGTTTGTGTAAAATTAGAAGGGCCTTTTATTTCTATATTAAGTTTTTACAAAGAGTAGGTATATCGAGAAAAAATAAAACATCTTATAAACTACTGCAGTATGTGAAGCATATGTAATTCAGTACATTCCGGTGAACTTGTGTCTGTAATCCCAAAACATTTCTGCAAAGAGTCCTTATTTAATCCAACTCCTTGGTTTATAAGGAACAAATGAATTAAAAATCAGGACAATGACATAAGCTCATTCTCCCAGGATGGTTTTTCTTCCGAGGCAAACCTATAAAAGATATCCATCCGTATCTATTCATCTTTGTTTCACTTTCAGAGTCATGACCAAACTGTCAGGAGACTGGCATCGGCTATAACTTTTTACTTTGTACATACTAATACAATTCATTTACTATTTCACTCCTTTCATACAAGGAAGGATGTTTTAACATGAAAACAAATACCATTCCCTTAAAATACTACATTGAGCTTTATGAATAAAACCATTGTATTATCTTTATTTTGTCAGTCTGCTTCAGACTTGTAAGAACCTTGCAATGAATAAACAAGGCCCCAAAGACTGGGTGCCACTATCCTAGTTCCTCCCATGTCAGTCCCGTCCAACCTCTACTACTTACAACAGCAAAAATAGCTCAGAGCAGAACAGGGAACTAGATGACACTTTGATACCTACACCAAACCTTCCTATCCTGAGCTCTCCTCCTTCAACTGCCCTCCCAACCTCTTGTTGTCCCAGGGAACTGGAATTTTCAAAGGGATTATGTTGGAACCTAAAGATTTTGTACCTGGTGTTTCCAGGGCTGGGTAGGCATAGGAAACTTGGAATTACAATTGAAGAGGGAAGCAGATAAGGATCAGAGCTAGGAAAGTGGTGCTGAGCATTAAGACTGAGGTGAGATGTGATGTAAAAAGGAAGAGGAAACTTCAGGGTCAGAAGTGCAATGAAAGGAATTGGTTTAAAAGGCTGGTGCAAAATGAAGTGAGACAAGTGGCGCATAATCACTGATATGCTCGTTTACATATGACTTACTTTTTTCTGAAAGGATCTGGGGCAGCTTTAACAATATATACAGCATGGTGGGATGATGTTGGGCAGATAAAATATATATATTATGCTCACTTTGTTAAAGATGGCGCTGCCCATGTGGAGGCTGTTGCCCAGGTGATATTAATGTGTGTTGGGGGCGGGCTGTGGGCAGGCAGGATCCTTGTAGCCTGGGGCTTGGTTTTAGGATTAAGCCTTTCCCACCCTTTTTGATGTGGGGTGGTGCAATCCCATCATGCCTCAGATAAGTGACTTTGTATTAGAGACTTCTCTATTTTGTATATTGGTTTTGATTTCTACACCATAAAATGAGGGCAGAACAGGAGCTTACTCTCTCTTGGGTCCTAAGATTTACGTTAGAAGAGGAGAACAGAGTAAGGCCATGTGGAGGAGGCCAGGAGAAGCAGCCAAGATGGCAGAGTGTTGAGTGAGAGGCCAGTTAGAGCAGAGTTTGTGCAGGGAGAAGGAAGGAGATGGGGAACAGAGGTGAATAAGTCTGGTGAGCTAGAAACCTTTGATTCTAGGAAACTCGAATAAGTCAATAGGTTTGTGAGTACTGAATGTGAGTGGGTTTTGGAGCCTAGTATATGTTTTTACTTGCCCGCCGGGTGCAAGCTAGGATTAAAGATGATGGCCCATCAGTTTTTGGCTCCATTGTTTTTACCAACTGTCCGAATCCAATGCAAACCCGCATGGGCCAGGCTGCTGTGATAATAGCCCTGGCTACTGGCTTTACAGATGATAAAATAAACTGTGAGGAAATCAGGACCCCCCAAAAAGTAAAATAAAAATGAAGTCAGGGGTGAAGTAATAAGCCAAAATGCAAGTGTTGAAGTTTGGTAAAGTTGTCAGAGGTAGTGATGAAATTGGCTCCTGGAAAGCCAGTAGCCAGGGCCACCATCACAGCCGCCTGGCCCATGCGGGTTCGCATTGGATTCAGACAGTCGGTAAAGAAACATCAGAGCCAAAAGCTGGTGGGCCATCATCTTTAATCCTAGTGTAAAGCCAGGAGCCAAGGCCAGGGCCACCATCAGAGCAGCCCGGCCCATGCAGGTTCGCATTGGATTCGGACAGTCGGTAAAGAAACAGCGGAACCAAAAACTGGTGGGCCATAGTCTTTAATTCTAGCTTGCACCCGGCGGGCAAGTAAAAATACACAATGGGCTCCAAAACCCAGTCACATTCAGTGCTCACAAAGCTACTGACTTATCCGAGTTTCTTAGAATCAAAGGTTTCTAGCTCACCAGACTTATTCACCTCTGTTCCCCATCTCCTTCCTTATCCCAGATACAAACTCTACACAAACTGGCATCTCACTCAGCACTCCGCCATCTTGGCTGCTTCTCCTGGCCTCCTCCACGTGGCCTTTCTCTGCTCTCCTCTGCTCTCTCTTCTAATGACAATCTCCCAGGAACCAAGAGGGCAAACTCCCGTTTTGCCCCCACTTTATACTGTAGCTTCACAACCTCTAATCCAATATACAAAGTAGGGAAGTCCCTAATACAAAGTCACTCCTCCGAGGCATGATTGGATTGTACCACCCCACATCAAAAAGGGTGGGAAAGGCTTAATCCCAAAACCAAGCCCCAGGCTACAAGGATTCTCAACACACATTAATATCACCTGGGCGACGGCCTCCATCTTTAACAAAGTGAGCATAATACATTTTATCTGCCCAACACCTAGCTTGCACCCGGCAGGCAAGTAAAAATACACACTGGGCTCCAAAACCCATTCATTCAGTGCTCACAAAGCTACTGACTTATCCAAGTTTCCTAGAATCAAAGGTTTCTAGCTCACCAAACTTATTCACCTCTGTTCCCCATCTCCTTCCTTCTCCCTGAACAAACTCTGCACAAACTGGCTTTTCCTTCAGCACTCCGCCATCTTGGCTGCTTCTCCTGGCCTCCTCCATGTGGCCTTTCTCTGCTCTCCTCTCTAATGCTAATCTCAGGAACCGAGAGAGAGCAAGCTCTTGGTCTGCCCCACTTTATAGTGTAGATTCAAAACCTTTAATCCAAGGGCCCCCAAACATTTTACACAGGGGGCCAGTTCACTGTCCCTCAGACCGTTAGAGGGCCACCACATACAGTGCTCCCTTCACTGACCACCAATGAAAGAGGTGCCCCTTCCAGAAGTGCAGCAGGGGGCCGGATAAATGGCCTCAGGGGGCCGCATGCGGCCCGCGGGCCGTAGTTTGGGGACACCTACGAATCCAATATACAAACTAGGAAGTCTCAGATACAAAGTCCCTTATCTGAGGCATAATGGGATTCCTCATGAGAGTACACCACCTTACATCATGCAATCAGTCAAGGGTGTGGGGAAAAGCTTAGTCTTAAAATTAAGCCTTAGGCCAGGGGTTGGGAACCTTTTTGGCTGAGAGAGCCATGAACACCACATATTTTAAAATGTAATTTGTGAGAGCCATACAATATGTTTACCACTAAATACAAGTAAATGTGTGCATTTTATGTAAGACCAACACTTTTAAAGTACAATAAGTCTCTGAATTCTTTTTAATAACGTTGTTATGCTGTTGCTAGCCAATGATGAATAAAGTACTTCTTACCATTAATGCAACTTCTGATGCTGCATGGTTTTGCAGATAGCTTTGTAGTCTGGTTGATACGTAGTGAGGTTAAGCTTCATGCAGGCGTTGAGACTTCCATTAAAGTGATTGTAGGTTGGTCTTAACGTCCTTTAGATATGAGAAAGATTGCTCACATGCATACGTAGAGCCAAACATTGTCAGGACAACAATACTCACACACTGCAGTGTGTGGTATGTGACGGGAAGCGCGTTCCAAGTTTTGACAATCAACTGCTCCGTGGGTTGAAGTTTTTTCATTTCTCCGCACTTGTGTTTGCTCGCCAACTCTGCTTGCTGTCGTGCAAGTCTTTCCAAATCTTCATTCAGTGACTTGAACTTATTCACCCACATGTCTGAGGCCTTCAGGTCAGCAACTTGTAGCTCAAAATCTCTGATGGAGACACCGGGGATGTAACTCAGGTCAGTGCTGTCCACTGCACACTCGTGTGGATGGGTGATGAACTTAAAAAGACGAGTACGCTCACAAAATTCTCCAAAGTGCACTTTGAATGACTGCAGGAGATTAGGTGTGAAGGCCGCTAGCTGCTGGTGATCAAGATGTTGAGCAGGGTCACTTGCTGTGCATGCATCTTTAAACTCCCAGTTTTTCAAAGTGTAGTAAACAACCTGTTTCAATGTCGGCGATGAAGAGTTCCAGCTTGTTTTCAAATGCAAACACTGCCTGTTGAAGGGCTAAGACTGTATTTCCAATGCCTTGCATTTTCACACTGAGGTGGTTCAGATGTTCAGTCATGTCCACAAGATAGTAGAACTTCAGGAGCCATTCAGTGTTAGCTAACTCAGGATGCTCGACATTTTTCATTTCAAGAAAAGTCCAGATTTCGCTCAGACAAGCAGCGAAACGGCTGAGCACCTTCCCTCTTGACAACCAAAGCACATTGCTGTGCAGAAGCAGACCAGCAGTGTTTTAAACCAGCAATCATCTAAAGCTCAGGCAACAATAAAGTTGACCACCCGAATGACCAGTGACATCACCTCACCAAGCTGCTCACCACACATCTGAGCACAAAGCACCTCCTGATGTAGGATGCAGTGAAAACTTAGGATGAGTCTCTTTTCATGTTCACAAAGAAGCGCTACGAATCCTCTGTTTTTCCCCACCATACATGGAGCACCATCAGTACACACCGAGATAAGTTTATCCATCGGTAGATTTTTTTCCTTAGCGAACTCAGTGAATTACTTGAATAAATTCTCCCCTCTTGTTGTCTCTTTCATAGGCAAAACAGCAAGACTTTCCTCACTTAGTGTGTCACTGACAGCATACCTTGCAATCACACTGAACTGGGATAAATGGCTTATGTCTGTTGACTCATCCAAAGCAAAAGAAAAGAATGGTGCTGCATTTATGTCCTTCACTTGTGTTGCCTCAATTTGATCTGCCATCATGATGGTATGATTGTGAACAGTTCTTGCCAACAGAGGCGTGTCTTTTTTTCATTTGATTATCTTGTCTTTAAACAAAAAGTCATCAAAAAGTTCATTGACAAGATCAAGCATGAATGTTTTGGCATACTCCCCATCTGTAAATGGCTTTCTGTTTCTCACAATTGCTAAAGCACCAGCAAAGCTAGCCGAATTCCAGTCACCTTGTTGGGTCCAAACACGGAGTTGCTGCTGACTAGCTTGCACTCTGCACAGTAGCTCTTGACATGCTTTCTTCCTGCTGTCTCCCACTGGATATTTCAATGCAAATGTAGTATGGCATGTGTCGAAGTGCTGCTTTATATTTGACTGTTTCATTGATGCAATTTTATCATTGCATATTAGACACACTGCAGAACCTGCTCTCTCCACAAAGGCGAATTCCTCTGTCCGTTCATGCTGAAAAGTACGATACTCCTCATCTTTTTTTCTTTTAGCCATCTTCTTCGTCAAAAGAGTTTCTGCAATTAGCTAGCTGACTACTTGATTAAAAGGAGGGAAGTTTACTTCCCGACCTTACAATGACCCGTGTATGTTACGCATTATCCAATAAAAATTTGGTGTTGTGCTGGAAGACAGATGTGATTGGCTCCAGCCACCCGCAACCATGAACATGAGCAGTAGGAAATGAATGGATTGTAATACATGAGAATGTTTTATATTTTTAACGTTATTATTTTTTTTAATTAAAGATTTGTCTTCAAGCCAGATGCAGCCATCTAAAGAGCCACATCTAGCTCATGAGCCATAGGTTCCTGACCCCTGCCTTAGGCTATAATAGTGGTCCGCATTACAGCTTTCATGGTAGGCAGTAGCAGAGCAACCAAAGTATAAATAAAAAGATAGATTTAACTATATTAAGTTGTTTTATAAAGATTTATTCTGCCAAACTTAGTGAAAAGCTAACATAAAGTACTTGGTAAGTAATTATTATTATATGCTTTAACTCACTGTAACTCTGTTTTATAAATTTTATAAAGTAAAGTTACTTCCCTCCTTTATAAATCACCATTACTGTGGAACTGGTGGACAGTTAGAAAATTTTACTAACAGAGATACAAAAGTTGGCGGTAGGTATAAAAAGGTTGACTACCCCTGGGCTATGACGACCCAGCCCGCTTACAGCCTGTCCCCCACACCTAATACAAACCATGAGTGAGCAAACATATATATCATATTTACAAACTTATTTGACCAACAGCTCCCAACATTCCCACCCATCATATAATTCAGCATCTAAAACACTGTATAATTTATAAACATTTATCAGACAAGGAAAATTTGAACTAGAAATATAATATGAAAGATTATTGCTAATTACTTTAGATATGTTAACTGGATTGTGGTTATGTTGTGTGGATACATATGGGAACATTCAAATAACATGATGTCTGGTTTTGGCTTCAAAATATAGATGAAACAAAGTTGACCATGGGTTAATAATTTTTGAAACTGTTTAATGAGTATGTAGGTTTATTACATTCCTTTCTCTGTGTTTGACAATTCTTAATGAAAAAAAAAATGTTTTGGTCAGGGAAAAATGCTGGTCCCTCACTTCAATCTTGGGCTTTTCTTGGGTGAGGACCGTTACCCTTCATTTTAAACAAGCATCTCAGATTTCAGATTAATCTAATGCAGATGGTATATAAATAACACTACATAAACCCAATCAAGTAAATATATTTATGTTATGGTTCACAACACAAGACACTTTCTTAATCCTAAAACACTTGTGCCTTGGGGGCCTAATAAAGATAACACTGGGAAATCTAGTTAAGACCATCAAGCCATGGAGAACTGGAGGATATCACAGGGTACCTTGCCGGGAAAGCAGTAATGTGATTAGAGGAAATGGGCAAGACCAGACAGTTCTGATGATGAGATGTTAGGTGTCTCCAGGAACTGAACCAATGTGGAAACATTATCTTAGGTGAAGCCTTAGGAAGCTGATTCATCAACAATCTCTTCCGTGTGATCATGAGGCCTCCATTTGAATACTTCATTTTCTGTTCTTTTCAAACTTAATACAATAAAAATGTATTACTTTGCAATGTAAAAAAACCCAAAATAATAATAATATAATTGTTGCATAAAAAACATCACAGCATGCTCTGGCCAAGTGGCTCAATGGACAGAGCATCATTCTGGTGTGTCAAGGTCATGGATTTGATTCCGGGTCAGGGCACATATGAGAAGCAACCAAATGCGCAAACAACTAAATGGAACAACTAAGTGGAATGATTTGATGCTTTTTTCTCTCTCTCTTTGTCTATCCCTTCTTCCCCTCTCTCTCCCTTTCTTTGAAATCAATGAAAATTTAAAAAAAGAAATCACTGCATTGTGGAGTTATCCACTGAAAGGGAACCTGGGTCCATATATACCTCAATAGCCCAGAGGTTATCTTCTGAATAGTGACCCTGAGATATCTTGAATAAGAAGCATGTAATAGATTTTAGGTTAAAATTAGATGCTTTGGTGTTTAAAAGCTTGAACTCAAATTGTCTGGGAAATAAAATCTTCTAGAGACCTTGCTCTTTAATATACTGTAGGCACCATAGCCCAGCAGTTAGAAACAACAGTTCTAGAATCACAAAGTCAAGGTGTATGGCCAGTAGCCACAGCCACCATCACAGCCGCCTGGCCAGTGCAGGTTCACATTTGATTCGGACAAACGGTAATGAAACAATGGAGCCAAGAACTGGTGGGCCATTAGCTTTAATCCTAGCTTGCACCCAGTGGGCAAGAAATAAACACAGTGGGAAAACACTTCCCTTTCCATTCAGGGCTCCCAAAGCCACTGACTTATCCGAGTTTCCTAGAATCAAAGGTTTGTACCTCACCAGCCTTATTCACCTCTGTTCCCCATCTCCTTCTCTCTGCACAAACTGGCTTCTCCTTCAGCACTCTGTCATCTTGGCTGCTTCTCCTCTCCTCCACGTGGCCTTTCTCTGCTCTCCTCTCTAATGCTAATCTCAGGAACTGAGAGAGAGCTAGCTCCTGGTCTGCCCCACTTTATAGTGCAGAAATCAAAACCTTTAATTTAATATACAAACGAAGAAATCTCTGATACAATGTCACTTAGGGTGGGAAAGGCTTAGTCTTAAAACTAAGCCTTAGGCTATAACCACCCTGCCTGCTTACAGCCTGTCCCCCACACCCAATGCAAACTATAAGCGAGCAAACCTATATATCATATTTACAAACTTATTTGACCAACACAAGGTCTGCAGCCAACATCTGTTGTGCAACCTAAGATCTCCATATTTTGTTTTCTCATAGTAACATTGGGATAATAACAGTATTTACTTCTTGGGGTTATATTATTGAGTGCTCAGAAAGGTACTGGCACTCAATAAATGTAAGTTTCTGGGTTGTTTTTTTCTCATGAGGTATCTCAGCATTCAACCACTCTATATTCACTTATTCCTACTGCCACAAAGGGATCACCTTGGTTAATAAATAGTGGGGCCTCCTGGGAAGGGGGATGAGAGGATGGGATCAGAGAAGGTGAAGGGATTATTGATATTATGTACACATAACACAGAGATACAGATAACAGGTCAGCAAATCCCAGAGGGAAGGGGGGAGAAATTTAGGAGGAAGGGGACAAAAGGAGTGTAAATAGGGATACGGGGTGGGGGGGTGAGGGTGTTATATTCAGTGGAACACTTGAATCCATGTTAACACAATAAATTAAAATTAGTTAAAAAAGAAAAGTAAAAAAAAAAATAGGCCTCCTGAAGCTTTATGAAGTGAGCTGGCAAGGAGCAAGTATCAGGCACCTATAGGTGCTTACTGAGCTCCTGTTGAGCACCTGATACCTGCTAAGGACTAAATCAGGGGTACAAAATATATAAAACTAGACCTTGCCCTCAAAAAATCACTAGTCAAGAGAATTTCAGTAAGACTATTCAAAATTCAGAGTGCTACTGGAACCCGGAAGTGGGTTCAGAGAAGACTTCCCATAAAAGAGAAGTGAGCCAAGGCCTACTTAAAACCACTTCTCTTGCCTGACCAGGCAGTGGAACATTGGATAGAGCATTGGCCTGGGATGCTGAGAACCCAGATTTAAAACCCTCAAGATTGCCAGCTTGAGCATGGGCTCATCTGGCTTGAGTGTGGGCTCATCCGGCTTGAGTGTGAGCTCACCAGCTTGAGCACAGGGTTGCCTGCTTGAGCGTGGAATTATAGACATGATTCCATGGTTGCTAGCTTGAGCCCAAAGTTTGCTGACTTGAAGCCCAAGGTTGCTGGCTTGAGTCCAAGGTCACTGGCTTGAGCCCAAAGATTGCTGGCTTGAAGCCCAAGGTTGCTGGCTTGAGTCCAAGGTCACTGGCTTGAACCCAAAGATTTCTGGCTTGAAGCCCAAGGTTGCTGGCTTGAGTCCAAGGTCACTGGCTTGAGCAAGGGGTCATCAGCTCAGCTGGAGCTCCCCAGTCAAGGCATATATGAGAAAGCAATCAATCAACAACTAAGGTGCCACAACTACGAGTTGATGCTTCTCATCTTTCTCCCTTCCTGTCTGTCTGTCCCTCCCTCTCTCTGTCTCTGTCTCTCTCACTAAAAACAAAACAAAACAAACAAAAAACACCTCTTTATACAAAGACCAAACCCAGGTCATTTTGCCATGTGGTCAAAAGACTACACCAGGAGAAAAGGAAGGTAGGTCTTCTGTGTTATGCTCACCCATGTTGCATAAGACACAACTTGCTAGCTGTACCTGGAAGCCCCAGGAAAAAGCACACATATTCTAAGAGCTCTAGAACCAGCCTTGCCACCATTTGTATTTTGTGACCTTGAGTAAGTCGTTACCCCTTTGTGGTCTTCCTCCTCTGTCATAGAGGCCTGGACATGGCTTTCAGATTCTCTGCTTTTTATGAAACTGCCAAATGACCTTGAGTTCACAGCAATGTCTATCTCTAAGGCTACAGCCATTATAATAATCTCTATTAATGACAAGTCAATGGGCACTATCCAAGCAGAGACTTTGTTTCAGAACCATTGCTGCTTCTCATTCTTGTAGCATACAGGCAGCTCTCTTAGCACTGGCTCATGGTGCAAACTGTAAGGACTTAAGGAAGCATTAACTTGGACCTGCAGGGGCCATACTGTTATTAAGGTACTGAGCTGGGTAAACAGAGCATTCTACTGCTTTAACTCTAAGAAGCCCTTAGGACTAGTAAAATGAATGAGAACACAGAAGTTGGCAAATGGCATCAGCTGCATTTTGCTGTGACTGACATTCAAGGAGGAGTATCTTTAATAGGGCTGTGTCTCTGGCTCTCAGATCTTTTTTTCAGAGGGCTGCCTAGATAATTCTACCTGTGCGACCTAAGCAACTGGCCTAAAATTAGCAATGAGAGAACACTTTCTATTACACCTTCTATTCGAGAAGTGCAGCCTCATCTGTGTGACAAGCTCCTCTTCACACTGGCATCACCCCCTCTGCCTTGACCAGATGGAGCAGGGTCTGCCAAGGCTGCACAGTGGCTGGAGCTGCCAACACTAGGAGCTGGGTTTGAGCTTGTGTGTCCATAATCCCGGATTCCCCAATCCTCATGCATCTGAGCTCCTGCTGTCTGCATAACTGGCAGGCCTAGGGACTATTGTCAGGATTTCTACTGTCTTTATATTCATTCTCTACAGAAATTATTCAGTTCGAAAAAATCCACTCAAAAAAATATTTTACCACCTATCGCAGCTTCCCTGTAAATGTCTGTGAAATCCACGATGTCTTCTACCCACATGGGGCATGGTAAAGTACTGGGAAGTCTGGACCCCAGAAATAGGCAGGCTTTCTCTCTTGGTTCTTTCTTAGGCACAGCTGGACACCTGCATGCAGGGCCTTGACCCTTAACCATAGGGCCTGGCTGAGAGCGACCCTGGGCAGGTGCTCTCAGCTGTGCCTATCTAGGTAGCAAGAGGGATACCAGGCTTCTAGTAGCGTGAAGGGAATTATATAATGAGATTTTCTTTTCATAGCACAGGCATTGGGTGAGCGAGAGGCTATATGAGGAAATTACCCAGATTCTGAGTACAGACTCGTTTTGAAACACATTTGAGACACATCCTACAGTCTCCCACTAATTCTTGCAAGAAGTACCTGAAGACCTTGTGCAACCCGGTGAGCTGTTGGGGGCAATGGGCCAATGAACGCTGAGGTTCTAGGCATTTCAGTTACTAAAAGTCTATGATCCTAAAACAGTCTTTTCTCTTTAAAATTAGAAAAATTTTAAATCTTATACTCAAATAACTCAGCATTATTTGTATGTGATATCCTTTATAAGAGAGTCAAAGACCTTCCAACATCTGATTAACTCTAAAACTACATCCTAACATTTGGACACTGGATGTGTACTAAGTTCTAGTGGAGAACCGTGTGTCATACATTTTCCACTTAGCACTACAAATCCACTCTTCTTCCCTCCTACTCTGCGTGGGCCTTGGAGGTTGACCCTCAGGACTATCTCAAGGGGTTCCTTTGCCTTTGATATCCACCGAGTTCAGCCAGTAGGAGGTCTTAGTGCAGGGGTCTCAAACTCGCGGCCCACGGGCCGCATGCGGCCCGCCGAACAATTTTGTGCGGCCCGCAGACTAATCCACGAAGTTCAAAATATTTTGGATAAAATTAAGTAAGCCTAGGGGCCTACTTGTATTTTTCATTTCTCTAGCATCCTAGCTAGATATTAGCTTAGTTAACAGCAGTTGTGATGCGAACTACAGTTTCTGGTCATTTTGTGACACTGAGTAAACTGCATGTACGATTGTGTTTGTTGTACTGATTTTTTTTTTGTTTTCAACTGCAGTGAGAAAAGTGTTGTGTAACAGTTGCCTTTTGTAGACCTAGTGCGGCCCGCCGAACGGCTGTGATCTTGCTCTGTGGCCCACATGCTGAGTTGAGTTTGAGACCCCTGTCTTAGTGGGATATTAGAGAGGGGAAAAATGAAGTTACGGTATTAATTTCTTAAGCTTTCTTCCTGCTAGGTCACCATGTTGTATATGTCCCTCTACTGAAAGCCACAACTCCTTTTCTGGGTTCTTTCAGGCCTATGGGTAACAACAGCTCCCTGCTTTTACTAGCCGTGGAGTACTGTACTGTCCCTTGCTGGTCCCCTGCATCCAGAGCATGCCTTTATAAAGAGTTCCTAGATTAAGCTCTCCTCAAATCACCTTATTTGACCACGCTGCCTGTTTCCACTGGGACCCAGATGGGTTTGCTACAGAATGAGTTGTTTTCTATTCTGGACCCTACCTCCAGCCACCTGCATAACCTCAGGAAACCAAAACTCATATCTGGGCCTGAGTTTCCTAATATATAAAATGAAATGGGATGAGATGAAAGGACCCTTCCAGATCGCATATTTTTGAACTGAGAGAAATTTTACATCTAAAATATCTTCTGCAACTTAGTATGAGGTCTGGTACACAAGAGACACTCAATGTTTGATGAATGATAAAATTCTAAGTGAGGTATCATTTCCACTTTCATAACCACTAAAAAAAAGTGTGCTTCAGGGAAAGAAATTGCCAAAGAAGCCACGTTTTTAAGTATATATAGACAGAGCATTAGGATTACTTTTTCCTCATGATTAAAAAATGATACAATATTTCATGCTCCTCTGAACACTTAAGATGCCACCGAGGTGGTGCAGTGCAGCGGAAGGAGCGGGCTCCGGAGACAGTCATTACTGCATTAAGTTCACAACACACTGAACTTGATGAAGATATTATGTAATCACATAGAGAAGGGGGAGAGTGACCTATTCAGACTGTGCCACAGAAACTGAATTTTTCAGGAGACACCCTTACAGCCGGATGATGTCTCCAGATAATCATATTTTTTGGCCAACGCTAATCCTAGAAGTACCTCTCCTGAGGAAGCGCCAAGTCATAAGGCTGCTTAAAGCCGGACGTGAACTCCTGGCTCAAACTCTTCCCTATTTTTTTTTTTTTTCCTTTCTCTTCTGTCTGGCTGCAAACCCTGGTCCCTGACTAAAGCCACAGGCTCTTTTCCAATATATAACCTCTTACTAGCTTGGGCTTCTCTACCTGAAATCCTAATGGACCCTAAATCTTGGATCTTCCTGTGCTGAACTCACAGTCATGCCTCGATTACTGGCAACTGATTAAAAGTATGGGTTCTTGTATCTTTGATTTTCCTGTCAACTTTCTACAAATTATATATTTGTAATATAATTTCCTCTCAGTAAATATTTAATGTAGCTGAAATGAGGATGGTTTATTTTAAATCCCTAATTTTTATCAGTAGTCATGCATAGAAACTGGCATTTATTCATTAACAGAATGATTAATAATACTAGTATATGACCAAGGAATGCAGCAATAGTTCTAAAAAGTATTGATTATAAAGAAAAAAATACTTTAGATTTTAATACGAATTACTCAATTCCAACTGGAAGATACAAGGCACACAAATTCTTCTTATTTTTTTTTTTTTAAATAAATTTTTATTAATGGTAATGGGATGACATTAATAAATCAGGGTACATATATTCAAAGACAACATGTCTAGGTTATTTTGTCATTAAATTATGTTGCATACCCCTCGCCCAAAGTCAGATTGTCCTTCGCCACCCTCTATCTAGTTCTCTGTGCCCCTCCCCCTCCCCCTAACTCTCCCCCTGTCCTCCCTCCCCCCACCCCTGGTAACCACCACACTCTTGTCCATGTCTCTTAGTCTCATTTTTATGTTCCACCAACGTATGGAATCATGTAGTTCTTGTTTTTTTTCTGATTTACTTATTTCACTCCTTATAATGTTATCAAGATCCCACCATTTTGCTGTAAATGATCTGATGTCATCGTTTCTTATGGCTGAGTAGTATTCCATAGTGTATATGTGCCACATCTTCTTTATCCAGTCTTCTATTGAAGGGCTTTTTGGTTGTTTCCATGTCTTGGCCACTGTGAACAGTGCTGCAATGAACATGGGACTACATGTGTCTTCACGTATCAATGTTTCTGAGGTTTTGGGGTATATACCCAGTAGAGGGATTGCTGGGTCATAAGGTAGTTCTATTTGCAGTTTTTTGAGGAACCACCATACTTTCCTCCATAATGGTTGTACTACTTTACAGTCCCACCAACAGTGAATGAGGGTTCCTTTTTCTCCACAGCCTCTCCAACATTTGCTATTACCCGTCTTGTTGATCATAGCTAATCTAACAGGGGTGAGGTGGTATCTCATTGTAGTTTTGATTTGCATTTCCCTAATAACTAATGAAGCTGAGCATTTTTTCATATATCTGTTGGCCATTTGTATCTCTTCCTGGGAGAAGTGTCTATTCATGTCTTCTTCCCATTTTTTTATTGGATTGTTTGTTTGTTTGTTGTTGAGTTTTATGAGTTCTTTGTAAATTTTGGAAATTAGGCCCTTATCTGAGCTGTTGTTTGAAAATATCATTTCCCATTTAGTTGGATGTCTGTTTATTTTTATATCAGTTTCTCTTGCTGAGCAAAAACTTTTTATTCTGATGTAGTCCCATTCATTTATCTTTGCCTTCACTTCTCTTGCCATTGGAGTCAAGTTCATAAAATGTTCTTTAAAACCCAGGTCCATGAGTTTAGTACCTATGTCTTCTTCTATGTACTTTATTGTTTCAGGTCTTATATTTAGGTCTTTGATCCATTTTGAATTAATTTTAGTACACGGGGACAGGCTGTAGTCGAGTTTCATTCTTTTGCATGTGGCTTTCCAGTTTTCCCAACACCATTTGTTGAAGAGGCTTTCTTTTCTCCATTGTGTGTTGTTGGCCCCTTTATCAAAGATTATTTGACCATATATATGTGGTTTTATTTCTGGGCTTTCTATTCTGTTCCATTGGTCTGAGTGTCTATTTTTCTGCCAATACCATGCTGTTTTGATTATTGTGGCCCTATAATATAGTTTAAAGTCAGGTATTGTAATGCCCCCAGCTTCATTCTTTTTCTTTAGGATTGTTTTGGCTATTCGGGGTTTTTTATAGTTCCATATAAATCTGATGATTTTTTGTTCCATTTCTTTAAAAAATCTCATAGGAATTTTGATGGGAATTGCATTAAATTTGTATATTGCTTTGGGTAATATGGCCATTTTGATTATATTTATTCTTCCTATCCAAGAACAAGGAATATTTTTCCATCTCATTGTATCTTTTTCGATTTCCCTTAACAATGCTTTGTAATTTTCATTATATAGGTCCTTTACATTCTTTGTTATGTTTATTCCTAGGTATTTTATTTTTTTTGTTGCAATCGTGAAGGGGATTATTTTTTTGAGTTCGTTTTCTAATATTTCATTGTTGGCATAGAGAAAGGCTATGGACTTCTGTATGTTAATTTTGTATCCTGCGACCTTACTGTATTGGTTTATTGTTTCTAATAATCTTTTTGTGGAGTCCTTCGGGTTTTCGATGTATAGGATCATATCATCAGCAAAAAGTGATACCTTTACTTCTTCTTTTCCAATATGGATGCCTTTTATTTCTTTGTCTTGTCTGATTGCTCTGGCCAGAACTTCTAGCACCACGTTAAATAAGAGTGGAGAGAGTGGACAACCCTGTCTTGTTCCTGATTTAAGGGGGAAAGCCTTCAGTTTAGTGCCATTTAATATGATGTTAGCTGATGGTTTATCATATATGGCCTTTATCATGTTGAGATATTTTCCTTCTATACCCATTTTGTTGAGAGTCTTAAACATAAAATTGTGTTGTATTTTATCAAAAGCCTTTTCTGCATCTATTGATAAGATCATGTGGTTTTTGTTCTTTGTTTTGTTGATATGGTGTATTACGTTAACCGTTTTGCGTATGTTGAACCATCCTTGAGATTCTGGGATGAATCCCACTTGATCATGATGTATTATTTTTTTAATATGTTGTTGTATTCGGTTTGCCAGTATTTTGTTTAGAATTTTAGCATCTGTATTCATTAGAGATATTGGTCTGTAGTTTTCTTTCTTTGTGCCATCCTTGCCAGGTTTTGGTATGAGGGTTATGTTGGCCTCATAAAATGTGTTCGGAAGTATTGCTTCTTCTTCAATTTTTTGGAAGACTTTGAGTAGAATAGGAACCAAGTCTTCTTTGAATGTTTGATAGAATTCACTAGTATAACCGTCTGGGCCTGGACTTTTATTTTTGGGGAGGTTTTTAATAGTTTTTTCTATTTCCTCCCTGCTGATTGGTCTGTTTAGGCTTTCTGCTTCTTCATGACTCAGTCTAGGAAGGTTGTATTGTTCTAGGAATTTATCCATTTCTTCTAGATTGTTGTATTTGGTGGCATATAATTTTTCATAGTATTCTACAATAATTCTTTGTATATCTATGATGTCTGTGGTGATCTCTCCTCTTTCATTTTGGATTTTATTTATTTGAGTCCTGTGCCTTTTTTCCTTGGTGAGTCTTGCCAAGGGTTTGTCAATTTTGTTGACCTTTTCAAAGAACCAGCTCCTTGTTTTATTGATTTTTTCTATAGTTTTTCTGTTCTCTATTTCATTTATTTCTGCTCTGATTTTTATTATCTCCTTTCTTCGGCTGGTTTTGGGTTGTCTTTGTTCTTCTTTTTCTAGTTCCTTAAGGTGTGAAGTTAAGTGGTTTACTTCGGCTCTCTCTTGTTTGTTCATATAGGCCTGAAGTGATATGAACTTTCCTCTTATTACTGCTTTTGCTGCATCCCAGAGATTCTGATATGTCGTATTTTCATTTTCATTTGTCTGTATGTATCTTTTGATCTCTGCGCTTATTTCTTCTTTGACCCATTCATTTTTTAGAAGTATGTTGTTTAGTTTCCACATTTTTGTGGGTTTTTCCCCCTCTTTTTTGCAGTTTAATTCTAGTTTCAAGGCTTTATGATCAGAAAATATGCTTGGTACAATTTCAATTTTTCTAAATTTGCTGATATTGTCTTTGTGGCCCAACATATGGTCAATTCTTGAGAATGTTCCATGTACACTAGAGAAAAATGTATACTCTGTCGCTTTGGGATGAAGTGTCCTGTAGATGTCTATCATATCCAGGTGTTCTAGTATTTCGTTCAAGTCCACTATATCTTTATTGATTCTCTGTTTGGATGACCGATCTAGAGCCGTCAGCGGAGTATTGAGGTCTCCAAGTATGATTGTATTTTTGTTAGTTTTTGTTTTAAGGTCAATAAGTAGCTGTCTTATATATTTTGGTGCTCCTTGGTTTGGTGCATATATATTAAGGATTGTTATGTCTTCTTGATTCAGTGTCCCCTTAATCATTATGAAGTGACCATTTTTGTCTCTGAGTACTTTTTCTGTCTTGTAGTCAGCATTATCAGATATGAGTATTGCTACACCTGCTTTTTTTTGGGTGTTGTTTGCTTGGAGTATTGTTTTCCAGCCTTTCACTTTGAATTTGTTTTTATCCTTGTTGCTTAGATGTGTTTCTTGTAGGCAGCATATAGTTGGATTTTCTTTTTTAATCCATTCTGCTACTCTGTGTCTTTTTATTGGTAAGTTTAATCCATTTACATTTAGTGTAATTATTGACACTTGTGGGTTCCCTACTGCCATTTTATAAATTGCTTTCTGTTAGTTTTGTATCTAGTTTGATTCTTCTCTTTTGTTTTTCTATCATTTGTTTCTGTTTGTTTGTGTTCCATACTTCTTTCCTCTGTTGCTACCTTTTTTAAGTCATGTGTTTTTGTGGTGGTTTTTTCTAGGGTGGTTACCATTAAGTAATGAAAAGGGTACCTACCATATTCATTGTAGTACCCTATCTTATAAGTATTTCTGCACTTCATCGTCCTTTGCTACTGTTAATCTCCATTCTCTCCCCCCCCTTCTTTTTTTCCTTTGTTGTCACAGTTTAAGTTTGGTTTTATTGTGTTCTTGGTGGAGCTGTTACTTGTGGTGTTGTTTTCTTTTGTTCTTTGAATCTGGTTGGAAAACCCTCTTTAGTATTTCCTGGAGTGGGGGCTTTCTCGTGATAAATTCTCTCATCTTTTCTGTATTTGTGAATGTTTTTATATCTCCTTCATACTTGAAGGATAGCTTTGATGGGTATAGTATTCTTGGCTGAAAGTTCCTCTCTTTCAGGGCTTTAAATATTGGGGTCCACTCTCTTCTAGCTTGTAGAGTTTCTGCTGAGAAATCTGATGATAATCTAATAGGCCTTCCTTTATATGTTGTACTCTTCTTTTCCCTGGCTGCCTTGAGAATTTTTTCTTTGTCATTGGTTTGTGTCATCTTTATTATGATGTGCCTTGGAGTGGGTTTGTTGGGGTTAAGAAAACTCGGTGTTCTGTTTGCTTCTTGAATTTGAGGCTTTAGTTCTTTCCACAGGCTTGGGAAGTTCTCGTCTATTATTTGTTTGAGTATATTCTCCATTCCATTTTCTTTCTCTTCTCCCTCTGATATACCTATTATTCTTATGTTATTCTTTTTGATGGAGTCAGATAATTCCTGTAGGGCTTTCTCGTTTTTTATTATTTTTGAGTCTCTTTCTTCTTCTCTCTGTTGTGCCTCAAGTTGTTTGTCTTCTATTTCACTAATCCTATCTTCAATCTGGGTTGTTCTGCTAGCTAAGCTTGTTACCTCGTTTTTCAGTTCGTGAATTGAGTTTTTCATTTCTGTTTGATTTGTTTTTATAGTTTCAATTTCCTTGGTAATATATTCTTTGTGTTCAGTGAGTTGTTTTCTGATCTCCCTATATTGCCTTTCCGTGTTTTCTTGTATATCTCTGAGTATTTTTAAGATTTCTATTTTAAATTCTCTGTCATTTAGCTCCAAGGCTTCCAATATGTTAAGTCTTTTCTCCATAGATTTTTCCACATCTATTTGTGTTACCTCTCTTTCTTTTGTATCCATAATATTCGATTTCCTCTTTCTTATTGGCATCTGAGGGTGGTCTTGTTGATAGCACTAATTAGAATTAATAAAGAGTAAAAAGTAAAAAACAAAAAAAAAAAACAAAAAAAAAACAAAAAAAAACAACAACAACAACAAAAAAAAAAACAAAGGGTAAAACACCCCACAAAAAAAAGCAGTAATAATTTATTATTTCCCCCTTTTTTTTTTCTTTGTTCTCCTTCCCTCCTCTCCCCTCCTCAGGGAAATATCGTGCCTATAATGGAGGGCCTGGTTTGCGGTGAAGAGTTCAAGGGGGCAAAAAATAAAAAAATAAATAAAATAAATAAAAAAAAAAAAAAAAGGAAGAAAATCTTAGACAAGCATAAGTTGATCTGCCTGCGGGTGATGGTCAACCAAGAGATATAATGTGAGGGACAAGAGGGAACCAGAAAAAAGGACAAAAAAAGGAATAATCAAGAAGAAAAAATAAAAATAATAAGTAAAAATACGTTGTATTAAGTGGAGCAAAGACCAAATACAATGGAGACCTTGGGTTGGGAGGACCCAAAATGCCACAAAAACAAACCAACCAGAAAAAAACAAAAACAAAACCGAAAAAGAAAAACAAAGCCAAAAAAAACCTTGAGTCCCAAATTAACTAATTTGTTCGTGATTGAGGATTAAATGGGAGGAAAGTAAAACGAGAAAAGAAAAAACGAATAGAAAGGAAAAAATAAGAAAAAGAGAAAAACGAAGGAAGAAATAAAAAAGGAAGAGAAAAAGACAAAATAAGGCAAAAAAAAACAAAAGAGGAGAGAGTGAGAATTAAGTGTCCTGGAGTATAACCCCAAAGGAGGGTGAGGATGAAGAAGAGAAATAAAATGTAACACTTATGGGTAGTGTAGTTCAAGAAAAGGGAAGCATAAGATGGGCAGAGAATAGAAGGACTGAGGTGGAGGAAATAAAGGCAATAAGATAGAAGGAACAAACAACAACAACAACAACAACAAAAAAAAACAAAAACCAACAAACAGTGGAACAAGCTGCAAAGTCTGTGGATTTTTCCTGATTTTGAGATGTCAACCTCTTCCTCCTTCTCCTCTCTCCCTCTTCCCGGTCGGCGACTCTGCACCCCAGGCCCTGCCCCTGCGCCACACCCAGGCAGGGACTTGCAGTTGATGGGGTTCTATGGCAATGTCACACAATTGGCTTTAGTCTTGTTGGTAGTCAAGGCCTGCCGGCGTCTGCAGGGTCTAACGACGAGAGAGTTCGCTTTCGTGGATTCTCTCTCCCGGTCCCCCCCTCCCGAACCAGCAGCCTGGCGATCCAGCCACAAGGCTGCCACTGCTTCTGCCTGGGGAGTAAGAGACTCAAAGAGCTGGGAAATCCCCACTCTATCCCCACTCAGTGCAAGGCTCTGGGAAGGGCTCTGACAGTCAGGGCCTCCAGTGTAATCAGGCGGGGGTGGGAGTCAATTGTTGTCAAGGTGATTGTTCAGTGCCTAGCATTCCGTTGGACCTCTCAACCCAGGCTTTCCACTCTTTGTAGCCTGTTTTGGCCGGTAAGAAGAGGCACTAGTCTCTGCTTGCGACTAGTGTGGTATAGATCTTATTATCTGCCAAGTCCTTCTTGTTAGCGTTTATCCCTGAATATGGAGGCTCTATCAATCAGAAGTTGCCCCCGCCCCTTTAGCGAGAGGCACCAAAAAATATCACGCCTCTTGTCTTGGGTCGGTGAACTGAGAGAGATCTTATCAATTAGAACCGAGGGTGCGCAGATTTCACGGGTTAAGTTAATTTTAGTAATTGGGTCGCAGCTGTGCTCCCGAAGGTATTTCAGGCTGCCTGCGCGCGCCCCTCCCCCAATGCTTGATTGTTAGCTTGAATGGCTGGGTGAGGTGCCCCGCCCGCGGAGAGAATCTCCCAAGTAGGGAATACCGCCCTGGGGCCTCTCCCGCTCCCCGTGCGCAGGCCGCTGGCAGGCCGCTGGGAACGTTAGCGGTGCTCGGTCTGCAATGCTCGGTCTGCAACCAGACCGGGAGCGCGCCAGCGGCTGCTTGCCGCTCGCCCTGCAACCGACCCGGGCGCTGCTCGCGGCGGCTGGTGGCGGCGGCTTCCGAGTGCGGGATGACTTACCACAGGCGCACTTTCTCGCGGCTTGAATGAACGTCCCTGCGATAGCTTCCTCCACACCCTCGTCTCTCAGATTCGAGTTATAACAGTCCTTTTGCTTTCAGTTTGCTCCGAAGATAAATTTTCCTGTTTCTAGTTGATAAATTTGTTGTGATTTTGGGGAGATCTGTCGGACGCGCTGCTCACGGCGCCATTTACAAATTCTTCTTAGAAGTGTTCTCCTTAGGGCTGCCATGTCCTTAAGTCAGAGAGTCTTCATGACGGGCAGTGGACAGATCGACAACTATAAGCACGCACTGACGGTTTTTTCCTAAGACATTTCTGCAATCCTCACTTCTCTTTAAACTGGGTAGGGTTTTCTTTATCCACTTTTTTAAAATTGTGGTAAAAATCTACATAACAAACTTTACCATATTAATAATTTTTTTTTTTTTTTTTTTTCCCTGAAGCTGGAAACAGGGAGAGACAGTCAGACAGACTCCCGCATGCGCCCGACCGGGATCCACCCGGCACGCCCACCATGGGGTGACGCTCTGCCCACCAGGGGGCGATGCTCTGCCCATCCTGGGCGTTGCCATGTTGCGACCAGAGCCACTCTAGCGCCTGAGGCAGAGGCCACAGAGCCATCCCCAGCGCCCAGGCCATCTTTGCTCCAATGGAGCCTTGGCTGCGGGAGGGGAAGAGAGAGACAGAGAGGAAAGCGCGGCGGAGGGGTGGAGAAGCAAATGGACGCTTCTCCTGTGTGCCCTGGCCGGGAATCGAACCCGGGTCCTCCGCACGCTAGGCCGACGCTCATATTAATAATTTTTAAATGTACAGTTTAGTGACATTAAGTTCATGTGCATTGTTGTGCAACCATCATCACTATCCGCCTTCTAGGAAATTTTCTTCATCACTGAAATTCAACAGCCACTAAACAATAACTCCTCATTCCCTTACCCCCCTGCCTCACGCCACCCTGCTTTCTGGAAACTGCTGCTCTACTTTTTGCTTTTATGACAAAACAAGTAGTTTGCCTCATTTTTAATGAAAGTTGGTCACTAGATAGGGTTTTCACCTCCCAAAAATGCACAGGAAGAACTGGAGATGATCCCAGCCAAAGAGCACAGGAAGGTTGCTACGTGAATGCTGTGTAAAGGGGTGCACAGCCCACGGGATGCTTTGGAGACTGAGGTGGAAAAAGAAACTACAAGAGGTGCTTTACTAACATTCTCCAGAGCCCCTGACCCTGGATGGAAATACACTTTCCTGAAGATGCAGTTTCTCTCACTTTTCTGGGCACTCAGCATCCTGTGTCTCTGGGGGACCAAGCAGCATTGCCTGAGACGTTCTTTATACAAGCTGGGCTTGAGATAGGAGGTGTTTGTTTCCCTAAAGACCAAGAATGTGAGCACTGGAGATAGGAGTAATGAAGACTCCAAAAGGCAACAATACTGAGGGCAGGGTTCTCACACCTAATGAGGTAGAAGAAACAGAGGCTGGGTCACTATGGTAGATCAGGCAGGGACCTACAAACAGGGCAGCGATAAGCAGGTAGCCAAGGCAAGGAGAATAGGAGCAGCTTCGGAGGAGAGAAGGAACAAGAACAGCAAGTGTGTATTAAAGGGATGACAAACGCAGAAGGTAGGCTCAGCTGAAAGGATAGCAAAGCTAAAGCAAGTGGCTCATTTTATGTGGGATAATTTTTATCCACCATATTCCCCCATGAGGAAAACACAAGAAGTGAAAAGACAAAGGACCTTTCTATACCCAGGCAGGTAAAGGCTAATGACCCAGTAGGCCTAGGTATAGATACTAAAGTAGCCTCACCTAGCCCATGAGTAGGTGATATTCAGGGAGATATTTAGTTACACAATAATAAAAGAAACAGAAATAAAAGGCATTGAAACTATTGGAAAGGATGAGACATTATTATCATGTAAACACAAGATAATTAAACAAGAGGAAGAAAGATGAAGAATTAGATTTTTAACAAATACTTTTTATTCCATAGCTTTACTAAATGTTAATAATAGGCATATATAGTCCCTTTCAAGCTATTCTGCCTAAGTACTCTGAATGGAGTACCACTCTCCCCAAACTCTGGGATTCCTCGTAGGTTTCCCAGGACCCTATAGTCACATACTAATCCCTACTGTTATGACCCTGTGAGTCAGCATCAGAAGACCCTTGGATGATCCTGCAAAATTAAGCTTAGGGAGCATCTTTGCCATTTGCCACGATGTCATGCTTCTTTCTATTGTGACCATATGAACTTCTACATCTCACCTGGAAAACATGGTACATCAAAGCTTAAATAATTCCACTTCCATAAGATAATTTGTACATACAAGGAAATGGGATGCAAGCATACAGTGTTTGATTGTCTTTATAATTTGAATCCTGCCTTGGGACTTTATGGATGGTTCAGTGGTTTATAATTTGATAGAAACTAGAAGGGAGCCCCTAGCTCATTGTCCCAAATGCAAGAGAAAAAGTTTCAATTAAATGTCATTACTATTTATCAAGTTAGGTTTAAAACAAGGATGCAGATTATCCCAAGGGGAAGAAGCAATGGTCAGGTTCTGAGTAAGGAACTTGATCTCCTAAAATAAAAAATGATTCAATTTCTACACAGATCTTTGAAGAATTAAGATTAGAGACCACAACCACCAGTGAACTGAGAAGTCAATGTGGGTGTTTATATCCAATTATCTTGAAAGAAGTAAGATGACTTTGCTAAAATCCCTTCTGACTAATATTGGTCACTGAGTTCTGAACCTTATACTCATAAAGTTATTAAAAAAACAAAAAACAAGACATTAACTTAAGATGGGCATTGAAAGAAGAGAGAAGCCCACCTTACCTTTAGCCTCAAAATTCCCCTAAAATAGGGTCTAGGAATAATTTGTGCTATAGACTGATTGTTTCTGTCCCCCAAATTCATATATAACCAATTAAAGAATCCAAAATAACATAATACATATAAATTGAGAATGGGAATATTCCTTGGCTTGTTTATATATATTCTCAAGTTGATAAATAAAACTGAAGAACAAGAATATGAAAAGTATGGGGATAATTATCAGAAACCTAGAGCTAGAGAAGACTAAATGAGAGTAGTTTCCTCTGGCAGTGGACCCAGGTAACAAAGCTTTCCTTCTTTTACTTCCAGTATTGTGCTTTGTTTTTTTATTATTAAATTTAATGCAGTGACATTGATAAATCAGGGTACATATGTTGAGAGAAAACATCTCCAGATTATTTTGACATTTGATTATGCTGTATACCCCTCACCCAAAGTCAAATTGTCTTCTGTCACCTTCTATCTGGTTTTCTTTGTGCCCCTCCCCTCCCTCCCACCCACCTCCTCCCTCCTTCCTCTCCACCTCCCCCCTCCCCCCACCCCCACCCCCATTGTCTTGTTCATGTCTCTGAGTCTCATTTTTATGTCCCATCTATGTATGGATTCATATAGTTCTTAGTTTTTTCTGATTTACTTATTTCACTCCGTATAATGTTATCAAAGTCCATCCATGTTATTATAAATGATCCGATGTCATCATATTTTATGGCTGAGTAGTATTCCATAGTATATATGTACCAAAGCTTTTTAATCCACTCGTCCTCTGACAGACACTTGGGCTGTTTCCAGATCTTCGCTATTGTGAACAATGCTGCCACAAACATGGGGGTGCATTTCTCCTTTTGGAGCCGTTCTATGGTGTTCTTGGAGTATATTCCTAAAAGTGGGATAGCTGGGTCAAAAGGCAGTTCGATTTTTAATTTTTTGAGGAATCTCCATACTGTTTTCCACAGTGGCTGCACCAGTCCACATTCCCACCAGCAGTGCAGGAGGGTTCCCCTTTCTCCACATCCTTGCCAGCACTTATTCTGTGTTGTTTTGTTGATGAGCACCATTCTGGCTGGTGTGAGGTGATATCTCATTGTGGTTTTAATTTGCATTTCTCTAATGATTAGTGATGTTGAGCATTTTTTCATATGCCTATTGGCCATCTGTAGGTCCTCTTTGGAGAAGTGTCTATTCATTTCTTTTTCCCATTTTTTGATTGGATTGTTTGTCTTCCTGGTGTTGAGATTTACAAGTTCTTTATAAATTTTGGTTATTAACCCCTTATCAGATGTATTGTCAAATATGTTCTCCCATTATATAGTTTGTCTTTTTATTCTGTTCTATTGTCTTTAGCTGTGCAAAAGCTTTTTAGTTTGATATAGTCCCATTTGTTTATCCCGTCTTTTATTTCACTTCCCCGTGAAGATAAATCAGTAAATATATTGCTCCGAGAGATGTCGAAGAGCTTACAGCCTATGTTTTCTTCTAAGATGCTTATGGTTTCATGGCTTATATTTAAGTTTTTTATGCATTTTGAGTTTATTTTTGTGAGTGGTGTAAGCTGGTGATCTAGTTTCATTTTTTTTTTGCAGGTAGCTGTCCAATTTTCCCAACACCATTTGTTAAAGAGGCTGTCTTTACTCCATTGTATTTCCTTACCTCCTTTGTCGAATATCAGTTGTCCATAGAGCTGTGGGTTTATTTCTGGGTTCTCTGTTCTGTTCCATTGATCTATATGCCTGTTTGTATGCCAGTATCAGGCTGTTTTCAGTACAATGGCCTTGTAGTATAACTTGATATCAGGAAGTGTGATACCTCCCCCTTTATTCTTCTTTTTTAAGATTGCTGAGGCTATTCGTGTTCTTTTTTGGTTCCATATAAATTTTTGGAATATGTGATCTATATCTTTGAAGTATGTCATTGGTATTTTAATTGGTATTGCATTGAATTTATAGATTGCTTTGGGTAATATAGACATTTTAATGATGTTTATTCTTCCTAACCATGAGCACGGTATATGCTTCCACTTGTTTGTATCTTCCTTGATTTCTTTTATCAATGCTTTGTAATTTTCCAAGTACAAGTCTTTAGTCTCCTTGGTTAAGTTTACTCCTAGGTACTTTATTTTTTTGGTTGTAATAGAGAAGGGGATTGTTTCCTTAATTTCTCTTTCTGACTGTTCATTGTTGGCATATAAAAATGCCTCTGATTTCTGAGTATTGATTTTATATCCTGCCACTTTGCTGAATTCGTTTATCAGGTCCAGTAGTTTTTTGACTGAGACTTTAGGGTTTTCTATATATAATATCATATCACCTGCAAATAATGATAGTTTTACTTCTTCTTTTCCAACTTGAATGCCTTTTATTTCTTCTTGTCTGATTGCTGTGGCTAGGACTTCCAGGACTATGTTGAATAAGAGTGGTAAAAGGGGGCACCCCTGCCTTGTTCCTGATCTGAAGGGGATTGTTTTTAATTTTTGCCCATTGAGTATGATGTTGGCTGTGGGTTTCTCATAGATGGCTTTTATTATGTTGAGGTATGTTCCTTGTATTCTCACTTTGCTGAGAGTTTTGATCATGAATGGGTACTGGATTTTATCAAATGCTTTTTCTGCATCTATTGAAATTATCATGTGGTTTTTCTCCTTCTTTTTGTTTATGTGATGAATCACATTGATTGATTTACGAATATTGTACCAGCCTTGCCTCCCGAGAATAAATCCCACTTGATCATGGTGTATGATTTTTTCCATATATTGTTGGATCTGGTTTGCTAATATTTTGTTGTGGATTTTAGCATCTAAATTCATCAGAGATATTGGCCTATAATTTTCTTTCTTTGTGTTGTCTTTGCCTGGTTTTGGAATCAGAATTATGCTCGTCTCATAAAAGGAGCTTGGAAGTCTTCCTTCCTCTTGAATTTTTTGAAATAGTTTGAGAAGGATACGAGTTAATTCTTCTTTGAATATTTGGTAGAATTCACTTGTGAAGCCATCAGGCCCATTTTATTCTTTAAAGCTGTATTCCTTTTTTGCTATATTCTTTTCCCACTTTGATCTGTTTACAGCAGGCCCCTTAACATTTCCTGCAGCATTGGTTTGGTTATAATAAATTCCTTGAGTTGTTTTTTGTCTGGGAAGCTTTTTATTTCTCCTTCAATTTTAAACATTAGCCTTGATGGATAAAGTAGTCTGGGTTGTAGGTTCTTGTTCTGCATTACTTTGAATATTTCTTGCCATTCCCTTCTGGCCTCAAGTTGTTTCTGTTGAGAAGTCGGACGCCATCCTTATGGGGGCTCCTTTGTAGGGAATAGCTTTTTTTTTTCTCTTGCAGCTTTTAATATTTTCTCTTTATCACTTAGCTTTGGTATTTTAATTATGATGTGTCTTGGTGTAGGTTTCTTTGGGTTTCTCTTTAATGGAGTCCTCTGTGCTTCTTGAACTTGTGAGAGTTTCTCCTGCATTAATTTAGGGAAGTTTTCAGCTATGATATGATTGAACAAAGTCTCTATCCCTTGTTCTTTTTCTTCTTCTTCAGGAACCCCTATGATGCAGATGTTATTTCTCTTTATGTTGTCACAGAGCTCTCTAAGACTTTCTTCAGCCTTTTTGAGTCTCTTTTCTTTTTTCTTCTCTGCTCTCTTGCCTTCATTCAAGTTGTCCTCCAACTTGCTGATTCGATCCTCAGCTCTATCCATCCTGTTTTTAATTCCTTCCATTGTGGTCTTTATTTCTGATATTGTATTTGTCATCTCCGACTGATTATTTTTTAATATTTCAATATCCTTTTTTATACTTGCTATTTCTTTATTTAGGTGTTCATAATGACCATCCATTGTTGTTCTAAGATCCCTTACAATCATTATTTTGAACTCCACATCTGGAAGTTTGCTTATTTCCATATCACTCAGTTCATCTCCTGAAGGTTTCTCTTGTGGTTTCATTTGGATTGCACTTTTTTGTCTTCTCATCATCTGTGTTTGGGCATTTTGTTTGTAGAGTTGGTTGAGTCTAGGTTTGGTGTTGTCTGCCTCCAGTTTTCAATTATGTTATTTCTAGGTCTTCTTGAGTTGGTATCAGCTATTATTTGTAATCCACTTTTGGATTTGGGCCGCTTTGAAGTCTTGATTTGTTTGTTTTCTTAACAGGTGATAGTCTTGTTTACTGATCTCAGCAGGGGGCTTCCTTGAAACTGTATCCAGGAATGTGATGGGTGTAACCTGAGACTCTGAAGGCCTCTTCCACCAACTAATCTCTCTGGGTACAGGGTGTTTTCTCAGCTTCAGTAGGGGGAGGTGTATCTCAGATCTCCACGGAGACCTGAGTTACTGCCCCTCTTCCCCACTTCTTGTTTTCAGCTGTGTCTTGTTGTGCTGATTGGAGCTGGAGAGATGTCTGGAGATCTCTGACCCAGAAGAAATTCAGTACTGTTTTGTGGAAGGATCAGTCCCTCCCCCAGCTATGGCCGCCTCCAGTATGGATGAGTCAGCTTTTTTAGGTTGTCTCCTCCATTCCTTAGCCCTTTACAGTCTGTTCCTCTCTCTCTCCTTTCCACTTGGGAGATAAGCTGGTCTTTTCAATACATCTCGCTCCCTGGTCGCCAGGCAAGTCTATACATACACATTTTATCATATTGAGAGCAATCAGGATGATGTCATTTATACTGACTTTGTCAGGAGAACTTATACAAGCTTCAATGCCTTCATCTGAAAGATACCAACCCACCTGGGACAATGCCGCACCGGGGCTTTTTTAAAAACATTGTATTTATATTACTTGCATAATTATATTAATAATTAAAAGTTGTGAGTAAAACAACTTTAAAAAGTGAAGAAGTTAAAAGGGCCCATAAGGGACTCTATCTCTACTGAAACAGATGCCAAAAAGCATATGAAAGCACTTGGGAAGGTTTATGCTCCCCAAAACTTTCTACCCTGAGGCTAAAGACTGCTCTCGGCCAAAGGACCCAAATGATGGTCCAAGACGCCCCCAGGTTTGCACCTGCGCACAGTGTCCTGGGAGATGTGCACAGGATGAACTGGAATCAGGCGCTGCCTGTCATTGGGCACATGAATCCCAGGGTGCCTAGCCTGCCATCTGTCTACCTGCCTGCTTCTGTGAACTCACACCTAGATACTTACCTGGCCAAAGAGTATTTTATAGAAACCTTAGGTCATGGTTCCATGTTTTTTGCTGAATAAGAACCATGGAATCAGCTGAACATACACTTATGGACTTGGTTTAAGAAAAAAAATGGAAAGATGGCATTGATGATGTGAAACAGGTCAGGGTCTCCTTCCAGCCAAAAGATAGTTTGGTTTCATTATTTTTTTTTAATGTGAAAAATTCGGCTGTTTTTTATTTTATAAATGTAATATCTTAGTAAGAGAGAAGATTCCTTACCTCAGGTAATAATCAGAGGACAGCATAAGAATCTTAACTCAAAGAAGTGGTTAAGAGCCTGTAGAAGATCTCTTATGCTGAAATAGCAACCATGTAGCTGGGTTATGTAGCCAATATCCACAGCAGCAAAAATAACTAGCACCTTAAAGCAATTTCATGTTTATATTCGTTTGGCAAGCAACGTTCTGTTTAAGTAGGTCCCTGTGCCATAATTACAAGGGTCAGAACAAAAACTATTGATAGAGCCAAGGTCCCTACAGTGGGAAATTCAAACACACTTCAGGAAATGCTCTTGGAGAGAAGAATGAAATTATTTAATAATCTGCTTGTAACATAACAGTGAGAAAACAGGAAAAATATGTGCTTTGTCAGGCACAGTACTAACCCCCTGACTATTCAAAAATTCTATCAGAGACAACATCCCACAGCACTGTCAGATTTAATAAGAATTTCCATAAAGGTGCGGCTTGGATCCTAATATCTTTGCATGTGGCAGACAGCTTCAAACTTCCAGCTCCAAAAATGTACAAACTGTAAATCAATTCTCTACCTGGGTTTGAGGAAAGGAGTCCAAAAATCTATTCTAGTGGCCACAGGCAGGCTGTTGTCAGATTTTAATTACAACCTGAATGCCCTTTTATAGTACAGGTGTAAAAGAAAACAGAAAAGTTAAGAAACAACCTGACAACTGCATTCAGAAGGGTTTCTTGACTGGAGACTGTCAAAGTACAAAAATAGTTTTGCTGAAACCAGTAGGATGCAACACAAGAGAAATGGCTTTACGTGTCAGAGTATCTCTTGATGTAAAACCCAGAGCTGGCAAAGAGTATGAGTCATAAATAGTTTTGCAGAGAGGACGGGAAACCTGTTCTATTGGATCTGACATCATTTGTTTAGGAATTCCTCTTCACTCTGATGCCCAGGGACAGGACACATTTGTCAGGCATGTTACTGCTGCATTTTATGCAAATATGAAAATGTACATGACTATCATATCAGTGTTCCCTCATAAACACAGGGACATAACCTAATCACCTATCTGCAACTTCAGCCCTATTCAGTAGTGGGCTGGGCCAGCTCACAGCTGCTCATAAGAGGTAACTGTAAATATTTAGGAATTTTGAGAGCTAGTTATTAAACACAGCATTATTTTAAAATTAAATAATATAAAATCACAATTATATAAATTATATTGAAGATAAAGTATTAGTAAGCATTTATTAGTAAGTATTCAGAAATCATCATTTCCTACTCAATTTATTATTATCTATGTTCTCAAGGATACTGACATGTATAGTATCTGTGCAGTGGAAATCTTATAGAACGATGTGCTATTATACATCTCTTCCTAACTCTGCCATCAGATGTCATGTTGGTAGACTGAACTGGTCATAGTGGGAGCATTTACACCACGGAAAATTCCCACACCACAAACCAGGGCTTGACTTATTGTTTTGTTGATGGATTAGTCTTAAGAAAGTGATGGAGAAAATATCAGTAACACCCATTAAAACTGTATCATGTCTGCAGTGATTACATTATGAATAGCACAAAAGACTGAAGATAAATTCTTCCAGTATTCAAAATTATTATCTGATTTAACAAAGAAGCTGCTCACATTATTACTGACAAATGACTAAGGTGTAGCTATGACACGTGTGTGTCTTTGTTGTTTCACTTTCATCTTACTTGTTAACATAAATGAAACTATTAACCACCATGCATGTTGGATCTACACTCATTTGTCAATTGCCACCAAAGGTTGCTATGGATACAGATGTTTGACAAAAATCAAGGAATGAATTCTGTAAGAATCAACTGTAATGAAATCAATAAAGTATATTTTATTATAAATTGTATATTGCACATTCTTTACATCAGTAAAATTTATAAGAAACATCTGTGTATATATGTATGTGTACATTTTTAATTCTGCAACGCTAGTTACTACACAGGATGCCCCCAATTCAGGCAGCAAAGAGACTGACTTTCTCAAGCAAGTGTAAAGACCTAAGTTTCTATGCTCCATTTCTCTACATAAGGTCTTTACCTGACACAAAATTCCCATTTTAGTGCTCAAAAGATTTGCCTCATCAGCCCTGCTTTTGCAACACAAGTGGCTGTCACCAGATGGCAGCAGAGTTGGGCTCAAGCCTGGGCAATTAGTTGCTGAGAAATATCAGAAATGTCTGGGGTTACAATCATATAAAAAATGATTCTGTTTATGAAACAACTGATGAACGCTTACACTTCTATAACTGGGTAACTTTCTTCACAGAAGATGATTTTATCTTGAAAGCAATAGCTCTGAAATTTATGTGTGCTTGGAAATTGCCTGGGAAGTTTATGAAAAGTACATATTCCTGGGCTATACCTCCAGGATCCTGATTCTGAATAAGGCTTGGGAATCTACACTGTAAATAAACACCTCCAAGTATCTCTGAAGGCAGGTGGCTCATGGTTAACAGTTGGAGAGAGGCAGTATTATTATAGGACACTCTGAATATAAACATATTAGCTTATCTAAGCCCCTCCCTCCCTCCCTCCCTCCCTCCCTCCCTCCCTTCCTTCCTTCCTTCCTTCCTTCCTTTCTTCCTTCCTTCCTTCCTTCCTTCCTTTGTTTCTCTCTCTCTCTCTCTTCCTCTCCCTCTCTCTTTCTTTCTTTAATTTAAGTGAGAAGAGGGGAGATAGAGAGACAAACTCCCAAATGTGCCCCAACCGGGATCCACCTGGCAACCCCCATCTGGGGCCATGCTGGCAACTGAGCTATTTTTAGCACCTGAAGCAGAGGCTCCACAGAGCCATCCTCAGAGCTCAGGACTAACACGCTTGAATCAATTGAGCCATGGCTACAGGAAGGGGCGGGGGGAGTGGAGGAGAAGCAGATGGTCACTTCTCCTGTGTTCCCTGACCAGGAGCTGAATCCAAGATTTCTACATGCTGGGTTGATGCTCTACCACTGAGTCAACTGGACAGGGCCCTAAACTCCTTTTATAAGCATATTCTAATGGGCTCTATCAAGGTGGCCATCAGGAGGTATCTTCCTGACTCTGGCTTTTTTCTTTAGCTAACATAAACCTCGCCCCACCCATCCAAGTTTGTTTATTCCCAGTGGACAAAACAAAACAAAACAAAAACACTTGTGTTGATTATAATAAGCAGCCTCATGAAAAATGAAAAATCTTGCCAAAGTCACGAGTGACTGACTCTACCATTAAAGGAAGCAGTTTACTGTGACTTGATTTTAATAAGCCAACTCTGGAGTACCTCTTCCTTTCTAGGTGCTCACAAACCATCTGCTGATTTGGCTTAGGACTTTGCCAGCGATGGACACCAACCTCATAAGCCTTGACTTTATAGATTCCACATATCCTCCACTGTGAGGACTGGTCCATCTGCCCAACTCTATCTGCTGGCATTGCTCCTGCTGCTATCGAATGTCTCCTGGCATCTGTCATTACTACTTCCCTCCAAGCAGAGAGATATCTTTCTTCTTGGTTTGAATATAAATTAAAATAATACATCTCTAATTATTCTGTGGGTGTTTCCAAAACATCAATTCATTCTTGCCATCAGCATTCCTAGAAATATCTTCGTGGTGTATGCCCCCTTAAATTTCCTAAATATATATTTAACTGGCCTCTTCATTTGTGTTCCCATAACCCTTTAAACTTTTGTTCAACAGCAATAGTTTCTGAGATGGTGGGGTCTTCCTCCTGCCTCCTTCCCCACTTTCAAGAGTTAGAATTAAAGGCCCTTTTATGTTTTTCATTCCTCAAGTTATCTGGAATCTGACTACATAAAAGCATTATCTAGTTTTGTTCACTTAAAATTCCTCCTATATGACAGAACACAAATTCAGGGATATTCAGCCAAATCAAGTCAAATATAATACCAAGTGAAACAGGATGAAGAGCCACCCCCTATAAACCATATACCAGTGTTGCTGCCCTCAGCGCAGTGAGAGTGAGGTGTGGCTTCAGTTCTGCCCCTCAGGTCTGACTGTAGCCAAGACAATGTTGCAGAATCTCAGAGCTCAGTGAAACCACTTTAAGACCACTGTGCAGATTCAAACACCTCAGTTTGGGACTGGCTCTTCTCTGCCATTTGAGTAAGGAGAGGCATTCCTAGCTTTTGACAAGTTTACAGCTTCACTGGCACAGTGCTGTTTGCAGTGAACCTTTACATGCCACTGAGACAGAAGTGCTAGCTCAAAACATCCTGGGTATGAATTTCAGCAAGTTGATGATAAAATTCTGCAACAGAAACATTTGTTTTCATATTGAAAACTCAAAACCCGTATGGTATGTACTCTAGGGGAAGAAGTAACAGCTGTCAATTAAATGTACTCTTAACTCTTTGAGAAATTATCCACTAAGCCATATTGTCCATATGCCTGACAAAATTCATATCACAATAACAATGCAATTACTTTATTATTGCAAAAAGACACCCTTTAGTTCTTGTTGAAGAAAACCCTTCAAATTCATTAGATACAGAAACCAAAGGACATAAGCTGCCAATGGCCCTCTTCTGTTTGCTTTTTTTCTGTTCAGTTATTGTTAATCTGACTTTTGGTTTTAATAGGACAACAGGGAAGGCAAGAGATGGGCACTTTCTGACAAGTATAAGGAGAAAGTTCTGTAAGAGAATACACCGGGAACTCCCATTCTGCAGACTGCACTACTGTCTTCCAGGTTTGGGAAATGCAGTTCTGTGCCATAACTTGACAATGATCAGAATTCAGACAGAAACACCCATCTAGACAGGTTATTCATTCACTCTTCCACCTCTTCAGATACCGGTCAAATACTTATGCTTTGATCACTGGATTAGATGAAGGGAATAGAAAGATGAATAAAACACAGTCCTTTCCATCACATAAATGGGTTCTTTCATTACAATTCCCAATCTCATGAAGGAGGCAAATACATGGACAAATAGTGTTTTAAGAGAAGATACAGTGATAAAGAAAAAAAGCACAGAGAATCCAGATGAAAGAGACAGCTAAGTGTTAAAAGAATGATTAGGAAGAATCCACTGGAAGAGAGGGGGCAGGGTGCGAGGAGGGTCATCCTAGGCTGAGTGAACAGTTTCTGTACAGAAACCATCACTGCATGGCACATGTTACTGTTAGCATAACACAAGAGAGGGCATGTTGTGGGACCAGATTAGTCTCTTATATGTCACACTAAGGAGCTTGGACTAGACCCTATAGCTGATTGGAACTGTGCAGGGTTTTACAAAGGAAAGTAGCAGGGTTAGATCTGGTTTTTATGGAAAGACCAGTCTGGCTTCTGTGGAGGTTCGATTTGGGTGGTTAAGAAGAGGCAGGAAGCACATTAGGAGCTCCAGTAATACAGGAGAGAGATTTGAGGGCCTGAAATGAGGTGATGGTCATAGGAACAGAGCTGGGACACAGATATGAGAAAAAAAATGAAATAAAACTGGCTGGAATTGGTGACTGTTGGGTGAAGGGAGGGAGGGAGGTGGGATGATAAAATAAATTTCTGAAATGACATCCAAGTTCTTCAGTGACTGGGGATGCGGTGGTGTGACCCATCAAGAAAAAAATACAGAAATCAGTCAGGGGTCGGGAAGACAATTTATTCATTCACTTAATATTTGGGCACCTATTATATTCCACAAATTGGTCTAGTGCTACAAACATAATAGTGAACTAGATAAATAGATCTTACATTCTACTTGGGGAAGGCAAACACTAAGCAAGTAGAAAATATTCTAACATATAAAATCGGATATATGAGCTCTGAAGAAAAAAGTAAGCCCAGGGAAGACACAGGTGCATATGGGGCATTTCTGAGCAGATGCTGATTGGGCAGAGATCAGCGCAGAGTGTGGTGAGCCTGTGGGGCTTGTGGGAAGAATATTTCAGGCAGAAAAACATCAAGTGTAAAGGCCAAAATGATGACTCCGGTCTTGGACATGATGAATTTGAGGTGACTTTTGCTTTTCCAGAGGGAGACGTCCAGGAGGCCATTAAACATATAGGCCTAAAGCGCAGCACAGTCTGGGCAGAAATATGGATTTGGAACTATCAGCATATTGGAGGCTGGTCAATCTTGAGAGTGGAAGGGAAGACCCGGGGGTGGGGGGAGTGCAAAAAGTGAGAAAAGAAGCGGCCATGCTAGGTCATAAGGAAATACTAACATTTAAGGAGTGAGCAAAAGAAAGGAAACCCATGAAGGAGAAAAAGAATTGGATTCAGCACTGCAAAATTCAAGAGAGTAGAAAGCAGTGATCACATTTCAATAACTGAAATGTGGCCACTGGGATTAGCAATTAGCAGGTCACTGATGACTACAGTTGGAGCAGCCTCAGAGGAGTGGTGGGTGTAGGAATTGAATAAGAGGAGGAGGAAGCCCAGTAATTGTAAGATACTTTGTGAGCAGTGTGGCTGTGAAGAGAGAGCTCATTTGGAAGGGAGATGGGCAGCAGGGAGAACATCTCCACTGGCCAAGTCCAGAGTCCTGTGAAGCAGGAGAAATCAGCTGGAGCAGTGCTGGCAGGCAAGGGGCATGCCGTGACCTGGAGCAGAAGCCACACACACTTTGCCAGGTGGCTTTGTGCAGCCCTATCTCCCAAGAACTAATTCCAGGCCATGACCTGGATTTTACAGGGCCACGATGAAGCTGTTAGATCACCTAGCATTCCTCACTCCAGTGGGCAGCAAGAACATTTAGGAAGCTCTCCCAAATCTGTGTGAGGGATCAGGTATAACAGGAGATGTTGTAAGCAAAACAAAAGCAATGACGTTTGTCAGTTGGGGGACCTGGACGGGAAAAAGGAGCTGAGAAACCACTGCTAGGTTTCCTGAGAAGGTAGCCTTATGTGTGGCTGCTGCATCCTGTAAGGGAAGGCTCCTCATTCCTCCACTTACACTACAAGGCACCCGCCCTGGAAATTCAAGGTCAGGTCCAGTTCCTGCGTCAGGTGAACCATGGGAAGTGAAGAAAAGGAAAATCTGAGTAGTGATGGAGATGAGCGCCCAACAGTATGGGGAGAAACTAACCAAACTAACATGGTGAAAATATGAACTTAACAAAGGTATGGTAAAAGATTATACATTCATGACTGGTGTCAACTACAGAGATATGAATTTGATCAACAAATCCTGAAATGCTGGAATGAGAGGGCTCCACTGGAAGCAAAACAGAAGTCAGGGTCTGACTGACCAGAGGCAGCTCTCCACAGCCCCGCAGGTAATACACTTACCGTAGGACTTGATTTCAAAGGGCATACAAACCAGAAATAAAAATAGACTCCAAACATTTTTAGATAAATTTGGCAATGACACACCCATAGTTGTTTCTTAAATGAAATTAGCTTATTTAGAGACACATCTCTCATCTTAGAGATTGATTTTAGGCAAGATAAGATCATACCTATCACTCATTCCAACATCCTCACTCATACACTTCCCTTGGGATCACCCCCAGCTCATGTTTCTGGCCATGGGACTCATTCAGGATGGCACTTCTGCTTCCTAGAAAGAAGCCAACTTCCATGTTCCTGTAAGCAATTCCTGTAATACCAGAGTCTGAACACTATTTTATTCTAATTGCCTTCACAGAAAATGCATACTGTTTCTCTCCTCTACTTCAAGTATGTTTTTCTTACACTTTGATCCCTCCTCAATACATATAATCGAGCCATCATTATCCAACCATGCACATCAAAATATAACAGGCAGAAAAACCAGAATCTTGAAACAAACAAACAAAACACACACACACACACACACACACACACACACACACACACACACATGAAAACAGTTGGGAAAAACAAATGCAATCATTATCATAATTTCACAATAAAATTTGAAATTGCTTTTTCATTTTAGACCCATATTTACAACTACTATCTATATACCTCAAATGTACGTTTCTAAAACCCAACTCAGTCTCTCTCATTTCCTCAACCTGCTCCTTCTTCAAAACCCCTTATGATCAAACTGCCTATATCAGAAACATCATACTTCCTTTATACCTCCCTCCAACTGTACTCCATACTCTATGCATTCTATCACAAAATAGACCGTTATTACTTTTAGGATAAAATCCAAATTCTTAACATGGCCCAAGGACCCCTAATTACCTTCATAACTTTATCTTTTATCACATAAACACCCCCCACTCTTACTTCCAAATTCTACTCCACCAACCCTACACTAATTCAGGCTCCTGAAGGTCATGGACCACCTGAAGTATTCAAGCCTTCACACATGTGTTTTTTCTGAAAATTCTTTGAGTGCTTTGCTTGATCTCTTACTTCCATAATATGTCAGAGCTTATTTCTTCTCTGGGAAGCCATCTTTGATACTATTCCTACCAAGGTTAAGTCTGTTGCCCCTCCTATGAAATTCCATAACACACCACACTTTCCCTTACTGCATAATTGCTTGTTTACTTATCTACATTATCTACATTATCTGCGGTAATCTTGAGGATGAGACCATTTCTTACTCATTAAAACTCCAGCACCAAGGACAGCACCCAGTACTTGGTAGCTTCCCATTAAATGCGGTGAAGGAATAGCTAGACTGAGTACACTGCATTCTCACTTATAAAACAGCTAATGACAAGGAGGATAAAATGAAGCAACAGGGGATAAGATGAATTAAGAGAAGAGAAAACAATAATGTAGTAGGGCATTAGAAGGTGACTGAAAACAAAAAGAGATTAATGGAAGAAGTAAAAGAAAACAAAAATAAAGGATGAGGTAAGAGTCACTTGTACAGATTTTTGTGAAAGTCAGAAAGATCATTCCCCGAGGGGTATAATAAGGGAACTAACATTTACTGAGCTCTAAGTGCCAGGCCTTGTCCCAAATCCATGATCTCATTTACACCTTACAGTAGTCCTATAAACCTAATTATCCATGTTTTGCAGATTAAAGAGAGAGAGAGAGAGAGAGAGAGAGAGAGACACCAAGAAGTTAGGTAACTATCCCCAAGTTATATAACTATGAGGGGGGTGATGCAGTCTTTGAACTCAGTTTACATGGGCTGCCCAGGATCCGTGCTTTTCCCTGGAAGTGTTCGTTTAGGGCGTATTTAACTGTAGAACAAGGAAGATTTGGTGGTAAAAAATTCTAAGCAGCTAATCTTATAAATGACACTGTGATTTATCTTGTTATAGCTCAGCTTCTGCTTTTCCACATTAAATGTCTATCTTATAGCTCCTGTGAGAACAAAGAATATCCTGAAATCAGCAGCAGCCAAAATCCTACATGGAAGTGAATTCAACACCATCCATTCCTCCTTATCCCCTGCAGGGGGATGTGTGGTTGCAGGGACTGAGGGCACCTCTGAACAAAGGGGTTGTTCTGGCCCACCCTTTACCACAGGCTCCAAATGTGGGGATGGAAGTACTGCTATCTCACCAACCAGTAATTTCATCCCATGTTCCAGAGTCTAGCAAATGCTCTGCCAAGTTCTAGCAATACTCCAAAGTGTAGATTTCCAGAACTGTATGATCTGTAGTAGATATGGGTCTCAGCTAAGGTACCTTTTGGGACCAAAGAAAAATGTTTTCTTAATTGACATTAAAAATGTGCTTGGAGCTAAAATATATACTGGGTTATTTTATACTGGGGAAAAAAACTGTTCTCTGTCTTCTTCCAAACTTCTATAACAATAAATAGCTTTGTCATGACAGCATTCACAGATGCAAGAAAAGAAAGGCTACTTTTCTCACTGAACAAAAGCTTACTCAGTGGCAAGTATGCCTCAGGTTCCTTCATTTGTAGAGGTCCTCCCTCTTCAGGTAGAAGAAGGATCCTTAAAGGCAGAGCCCTTGCAGCCTTCCATTATCACCATTTTTTTTAATCTGCTAGGCTTTGTAGTTTTTATCTACAAATATTCTCCACCTACGATCACACACACACACACACATTTATTGTGCATCTAAACATCAAAGCCAATACTTGCTCATGGTAGCAGATTTTCACAAGAAATTAATTTTAACTGATCCAATTCATCATCTAACAATGGTTACCAAGGATACCAAATAGCTAAAATCACTTGGCTCCAAGTTGCTTGTTAATCAAAAGACATTAAGAGAAAACTGTAAAGAATTATGGTTGTCTAAGAAATCAGGCCAGAAACAATACTCCCTCCCAATATGTCCCCAAGTTCTGACCTCAGTTAAAAACATCCCAGGCTATAATAACCACTAAAAACATGCAAGCTTTTTTTCTCTAGTATTTGAAATTCAGTGATTAGTATTTAGAAAAATGACCATTAACAGTTTCACTTTAATTCACTTCCTGATAAAGCCCTGAACTGAGAATGGCTATCGATTTGATCTTCTTATTAATTGCAAAGCAAATGATTCTCAACATGACAGTTAATTGAGCATCCAGTCATGTAGCTGAATCTCTCCTAAATCAAATAACCTAACACCATACATGTATTAATACAGGGTAGCATTAAACAGATGAGCCTACAATGTATACACCCAAAACAAATAATGCTCCCCTGGCTAAACAGTAAATATGCTCTTTTCTTTAAAAAGTATACATAAGATTAAGTACTAACCATAATGTATTACTGTACACTTAAAGAACCACCAAAGAATTTATACTTTCTGTTCAAAAGGCACAATTAAGTTTCTTATTAGTGTATTTCTTTCCACTTCAAGAATACTAATTATATATGTCATTCATGGCAACTGTTTTGTCCAATTTTGTGGTTTTCCTTCCTTTCGCTTGTAATGTTTTTTTGGGGAAAAAAAGTTGTTGCTGTGTGTCTGTCAAAATCCATCCAACTCATCTATTATGGTTGTTGGCACTGTGGTCAGGCTGAAGAATGCTTCACCTACCTAAAATATGATGGAAACTGGTAGTTGCCACCCAATATCTACCTTTTCCTTTCTCCAAATTAAACAAATCCTGAAATTCAAATTGTATTTGGCACAAGACAGCAAGCTAAAAGACTATATTTCCCAACTTTCTTTCTAGCTAGGGATGGCCATGTGATTAAATTCTCATCAATGAGTGTTGAGTAGAACTGCCAGAAAGGTTACTGAAGAGCAGACTCAGACTGGAGGTAGAAACTTTTGTCTTTCCCAGAAATGCAAATAAAAGCGCTGGAATTCCATGAGCCATCTCAGCCCACAAGGTAACTTTGAGTTACAAGCCATGTACTAAGAAAAGCAAAGTATTAAAAAAATAAATAAATAAGCAAAGTGTCTAATCAGTGGTGATGCAGTGAATTGAGCATGAACCTGGAATGCTGAGGTCCCAGGTTTGAAACTCAAGATCTCTTGAGCTGAGGCTCATGGGCTTGAGTATAGGGTCACTGGCTTGATCGCAGGATCATCAATATGATCCAAAATCATACAAAAGGTACATTAATTGCTGTCTTGAAGCCCAAGGTCACTGGCTAGAGTGCTGGCTCAGCTTGAGACTCCTGGTCAAGGCACATATGAGAGAGGCAATCAATGAAAACTAAAGTGAAGCAACTATAAGTTGATGCTTCTCCTTCCCTCTCCTCTCTCCTTCTCTGTCTCCAACTCTAAAAAAAAAAGAAAAAGAAAAGGAACCTGGATCTTATGACTGACTACCTGGAGCCTCCCAGAGGCTATGAGCAACCTACATCTACTGGCATGAGAGAAGTTTTAAAATATACTGTCTTACCAAGCCACTGTTATTAATGTTTTTCTGTCATAACTACAGAATCCTGATTATAAATTATCCAGTCATTTCCTTTAGAATATTAATGATTTTACTTTTTATAAAATTCAAAGCATATGAAAATTTTGCGGAGCAGAGCAGAAATACAATTAGTTAAATAGTTATCCAATTATCGCAGCACCACTTACTGATCAATCCACTTTCTCCCCCACTGATTTGAAATGCCACCTTTACCAAATACTATGCTGCCATGTTACTTTGTTTCTGTGCTATTAGTTTTTCGGGGGCAGGGAAGATAGAGGCTTTATTTTCTTTAAGAGGTACAATAGAAAGTACAGTTGTCCGCAGAAAGTTAAGAACAGAAGTCTATCTCAGATGAGTAGGAGAAGATCAAGGAAGAGGTCAAATGACAGAATGATCAAGCACCACTGAGGGCCCCAAACAGTAAACAACCCAAATGTCCATAAACTGGTGAATAGATAAATAAAATCTAGTACATCCATATAGTGAAACACTAATCACTAGTAAAAAGGAAAGAACTTATGACACATGCTCCAACATAGCTAGACCTCAAAAACAGTATGCTAAGTGAAAGAAGACAACCACAAAGGAGATCACATACTGTACATTCATTCGTATGAGTCCAAAAAAGGCAAATCTATGGGAAAGACAGTAAATTACTGGCCTCCTGGAACTGGAATTAGTGGCAAATAAATATGAGGGATCTTACCAGGGTGAAGGAAATGTTCTAAAGCTGACTTATAGTGGTGCCTGCACAACTTCACACAGATTTACTAAATAATCACTAAACTATACACATAGAGTGGGTGAGTTACATGACATAAAATATACTTCAAAAAAGTTATTTTTTCACTTACTATCATGCTAAGTGAAATAAGCCAGGAAGAGAAAGAAAAATATCATATGACCTCACTCATTTGAGGAATCCAATGAACAATGTAAACTAAGTAACGAAACAGAAGCAGAGGTGGAATCAAAGGGACCAGAGGGAAAGTGGTCAGAGGGAAAGTGAAAGAGAAGATGGGATCAGAGAAGGGAAAGAGATTTGTGAAATTATTTATACATAACACAGCATTATAGAAAACAGGAAAGCAAATCTTGGAGGGAAAGGGGGAAAGGAGTTGGGGGGAGGGGGCAAGGGGAGGGGCACAGGGGAACACGGGGGTGGGGGGTGATATATTCGGTGGGACACTTGAATCTATGTAAACACAATAAATTAAAATCATAAGTATAAAAAAGAAAAAGTTATTTTCTTAAAAAATAAGGGAGGCTCTGGCCAGTTGGCTCAGTGGTAGAGCATTGGCCCAGTGTGTGGAGGTCCCAGGTTCAATTCCTTGCCAGGGCACACAGGAGAAGTGCTCATCTGCTTCTTTCCACTCTCCTTTCTCTCTATCTCTCTCTTTCCCTCCTGCAGCTAAGGCTCCATTGGAGCAAAGCTGACCTGGGTGCTGAGGATGGCTCCCTGGCCTCTGCCTCAGGCCCTAGAACAGGGGTCCCCAAACTTTTTACACAGGAGGCAAATTCACTGTTCCTCAGACCATCGGAGGACCGGACTATAAAAAAAAAAAAAAACTATGAACAAATCCCTATGCACACTGCACATATCTTATTTTACAGTAAAAAAACAAAATGGGAACAAATACAATATTTAAAATAAAGAACAAGTAAATTTAAATCAACAAACTGACCAGTATTTCAATGGGAACTATGGGCCTGCTTTTGGCTAATGAGATGGTCAATGTCCGGTTCCATATTTGTCACTGCTAGCCGTAACAAGTGATATGACGTGCTTCCGGAGCCATGATGCGTGCATCCCGCATCACCAGAAGTAGTACTGTACATGAGCGACTCCACGCTTTGCGGGGCTGCCACATACAGTACTCCAGGAGTACTGGATGCATCCTGTGCTCCTCTCACTGACCACCAATGAAAGAGGTGCCCCTTCCGGAAGTGCAGCGGGGCCGGATAAATGGCCTCAGGGGGCCGCAGTTTGGGGACCCCTGCCCTAGAATGGCTCCAGTTGCAATGGAGCAATGCCCCAGATGGGCACCATCCCCTCATAGTGGGCATGCCGGGTGGATCCCGGTGGGGCACATGCCAGTGTCTGTTTCTCTGCCTCCCTGCTTCTCACTTCAGAAAAATACAAAAAAATAAAAATAAAAATAAATAAGTAAGGGAATAGCTGGAGATTGAAGAAAATGTACAAAGTTTATGTTACTTATTTTGTATAAACATGGCCAAAAATTAAAACAAATAATTATATATAAATGACAACACCAAAACTTATCATTGTGTTAATAGGTTTCCTAGTGCTTTAACATTCTTGTATTCTTGAAATAAATCCTGAAATTGCAGCATATCATACTTTTAATACAAAGTTGTATTTACTTTACCATTATTTAACATAAAATTTGGGTACCTGAGACTTTTTTATGTGTGTAAATTTTTTATTTATTTTTTTGCAAGAGAGAGAGACAGAGAGAGGTAGACAAGGACAGAAAGTCAGGAAGAAAGAGAGATGAGAAGCATCAATTCTTCGTTACAGCTCCTTAATTGTCCATTGATTACTTTCTCATATGTGCCTTGACTGGGGGTCTACAGCAGAGCAAGTGAGCCCTTGCTCAAGTCAGCAACCTTGGGCTCATGCCAGCAATCTTAGGCTTCAAGCCAGTGACCTTGGGCTCAAGCCAGCGACCTTGCACTCAAACCAGTGACCTCAGAGTTTTGGACCTGGATCCTTTGCCTCCCAGTCCGACAATCTACCCACTGCGCCACCGTCTGGTCAGGCAAATATTTCTTAATTTTTTTTTTCCTATAGTCTTTGTCAAATTTAATATCAGTATGACAGTAGCCTCATGAAGTGAATGGGAATGTTTTCTATGCTTTCTGTTTTGTGAAATAGTTTTAAAAGTATATGAATTATTAAGCCTCTCCAGAGAATGACTTGATAATTTTGTATCAAAATATTTAATGTGTATAAATCTATAGCAATTCCAAGTCTACCTTTAAAAAAAGGTAAATAACAATGATTCTTTTAGGATAATGGAAACATTTGTGACTTTTACTTATTTCTTAGGCTCATTAAAAAAATTTTTTTCAATAAGAATTTAAAAACAAATTTGCAATAACTATTACGGTTCCAACAAAAGAGAGATGATGCATTACTTTATATTTTGATAGACTAACCTATACAAATACCTGGGCCTATAGCTTTTTGTGAATAATAGTTCTTATGTCTTCTAAACATTTTTATACCTAATCTGAGATGTTTGTACCTTCTCCTCCATTTGTATTTCCACATCATCGGCATATATGGCATCTTATTACAGAAAGTTTTTAATCTCTTCTATATCTGTTATTAAATCTCTTTTCTCATTCCTTTTGCTTTATAGTCATGTTTTCTCATATTATTTTCTTGGTCAGAATAGCAAAATATTTACTTATTTATAATTCAAAGAAGCATGCCTTGGCTTTGTTTATTAATACAACTCTTTCCTTGCCTCCCCCCTCCCCCACTTTCTAACTCTTTGGTTTCACTAATGCTTTGCTCCCTCAGTTTTTGGTTTACTTTATTTTCCCATGACTAGGTTCTACAATTTAATCTGGATTTATTTATTTTCTATTATTCTATTTATTTAGTATAACAAGTTGAAGTTATAAATTTTCATCTAAATAATCTAAATATAGTTTTGGGTGAACTCCACAGATCTGATAGCTGCACTCTTATTTCCATTGTATTTTCAATGTCTATAATGTCAGTTTTCAGTTCTGATCTATTTATTTATTTATTTATTACTGAAGAGATCTCTGAAGGAGTTTGATTTTCAGGTATTTAGGGTTCTGGTGTTGTTTCTTGTTGCTCATTCACAGATAGACTTATTGCATTATGATCAGTAAATGTAGCCCATACACTTCTGATCCTTTGGAATTAATGTACCTTTTGTATGATAGTGACATTTTCTTTTCTTTTTTTTCTTTTCTTTTTTGGTCTATTTTTATTACAAATGCAGTCCCCCACTACTACACATTATACAGTCAAGTTTCCCACATTTGGGGAAATCGCAGAGGTCAGCACATCCAGAGTGTAATGGATAAGCCTCTCCCTGGGAAAACCAACTTCATGATCATAGTATCTCCCCTGCTGGGTAAGTATTTTTCTTTTCTTTTTTTTAATGAGTTTTTGTTGTTGTTGTTGTTGTTTTTACAGAGACAGAGAGAGAGAGTCAGAGAGAGGGATAGATAGGGACAGACAGACAGGAACGAAGAGAGATGAGAAGCATCAATCATCAGTTTTTCATTGTGGCACTTCAGTTGTTCATTGATTGCTTTCTCACATGTGCCTTGACCGTGGGCCTTCAGCAGACCGAGTAACCCCTTGCTCGAGCCAGCGACCTTGGGTCCAAGCTGGTGAGCTTTGCTCAAACCAGATGAGCCCGCGCTCAGCTGGTGACCTCGGGGTCTCTAACCTGGGTCTTCCCCATCCCAGTCCAATGCTCTATCCACTGCGCCACCACCTGGTCAGGCTTAAAGAGCAGTTTTTTTGAAACGTCCTATGAACATTATTTTTTCTCTCAGTGAGTAGAAAATTCCATAACTATTTCACATAAGTCAAACTTTCAACAAGATTTTTTATCCTCTATGTATGTATTTATTTTGTCTATTTGAAGTGTCATGTTACTAGAAGTATAGTAATCTTCCACTATCATTCTGAATTGTATAACTTCTGAAGTGTTAACAAACTTGGTTCTATGTATTTAAATACTGCTTCATTCCTTAAAAGTAAAAGTTTAGGGCTGCTAAGATTTCATTGTTTATTGTACTATTTATCAGTTTAAAATAAGTGATACTTAGTGACTTCTAAGTCACATTTGGTATGTTTACTTTAGAAATGTTTACTTAGCATGAAGCTTTGAAAAAGAACAGAAAAAGACAATATAAAATCTACAGATATTTTGTACTTGCTATTTTATTATATTTAATGAAATTATTTCTTAAACATCTAAAGAATCAGGTAGTAGAAAGCCAACTCTCATCCTCCCAACATTTCCCATGTTCTGAGCTACATTATTGAGGCTGCTACTGACCACCAGCTTCTCTCCAGGAGCGCCCCCAATCAGACCTCATGACTGTTCAGAGCACTGTGCCCACAGCCCTAAACCATCACCTTTTCTATAAAGGCATATATCATAGAGCTCTCGTGTTGCAAATCCGTCCAATTTACCTTCCCAATTCCCACATACTAAGACACTGCTTAGATAGTTGTAACTGAGTCACTGAAGCATGAAAAAGATAAAAATTAAAAGATAAAAAAACCAGGCCCTGGCCGGTTGGCTCAGTGGTAGAGCATCGGCCCAGCATGTGGCAGGTTCAATTCCTGGCCAGGGCACACAGGAGAAGTGCCCATCTGCTTCTCAACCTTCCCCTCTCCTTTATCTCTATCTCTTTCTTCCCCTCCTGTAGCTAAGGCTCCATGGAAGCAAAGTTGGCCCAGCACTGAGGATGGCTCCATGGACTCTGCCTCAGATGCTAGAATGGCTCCGGTTGCAATAGAGCAATGTCTCAAATGGGCAAAACATTGCCCCCTAGTGGGCATGCCAGGTGGATCGTGGTTAGGCACATGCAGCAGTCTTTCTGCCTCCCTGCTTCTCACTTCAGAAAGATTTTTTAAAAAACCAAAAAAAACGAAAAAAACCAATGTCATGGAAAAGAGCTGCTATTTTCATCTTTACTGGCCTACAGAGTAGATCCTCTCAAATTGAACCTATGGGGATTAGATTCCCCCCAGAGAAGCCTACAGTAATCCACACATAAATGGGCTCTAAAGCAGTGCAGAGTTAAAATCAATGGATGATTCTACCAATAGCAGCTGGAAAAAACAAAACAAAACAAAAAACTCTTGGGGGGTTTTTTGGTTCTCTCCACAGACTCTCTCCAAAATACATTCCATAATATGATGAAACTAACTCCATAAAAATTAAAGTAATTCACACAAAGCACTTTAAAAACCCTAGAAGAAGGATGACCTATAAATTCAAGCTATTACAGTCACATTAAATCTAAAGTAGCAGTCACAGTGGAACAGGTTAAAGAAAAACAAACAATGGTTTTCTCATTCTCTCTGCAATAATTTGGGAGCTGTCAGAGCTACCTCAGTCGTGCCATACATTAACAACCATATTATTTGAAAAATTCAAAACTTAGACCTAAGGTTTTCTGAAAAGTGTTAAAGTGGTTCTAACGAGGCCCCTCTTTCTTTGTTTTCCAGGTTTTCTTGACAGGAAGTGAACAGATTGGCAATACACGAGAGCCTACAGGAATCAATAAACCATGTTCTTCTCTAAGTTCACAGCCTACGTAGAGTTTTTACAGAGTTTATTTATAGCACGGTTATCCTAAATTAAAAATAAAAGATAATCACAGTACTACATGTCTACTAATAAAGAAGACCATGATTTTAGCATCAGAATGCTATAGTTACATCCTACAGCTAAATTTTATACAGAATGTATTACTAGTCTCACCAACAGCAGCTGTACTTACTAATACTTTGAGATTAACTCCCACTTTGGTAAGAAAAAAAGGATCAATCATAGATAGTAAATGCATTTTTGTGCTTGGATTTCTTTGCCTAATATAACAGTTTTAAACAAATGGTTCAAGCATTTAGTTTGACAATGGGGCTGTAAAAAGTAATTTCAATCTATAAAGACCATAAATACATGTCATTTGCAACCCTGGCTGCACACTAGACTCGTGTCAAGATATCTGAGGTGTCAACCTAGAAGATTCTGATGTAGTCAGTCTGGAGATAGGGCAGTGGCATCTTCCAAAGTTCCCCACTTGATTCTAATGCATAGCTACTAGAATTGAAAATCACTTTCTAAAACCCTTCAAAATGAAAGTGGCCTGAGAATTCAACCATTTCTCATTCTCTTTGATTTTCATTAATTTCTTTCCAATGGTTCTACCAGTTAACTTCCCTGGACATCTGCATCTCATACACATCCTCAATCTTAAAACGTTCAAAATTAATCTTATTATTTTTCCCACAAAATGTGCTCAATCTCTTGTAGTAAACCTGATAAATCACATTACTATCATCCCAGACACTTAGGTAAAAATGTGGGAATTAGGGTCCTGCCACATCATTTCAGTGTACTGGCTATTTTATCTGTTGAATTTTTTTATATCTATCCCCTGTTCTTCAACTCCATTTCCTTAAAGCATTCCTTCAATGCCTCTGCCTAGGTAAATACTAGTCATCTGCCACTCCTGCTGTTTTCTCGAAAGAAATCCCCCAGCTTTGAATCTCACATTGACTGAGTGCACACTTATACCACAGCTAACCAGCCTTGTCACGAACACCTACTATTGTTCAGGTCACTTCTCCTTCCCCACTTCTGGCTTTTTGTCACTCTCTCCGTCACTACTTTTGTCTTAATTTTTAGTTAATTCAATACCTTCAAAGCTCTGGTATTTCCATTCTTTTCCATGTTTCCTTCAATAATTTGGCCTCAATCCTACCTTAGGGCCTCACTCCCATGATCATACCCTAGACCTGGTCATCCAATAAGTGCAGTCCCTCCATAATCTCTGCCCACCTCCTCTTCACTGCATTCTCAGTAAGCATCCCACCCCAGAGAACCTAAAATCCACTAACCCTTTCATCTCTTGACTATCCCTAAATGCACACATGTCCTCTTTACTCTCCTACTCAGATGAAATTTCAGTCAATCATTGCAATCACTCCATCTGTACACCCTCAGTTCTTTGCTATTCTTTCACTGCCCGACACAAGCACAACCCTGCTCAAACACAAGCTCCTATCTCTCCTTCCCTGCACAGAGTGCATGGAAGAAAATTTCACATCTATGGCGGTGGATAGCACTTTAAATTCATGATTAACAACGTCAAGTGAGTTCTTAATGTTCCCAAGCAAACATACGCCACCTTCCTAATCCATTCACCCTCTTATCTCCTCCTAAACTATCATTTATACCTTCCGTTTTCAAGCCTCCATCCTCTCCTACCCTCACTCTCAGCTGATAACCTTGCTGCTTCCTTTTTCACCCATAATGGAAGATTGATCACAAGACAAACCTCTGTAAGATCCCCAAATGATATCTACCCGCCTGGGCCCACATACTCCTTGAAAATAAACAAACTGTTGAAAACCCCACCTACTGAAGCATATCACTCAGGCAGTTCAATCCTCTGAATTATTTTTAATTTCCCTCCAGCTCACAAACATGTAGTTATTTTGTCCTTTCTTTAAAACCATCTTTTGAATTATTCTTCTCTTTCAAAACAAAACTCAAAAGAATGTAATGTACTCCTTCTTCAACTTCTGTTTTCTCTCTAGTCAGACTTTCATCACCTTGACTCACACACCAATCTTCCAAAATCACTCCATTCAAGGTCACCAATGAACCTCTGAGTAACTAAAATGCACTGGTCAGTTCTTGGTCCTCATCTTATTTGACCTATCAGCTGCATTTCACACAAGGGAGCCCTCTCTACTCTCAGAAATACTGTCTTCATGTTCAGGACATCACAGTCCTCACCTTCCTCCTGTGTTTACTGATCCTTTTCAGTCTCCTTTGTCGGTTCCTCCTCTAACGTCTAACTAATTGTTTGACTTCTTTTCAATCTTCATTTGCCTGTTGGTGATCTAACCTAGTTTCCCAATTTTAAATATCATCTTTATGCTAATGGTTCCTAAATGCATATGTGCAGACTAGACTTCTTCCTTGAACTCCTAGGAAGGATATCCAAATACTTATTCAAGGATATTGCTCCAGCAATCCTCCCTCTGTATCCTACCTACATCATGTATTTTTGTTCTCTACTAGATCATTTCCATCACATTAGTGCTGTTATCTGTTACAATTTAAAACAAAAACAGAAAACCTTGATCTCATTTTCCTCACCAGCAACTACTAGCCCACTTCTCTACTCTTGTTGGCAGAAAAACTTGAGAGAGTAGTAATATACTCATTGCCCCCAATCTGTCTCCAGTCAATTTCTCTTAAGGCCATTCCAATCAGCTTCTTGTTCCAAACTCTTCATCAAAACTGCTTGTCAACATCACTTCCAGTGACCCCTGCATTACCAATTGTAGTGATCAGTACTCAGTGCTCAGTCTATCAGACCTCATGGTAGCATTTGAAACAGCTGTTTATTCCTTTCTCTTACATATGTCTTCTTCATCTTGGTTTTCAAGTCAACATTCCTGCTTGGATTTTCGGTCCCTTGTTATTAGTCTTCTCTTGCAGGTTCCTCAATTTCACTCCACCTCTTGGTGATGGAGTTTCAGAACTCCATCCTGGTCCTCATCTCTCCTCTAATCACACCTAAACGACTTCACCCAGACTCATTATAAATATCTCTATGCATACAACTTTCACATTTGTATCTCCTGTCCAATCATCTTTCCCAATCTCTAGACTCATATATCCAAACTCCCTGTCTGTTCCCCACTCAGCTCACTAATAAGCATCTCCAACTTAACCGTTTCAAAACTAAGCTCCAAATTATTCTCCTCAAACTTATTTCTCTTACAACTCTTCTTGCTCAGGCCAACATCTTGGAGTCCTTCTTGATCCCTCTGTGTCTTTCACACCCTAAATCCATCCGTCAGTAAATCCTGTCAGCGGTACCTACAAGCTAGGTGAAATCTGACCTCTTCTCACTCCCTTCACTGCTATCACTCTGGGCCAAGTCAGCACCTCTCACACCAGCCACAACACTGCTTGTCCTGAGTCCACCCTCACTCTCCTACATTCTGTTTGCTATATGCTGGTCAGAGTGAGCCTTCCTCTTCCTAATCCAGACATTATCATTTATCTACTGAAAACTTTCTAGTGGCTCCCTATTTTACACTGAGTAAGATGGCTTATAGGGCCCTATAATCAGACTGCTATCACCTCTCTAACTTCACCTACTACTTCTCTCTTCCTTTTCACCTCCACTATAGAACCACTGCCCCTGGATAATACCTGAACTTGACAGGCATGTTCCTGCTGCAGGACCTTTACACCTGCTATTCCCCTGCCAAGAATACACTTCCCTTTCATATGTACATGCCTGTTTCTGCATCTCCATCCAACCTCTACTCGTCTATAAACTTTTCAGTGTTGTCATTTTATTCTCTTCCCATGATTTAAAATTTTCTTATTATTCTCTAACATACTATGTAATTCGTTAATTTATTGACAAATTATCATTTTCTCCTCATCAGCATGTAAGTTTCATGAGGGCAAGCTTTTTACTTTGGTTCCCTACTATATGTACAATACCGTACAAGGCCTATGATACAATATCTAGAACAGAGCCTTGCACATAGGAGTAACAATAAACTTCTAATGAGTAAATGAATGGCACCACCAGTCATAATATCTCCAAATAACCTTCATCCTGTCTCCAGAATGATCTAATTAAGAGATAAATCTGTTCACCTCCATGTTCAGCTTAAAACCCCTCACTATTTCTGCAGTCTTATAGTTCATACAAACTGAAATGTCTTTAGTAGCAAACATATCGCATAAATGTGGTAAGTAAAGTATAAGTGTTCAGGATGTGTGTATGCAGGGGTGTGAGAGGAAAAGTGGAGACTGTATGATCCACCTAAGAGAATTCAATTCAATTATTTTAAAAAATTGTGCTGGCTACTTGGCAGCCCCTATACTCAGAATAAAGAACCATCTCCACAGCACAGCTTGATAGTACTAGGCAGACATGCCTCCTGGGCCTAAGACAGGTAAGTAAGCCAGGACACGTGGAATATAGAAACTGAGACTGTTAAATGCCCAAACGGTTCACACACATCTAGTAAACTGCAAAATTCTATCTTCCCTAACCAAGGACACTTATGAGTAAATAGTCTACATTTTTCCTCTCTACCCAGAGAGAAAATAGATTAAATCACCCTACTCAGTGAGCTAGATAGCAGAACTCCAATTAGTGCTATTTGTGCCAATCACACCCAAGGACAGATCAAGTCAGGGGCATAAACCTCATTTTGGCACACCAGTATAAAGACGATGAATACTCTATTGGGATCATCCCCAAAGATCCCCCCTACAATTTCTGCCTTTAAAAAACAGATAAGAACCCTCAAGACAAAGACCCAGCTGGCTCTCTCTAGGCAGGGGTCCCCAAACTTTTTACACAGAGGGCCAGTTCACTGTCCCTCAGACCATTGGAGGGCCGCCACATACAGTGCTCCTCTCACTGACCACCAATGAAAGAGGTGGCCCTTCCGGAAGTGCAGTGGGGGGCGGGATAAATGGCCTCAGGGGGCTGCATGCGGCCCGCGGGCCGTAGTTTGGGGACGCCTGCCTAGGGCATACCCACACCTCTCTTCCCTCAGGTGTGCATCTTTACCTTTCTCTCCTAAACTCAGGGGTTCCTACAAGACTTGCAATCAGGGGAGTAGCGGACAGTGGCAGCTCGTCATGGCTAACCCCCTGAACCTGTCTCCAAGGACCCCTTTTCTTTGACTTTTCAGTGAGCTAACAGCAATCCCACTTGGCTAACTTCTTTCCTATAACATTCCTAGAGAGCCTCTCTCCTGTTGCTTCTTCTACCCTAAGCTCTTCCTTTGTTTCACTGTCCTCAGGTTTAATAAACATACTCTCAAAATCACGCGAACTTGTGTTGTGAACTCCCCTGCATGAAGTCATGAACCCACACATTATCGGCTGGCCCAAGGCGGACTCTCTCTAGGCCCAGTCGCTTTCTGGTGACAGGCCCCATAACATCAAAAAAGGCAGACTGTGCATATCCACAAATGCAGTGGTTGCAATGCAACTGAACATGTTGCCTTTTTATTATTAACCAGGCAAGGAAGCAAGATGTCACTATTGGCACAGTCTGAAATTAGATCTGAAGCCCAGATGTTTGAAACAGATGACTACACTTGCTAAAGGCAATTTTTACAACTATATGAGGTAATAATACCACTTGCGTTTCAGGGTGACATGATTGGACCTAAATAGGTAATGCCCCTTTCAGTCACTCCAATCTGTCAGAACCTTACCTTGGACAGGAAGAACATCCTAGCCACCCACTTAAGCTTATTTCCCATGAAGAAACAGAAAGGCTCAAGTGTACTCACAGAACTTCCCCTATCCTGAAAGCAGCAGTACTTTGCTGAGAATGGATCCTTTGAGCTCATTATAGTAAACTGTACTTTTTTCAAGTTTTCTGCATCAGAATGTCTAGCCCAAATCCTCTGTGGGACTTTGACAATGGCATACAAGAACTTCCATGATCTGACCAGCATTTACTAGAAACAGACTCATCCCTCAACATTCCCAACACACACTCCACTTACGTTCCCCAAGATCTACTCTCTCATGCCTTAGGATCTCTGTAAATGCCTAGACTGTTCTTCCCACCCACACATTTCAGAAAAAGTGCTCCATCCAAGAATCAACTTCTCTAGGAATCCTCTGCAGACCCACTCAAGTCAGCTAATTAATTCTGTCCTCTTTCTTGCCCTGTATCCAGCACATATCTTGGCCTTCTTGTCTTTATTTTATTCATTGTAGTCAAATTGTTTTATTGCATTCCATAGAAGCAATACCATATCTAATGTATCTCTGAATTGCTGATGCTTAACATAGTACTTGACACTTAAGATGCACACTACAAATATTTTTTAAATTTAACTTTATTTTAATTAGAAAAGAAAGACCATGTCAGTGTGGCTAGAGAAAATGCTACGTAAGTGCTGGGAAGGAAAAGAGGTCAAAAAGAGGGAAGGAGCCCTGGCCAGTGGGCTCAGTGGTAGAGTGTAAGACTAGCATGTGGAAGTCCCAGGTTCGATTCCCAGTCAGGACATACAGAGAAGCAACCCCTCCTCCATCTCTCCCTCTCTGCCTCTCTCTTTTTTTCCCCTTCTGCAGCCATGGCTTGAATGGCTCAAGCATCATCCCAGGTGGATCTCAGTCAGGGTGCTAGTGGGAGTCTGTCTCTCTGCCTCGCTGCCTCCCACATTAAAAAAAAAAAAGAGAGAGAAAGAAAACATAAAGAGAAAAATATCTAAATTATTTAACAACAAATTGTTTTCATATCGCATATAAATAAAGGCAGCAGCGGCCCTGGCCGGTTGGCTCAGCGGTAGAGCGTCGGCCTGGTGTGTGGGGGACCTGGGTTCGATTCCCGGCCAGGGCACATGGGAGAAGCGCCCATTTGCTTCTCCACCCGCCCCCCTCCTTCCTCTCTGTCTCTCTCTTCCCCTCCCACAGCCAAGGCTCCATTGGAGCAAAGATGGCCCAGGCGCTGGGGATGGCTCCTTGGCCTTTGCCCCAGGCGCTGGAGTGGCTCTGGTACCTACGCCCCTGGAGGGGCAGAGCATCGCCCCCTGGTGAGCAGAGCGTTGCCCCTGGTGGGCGTGCCAGGTGGATCCCGGTCGGGCGCATGCGGGAGTCTGTCTGACTGTCTCTCCCCGTTTCCAGCTTCAGAAAAAAAATACAAAAAAAAAAAAAAAAGGCAGCACCTTGCACTGGAAAGAATATTACCATGTATCAGTTTTCATCTCTGCAATTATGGGCAGAAAATGAAAAACTAACTTCTCAACACTGCTCAATTAAAGCTTAACCCCTTCCCCCCAAAATGAATGTTATAATAAATCTCTACATATTTCCCAATGTACCCCTAATTTTTTAAAGGCAATCTAGTTAGTATGATGGATTGATTATAAGCAGAAAACCTGAGTTCATTCACAATACAGTGTTCCTTCTATGAGCCACCTTAACAGAATATTTACATTTTAACTAATGCAAATTGTTAAGAAAAACATTAAGATTCTCAAAAAATAAATTGGCACATGGTAGAGAATAAACAAAAGAAATTTATATGAGGAAATATAAGGAGGTTTAAAATATTAAAAGTATTCAATTCTACCAACAAGCACAAACTGAATAGGCATATGCATGCCCTGTTAATTTAGCAAACTTGATATCACATTATGCCATCTAACACTAGTGGATTTACTGTTGGTATGAGCAGGCCATACATATTACTTAATGGCATTGGTTTACTGGAAAGCAATTTGAGCTCACTGTTGATAATTTATTATTAAGAAATTTTCCCCAAAAGGAGTGGGATACTATAGATATAAAATATTATTTTAATAATAAAAAATAAGAATCTAGAAATGGTAAAAAAATAATTAAATTCAGAAGATGTGTCTATTCTTTGGAGTATGTTGTCATCACTCTAATTGCACAATAGTGATTGTTCATTATGGAAAAACTATAATAATAATTGTTCATTATGGAAAAACTGTAATAATAATAGGAATAGAGGCTAATAATTACTGAGCATTTGTTATGTGCCAAGTACTATGGTATTTCACATGTCTTATGAAATAGGTATTAATAGCAGATTGCCATATTTAGAAAATAAAATAATAATCTTGACCAGGCAGTGGCGCAGTGGATGGAGCATCGAACTAGGACATGGAGGACCCAGGTTCGAAACCCCGAGATTGCTGGCTTGAGTGGGGCTCACTAGCTTGAGCGCAGGGTCACTGGCTTGAGCGCGGGATCATAGACATAACCCCATGGTCACTGGCTTAAGCTCAAGGTCATTGACTTGAGCCCAAGGTTGCTGGCTTGAGCAAGGGGTCACTCACTCTGTGGCAGCCCCCTGGTCAAGGCACATATGAGAAAACAATCAATGAACAAATAGAGACTAAGGAGCCGCAACGAAAAATTGATGCTTCTCATCTCTTTCCCATCCTGCTTGTCTGTCTCTATCTGTCCCTCTCTCTGTCTCTCTGTCATAATATATATATATATATATATATCCATATATATAGGTATAGATATAGATATAGATATCATAGATAGATAGACCTGGCCAGATAGCTCTGTTGGTTAGAACATTGTCCGGAAGTACAGAGGTTGCCAGTTTGATCCCTGGTCAAGCCACATAGCCAGATACAGTAGTAAACCATTAATGTTCCTCTCTCTTTCTCTCTTCCTCTCTCTAAAATCAATCAAAGAAAAAATTTAAATATAAGATGCCTAGTTCAATTTGAATTTCAGATAAATATTATCTGTTTCTTATCTGAAATTCAAATTGAACTGGGCATCCTGTCTTTTATCTGGATATTAGTAAATCTATTTTACTGATGAGAAAACAAGGACAGAGCTTAACTTATCCAGGGATATAGTGCTAATAAATTGTAATAAAATGTCAAGTTTACAAAAAAGTAGAATAGAAAATTTTGTCTATGAATGATTACAGTGAAACATATGCATGCTCACGGACATGGCTGATAGGAAATGTGGACAGCTGATGAAACTACTACCAAAATCCATTCATGAGCATGTACTCTAGGCACTGTACTGCAACAGCCTCCCACTCCCACTTTACAGATGAAGGAAGTGAAGACAAATATTTTGCTCAAGGTCATAAAGCTAGTAAGTGCAGGATCAGATTCTGACTCCAAAGCTCTCACCGATTCCACCTTGTCATTTTGATTTTCTGGGTGAGTTCATTTATTTTTCTTTCAGATGCAGTTCTATCAATGTTGATATAAAAGTTTTCATGTGATAAAATACATGCACAGGATAAATTTTTCAAGGAGATCTTCAAAACCTAGTTGTTGGGAATTGTGTTGGTTTAAAGCCTTTCCTACCACCAACCAACGAAACGCTAAAAAGAAAAATCCATGATGCACTTTAATGGCTGGAATTGTCATTTCATTTAGAAAGTAGAAATACATACTCCAACTTATCCTTTAAAAACTGAGACAGCTCTCCCATTTCTGCCTCTCACTAAGCGCCTCCCCTTTCTCAAACACACCAGCAGGTGTACTTGTTCCTTCAAGGAAATCAGTTAAGAAGGAACTATGAATTTTTTTAAGCCAAACATATGGGAAAGCACATGTGTACACACAAACACCAAAGTGCCAATATTACAATATTGCAGTGAAAGCAATGCCTATCCTCTTTACAGAACAGCGAGTTTCAGGGTGATTTCCCTGAGGTATCAGCTCAATTTTTCCATGAGAGGTTAGCCCACATCAAAAAGTTTGTGCTTTTGATTGTTTATTCCAGAAGAGACTGCCTGTGATGCCTTTACCATAGTTGGCTTTGGTTTTTTCCGCTCGATAATTACCACATGACTAAATCACTCACTAGTCCATGTAGAGAAATCCCACAGAGATGAAAACACACTTGTTTAAATAAAATATTTATGAAGAAGCCCAAAAATGTCACTGAAGCAAATGCAAATTAGATCTTCACATATTATGCATCCAACATGCCACTTATGCCTTAGAAGACTATTTCCTGATTGCAATTAACATTAGTTTTTTTAAATTAATCCCATTGTGCACAGTCACATCAATGTCTGTTCATAAAAATCCAGTATCTTCAGGTTGATTCTCTTTTGACTATCTTTGAAAATGTGAATTAAGGCTAATATGTAATCTTGATGATTCTTTGGAGAAATTTCCTTATAAACTATATTTAGTTATTATTTTATATGTAGATTTTATAATGACTTATTTCACTCTAATTCAATATAATGTGATACTAGTAAAGTTTTCACATTGTGGCCCCTTATTGAAATAGTAGTTGGACATGATTTTTCTCAATTTATTCTTTTTCCTCCCTAATTGAGTAAAAATTGGTATATTTTCATGATAACTTCAAAGAGCCAGCAAAATAAAAGTTTAGGGTAATAATATCAAAAGAAAGTGAAAAGAATCAGTTGATTTGGGTAGTAACAATGCAAGGGTAACAGTCAAAACCCCTTACATTTGATACCATCTTTCCTAATTCTGCAAGAAAGGAATGTGAGCTGAGCAGTCCGGTGGATTCATTCCCCACTTAATGGTCATCACAGTCGTCCCCCACCTGGCCACACACTTGAATCAGTTGAAGAACTCAAAAAATACTGCTGCTAGCTCCAGAGATTCTGATTTAATGTTTCAATTTTTTGTTTGCTTCTTTGTTTGTTTGTTAAAGCTCCCTAAATCATTCCTAATGTTGAAAACCACTGGTCTAGAAAAATGTTTTCCTGAACAGGGTTCAAATCTACCTCAAAAGAGAAGTCATCAATGATGTGTCATAAGGCCCTGCTTCACACCCTACCTAGGTGAAGCTGAAATGAAGAAAAGTCTCTAGAAATATGAAATTAGAATGCCAGTGGAAAACCAGTATCTTGAATAATTTTAAAAACTCAAATATTTCTTATCATTCAAATTCATATAATTCAAAAGTTCATAACCAAAAACAGCTGAATCCAGAAAACTGTATAGAATTTAACCTACCTTTAGAGATTAAATCCAATACAGAAGTACAGAATAGAGAAAGGTCTTAAGATGGCTCTGATGAAAAACACCTAGGGAATTTTCATTGACAATAACCCTACGTTCTTAGTATATGTGATGTGTTTACCTAAGATGCTAATTTGACTTAGATTCAACTCTTTTTTTAAATGGAATCCATGGCCGTGGGCTAGTGTAGCTCTCTCAGCTTCAGTATATTCATATACACCAATCTTCTAGCAATGCTCTTCAAACTTCAATGTTCGCATTATTCACCTGAGGCTCCTATTAATACACAGAATCCTATGCAGTAGGTCCGGGGTGAGGCCTGAGAGTGTGCATTTCTATAAGCTCCCAGATGCTGCTGATGGTGCTGGTCCACAGAGGAATACTTTGAGCAGCAAGGCCTTAGAAGACATTATGAGGATTAAATTAAATGACTTACATAAAACACTTGGTGCAGACATGCTGGCATTCTACAGAAGAAAAGACTTCTGAAGAAAATAATAAAACATGGTGAACACCTAGAAATCCCACGATCCAATCAATCTTCTTTTCTTTTCCAGATATGGAATTAAGCTGAGAAAAGTTAAAATTGCTACTTCCTAATAGACCACAGTGTATAATGAGAAGAGACTTGTGTTTTGTTTTGTTTTTTTATGGCAACAAGTACAATCAAGATCAATGAATGGAAGTTAAAGACAGATTTTCATTCCATACAAGGAAAACCCTTTTAACAATAAATTCTGTCCTTTAATCAACTGGCTCTCTTTAGGAGAGAGAATGAAGTCCCCAGCTACAAATATAAGCACAGACCAATTGATGATGCTAAAGAAGATAAGTTTCAGGTCACTGTTGAACTATCTAAAAGACATCATTCAATAAGTTTTCTTTTTTCTTTTCTTTTCTTTTCTCTTCTCTTCTTTTCTTTTCTTTCTCTCTTTCTCTCTCTCTCCCCTCTTTCCCTTCCCCCCTCCTCTCCTCTCCTTTCCTTTTTTAGAAAAACAAAGAGAGATGGGAGGAAGGGAGAGAGATGAGAAGCATCAACTAGCAGTGGCAGCACTTTAATTAGTTGTTCAATGATAGCTTCTCACACCTGCCTTGATAGTACAGTGGGCGGGGACTCCAGCTGAGCCAACGACCCCTTGCTCAAGCCAGCGACCTTGGGATCATGTTGATGATTCCACGCTCAAGCCAGCGACCCCGCACTTAAGCTGGTGAGCCTGAGCTCATGCCAGCAACCTCGGAGTTTCATACTTGGGATCTCAGGGTCCCAGGTGGACTTTCTCTCCACTGCACCGCCACTGGTCACACATAAGTACAATTTAAAATAAAGAAAACAGTAACTTCCTTATTTTCCTCTTCATTCCAACTTTACTGCCCCTAAAGTCTTCTATGTAGTAAATTGAGATGTTTAAGTCAAAAAACTTTGGAGTCATCCTTAACTTCTGTTCTCTCACTCCTCATATACATTCCATCAACAAATTCTAATGTTGGACCTTCAAACAGTGTCCATAATGCAATTACTTCTCATCACTTCCATTAAAATTACCCTGGTCCAATCCATTATCTTCCCCATCTGGATTACTACAATAGTCTCTTAACAAATTTCTCTGTCTTCAGCCATGATCTTCCACAGTATTTTCTCAACATAACAGTCAGTGTTTACCACTTCTCTGCTCAACCCCTTCTGATGTTTTCACATCTCATTCAGGGTAAAAAGCCAAAGGCCATATAATAGTTTAGAAGGCCCTACATGATCTTCCCCCTCGAACTCTTGATCAGATATCTTGTTATTCTCCATCTTTTTCACTCTATTTCAGATGCCCTTGAACTTACTGTTCCTTGAATCGCATTAAGGACACTTTTACCTCAGGATCTTTGCACTTGCTCTTCTCCATGAGATTTGCAAGTTTCTATCCCACATTGCCAATACAGGGTGGGGCAACAACCTAAGGAGACCAAACAAAAGCATTCTAATTGCTTTCTATGGAGAAAAAGTGCTCACACTTATCTTAAAGGTCAGCACAGTACTCTCTATAGTTTGTACCATGAAGGACTGGGTAAATTAAGGAAGATATGGTGAAATACTCCCACATCAGAGCACTGTAACTACCTGGGCAAAGAATCACCCTTCTGATGCCCACTGTTCTGCAACCCAGGCTTATGCCACCTCTAACAAAATGAACGAACATCCTAGATTCAATGTCACTCTACTGTCCACGGGAATTACACGTTTTCTCCTTTTAAAACCAAAGTTTCTGGATTGAGTTTGAGAAAACCTAGCCACTACTAGTAGCCATGGGTGAACAATAATAGATAGAAAAAGTTGAAGCGTGACATCCAGGTGGATTCCTTTATAGAAAAGGAAGTCATGCATTCAGAGAGACAACTCTCTCTAGGCACTCGTGCTAGGGTTGCTGCGCAAGTGGTGGGTCTGATTCACACTGCACAACGTCGGAGGCACCATCCACAGCGTGTGTGGTGCAGCTCCTCCAGCCACTCAGCTTTCAGGGCTCAGAAATTAAAGCTACTCTTGGCCTGTACAATCAAATGGCTTCAGAGAGATGGAGATAAATGCATCTGATGTAAGAATTAATGTAGGCAAAAAAAAAAGAAAGAAAGAAAGAAAGAAAGGGGAAAGTGATGAAAAATTCTGGCCAGAGTCGAAGTGCCTTGAAAGAGAGGGTGCATTCTGTCAGCTTCAGCCTCAGTTCTTCTCATCTTGCACTCACAGTCCCCCCCAACTCCTTCAAAAGCAAGGTACCTCCTGACACAAACCCACAATCCTGAGGGCCTTGCCTCAAAACCCCCGTGCCCTAGTTTAAGAAAGCAGAGGAGTGCTTTCAGGAACTCACAGAGCAGTCAGGCCAAGAAATCCGATTAGTGTTCCATAAGGAGCCTCTCTGTGACTTTTTCTCAAGGGCCGCCCAGTGTAGGCGCTGAGGAAAACCAAAGAGCATGGGATCCAGTTCAGGGATTTAGAAAGAACAGAGGCATAAAATCGGCCAAAAAGATGTTAAACATGCCACTCAGCAAGAGACCTCACCAATCTTCTCTTGTACAAATGCCAGACAACTGCTTATGGGGGTAACAATGGGAACTTGTGGCACAAAGACAAGGAAGTGGGACATATCAACATTAATATACATACTTGCTTTGGATGAAGCATGCTAACTAATTTTCTTGTTCCTGCTGCTAAAGACAGAATTGTCCCCACTTAGGACATCATCCTGGGCCATAGGTCACGAAATGAGGCACACTCGCTCACGTCACATTCAGCAACAAGCCACACAAGGCTGGACACTAAAACTATGGGGCATCATTTGGGATCAACAGTATTTCTCAACTTAATTTTCCACTTTGAGTAACATATTAGTGATCATTCTTAAACTTAACATAACCACAGGCAACGAGGAACAATAGTCTTTCTTTTTTTCAATAGAAAAAAAGGCCTTTGAAAAGGGAAAAAATCCATTGTAAAATTTAACAGGTGAATTCTTTGCACCCTATAGATTCATTGTGAACATACTATCAAGAAAATGCTATTTGAGTCAGGCTCACTGTGTATCTCTTTATGAATCAAATGATTCTCTAACTTATCCTTTGGGTAAAGGGGTTTTTATGTAATAGATCGGCTTAAAATGAGGTAAATTCGTGTTGATAATTTGCACAGCAATAGCTCATTTCCAATATTTATACACATGAATATGAGAGGAAAAGACATTTTTCACCCCATCTTTAACCATCAATCCAACCACAATACACTTTTTAAAAAAATACTTGGACTGAAAGAATATTCGAAAAAATTAATTTCTCCAGGTCAGTAGAATCTCAGGTAAAAATTTAGAAAGAATGTGTCTTCCAGTAACCAGTAGTGCATGAGAAGACAGACGTGGGAGACCCAGGGCCCTTGGGAAAAGCAAACAACTCCACCAAAACGCCCTCCTCCAACCTTAATTGGTCAAATGCCAAAATAAATGAACTTTCCAAAGTTAGGAGCTTCGCAACTTTCACTAGATATAAAACTGCAGATGCACAAGCCTAGACCGGCGAGCCCAGCGACCCCGGTGTGCCCAGCGGTGACAGCTGGTTCTGCCAGGCCCAGGCCGCCTCCACGCCAAGGGACCGCAGGGAATGGGCTCAGGCCCGGCTGCCCAGGACCCGGGGCTCCCTGTGCCCGGCCCAACGCTGGAGCCCGCCCCGCCCTTCTCACCCCAGACCAAGAAAGGGAATTGAGAGCTCGGGCGCGAGGATGGGGAGCGCCCAGAAAAATTCTGTCGCAGCTCGGAGCAGTCACCAACTCCCAACTTCCCGGAGTTTTTCCTCCGGCCCCGTTCCCCCTCCCACGCCTCCTCAGGCCGCCGCGGCCTCCCCACGTCCTGAGCGCACAGCCGGGGAAGTGGAGCGCGGAGCTGTGAGCTCGGGAGCTGCCCACCGGAGCCCGAGCGTTGGCAGCTCAGGTGGCGGGCGTGGTCCCCCCAACCCTGCCTCAGCCCCCGCCCCCTCCGTCCCCCCGGACTCGGCCTCCGCGCAGCAGCCTTCACCGGGGTCCCCGCCCGGTTCCAGCATCAGGCCCCGGCGCGCTGGTCCCTGATCCCCCCCCCCCCAGCTCGGTGGCAAACTGCCCCCCGTTCCCAGCAGTCCGCGTCGCTCTTCTGCCTCAGGCCCCAGCGCGGCCCCAACTCCCAGTCCAGGGCCCTCCGGTCGCGCCGGGCAGGGGTAGCGGCACTCACCTGGGTCGCGGAGCCGGGGTCTGGAGCGGTCCCGCAGGTGGTAGATGAAATCTTGGCAGCTGTCGTGCTCCAGGGCCCCACGGGCACAGAGCTCGGCCAGCAGCTGCAGCGCCTGGTGACAGAGCGCGTCCCTGGCCCCGGGCATCGCCCCCCCGCATCCTCGGACCGCGCCGGGCAGGCGGGCGCGGGAGACAGCCCTCCGCCTGCCAGCTCAGAGCCGCCGCCTCCGGGCCGTCCGCGTTCGCCGCCAGGAACCCGCCGAGGAACCGCGCGACCCTCAAGCCCGGCTGGCCCGGCCTCCCACCGGTTGCATGCAGCTCTTCGCCAGCCAGCCGGCGGTTCTGTTGGGCTTTCTCTCTTTCCCTTCCGGCCCCTCCGTCCCTCCCCCGGCACCAGGAGAGGCGGCGCCGCACAGCCCAGCGCGCCCCGCTCCTAGCGCTCCGCCCGCTCCTCGCGGCCGCCCGGGGCGGGGCCGGGTCAGCGGAGCGCGCCGCCAAGTAGGATCTCCGTAGCCCCTGCTTGGGCACCAGCCGGGAGCCCGGGTCGCTCGCCGGCTCCTAGAGGAGCGCGGAACTCGTTTCCGTACCTCGCGCTCAGAGCGGTCGCGCCCAGGCTTGGAGAGAGTGAGCTGGTGCGCGCTGCCGGGGCTCTCGCCACCGCACCCCTCCGACTTGATGCCGCTTGTGGCATCAAGCACATTTTGGGGTGCGTTGCTGAGAAGGTGTAATCTGAGCCACACCCGCCGGATGGGTGAGCAGAGAGTGCCGGTTTCAAACTTGAAAAGCGCCCCTTGTCCATAAAACACCGGCCTAAGGGTGCTAGATGTCCAAATGTGGGGTTTGGGACCAAGCTTCACCAAGGGCAGGACCTTTTCTACCATCCGGTGATTGGAGGCTCTCAGATCAGAATTTAGGTAAAATAAATAGCATCTGATAAAGACAACTGGGGCTTACCTGGAGCTTCGTAGATCCTTGCTGGTTTTTAAGCAACTGATTGGAAATCCGAGTATTGCCAACGTGTTTCTAGCACCCAACAAAGAAGAGTATCTCAGAATTTGGGGTGTTTGGAAGGGAACGCAGGGCACCTCTTACCCACTCACTTCTTCAGTCTTTCAGGTAATACGCCCAGAAATAACTAGAATATTGAGTTCTTTTGTTTGTGTGTGCCGGGAACTGTGCCACAAACCTTTTAGATATATAATCTCATTTAATTCCCTCGATAGCCCAACAAGGTCTGTATAACTGTTATACCCGTTTTACCAAAGAAAAACTTGAGACTCAGAAAAATGTCATCTGCCACCCAAGTTCATATATGGGGAGGCAACATAACCTTTTTTTTTTTTTTTTTTTTTGGCTTTTACATATGATTGTCCAGATTAAGAGTAGACTCTCTACAACTGGTATTCTTAGCCATAAAGTTGTATTGTTGCTAGAACATCTCATAGCTAATCATGTTGTGTAGAAAGGTAATTCAGGATGCCATAAAGTGTTCACAGAACAGACAAGCTTTGAAATTCAAGCTGTGAAGGTGCTAGGACCTGAGGATCTTCTATTGCAACAATTTTCAAACTTTTAATCTCAGGGCACACATAACTACTTACTAAAATTCTGCAGCACACCAAAAAGTATTTTTTTGCCACCTGACAAAAAAATATAGGTATAATTTTGATTCATTCACAGTGGACGGTTATTGTTGTGTTGACTATTGTCATTTTTTTTTTTTTTTTTTTGTATTTTTCTGAAGCTGGAAACAGGGAGAGACAGACAGACTCCCGCATGCGCCCGACCGGGATCCACCCGGCACGCCCACCAGGGGGCGATGCTCTGCCCCTCTGGGGCTTCGCTCTGTTGCGACCAGAGCCACTCCAGCGCCTGGGGCAGAGGCCAAGGAGCCATCCCCAGCGCCCGGCCATCTTTGCTCCAGTGGAGCCTCACTGCAGGAGGGGAAGAGAAAGACAGAGAGGAAAGGAGAGGGGGAGGGGTGGAGAAGCAGATGGGCGCTTCTCCTGTGTGCCCTGGCCGGGAATCGAACCCAGGACTTCTGCACGCCAGGCCGACGCTCTACCACTGAGCCAACTGGCCAGGGCCAACTATTGTCATTTTTTATTTAACAATCCAAGGCAAAACTAGTCAGGTATTGCATGTTTTAAAAATTCTTGCAGCACACTGTTTGAAAATTGCTATTCTATTGGTATAACAGAGAAAATGCAGAGTTGTAAAGGTAAAGATAACTCCAAAGAGTGTGAAAAAGTAAGCAGGCTCTCTGCTGGTCCTTGAAAGGAGGAAAGGACATTTGAGGTGGAGGGGGATCAGAGAGAGTGTGGTGCTAGGGCTGGCGTAGTAATGGCGGGAAGGAGCTGTGTTAAAGCATGTAGACGTCTCACACTGATGCGACTATGTCAAAGGGGAACTGAAAACAATAAGAAATTAGTTTGAGCGACAACATGGATAGACCTAGAAGTCAGATAGATAAAGGTAAATACCACATGATTTCACTTGTATATAGAAATGAACAAACAAACTAAATAGACTTATAGATACAGAGAACACGTCCTAGCCAGAGAGCTCAGTTGGTTAGATCATCAGCTGGAAGCACAGAGGTTGCTGGTTCGATCTCCAGTTAGGGTACATACAAGAACAGATTCATGTTCCTGTCTCTGTCTCTCTTCCACCCTCTCTTACTAAAATCAATTTAAAGAGATAAAGAGAACAGCAAACTTATGTTTGCCAAAGGGGTGGGGCTGGGAAGTGAAGGAGTGGATGAAAAAGTGAAAAAGAATAAGAGGTATCAACTTCCAGTTGTAAAATAAATAAATCATGGAAATATAATGTACAGTATAAGGAATCTAGTCCATAATATTGTAATAACTTTGTAGGGTGACAGATGGTTACTAGACTTACCATGGTGATCACATTTCAAGGCATAAAAATCTATAATCACTATGTAGTATACCTGAAACTAATATTGTATGTCAACTATAATTTTAATAAAGAAAAAAATTACTTTGATAAATCAGTCAAGATATGATGAGGGCCTAGGTCAGGCTAATAATGGCAGTGGCTGATTTCCAGAAACATCCAAATTGGAAAAACGTTTCAAATGTTACCGGACAAGATTGTGACCAAGGGAATGAGAAAGAAGACAAGGAAGTTTCAAATACTGACCTGGGTCATATGTGGGTGGTAGTCCCCAGTTACACCTTGAATTGCATGCATTGAATTTAGGAGGGGAGTCAACAAACTCACTGCTACCAATTTAATGCCAACAGGAGTCCTCAACCTGGGTGTGGTAAAAGGAGAAACTTTATTCAGGCGAACAGTTTGCAAACCAGAGAAACAGTTTTAAGGAAACAAAAAGTGCGCTCCCCAGAAACAAAGGGAAGACATGCTTTTATAAAGTTCCCATCTTAGTCCCTGATTGGTTAATTTTGATGCAGGTGAAAATTCCAAATTTGTAGTGTGATTGATCAGAATAGCACTGTCCTCATTGGTCAGCTGTTCTTGTTTGGACGGGTGGTTATGGAGCCACTCAGATTGGTCAGTATAGATGCAAATGATGATAGAGATGCACAGTTTCAACTGGATGGGGCAGGTCTCAGCCCATTGGTTGAAAGATGATTCTAGGAACTCCTTTATAAGGTTCAGTTCAGCTGAATGGAACACAGTGCAGGCTTGGAAGCTCAGTTTGTGGCTTTTCCCTGAAATGCAGTATGTGTGACAGTTCTCTGTCAACAATGGCTGCTAGACTCTTGCTATGATTTTGGGCCACAAGGAGTCCTTCTTGGCAGGCACATTCCTCTCAGGGATCACAGAGAAAACTGGCAATCATCCATGGAAAGATAGAGCTTGAGTTGCCAGATAGGGTAAGTTCTTCCAGGAAAGAAGAGCTGGTAAAACAGTAGAGTTTTGTCATGTAAAATGTGACTTACCATGGGAGTGACCAAGGGAAGCAGCTATCAGAGAAGGAGAAACTAGACAGAGAGGTGACATGGATCCAAAGGAGGTGGAGCAGTAGATGGTGGAGTGACAATAGCATCAACTTTCAATAGAACTTAGAAAAAACAAACAAACTGTCCTTTGAATGTAGCAGATAATAAGACACACAAGATTTAGAATAGTACTGTACAACCTACCATGTGGAAGTTACTTAATGTTTTTGTGCCTAAGACTTCGGATTAAATAATGCTAACGTGTGTATCACTGGGTTGTTATAAGATTATATATTATACATAAAGTGGTTAGCGTGGTGTTGCCACATAGTACTGCCTCAATCAATGTTTTTGTTGTTGCTGTTTTGTGTCTACTATAATGTACTACGTGCTACATACTCACAATATCCCTAAGTGGTATATATTATTCCTATTCTACAGGTGAAGAAAGTGAAATCAAGTGTTAAAATAATTTTTCCAAGGACAAATTGGTAGATTGTTTCCAGAATCATCTGTCCGGTTCCACATGTCCTTTTGCAATGTGACTTTTACCAAACCTCCCACCAAGAAGTCAAGTCTATTTTCCTTCCCCTCAAATCTGGGCTGGCCCTGCAACTTACTTTAGCCAACAGAATGTGTGGAAGTGATATTCTGGTGTCAGAATGGTGGTTGGATAAGATGTAGAGGAAAGGGAACCCTCCTGCACTGTTGGTGTGAATGTAAACTGGTACAGCCACTGTGGTAAACAGTATGGAGCTTCCTTAAAAAATTAAAAATAGGCCCTGGCCAGCTGACTCAGTGAGAGCATCAGCCTGGCATGCAGATGTCCTGGTTTCAATCCCCAGTCAGGCACACATGAGAAGCAACCATCTGCTTGTCTTCCCTTCCCATTCCCCCTTCTTTATCACTTCCCCTCCTGCAGCCACTGGCTCAATTGGTTTGAGCATCAGCCTCGGGCGCTGAGAATAGGTTGGTTGGTCTTAGCATCGACCTTAGGCATTGAGGATAGCTCGGTTGATTCCAGCAGCCCCAGACGAGGGTTGCTGGGTGGATCCTGGTCAGGGCAAATGCAGGAATCTGTCTCTCTATCTCCCCTCCTCTCACTTAAGAAAAATTTAAAAATAAAAATAGAACTACCATATGATCCAGCTACTCCACTTCTTGGTATATACCTGAAGCAAATGAAATCATTACCCCAAAGAAAATCTGCAGCTCCATGTTCACTGCAGCATTATGCACATTACCCAAAACATGGAAACAACCTAAGTGTCCATGTACATATGATGAATAACGAAAATTTGGTATGTGTGTGTGTATATATAATGTACTACACAGGCATAAAAGAAGGAAATCCTGGCAATGTAACAACAACATGGATGAACATGAAGGGCATTATGCTAAGTGAAACAGTGAAATAATCCAGAAAGAGAAAGAGAAATACTATAAAGTATCACTTATGTGCGAAATCTAAAAACAAAAAAACCATAGAAGCCAATTTCATGGAAACAGTGGCTACCAAGGGCTGAGGGTGGGGAAAATGAAGAGATGTAGGTCAAAAGATACTTTAAATATATACGGTTTTGTCAGTTGTTCCTCCATAAAGCTGAAAAATGGAAAAATAATCAGAGGAATTTCATGAGTCTTTCATGCTGCTCTTAGACCATATCCTCATTCCTGGTCCCAAAACGCAGGTTCTGTACTTTGGAAATGGTTTGAGATTCCTAGTGGCAGAATTTTGTATTATTGTCATTTTGTTTGATTCAGTTCCTTGCCAGATAGTTGCCTTTACCAAAAGAAATTAAGATTCAACTGGCATGACTTGTTTTTCGTGAGCCCATGCTATCTCCCAGTGATTAGCACTCTGATGAAATACCCACAAACCTCCTGCTTCATTACCCCAAACAGGTTTATATCCTCACACTTGATTTAGAGCCTTAAATATAATTTATCTGAACTAGAAGACTAGACCTGAGATCCTGTTCTGTGACAACTCTCTCATTTTGGGGATCAATCTCCTTTTAAATCTCTGAGCATGGCCCTTTCCTGTTTGGAGTAAACTTTTCTTGAGAGCTAAAGACAAATTTTGGATTGGGTAGCTCCACTTTAACCATGTGTCTGTTATTATACCAAGTAGAAAATTGTTCTGAGATGTTCAAAATCTTTATTGTTCCTTCCCGGGTTGTGTCAGTTACTTCCGAGTTTTATAATTACCAGTTACAAAGTTACAGCTCCTATTTCTTTGACTTGAAAGAGCGGAGATTTATTAGCTTTAATATTGAAAAGATACCCTAACAGAAGAAGTATACTGAAAGGAACAGAAGGCAGTGTTCCGGGTCAGAAGGTCTGGCACTCCTCCACTGTCTCTTCTTAGAAGACTCTCATGGTTCCACATTTGTTCATCTTTTTAGAATGAGGCTAGAGGAGAGAGCAGAGGTCAGATTTCTACTGACTGTGTAAAACTTGGATCTCAGGACCCTCTGCCACTAAGTAATTTTTTCTTTTTTTTTTTTACTACTTTTTATGTCCCTGGAGCTGCCTTTCAAAGCAGCCGATGTCCCTCACTGGGGACAAGACTGGGAAACTGCTGGAGTCACTCTGGTGGAAAGAGAGAGGATGATGAAGCCCATAACCGGATAATTCAGTGGTCGGCAAACTCATTAGTCAACAGAGCCAAATATCAACAGTACAACTACTGAAATTTCTTTTGAGAGCCAACTTTTTAAAACTATATAGGTAGGTACATTCCTTATTGAGGTAGTGCCCGCATGTGGTATTTTGTGGAAGAGCCACACTCAAGAGGCCAAAGAGCCGCAGGTGGCTCACGAGCCGCAGTTTGCCGACCAGGGGGCTAGGTCACAGCGGTTGGGAATCTCCAACCAGCCAAAGTGCTGCCAGAAAAAAAGATTCCAAATAAGCAGCACCTTCCTTATCTTCCACAGCAAGCCTCCTCCCTCCTTCCTCAGGACTGAAGATGGATGGGGGGCAGCTTGATCTGACCTCAGATGCCTGCTGAATAAGAGGTAAATATTCGCACTTATGGGTGAGAATATTAACACAGTAAGCACTGAAATAAGAGTTTCAACAATCCCCTTCTTGATCTTTTGTTTAGCAACAAAAGGCTTTGACCAAAATCTCTGGGAATAGAGAGAGACAGAGAGAGAGCTTCCTGTTTTATGGCCCTCTAGCCTATTCAGAAGAATCAGCCTGTATAAACAAACCTTGTGACTACTTTACTAATTTATTACCCAAGCCTTAACTTTGCTTAAATTTGTCACTAAAGAGCATCCAAACCTAAATTCATTTGTCCTGTCATATCTTCACAAATTTACCGTTTCTTTTTCTAAAAAGTATTAAAAGCTGGGCTGGTTCAATCATTTCTCTGCGCATCATTCATTCTCCCATGTGCACATATTAAGTTGGTTTTCCTCCTGTTAATTTGGCCTTGTGTCAATTTTATTATTAGTTTAGCCATAAGAATTCAAGAAGGGTAGAGGGGGGAATTTCCCCCATCCCAACACTACTGACTACTCACTAAGTGAGGATTTTTGGATACAACTTCTGGGTTGAATATTAAATTTCCATATTTAAGCTTTCTTCTCCTTATACCTTGCATTGTAAAGTTGGGGTTTTGTGGGGCCCTTCAGAAGTCGGGGCCCAGGGCGTGTGCCCGGTGAGCCCGCCGTTAAATCTGTCTATGCCTATTGCATATCTTCTTGACTTCTCTTTCCCACTCTTAACTACCTCCTCTTAATTTTCTTCTTTTTTATTTTACTTCCATAAATCCATTCTGCAAAGCTTCTGTCAGGAAGCAAAGTCGAATTTGGAAACCTAGAGGTCTTTTTCAAAGTTATTGCTATGATTATTATGTTACTATTAGTTTTACTATAGCTTTTGAGCTCACGCTATATGCCAGACACTAAAAATGCTCTAAATATATTAGCTCATATAGTCTCCATACCAACCCTATGAAGAAGGTATTGTTATTAATTATCTCTACTTTCCAGTGAGGAAACAAGCATAGGGTTTAAGTAGCCTGCCTCAGGTCACACAGCTAGTCAGTGGTTACAATGGGCTGTGTGACTCCTGAGCCCTGCCCTTCTTTGCAGGTGGGTACAGTGGGTCCTGGTGAGAGCACAGAGCCCACACCCTGAAGCCAAACTAACCCAAATGGCCAAAAGACCAGCACTGGCATATGCCTTCACCAGCTCTGATGGTTGCATTATATCTAAGCCTTAATTTTGTTTTCTGCATGTGATGATGGCAGGGTCTGACCAATGTACATCTAAGTCCTGTGTGGTCTTTCCAGGCTGGTCTAAATGTTCCTTGATAGCCAACACTTACTGAGCAATTTCTCTGTACCACATACTGCATGCTGTGCTTTACATGCTTCGCTCACACGAGTCATTACCACAATCATCTGAAACAAGTAATGTTATCATCATCCTGAGTTTATAGATGAGAAGGCTGAAACTAAGTCCTAAGGTGCCTGCCCAACATTATCTAGCAGAAGATGTAATAGAGTCCAATCTATAGTAGGGAGACTCTAGAGACTGAAATTGAACAGTTAAACGATACGCCTCCCTATGAATTTCCTATCAGAGTTGCCTGGAAGCGGTTTTCAAATTTTATATACATTCTTGGAGATTCTTATGATCCCCCTACACAATCTCAGAAAAACCATCCACACTCAAATGAATTATATACAGCTTACTTAAAGAACTGATTAAAGCCTAGGCAATCATATGATAAACCTTGAGAAAAACACCCATGTTCTTATTATTCTGCTAACCCAGACCCACTGACTACAAGCTTAGCAATCCTCCAGTGGTCTCGGCCCTCTCCACTGGGTTTCTCTAGCGTGCCTCCTTCACTCCTTCTCTTCTGCCCTTCTGCCTTCCCCAGAGGCACTGGAATCTCTTCCTCTATTACAGAGACCTCAATTTCTCTATCAGCAACTCAACCAAAGTTCAGGCTTTGCATGGAGTTTTTCTCATTCAAAAACTGAAAGACGACCCTGGCCGGTTGGCTCAGTGGTAGAGCTTCGGCCTGGTGTGCAGAAGTCCCGGGTTCGATTCCCGGCCAGGGCACATAGGGGAGGCGCCATATGCTTCTCCACCCCTCCCCCTCTCCTTCCTCTCTCTCTCTTCCCCTCCCGCAGCCAAGGCTCCATTGGAGCAAAGATAGCCCGGGCGCTGGAGATGGCTCCTTGGCCTCTGCCCCAGGCGCTAGAGTGGCTCTGGTCTCAACAGAGCGATGCCCCGGAGGGGCAGAGCATCGCCCCTTGGTGGGCGTGCCGGGTGGATCCCGGTCGGGCGCATGTGGGAGTCTGTCTGACTGTCTCTCCCCGTTTCCAGCTTCAGAAAAATACAAAAAAAAAAAAAAACCCAAAAAACCCTGGAAGACAATTGCTGTCCTTTGCCACATAATTATTCTTTCTCTCCGTGTGTGTGTGTGTGTGTGTGTGTGTGTGTGTGTGTGTGTGTGTGTGTTTTCAATAACGCTTGCACTTGACTTTGTGTTGGGAAAAGAGTCACTCTTTTGGCCAGTATAAGAAGTAATGATGGATTCTATCCGTTGCAATACAAAATAACTTCCTTGGGCTCACATGGATGTAACAAATAAGCATTTTTTTTTCTTTTGAATCATTTTATTCCCTGCAGAAAAGGAATTGTTTCCCAGGAGGGTTAGAGTTCTTCAGGTTCATCAGGGCACTGCTGTGAGCGAGGGTGAGGGCTTATTTCATTATTTTTAAAGGGTCTTTTTAGTTCAGACCTCTTCAGAAAGAGTACAGGGTACTGAAATGAAGGGAAACTCATCAAGTTTAGATAATGTTTTATTCAAAATCTGAACTCTGATGAACTATTGTAGCTGGCTGCCTGATTTTGAGGGTTTACGTAGAAGAAGGAGTATATCTTTTAAACTATAACTTTAACTACCATTGATTAAAATAAAAGCATATTCCTTAATTTTCTTTTAGATCTTCAAAAAAAGAGATCATAATATATCAGTTGTCCTATCTGAAATAGTTCTATTTAAAGCAACAATGTTATTTGTGAACTGCTTTAAGGATACAGCCTCACTAAAAGATGAAGACATGATCTTGTTCATTTTTTTTTTTTTTTGGTTTTAAAATGCTTAAAAAATTAAAAGGTATATTCAAAGCTTGTGTTGCGGGATTTTTTTTAGCCTTTTACTATGACATTTATGAGGAAAATGTCTTGCATATATTATTCAAGAAAGAGAATGTAGACAACATTTCTAAAGTGTCTCCCCTCTCAATTCTGTTCCTCTTTTTCCTCAGTCACCCATGGATTTTAGGCTCAACTGAGGATGAAATAACTTGAAGGAAATCTGTTATATGAAACTTCAAACACAGATACAACTTAAAATGCAGAAGACGGTTGTGACCTTCAAACACAGATACCCAGGGATGGAATGGGAGAGGGTAGAGAAGAATTAGGACTGGAGAGGTTAGAGAAAAACTACCGGTACCTCTTGTCCCCTGAGATCTATCTTGCTTTTGCTTTCTTACAGGCTACTCTCTCATTCTCCTTTGCTGACTTTACCTCTTCTACTTGACCTCTAACTGTTGGATGTCCTGAGCTTGGTTCCTGGACCTCTATTCCTATATTGCTGTACTTTTCCCCAAGGCATTTCATTCAGTCCTAGGATTTTAAATTCCCTCTATTTACTGATGACTTTCAAGTTTATATCTCCACCCATGATTTCCCTCTTAGCTCCAAACTCGTAGCTAAACTGCTTATTTGATAACCATTTAAATGTGTAACTTCACCTTCACCTCAACTTGTTTCTTTCCAACCCTCCTGGTTTAAGTGACTTATTAATTTAAATACTCAGGTCCACACTAAAGCATCATTTCCTTTGTCCCGTTCCCTTTTCTCTCCCTCCTAATTCAATCTACCAAGAAATCTTGTTGCTTTTAGATGTGTAGTATATTCCCAATCTGTTTCTGCTCTCTGTTTCCAATACAAACAACTGTTATCTTCTGCCTGGGCCCTGTAATTACCTACTATAGCAGACAGTATTGGTTGTTTACCCAGCATTTATTCTTCTCTAGGAGACCTCTAATGTTTTTCTTTTAGCCACATCTTCTTCTACCTTGCCAGGTGTTTCAGGGGAGTCTGGCTCCATCCTCAGATTCCAGGTGTAACTACATCATTAGTGCAAGGCAACTGAGGCAATACCATTCTCCTTACCAGCGACTGCTTTAAAATGGTGCATCTGACCAAACTGTGTCCAATGAGACATGAAGGAAAGTTTATGGAGGGTTCTTAAGTAACACTTCTGACCATTACAAAGGAATACAAGGAATATAGAGCTCATTTCTACCTGTGGATATTGTCATATCTGATCTGATACCTGAAATGTCACAGTCAATCTGAAACTAGCCAGAGAGGAGGAACAGACACACAGAGACAGCACTGCCTTGAGAGCTCTAGGAAAGCGGAGCCGAAGCCTTGAGGGCACAGCCGCGCAGACTCCTTCCTCCGTGCTTCTCGTGGGAGGGACTCCATTTCCACATCCCTTAAGCCACTTGGAGGCACTATTTTCTGTGACTTGCTTTCAAAGGCTTCTGTGTCAGCCAGTTTCTTGCCAACAATAGAGCCCACTAGATAGTGTAAGCAAAGTATGAAAGAATGTCCTGGAGTGAATCAGGTTGGGAATCTAGGAACAGTATCACATTACATCAGCAGACAGAGCCGGGTGCAGGCATAGAAGTTCACAGGGACAGAGTTTGGGTGTGAGAGTCACCACTAGCCACTTATCTCTGCTTCTTGTGAAAGCTGAATCTCCCTCTACCACAGTGGTCCCCAACCTTTTTTGGGCCACGGACCAGTTTAATGTCAGAAAATATTTTCACAGACCGGCCTTTAGGGTGGGACGGATAAATGTATCACGTGACTGAGACAAGTGGCAAGAATGAGTTTTAGAAAGACTTAACAGAGGAAATGTGGTCATTTTAAAAAAATAAAACATCAGGCCCTGGCCAGTTGGCTCAGTGGTAGAGCGTCAGCCTGGCATGCAGGAGTCCTGGGTTCGATTCCCGGCCAGGGCACACAGGAGAGACGCCTATCTGCTTCTCCACCCCTCCCCCTCTCCTTCCTCTCTGTCTCTCTCTTCCCCTCCTGCAGCCAAGGCTCCATTGGAGCAAAAATGGCCCAGGCGCTGAGGATGGCTCCATGGCCTCTGCCTCAGGCGCTAGAATGGCTCTGGTTGCAACAGAGTGACGTCCCAGATGGGCAGAGCATCGCCCCCTGGTGGGCGTGCCAGGTGGATCCCGGTCAGGTGCATGCAGGAGTCTGTGTGACTGCCTCCCCATTTCCAACTTCAGAAAAATACAAAACAAACAAACAAACAAAAAAAAACATCGTTCAGACTTAAATTATAAGTAAAACAGAAATAATGTAAGTTATTTATTCTTTCTCTGCAGACCGGTACCAAATGGCCGGTTTGAAATCTCAGCCACATGGGTCAGATTGACAAAGCTTAAACAACATGCCTTCACCTTAGGTGGAAGGGAGGTTAATAAAGAGAGTCTCTTGCTTCCACCTTGGGGAGGTGGGGTCAAACTGGGATACGTTAGTTATCTATTGCTGTATGACAAACTACCCCAAAACTTGGCAATTTAAACCAAGAAACATTTGTTATTTCACAGTTTCTGACCTTTAGGAATCCGAGAGCAGCTTAATTGGGTGGTTCTGGCTCGGGGCTCTCAAGTCAAGTTGTCAAGTTGTCGGCCAGGTCTGCATCATCTGAAGGCTTGACTGGAGCTGCTTTCAAGAAGGCTGGTAATTGGCGGCTGCTGAAAGCCTTGGTTCCTTGCCATGTGGGCCTTTCCACAGAGATACTGGGTATTCAAGACATGGCTACATCAGACTGAGTGATCCTAAAGAGAGATAAGAGCCCCATCCTTAAGCCAAAGTCTTTTATAACTTAATCTTAGAGGTGATACGGCATCACTTTGGTTGGGTTCTCTTAATTACACAGACTAAACCCTGGTACAGTGTGAGAGGGGATGACACACGGGTGTGAATATCAGGATGTGGGGATCACTGGAGGCCATCTGGGACACTGGTTACCACAGTGGGAAATGTGCCAACTAGAGGAAGAGGTATGAAAGAAGCTGGACGACGAGAAAGCATGCCAAACATTCATCAGCATAGTGCTTTCCAGGCTTTCTCACCTTGTGGCGGGCACAGAAAATGATGCCATTTATTCAGAGAGCTCATGTTAAAGGATGACTCTGTTTGAAGACAAACTGACACTATGGCTTTGGCCAGCCCCGTCCTCTCCTGGTTACATAAGGACTGAAGGAATCAATATCTTTTACTTACACCTATAACTTGTTTATGTGTTAAACATCCTAACTGATGCATTTCCTAAACAGTTTTCTTTTTTCCAGCCTTGCACCCTATAATCCTTGCTCCTTAGAGCTGCTATAGTGATCTTTTAATTCGTAAGTTAAATCACACTGATTCACTGCTTAAATCTCAAATGGCTTCCAACTGCACTGGATATTAACCCAGAGTACAGATCTACAGTCTATAGTGTGACCGAGCTTCCCTCCACCTTTCTGACACCAGCTTGGACTATTTGTCTCCCCCTTGCTCAATGTGTCTCAGTCACATTGTTCTTTATCTCTCCCCAAATGCAATCAGCTTGTTCTCAATTCACTGATGTTTAACTTCCTTTTCTTCTCCACCTTAGACACATACCTTCTGCCGACTCCTTTTTCCTCACATTTAGCCTAAATTTCACCTTCTTCAAGAGGCCTTCCCTATTGACCCTATTAGATGTTCTATTTTACATTAATCCATTTCATTCACATCATTATCAGAAATGATCTGGTTCATTCTACCAGATCACAAATATTTAGTAAACACTTAATATGTGCCAGAAACTGTTCTAGGTGCCAAGTATGTCTTTACTTGTCCTTCATTCCCCACAAGGGTAGATGAATTCTCATAGCTGAGAATCGAGCATCCAATTCAGTTTTTTTAAATGAAGAAAGGGAGATAATGAAGGGCAGCATTCAGATCCAGATGGGCCAGGGTGCTCATGAGAGCACCGGGTCAGTAGCTTGGGAAACACATAAGAACCAGTATCTTAGGTCAAAGAGTCACATGAACCCTGCGTTCAGAATCTAAGTGAGCAGTCTAGATGGGGATGCATGCAAGTCAGGGAGTGAGACCAGAAGCAAATGGAAGGAACTCATTCATGGAGAAAAGTCAGCCCTGGCCTGCTGGCTCAGTGGTAGAGCATCAGCCCAGAGTGTGGAAGTCCTAGGTTTTGATTCCTGGTCAGGGCACACAGGAGAAGCAACCATCTTCTTCTCCACCCTTCCCCCCTTCTCTCTCTTTCTCTCTTCCCCTCCTGCAGCTATGGCTCAGTTGGAGCAAGTTGGCCCTGGGGCACTGAGGATGGCTCCATGGCCTTGCCTCAGGCATTAAAATAGCTTGGTTGCCGAGCAACAGAGCAGCAACCCCAAATGGGCAGAGCCTTGCTCGGTAGGGGGCTTGCCAGGTGGATCCTGGTTGGGGCGCATGTGGGAGCCTGTCTATTTACCTCCCCGCCTCTCAAAAAAAAAAAAAAAAAAAAGGAAGAAAGTCAAGCTACCTCTAGTGTCATTTTATCAGTATCAGTCATACATATCAACACAGATCCAAGCTAGTCAACTGCAAGTGCAATGACAGCTGTTAAACAGTAGCCCCCTCAAAAAATTCATGTCTACCTGGGACCTCAGAATATGACTTTATTTGGAAACAAGGTCTTTGAAGATGTAATTAGTTAAGGACCTAGAGGTAAAATCATCCTGGATGTAGGGTGGGCTTCTTCTAAGAAGAGGAGAGGGCACAGAGAGATACACAGAGAAGACAGAGGCAGAGATTGGAGCAGTGCACCTACAGGCCAGGGAATGACCAGCATTGATTAGGAGCCACCAGTAGCTAGGAAAAGTCATGGAAGGACTCTTCCTTAGAGCATCCAGAAAGAGTGTGGTCCTGCTAATACCATGATTTCAGACTTCCAGCCTCCAGAATTGTGAGACAATAGATTTCTCTTGTTTTAAGCCACCAAGGTTATGGTAACTTGTTATAGCAGCCTTAGGAAGATAATATAACAGCTAAGCTGTTACTTTTTTTTCTGGGCGTAAAGCAAGTGTTCAGCTAGACAAGTGTATAGCCAACACCTTGCCCAGTATTTGGTATGAAGCAGATAACTTTTAAAATTCTTGTAAGAGCCTGACCAGGTAGTGGTGAAGTGAAGACCCAGGTTCAAAACCCAGAGGTTGCCAGCTTGAGCATGGGATCATAGACACGACCCCATGTTTGCTGACTTTAGCACAAAAGTCACTGGATTGAAGCCCAAGGCTGCTGGCTTGAGTCCAAGGTCACTGGCTTGAGCAAGGGGTCACTGGCTCAGCTGGAGCCCCCCAGTATAGGCACATATGAGAAAGCAATCAATGAACAACTAAGGAGCGACAATAAAGAATTGATGCTTCTCATCACTATCCCTTCCTGTCTGTCTGTCCCTGTCTGCCCTTCTCTCTCTCTCTCTTTCTCACATGTGCTTAAAAAAAAATCTTGTTGTAATAAATGTTTGATGACTGGGGTGACCTGTTATGATTTAAAAAAAAAACCCTTCAGAGAAATAGTATATCAAAGCGATTCAATGAGTCTGTCTGTCACTGTACAGAGTCAAATGCACTGCAGGAAGCTGACCTTTTCCTGCTGCTGAAATGAAAATGTATTACCTTTGTCTGTAAAATTATACAAGAGCTGAGGTCAAAACAGAGAAGAAAACAGAAGGGCTTGAAAACATGTCTATAACTTTTATGCCAAGCATGAGATATTTTATTTATATACAAGATTTAGTTCTTTACTACCTGTGCTGCTTCTTTGTATAATGATTGGAGCCCTGAGCCAAGAGAAAAGTTACCTGGACTATTTCAGACTCGTTTAGGCTGATGAGCTGAACACTTCTGGATAATTATGACTGTCAGTCACTGCAAGCTTTGAAAATGTGTGAGATCAGGTTCTTACCTTGTGGGACCACACAATCTTGGAGTAAAAGATAGACGGTGGTACCTGGTTAAAACACAGGGCATTGTTAGCATTTATATAGAATTACAAAACAATGCAGAGGCAGGGAGACAGTAATTCTTTCAAGAAGAATCTGTCTAGTATCTCACTGTGTGGCCATATCAGAGAGTAACTCTCTGGATATTAGTGTCCCACTGCCAAATGAACATGTTTGGCAAGACAAGGTCCTTTTGGGTGTTGACAGTATAACATTGATCTTGGATTAGTCTGTTTCATGTATGTTAGTCTCATCTCTCCATTAGACTGTGATAGGTAAGAATCATGTCTCAATCATCCCTCTGTCCCAGTGCCCAGGCCACTGCCTGGCCCATAACTGGTATCAGGTAAGTGCAGGGTGAGTGGTTGATGACTGAAATTCATCTTCCTTTACAAGTCTAGCATCTCAGAATTAGGCAGAATTCCTTGCCTGAAGCTGACAGACTTCAAACAACTCAATTTAAAGATAAATATTAAATACCTGCAAGGAGCTATTCCTGGCTTAGCACCTCAGTCTTGTGAAACCTGATGAAGGGTTTCAGAAAGGCTCTATGTCTCAGTTATGCTAGTAATTTACAAAAAAAGTCTCTTTTTCTGAACTGATGTAAGCCCCTCACCTGTCCATGAGCCCTTATAATCTTAACACCTCAGACCACAAACATGTGCCTATATATGTATGTGTGTTTTGGAAATGTGTCTATAGATGAGTACAGGGGATCCTCGGGTTATGACACAATTCTATTCCTAAGACAGTGATGTAATTCAAATTTTGGTGTAAGTCGAAACACACCGTAGCCTAACACAAATGGAACACTTGCTCTTTTAACAGTACAAAATGGCATAGGTAAGCTACTGAGGGACGCCAACCCCCTCACTCATATGCCGCATTACTGCACATTCTTCCACCGCATGCACCCAAACTAGTTCACAACATAGTCTGTAAGTACAACACTAACTGAGCTGAAACACTCACATCTCAATTTTTTAAAGTTTTTATAGGAGTGAGCATCATAAACTCGAAAAGTTGTATGTTGAGACTGTTGTAAACCGAGGACCTGCAGTGTGTTTGTGTGTGTTTGTTTATGCACACACAGGTACACAAAATGTAAGAGAGTAAATGTGAGACTTACTAGCATAAGCCTGCAATATATATGAGAGAGACTCTCTAGTGTGCACTTGCATATGCTGGTTAGTCCAATGACAGGAAGGGACTTCTTTAATTCCCCATTGAATTCCCAGTCCAACCTTAAACCAGAAACTGTACTCCAAGTTAGAGTTTATCCCAGAGACAAGCCTGAGGAGCCTCAGGCCTCCTGCATGCCAGTGGGCCTCCATTCCCTAATCCTGGGGGATAATTCTATTCACTGTGAACAGTACTGGGTTTCAAATAATTTAACAACTAGTTCTCTGCCCTAATGACCGTTTTTAGTATACAGAAAGATATGTCAAAAGGTAGTTTATTATTTCATGCACTTAATACTTAAATAAGAATAAAAGAGATAAACAAAATTAGATTGTTATGAGTTTTAAAATATTAATGAAAAAATATTAAATAATACCTTACAAAAAACAATACAACTGTTATTTAAGATATTTTCATATTGCTTATTTATTTATTTATTGATTGATTGATTGATTGTGACAGAGACAGAGAGAGACAGCGGGACAGATAGGGACAGACAGGAAGGGAAAGAGATGAGAAGCATCAATTCTTTGTTGCGGCACCTTGAAGGGAAAGACCCTCCACAAATATGAACGATAGTTAACTTCAGAGCAGGGGTTACTTGAACAGGAGATCTCGAAGTGTATTAACCATAAAGGAGACTGGCCTGGGGTTATCTGAATGCAAGTATGCGGGATTCTTGGAGGAATTCCATCAAGAGCCAGATGTCCTTTATGGTTGATAAACTCTGAGACTCTAATTTTTCTCGTGACCTTGATCCTGAAGGAAACAGTAGACATGCAGGATTAAGGATGGTTTAGCTGGGAAAAAAGACTTTTGTAGCTTTCTAGTTTTATCTGCTGAGCTGTGGCTTTTGGAACTCAATAAACATGCAGTGGCATAGTTTCTCGGGGCTGATTCCACTTCTGAGTGTCAGCCCTCTGCTTGCACTACTTTCATCTGATGTGTCTTATTCCTTGTGAGTCCGAACCATAAAAGAAATCGTAACATCTGGCACCCAACGTGGGGCTTGAAAAGGAGTGAGTTTGCAGTCTCGGGATCATCCGACCGGAGGGGAAAATGTCTGCTTGGTGGTAAGCGAAACCTTTGGGATATTTTAGGCTGAGTCATAGGGAATTCCCCGTCTGTTGAGACCCAGTATATAAAAATACTGCAAGCATTGTTTAAGGGGTCTGGTATAACTGTTAAAGATAAGAATTTTAAATTACTTTTTAAAAATGTTAGGAAGCATTGTTATTGGTTCCAGCCACAAGGAAAAGCTGCTTGAAGTATGAAAACATGGAAACAAGTAATGAGAGCTTTCCGGTGAACTCATCAACAAGGAGACACAATTCCTCTTTCTGTTTGGTCTCTTTGTAATTCAATTTCCTTGGCTTTGCAACCCTTACAGTCTGATTCTGAATCCTCGTGGCCTCCAGCTTGTGAAGTAATGTCTGATATTGATAATGGTTAAGTAAAAAACCAATATAGGTTGAGCAGTAGCTGCTAAAAGGAGAGAAGCTTGAAGCTTTACATCAATTGGTAAGACTCAATTAGAATTAGAACATATAGAGGAATCACAAAGTCCTTGGAATTCTCCAGACTTTGTAATAAAGAAAAAATCTGGAAAATAGAGAATGCTTACTGATTTTCTTTAATATTTTAGCTACAATCCTCTGAACTATCATTTTGTTTCTTTCTTATTCTTTGCCTGAAAATTTAGATGGGGGACTCCTGATGGATCCGATTACGAAATCTCCCAGTGGCCACGAGGTTTTTTTCTTGGGGAGATGTTGCTTAGTTCCACCCATTGTTAGTCTCTCTGAAAATGCCCTAAGATCAGGCAGGCATCTTTCTAGTCTGATCGTGCTCTGAAATCCCGGGTTTCACTCTGGTTTGTCTGATTCAAGTTTCTGTTTAGTTTTTGTTTGATGTTGTTTAAAATATGATTTTTTAAGGCCTGAATTAAGTTCCTGCATGCAAAAAATTGGAAATGCCAGCTCTTATATTGAAAAAAATAGTTTCATCCGTATATTTTTTGCTTTAAAATTGGAAATTGTAAGGAGCACTCATTTAAATTTAAATTGAATAGAATGTGGATTGCTAATTTGGTTAGTACATTGTAAGGTATATTTGGAGTTAGAAGCCAAATTCAAGTTTTAGGATTAATCAAAGTTATGTATTATACCTGTGTTTCTGTGCTGAAAATTGTCTTGTTTGTGTGTAAAAATATGCTCAGATCTGTGAAACAAAGGAATTAAGCAAAATTAAGCAGGGCCCTGATAAGTCATTTCAAGAATTTGTCTCAAGCTGCTTCAGGCAGTTGGCTGCTTGTCAGGCCACATCTGCAAAAGGGGCCCCGAGGAAAAAGGAAATTTGGCTCCTCTGATGCCCTAAAATAGACTTAACAATACAAAAGACTTTTAGATATAGAAGCTAATGCATTTGTTATTGCTAAGCAACATTGGTTTTCTTCCTGGCCCACTTATGCATTGGTCACTAAGCTACAAGGCTTAGGACAAAGTAAATTTCCCTAACAAAGTTCTAAGTTTTTTTTACAATGAGAAGATAACGAGGGTCATTTGGCCTCTGATGAAGGAAAACATTTATCTTCTAAATGATTAAAGGAGTGACTTTTTAAATTACAGCCTAAACTTTTTGACAAGGAGATTCAACATAGTATTAATCCTTTCAAAGCTGACCCAGATAATTAGCCTCTGCCTACTCCTTCTGTTACTCCCTCTGCTCCACCACCATTTCCCTTGTATCTAGCCCTATCCACAGAAGCCCCCTCTGCTAATCCATTTGTAGATTCAGTACCTATTGTTGTACCTGAAAAACAAGCTAAGGGACCTATTCTTATACCTTGTATGAAAGGAATAAGGCAGGCTAGACAAGAAGGGAATTTAAAATTCATCAGTCTGGCATTAGAAGCTTTTCCTTTCACAGTCACTCTATTTAGACCTAATCCACAATTCCCCCAAGGAGGTTTTTATACTCAATATGACCATACTCTTAAAGAGTTAAAAACGGCTTGCTCCCAGTATAGAACTAACTCTCCTTATACGCAGGGACTGCTATCCTCCTTCATGGACTCTGAACATTTTACCTCAAAAATTTAGAGATGTCAGCTTGGACTGTTCTTTCAAAAATGGAATAGTTACAATATATGACTTAGTAGGAGGATCAGGCTCGTATTCAAGCTAATCAGAGTGCTAATGATAACCCTCCTATTAATATTACACAAGATGAACTTTTCAGACAGGGTCAGTTTGCTGATTTACAACAGCAATATAGGCAAAATAGAGGGGTGAGGATTTGCTCTTATCTTCACAGATACAGGAGACCAGTGGATAGATTCCAGAAGATTGAAGCCTTGGCATGAGTCGGAAATAGAAGAGAGGGATATTTGACATCTTTGAGCCACCAGAAGAAGAAATAAAGAGACTAAGCCTAGAGCCAAAGGTTATTAGAGAAATGAAGATGAAGGCAACTACAACACAGAAAGCTGAACTGCCTACTTAGGGGCAACTAAAGAAACTTACCCAGGAGGCAGAAAATGTTTTAATTAGAACTAAGACTCCAAAAACATCCTTGACTCTGTTTCTGGCAATGTTAGCTGTTGTGTCTATAACAATAAGAAGAACTAACTATTCTTACTAAGTTTATATTCCTTCCACACGGAATGTTAAATAGCCCGACATTGTGTCAAATTTATGTAAATCAACCTTTAGAAAAGATTGTTCAGAAATACCCTCAGTCTTTGATAATCTATTATATAGATGACATATTGATAGCTTATAAGAATAATGCTGAACTTTCAGTCATCCTTAAAGATGCTTATGAAACCTTGAATCAATACAGTTTAATCATAGCTGAAGACAAAATTCAAACATCTTGTCCTTTTAAGTATTTAGGGCATATAAATGAAAATCAAAGAATTATTCCTCAAAAAGTAAGTTTACAAACTGACTCCTTAAAAACCTTAAATGACTTTCAAAAATTATTGGGTGATATTAATTGATTGAGACCCTCCCTAGGAATCCCTACTTATGCACTAACAGATTTATTTAAGGAGATTCTGATTTAAACAGTCCTAGACATTACCAGAAATGGCAAAACAAGAGCTATCACTTATCGAAAAATTATGCATATTGCTTATTTAGATCAAATTAATATACATCAACCTATTCAATTAATTATTTTTCTCTCAGAACATTCTCCTTTTGGCATCATATAGCAAGAAAACAAGATATTAGAATGGCAATTTCTGCCACATAAGACTCAAAAGAATTATATACATACTTAGAGAAAATCTGTACTTTAATTACTAAAAGTAGACTTAGGATAAGACAACTGACTGGAAATGATCCAAATAAAATCATTGTACTCTTAAATGTAATCAGATTTCAGACAACTAGAAATTAAATATTGATTGGCAAATTGTGTTAGCTTATTATTTTAGTACCATGAACAATCAGTATCCTACAGATAAAAGAATTAAATTTTTAAAAAAGAACACAATAGATTTTGCTGACTAAATTATTGGCTCAGCCAATTTAAATGGCTTCTACTTTTTATACTGATGCAAATAAAGTAGATATAGCTGGGTATACTGGACCAGTGACAAAAGTAACAAAAACTCCATATACATCAGTTCAAAAAGTAGAGTTATCTGCTGTATTATTACTTCTTAAATAATTTTCCTTGCCCTATTAACATTGTTACTGATTCACAATATGTAGAACATACAGTTAAACTTATAGAAACTGTTTACATTTCAAATGATGGTTCTGAATTACACAAATTGTTTCAAGAGTTACAACTTTTATTGCAGGAACAAAATTTGCCTATCTATATAACTCACATTCATTCTCATACAGCTTTACCAGGTCCTATGTCTAATACAAATAATAAAGTTGATCGATTACTTATTACATCTATAGAAACAGCTGCTAAATTTCATTCAGAGACTCATACGAATAGAAAAGCTTGAATGCAAAAATTTAAGATAACCAGGTGAGAGGCTCAAAATAGTTAGAAAATGTCCTTAGTGCAGTATTATAAATACTCCTCCATTACCAAGAGGAACAAATCCTAGAGGACAGAACAATAATGAACTGTGGCAAATGGATGTAACTCATATTTCTTCCTTTGGAAAACTATCTTGCAATGTACACTGTTCTATTGATACCTATTCTTCCTTTTAATGGGCCACACCTTTGCCTGGAGAAAAGGGTGATTGTGTCATTCAACATATTTTAATGTTATGGCCATTCCTAAAGCAGTTAAAACTGACAATAGTCCTGCCTATACATCTGCTAAATTTTAACAATTCTTAGGGTTTTGGAATATTAAACATACTACTGGAATTCCATATAATCCACAAGGACAGGCAATTATTGAGTGCAGTAATCGCACTCTGAAAAATATGTTACTTAAACAAAAAGGGGGAGAAGAAAGGAAATTATCCCCTAGAATTATATTACACAAAGCCTTATTTACTTTAAATTTCTTAAATACAAGAGAGGATAATTTGCTGCAGACAGACATTGGACAAAAAATAATAGTTCTAAGATTAATCAACCTTAATGAATCAACCAATTCATTATAAAAATGAATTGGATCAATGGGTACCTGGTGTACATCGGGGAAGAGGGTTTGCTTGTGTCATTTCAGAATCCGGCAAAGTCCTTTGGATCCCTGTCCGCCAAATTAAACAACATGAGCAAGAGAAATAGAGTCTCTCCATATCCTCCCATTGCTAGATGGAAGCACTGAACCTTAGAAGAAGACCCTTAAAGGTGCCGCTGCCTAGTACTGAGAAGGCTAAAATACCAAGCTGGGGTCAACTTATAAAGCTCACCTTTGAGGGTAAAAAGATGCTACAAGCTACTGGAAGAGAATAAAATGTTACAAATCTGTTCTTAGCAATGATTGCCTTGGGAACAATTCCGAAAAGTATGACTGAAAATTTTAGTTACTGGGAATACATCCCCAATTCTCCATTAAGTAGAGCTATACACTGGGAAGATAGTGCCCTTCTTATTTTTGTTAATGATTCTAATTGGCTTCTAAGACCTTTCAGTGATAGAGGCCCCTTAGTACCTTCAGAAGAAGGAATAAGATTAGAAAATTATACAACAGGAGTTGAGGGATGACCTATATGTATAGGATATGAGCCATATTGTTTAAAAATAGAAGCTCAAATTTGGCTCTCTATTGTAAAAAATAACAGTTGTTTTGTCACAAGGTAATTTAAAGGTAATACATCTGTACATGATCCTACCGATTTAAAGGTAATACATCTGTACATGATCCTGAACCTCCGCCTGATTTACCACTCTGTCAAACTGCAATTGTTAATCAGCTAAGTAAATAAGTACACTGGGAAAATTGCAGAGGTGAAACTGCTCAGGTTTTACTTAATATTTCCTATGGAAACATCATAGATTGAAGCCCTCATGATTCTGCCTGAGATAAAGGACCAGGTGCTGATTTGAGGTGGCATAAGAACAATGGTTCAGTTACAGCTGATGGTCAAGGTAATCATACTATCGTATGGCATGGAGGAGAGATGTCACCTCAAGCTCCTCACATAAAATTTAGTCCTATACCATATCATTTGTGGAAAATAGCTACAGCACTTAAACATATGTCAGCGTAGAAAGGAGAAATCCTGAGAAATCATTCTTCTAATCATACTACGTTAACCTTTAAAAAGAATGAGACATGTTAATTATCAGTGAAACCAAATAGACAGGTGAAAATTATTCTATAACTTGCAACAACTGTACTTTTTATACATGTATTAACTCTTCCATTCCTTTTAATAAAAGTAATCAAAGTCTATGCATTTTAAGAGCCAGAACAGGAGTATAGATTCCAGTACAACTGCATCGGATGTGGCAAGATTCCCCTTCTTTGATGCTGTTACATCTTATTAAGTCTTTGGAGCAAACCAAAAGACTAGTTGGTCTGATCATCACCATCATTATAGGATAATAGCTGTTACCACCGTGGCTGCTGTATCTGGAGTTCATTACATCAAAGTATACAGACTGTAGACTTTGTACAAAAATGGCATGAAGATTCTGAACAACTGTGGACTTCTCAATGACGTATAGATAGCAAAATTAATGCTAAGGTTAATGATTTAGAACAGATTATGATTATGTTATGAGATCAAATTGTTAATCTTCAAAGATAAATTAAACTAAAATGTGATTGGAATGTAACTACTTTTTGTATTACCCCTATTATTTGGAATCATACTTATTTCCCTTGGGAAAATATTAAGAAACACTGGTTAAATCATGGAAATTTAACTATAAAAATTTTAGATTTAGCCTGACCGGGTGGTGGCGCAGTGGATGGAGAGTCCGACTGGGATGCAGAGGATCGAGACCCCGAGGTTCGAGACCCCGAGGTCGCCAGCTTGAGCGCCAGCTCATCTGGTTTGAGCAAAAAGCCCACCAGCTTGAACCCAAGGTCGCTGGCTCCAGCAGGGGGTTACTCAGTCTGCTGAAGGCCCGCGGTCAGGGCACATATGAGAAAGCAATCGATGAACTAAGGTGTCGCAAAGTTCAGTGAAAGGCTAATGATTGATGCTTCTCATCTCTCCGTTCCTGTCTGTCTGTCCCTCTCTCTGTCTCTGTAAAAAAATTTAAAAAAAAATTAAAAAAAATTTTAGATTTACAAAAGCATATTGACACTACTTTTAAGGATCAGTTAAAACTGATTGATAGAGAAAATTTATTAACTGTTGTTTCTGATTGAATCAGTAATTTGAATCCTCTAAAACAGTTTAAGATTTTTGGAGGAATTGTAGAAGGCATTAAACTAATCATCTGTTTTCCATTTCTTTTATTATATATAGTCAGAAGAAGAGGAAATCGATGTCAAAACAAAATAGAGCAGCAATTTGCTATGTTTTCTCTTATGCTAAATAAAGTGCAAGCTAAACAAAAAGGGGGAAATGAAGGGAAAGACCCAGCACAAATATGAATGATTTTTAACTTCAGAGCAGGGGTTACCTGGAGAACAGGAGGAGATCTTGGAGTGTGTTAACCACAACAGGAGACTGGCCTGGGGTTACTTGAACGCAAATACGTGGGATTCTTGGAGGAATGCTATCAAGAACCAGATGTCTTTTATGGTTGATAAACTCTGAGATTCTGATTCTTCTTGTGACCTTGATCATGAAGGAAACAGTAGACATGCAGGATTAAGGATGGTTTAGATGGGAATTTCTAGTTTTATCTGCTGAGCTGTGGCCTTTGGAACTCAATAAACATGCAGTGGTACAGTTTCTCAGGGCTGATTCTACTTTTGAGTTTTAGCCCTCTGCTTGTACTATTTTCGTCTGATGTGTCTTACTCCTTGCGAGTCCAAACTGTAAAAGAAATTGTAACAGCACCTTCGTTGTTCATTGATTGCTTTCTCATATGTGCCTTGACTGGGGAGGGGGTTGGAGGGACTACAGCAGACCGAGTAACCCCTTGCTCGAGCCACTGACCTTGGGCTCAAGCTGGCGAGCCTTGCTCAAACCAGATGAGCCCGCATTCAAGCTGGCGACCTCAAGGTTTTGAACTTGGGTCCTCAGCATCCCAGTCTGATGCTCTCTATCCACTGTGCCACCACCTGGTCATGCTCATATTGCTTCTTGATCAGCATCCTCGCTTTCTTTTATCTGAGCATTATTGGCTGTGTGATTTATCCTTAACCATCTTTTCACTGTAGGTGTGACTGATTAGACCAGGGGTCTCAAACTCAACTCAGCATGTGGGCCGCAGAGCAAGATCACAGCCGTTCGGGCCGCACTAGGTCTACAGAAGGCAACTGTTACGCATCACTTTTCTCACAGTAGTTGAAAACAAAAAAAAAATCAGTACAACAAGCACAATCGTACATGCAGTTTACTCAGTGTCACAAAACGACCAGAAACTGTAGTTCGCATCACAACTGCTGTTAACTAAGCTAATATCTAGCTAGGATGCTAGAGAAATGAAAAATACAAGTAGGCCCCTAGGCTTACTTAATTTTATCCAAAATATTTTGAACTTCGTGGATTAGTCTGCGGGCCGCACAAAATTGTTCGGTGGGCCACATGCGGCCCGCGGGCCGTGAGTTTGAGACCCCTGGATTAGACCAATATGCTTCCCTAGTAGAAGCATAGGGTTAGGATTAGGGTAAACTGATTAGACTAATAATCATTATGTTTGATATATTGGAAACAATAGGGTGACTTCTCTTCTCTGAACATACTATGTCCATCTTTAAAAAACCCTTTTCTGCTTCTGCTGAACTTATAGCAATTGTCCTGACAATATTTTTAGCTCTTTGAACACTTTCAGGAATTGCATAGTTCAGGGAATTTTTAAAAATGTTTTCCATGAAATCTCAATAACCATTAATATCAATTTGGTAATTTAAAATGTCATTAAATATGAGCAATTGTTCTTCAGCTGCTTCCCATGGAACTAGTACATCTTCAATATTGCAGTAATCTGGCTCCAAAATATTGAGAAATTGTAATTTATTCTTATTCTGAAATTGGCTACAACTTTCTTTTAAATGTTCACAATCCATTAGTCTTTTTTTCAAATTTGTTACAATGTTTTCTAAGTCTTTCCCAAAGAAGCCTGACAAGTCGATGATTTTCTATACATTTTATATTTTTGAAGGTTTCTGAAGTAATTAATTCACCAACTTTTTTTTTGTATGGACCCTTTTCCTTTCCAAACATTTGAAGTGCTTTAATAGATCTTATCATGAGTTTTTAAGCCATTATTCTGTATTTCTTGATTTCAGCCAAATATCTATATTTCTTGATTGCAAGTGCATTTGAAGAAAAATTACATTTAAAATATCAATCATCAAAGCCAAATCAGTTATAAAACATATATTTTCAAGATGGACAGCCATACCTAAGTACTTTTTATTTGAATAAAAATAGTGATGTAGTGCTGGATAAGCATGCTACATATCTACGGTTGACCATTAACTACAGGCAGCCCATCTTGGTCCCAAAGCTCTATCAATTTTTATAATTTCAATTTCAAGTTCTTTGGATATTTTAGTAAGTTCAATTTGGTTCTTATTGGGTTGATGAAAAATGGCATATATCTTATTACTAAATATTTTTAAATGGTTTACATGCTTTATATCCTTTATCGAATCATGTAAAGCAAGATAGGGGCAATGGCTTAAACAGTGCCATATTATTATGTTTGGAAACTCTTTTGCTATCCTAGTGATCACTCCAGGTTTTCTCTCAAGCATAACACTGGCAGCATCAGAACAAAATCCTATTAAATATATTTTTCTAGGTAGTTCTTAGTAAGTCCAACATTATTTAAACTTTCCATAACTAAAGAACATATTGTCTCTGCATCTTGTTTTTCCAGTTCAATTAGATCAATAAAAACTGTTGGTGATGTAACTAAATTCTCAACTTTTAAGAAAAGTATAGTAACTGGTTTGCAAGATATTGTTGAAGCTTCATCAAAAATCAAATATATTGGCCCTGGTTGTTTTGCTCAGTGGTAGAGCATTGACCTGGCATGTGGCTATCCTGGGTTCGATTCCCAGCCAGGGCACAAAGGAGAAGTGCCCATCTGCTTCTCCAACCTTCCCCCTCTCTTTTCTCTCTATCTCTCTCTTCCCTTCCTGCAGCCAAGACGCCATTGGAGCAAAGTTAGGCCAGGCACTGGGGATGGCTCCATGGTCTCTGCCTCTGGTGCTAGAATGGCTCCAGTTGCAACAAAGCAACATCCCAGATGGGCAGAGCATCATCCCCTAGTGCAGTGGTTCTCAACCTTTCTAATGCCGTGTCCCCGCAATACAGTTCCTCATGTTGCAGTGACCCCAAACCAAAAATAATTTTGGTGGCTACTTCATAACTGTAATTTTGCTACAGTTATGATTCGGAATGTAAATACCTGATATGCATTATATATTTTCCGATGGCTTTAGGCGACCCCGCCGGGGTTGCGACCAACAGGTTGAGAACCGCTGCCCTAGTGGGCATGCCAGATGAATCCTGGTGGGGCACGTGCGAGAATCTGTCTCTGCCACCCCACTTCTCACTTCAAAAAATACAAAAAAAAACACATATTTTCAGGTTATGTTCAATAATTTTAGTATTTCTTTTTAAATTTTCTTTGCGATAAAATCAACTACCTTCATAGCAGTTTTACATGAATCTAATCCATCTATAATTTGCACTTCTAGCTCATCTTCCATGTCAGAAAATGGTTTACATCTTTTTGCCAGTGTGTAAACTGTATTAAATACTCTACAAGCAGTACTTAAATATACTGCTCACAAACACTAGGGGATATTTCAAAATGAATATGAAGTGATAAAATACCCCCTAATTTTTGTGAGCAGTGTGTTTTTCATTCATCATATCTATTACTTTTGTTACTGAATCTTGCTCATATTTTTAAAGTTCTCTTTACAAATGTCATGAACTTTTGATGAAAAAATGTGAGCACTCTTCCTTTAGAGAAGCTTGTTGTACCTCAATACTTTCCTCCAATGCCTCAATCTGAAAACATTTCCATTTTTTTGACACATAAACCTTTTCTTTTTTATGAAGTAATAATTTGCACAATACTCGCAACCTGACTTTTTGTTAGAAATTACCAGACTGTCATATGTAGGAATATTCTATGAAAATATACAGAGTTAGAATAACAATCAGCGGCAGCAAAGCATGTTAGGGTGAAAGCCCTAAGCAGACAAGAGTCCAGGAGCGTCTCTGACCCCATACTGGTTATAGCAAAACAGCAGGATAAGATTCAGCAACAGAAAATTGTTTAGGCTCTCAGAACAGAGATCAGAAGTCAGCATGTTCCTTGTCCTTTACTTAACCCCTCTGAAAACTTCTGCTGTCTGCTTCCTTGAGTTGTTTGTACTGGCTAATAAATATCTGAGTAAGGCTGGGGACGGGGCTCCAGTCCTTTGGTCTGCTGACTGGGGCTGTGCCTCCCCTCAGCTCCTTGGAGCATTTCATCTGGTCTCTGAGTAGCTCGTTGTTGCAGCAACAGTCTTATTTCTCTTTATAATTGTTATATTATTGCACTATCCAAACATTCAGGAAGACTATATTCAATTTTGAAGTTGTTATTTTTTATTTCTATAATTGACTTCTATAATGCTGCTTTCTCCCAGTTGGAGTGGTTGTGTTTGTGACTGTTTTGTACCATCCAAGGCCAATTCTGATATAAAAGATTATGATTTTAGTTTCTTATTGAAAAAAAAACTGTCAAATTCTGTTGTCCTTTCATCCTTTTAAGGACTATTGCAAAAAATTCTTTTTAATGTTTTATTTTAATATATTACAATAATATTTATTTATGGACATTAATACTCTTTATTTAAGATTATATATATTGTACAAAAGCTTATTGAAAGGTGTATGCATCAATAACCAAGCAAGGACATGTAATAAAGAATGCAAATTTTTAGAGCTTGACCTGTGGTGGTGCAGTGGATAAAGCATCGACCTGGAACACTGAGGTCTCTGGTTTGAAACTCTGGCCTTGCCTGGTCAAGGCACATATGGGAGTTGATGCTTCTTGCTCCTATCCCCTTTTCTCTCTCTCACTCTCTAAAAATAAATAAGATAAAAATGGGATGTAAATTTTTAAAACATATTATGACAATCACCAGAGGAAATTATAGAATAACTAAAAGGTAGGCAATAATTAGAATAGAAAGAAAAAAATGTAAAAGATATGCCAATAGCTGGGATAAGATAAAAATATCACAAAAATAAGCTGTTATTGCTCAACTAGAAAAAATATGATTCAAACAATATGTATAAACTACACCAGTATCAGTATTTAGAAATAAGGTATTTCAAGAATAAAGGACAAACATATAAGGGAACAAAGAGTATATAATCACAGAACATGGTAAAAAAAAAAGATAAAATAGAAAATATAAAGTCCCTACAATGGAAGTTACATGGCAACACATACATAGAATCACAACAGAAATTAAATTTAAATAACAGTCGTCCCTCGCCATATCGCAGTTCACTTTTCACGGTCTCACTGTATTGCAGATTTTTTGATTGTATATATCTAATTTTGTATCACAGATTTTTTGCTATATCGTGGGATTTTGCGGTATATAGGTATTTTTATATTTTAATTATTTTTTCAGTAAAATAAGCATTTTCTAGCCTAAAAAGTTGACAATATAAAAATATTAAGACATATTAGTATTCACTGGTGAGTATCCATATAGAATTTTATATGTTGTTAAAATTACATAGGCTTAAGAGTGTAGAAAGTGTTTAAGAGCATAGGAAGTGTTTTTAAGTGTGTGGGAAAGGTTAATAACAGTGTGGGAAAAGTTTATAAGAGTGTGGGGAGGGTTTATAAAGCCTTAAAAAAATATATATATATATATATATATAAATAATAAATATAAAGTCACTACTTCAAGGGTTTTCGCCTATTGCGGGGGGTTCTGGAACCTAACCGCCACAATAGACGAGGAACCACTGTCAGGCAATAAAGGAGTACAAATTATTAAGACAATACACAGACAATAGCAAAGTAATAAACAACAGATATTATAAAAGCTGCATAATAAATTATTTATCGCTATCAAGAGGCAGTTTGTTATATTCTCTTATCATTCTCTTTATAGCATTTAAATAAACAGTTTCTTCTACAGAAACTCACATTACAAAACTTGATTTCTTTTGTTATGACTTTAGGGTCTCAAGGAGAGCAGGACATTCAACAAGATTATTACAAAGTTTGTATGTGAAATATAAGTCAGTGACCTTCCTCGTATGCAGTAATGTTGTTAGGTTACGTACTACCTTAGCATCATCATAAGGTACATCATAAGTAACATGGCCATGTTTATAGGATACTGATTTTAAGAACTTGTGTTGTTGCCTGACCAGGCACTGGTGCAGTGGATAAAGCATTGGACTGGGACTCAGAGGACCCAGGTTTGAAACCCTGAGGTCAACGGCTTGAGCGCGGGCTCATCTGGTTTGAGCAAAGCTCACCAGCTTTAGCCCAAGGTCGCTGGCTTGAGCAAGGGGTCACTCGGTCTGCTGTAGCCCCCCTAGTCAAGGCACATATGAGAAAGCAGTCAATGAACAATTAAGGTGCCGCAGTGAAGAATTGATGCTTCTCATCTCCCTCCCTTCTTGTTTGTCTGTCCCTGTCTGTCCCTCTCTCTATCTCTGTCACACACACACACACACACACACACACACACACACACACACACACACACAAACTTGTGTTGTACTCGTTCGATGTTACTCTGATAATTTTTGTAATATGGGTTCCAAACTGTTGTGCTAAATTCCAAGGTAGGGCAAACCAGGACACAATACAGAATTCTTAGCACATTAATGTTACAAAAATCCTTTGTGAAGCGATAAACAAAACTTAACATTTTGATGCTTTTGTTAACAATGCCTTGAATGTGCAATACATCTGTAGGGCATTTCACCTCCACCTTTATGGGATATGTTTTGTTTGCAGCTGGTTTACCCAGTCTATGACCCATAATCTTGGATACATCAATAGAATTGATCTTAGAGAACAAAGATCTTACCAGTTAGTTCAGTGCCCTCTGTTTGATGTGGTGATTCCTGAAAACTAAAAGGTATTACATTGTTTGCTCTAAGACTTCTGTCTTCAAACTCTTGGGAGAACTTTTTTTCACGACTGGTCATATCATAAACTTTTATAAACAAAGTATTGTGCTTATACTATTGATAAACATCATACATTTTCTTCATTTTATTGATACTAAATGAAAATTTCTAGGCTAAATTAATACATAGCATAGGCTATGCAGATTAAATACAATCGAATAACATGTACGACAAACCTGTTGATCACAGGAAAGTTGTGAGCACTCTTCCATAGCTTCCGAAATGGGTAATAAGATAACCCTTGAAAACTATATTTCTATTGGCTCATTGTGTCCTAGCTCCCTATTGGTTTCACCATTTGGGGAACACCAGGGAACTCATAATATCTCAGGGGAATTTTGGGTGTAAGACAAAGCTGGAACAAATGACAGCTTGTCACCCCCTGGTTGTTGACACTTTTTCTCTTTATGTTAGATGTTTGTTTACTGAAGTAACAAATGGGAGGGAATTAAAATATAGTATTTCATCAAATGTATAATGAGTTTTATGAAATGAATAAATATTACAAGCATAGTTTCATCAATTTTTTTTTCACCTATGCATGTAATGAACATTAGAATACACTGTTGAGCAGATGAACGTTAAAAAAGAGTAAAGAATGTAAATTTGTGATTCCCACATTGGGCAGCTTCCCAGGTGCCCACCTTAGAGAGAACCCTGATTACAAGTGCCATTTTAACAACCGGTTCACCTAACTCAACAAAAAAATTAGATATTGGTTCTCTCGAACCGATGCGAACTGGCTAAATCCCACTACTGACTGTGAAGCTTTAGAACAAGATGACCATGGAAAAGCTACCGGTCTCAGGGTTTTGGTGTTTTTATTTGTTTGTTGTGGTTGTTATTTGAGTATTTAAAAATAGCAAGCAAGCAAGCAAGCTTGGCTTTCTCTACTGAGTGGATGATATTCTGTCTGTTGGAAGAACTGTTGTCTGTTTTTTTCCACAAATGGTTTTTTTCAGTTTGTGACCTGTTCTGCCCCCAGAGGGCGAAGAGAATAAATTATTTGTTTTCCAAAAGACAAGATAGAACCGTAAGATAAAAAATAAATGCTCAATAAGCTGATTTCCCCCCTTGGTTGAAGCCACCATTGTCTGAGTAAGTAAGTATGTATGAGTTAAGGCCCAGCAGGGCTAAGGTGCATACAGGACCAAGTCCGGGCCTCCGGAGACTATCCCATGAGTATTAATACTCACCTGGGATTTTCAATGAACACTAAACAGACTTATGTCACATCACTAACACTGTTTCTGGGTCAGGATGACTCCTGAGGCTAAAGGAAGTTCTCTCTACCAAAGAAGCATAAGGTTTCTTTTCTTGTCCACCAATACCTCTCCCCTCTCCTCCTCTCCCCCAGCATTTGCTGTTCTATATAAAACTGATGGCGAACATAGAGAAAACCCAATTGTGGAGCTGTTGCTGTTCTAAGCACTTTGCAAGCATTACTTTATTGAATCGTCAAAACACTACTAACAGGTAGGAACTATTATTATATCCATTTTACAAATAAGGAAGTCAAAATCTGGAGGGATTAAGTCACTTACCGGCATGGTGACCCAGGCAGAAAGTTGTAGCGTGGAGGTTCAAACACAGGTAATCTGCCTGGAGACTGTTTTATTAACCGTAAGGCTATCATTTGGCTGTGCAGGACCCTGTTGCAGGCAGGTTCTAGAAATGGACTTGTAATGTGAATATTAAATAAAATCACAGTTTAGAACAGAACAGAACTTTGGAAATTATGCATTTAGGATTCATTGATTTTTAGGACTATAACAAGGCAAATATAAGGATAGGAAACACTGAGAATTTGTAACAGCCCATGGGTATAATAAAAAATGTACTGATAAGAGCAAGGAGGCTTCAAATCTTTCCCTGCCTCTATTCTTTTATACCATCAAATTGATGTCTCTGAATACACTGCTCTACCATCTGCCTATATATGCCCTTAGCTATGTTGAATCCTAGGAATTAATACAGGGAGAGACTTACTAATGAAGAGACTCTGTGTGTGTGTGTGTGTGTGTGTGTGTGTGTGTGTGTGTGTGTGTGTGTGTGTGGTTGCAGGGGGAGGGGCACATGGAGGCTGCTCTTCTGCAGCCTTTTGAGGGTGAAAGCCCTGGACCACTTTACAGTCTCCTCACTTAAAGCCCTCTCTACACTCTGGTGAGCGGCTTTTTACTTGGGCTCTACCAGATTTTTGACGAATATTCCTACATAACTTTCTGTTTTCATAGGAAAGGGTGGGAAGACAAGTCAGGTTGGCCTCTCTATGCTCCACCTGAGCCTTTGTGTTGTCTCTTCTAAGACAGATTTACATCTGGCCGTGGCCTGATAGCTCAGTTGGTTAGAGTGTCATTCTGATACACAAAGGTTACGGGTTTGATCCCTGGTCAGGGCACATACAGGAACAGACCGATGTTTCTGTCTCTCTCTCTTTCCTCTTTACTTTCTCTCGAAAATCAATAAATAAAAACCAAAAGTAAATAAATAATACAGGTTTACATATGAATCAAGTGGGATCATGAGAATGGATGATTTGGTAAAATATCTTGTGGCATGTTGCCTTGTACTACGATGCATCCTTGAACATAGATCACTGTATTTCCTACACTCTGACTCTATTGCACATTTGATTCCATTCATTCCAGCCAGAATCCCAAATAAGTCTTCGCCCAAATTTATTAACTATCTGTTACATACAATTGATTATTTCTTCTACTGAATTATTATTTGTTTTGTATAACTAAAATTTAAAAACTTAAAGTAACAAGCATGTATTATCTCAGAGTCTCTGTGGGCTGAAAATCCAGATGTGGCTTTGGCTCAGGGTTTCTCAAGAGGTTCTAGTCAAGCCATAATCAGGGCTGTGCTCTCATCTGAAGGCCTGAATGGGAGAGAATCCTCTTCCAACTTCACTCATAGGGTTATCTGCTGCTTCAATTCCTCACAGGCTGTTAACGGAGGGCCTGCTAACTATTTGCTGGAGACTTCTTTTGATACCTTGCCATGTGGGAAGTAAGCTATAGCTATTAAACCAAGGAGAACAATATTTTACAAATTATTGATTTGTTGATCTAAGATCCTAGACCTTTTTTTTTTTTTTTTTTTTTTTTGTATTTTTCTGAAGCTGGAAACGGGGAGAGACAGTCAGACAGACTCCCGCATGCGCCTGACCGGGATCCACCCGGCACGCCCACCAGGGGCAATGCTCTGCCCACCAGGGGGCGATGCTCTGCCCCTCCCGGGCATTGCTCTGCCGTGACCAGAGCCACTCTAGCACCTGGGGCAGAGGCCAAGGAGCCATCCCCAGCGCCCAGGCCATCTTTGCTCCAATGAAGCCTTGGCTGCGGGAGGGGAAGAGAGAGACAGAGAGGAAGGGGGCGGGGGTGGAGAGGCAGATGGGCGCCTCTCCTGTGTGCCCTGGCCAGGAATCAAACCCGGGTCCCTCACACACCAGGCCGACGCTCTACTGCTGAGCCAACCGGCCAGGGCCGATCCTAGAACATTTAATAAAGAATATTTGAACACATTAGAAACGTAAGAAACTTTTCAGATGCAAACATAAATATAAAATATTAATGGCTGTTTCTTTTTGCCAGCAATAATCTAGTCAAAATTAGGATGGTGAAACTATTTTATTCTCTATCATCAAAAACAATTAAGCAAATTTACAAATAACTCTAATAACAAATCTTTAAAAAACAATTTAGAGAACTGTGTCATCACTATGAAGATAAGTGGAAAACATATGAAAAGATATAATAGGAAAATAAATGAAGAGATATACCGTGTTCCTGATAAGAATACTAAATATTATAAAGGTAATTATTTAGTTCCTCCTCTTCTTCCTTCTTCCTTCCTCTTTCCTCCTTTCTCCCTCCTCCTCTTCCTCCTCCTTGTCCTCCTCCTCCTCCTTCTTCCTCTTCTTCTTCTTTTTCTTTATTAAGTGAGAGGCAGGAGGCAGGGAGGCAGAGATAGACTCACACATGCGCCCAGAACAGGATCCACCCAGCAAGCCCCCTACAGTGTGATGCTCTGCCCATCTGGGGCTGCTGCTCTGTTGCTTAGCAACTGAGCTATTCCAGCACCTAAGGCAAGGCCATGAAGCCATCCTCAGCACCTGGGGCCAAATTGTTTGAATCATTCAAGCCATCGCTGAGGGAAGGGAGAAGAGAGAGAGAGAGAGAAGAGGGAAGAGGGAGGGGGAGGGGTGAAGAAGCAGATGGTTGCTTCTCTTGTGTGCCCTGACTGGGAATTGAACCTGGCACTTCCACACGCTGAACTGATATGCTCTACCACTGAGCCAACCGAGCAGGGCCAATTATTTAGTGCTTCTTTCCACTTCCCTCTTCCCCTTCTCTCCTTTTTCCCCTCACGTAGCCAGTGGCTCAACAGGTTTGAGTGTTGGCCTCAGGTACTGAGGATGGCTCAGTCCAAGTGCATCAGCCTCAGACGCTAAAAATAAGCTTGGTTGATTCCAGCATTGGCCCAGCCAAGGGTTGCCGGGTGGATACTGGTCAGGGTGCATGAGGGAGTCTGTCTCACTATCTCTCCTCCTCTCTATTAAAAAAAAAAGTATGTAGAGTTTTGCACAGTGAAAAATTTCCATAATGAGAAAATAAGATGAAAAGAGTAATGAAGAAAGATTTGTCTTACAAGATAAATAAAACTTACAATAAACTTTCAGTTATTAAGATGCTGTGTATCTAGGGCAAAAATTGACAGTTTGATTAATGGAGCAATATAAACATTTTAGACACCTTATATGTAATAATATAATATATAGTTATATTTACACCATAAATCAATGTATAAAGGGAGGAATATTCAATAATAATGCTGGAACAATTGGTTAGGTACTTAAAATCAAGCTAGATTGAAATGACTTAGTGATAAATTTAAAATTAAAACAAAATACAACTTAACCAAAGGAAACTGGAAAAAACTATAAATGAGTATTCTGTAGACCACAGGAAGAATTTTTTTCTTTAAGAATGAATGACATAGAAGAAATCATAAAGCAAAGAACAAATAAACAAACAAAAGTAGATTAATTACTTAAAAATAAAAAACCAGTTTCAGAGTTACCATAAAATAACATTCAAAGTAATTTGACAATCTAGGAAATTATTTGTAGACAGAGAGTTATAGTCTTCTTAAAATATTTTTTAAAATTGTTGTCAAATCTCCCTGGCAGGATGGTTCAGTTGGTTAGAGTATCATCCTGAAGCACAGAGGTTGAGGGTTCAATCTCTGGTCAGGGCACATATAGGAACAGACCGATGCTCCAGTCTCTCTCTCCATTCCTCTCTTGCTAAAATCAATAAGTAAAATAAAAAAAAAATTGTTGTCAAATCAAGAACAAACTTACTATCACCCCATGAACAGATAATTCACCAAAGAAACAGAAAGATCCAAAAAGTTTTTTAATTTGATTCTTTTAGTTATAAGAGATGAGTGTTAAAATAACAATAAAGTATATTTTCCTGATTCTAAATATGAGAAAACTCTTTAGAAACTATAATACTCAGTGTTAGTGAGGGCTATACATAAGCATTTGGTACAATCCTGTCTGGAAAGTAATTTTGGAAAAGTATACCAAAGTAGTTAAATATTAATACCCTCAGACTAAAGTACAGTTATTAAATGGAATTTTTTTTCACATAGCAGCTTTTAAAAACAGTTTAATTTTCTGATAATAGAAAAGAATCATTTAATGTTGATAGATTAATAATATATTTGCAAAATTTTAAAATACAAACTATTTGATAAAATTGAAAAATATTCATAATACAAATAAAAAGTTAGGATAAAAAATTATTTCCATAACATTATCATAAATTTGCATGTATTTTAAGCACACTCACATACAAATACCAACATGTGCATACATAACAATCACAGCAGGAAAACATCCAAAACCGAATCTAGCTTTATGGGTGGATTATAAATTTGTTTTCTTTTATTCCCTTTAGTTCTTTGTAATTTTGAATACACTGAGAATATCATATTTTTCTAATGATTAAAAAATTGTGAGAGGCCCTGGCCGGTTGGCTCAGCGGTAGAGCGTCTGCCTGGCATGCGGGGGACCCGGGTTCGATTCCTGGCCAGGGCACATAGGAGAAGCGCCCATTTGCTTCTCCACCCCCTCCCCCTCCTTCCTCTCTGTCTCTCTCTTCCCCTCCTGCAGCCGAGCTCCATTGGAGCAGAGATGGCCCGGGCACTGGGGATGGCTCCTTGGCCTCTGCCCCAGGCCCCGGAGGGGCAGAGCATCGCCCCCTGGTGGGCAGAGCGTCGCCCCGCCCCTGGTGGGCGTGCCGGGTGGATCCTGGTCGGGCGCATGCGGGAGTCTGTCTGGCTGTCTCTCCCCGTTTCCAGCTTCAGAAAAATACAAAAAAAAAAAAAAAAAAAAAAAGAAAAGAAAAAAAAATTGTGAGAAAAAGAATAAGGGGACACTTCTAAAATCTAAGGAGCCATTCATTCATACACTCATTCAACAAATACTTACCAAGTCTCTACTAGCCACAGACCCTGTGTTAGGTCCTCGGTGTACAAGAGGTGAACAAAACAGGTAAGATTCCTTCCCACAGGGACTTACAGTCCCTGTGCCTCTCAGGTTTTGTATTACTGATTTTTGGCTTCCCCTTTTCTAGTATTATCTCTGTCAGAATAAATAGGCTGCATTTTTTTCATACTCAGCAAAGAAAAATTAGCTGGCTTTCCCCGCAAAGAAAACCTAGCAACCAGTTCTCCTAACTTCCCATTCTTTTGTTTCAATAGTCAGCCTTCTCCTGCAGCTAACTTTTTGCCTGAAAGATGACTGTGTCATTGGCAGCAGCCAAACTGCCAAATGACACCTTTCCTTCTCTCTGATGTGTTTGTTACCAGCCCAGAAACTCAGTATAGCAGAGTTCCAGGCTGAGGCCCCAAAAGGAATAATTTTTTTAAACGTTTTATTTATTCATTTTAGAGAGTTGAGAGAGAGAGAGGGAGATAGACAGACAGAGAAAGAGAGAAGGGGAAAGGAGCAGGAAGCATCAACTGCCATATGTGCCCTGACCAGGCAAGCCAGGGTTTTGAACTGGCAACCTCATCATTCCAGGTCGATGCTTTATCCACTACGCCACCACAGGACAGGCCATGATTTTTTTTCTTTTTTTTTTTTTAAATAAATTCTAAGATGAGCTCTAGGAAGAGTTAATAGTGAGCTGCATTTTCCTCAAGATTTTGCTGTTATTTCTACAATGAAAATAGTGTGTGTATGCTCATGGTATGCTAGTGTTAGGTGCTACATACACGTAATACACGTGTACTTTACAATTATGAAAACTATATTTCATCAACGATTCCAAAATTAACCTTCACTAATGCTGCTGTACTTTTAATTACAGATTAGCTGGGCACAAATTTTAAAGCATTGTTTTTCCTCTGGTTGGAAATCAGCTTTAGTCGGGCAGTCACTCAACATTCCCGTGTAAGTGGCAGTAATGAGCCTACCATTGAGGGCATTGAAATGAATGAGGCGGTCTTTTACCCTTAGCTCCCTCACAGGGTTGAGCAGAGATGTAGAGAATATTACAATACTGGGCACTAAGGGTTACTATGTTCAAGGAATGCCCAAGAAGCTTTGAGAACCAAAGGAGAGATCATCTAATAAATTCTGTGAAAAAGATGCTATTTATGCTAAATTTGCAGAGATTTAGAAGCTTGAATGGCACTCAGAAGGGGACAGGGCATGTGGAAAGTAGAAAACTGGCAAAAATACTGTGAAGGGTGCACCAGCGTAATTGATCTACCTACTAACAGTTGTTTCGTTTCTGTTGCTGAAAAGAATTGGAAAGAATGTGAGCTCCTCGTGTTTTTCTCACTGTGTTTTCTCTCCTTCCCTTTCTGGCAGGTTATCAAACACTGTGCTAAAGCCTTTCTACAGCTATTAATTCAATAAATCCTCATGAAAACAACATGAGGGAGGAACTATGTTCATCTCTAGTTTATAGATAAGAAAACTAACACGCAGAGTAGATACACAACTCACTGGTTAGTAACAAACCAGAATTCAGAGGGGAATTGGGTCAAAGCCTATGTTCTACCACCACCCAAACAAAGGATTCACAGGCAGACTGTATGAAAGGTCTCCCACAAATAAAGAAGAGAAAACAGAAAAATAGTCACAGGTTATAAAGTTCATAGAAGAAGGAATCTGAGTGGGCAATAAACATGCAAAAATATGTCAATCTCATTTGGATTTTGCAAAATAAAAAGGAAAGCAACAACACAATGCCATTTCTTCCCTCTCATTAAACAGGCAAATATTTAAAAAGTCTGCCAATATCACTTATTTGCAAGGATTTGGGGAAAACAGAATACTCATACATTACTGGTAAGAATCTAAAATGGTAAGCAATTTTGGAGAGCAAATGGTAGCACTAGCAAAATTAAAACTATGCAGACTTTATGGTCCAGCAATCTACTTTTAGATGTACAAACTAGAAAAAAGTCTCATATATATGCACCACAAAGCATATATAAGGTAAGTAATCTATTGTTGTGACACAATAAAGCTGACAACTAAAATGTCTATTACAAAGGAAATAGACAAAACGTATGTTTATAGTCATAAAATGAAATACTCAACAGTGAATAAAAATTTTGAACTACATATACTGTATTTCCCCATGTGTAAGATGCTCCCATGTGTAAGATGCACCTTAATTTTGGGGCCTAAAATTTGAAAAAAAATGTATTACATAAAGTTATTGAACTCAAATTTTATTCATCATAAAATTCATACAACTCCTCATCACTGTCAAAACTCCCATTAGCTTGTCCTCATCTGTGTCTGATGAATCATCATCTTCAACAAGGAGCACAACAACAAGCGCAAAAAGCAAGTAAAAAATCTACAACCACTGTACAAGACGCACCCAGTTTTTGGACCCCAAAATTTTTAAAAAAGTGCATCTTATACATGGGGAAATATGGCAGTTTTTCTGTCTGTAAGCCATCAACCTCTGTTAATTCTGGGTTGCAGGAGGATAGATAGGTAAACTGTTCTTCCTATCTTAAAAAATGAAGCATAAATCTCACAAGACACCCTAAGTTTTCCAGGTTACAATAATATCCCCTATTTATTTATTTATTTATTTATTTATTTATTTTTGCCCCTTCCCTGACTTTGCAGAGGCATATAATTAAGCTTTTGCATTTTCAAAAGATTTATGATCATTTGATGCCTCCCCTCCCCTCCATGGGCTCAGACTGTCGGTTCTAGGGCTGAAGGGCATCTCTTCACAAAGCCATATGCTGCTTTATTTTTTTTTACTTACTATTTTCAGATGGGCCATCTTGAACCAACGCTTATCTCTTTTATTACAGGATGTTTATGAAGGGCATCAAAAGGAGCTAAAACGCTTCACTGTCGTCTCATTTTCCCACAAGCCGCCTGAAATTCCGGTGTTACAGTAGGCACAGAATCTGACTTGAAAACCAACCAGATGGCAGTTCAGCCAGCTGTGTGACAACCACTCAATGCTTCAGCAAGGGGCCTCACTATCCCACACCCACGTTCTTTGCTAGTTCTATCATCACAAGCCTGTCATTTGTAACCCTGCAACCTCTCTACCAATTTTGGCATTACTCAGAAGGCTTCAGATTGCAAATAACAGAACCTCAAGGCCAACGAAGCACACTGGCTCACACACCTGGAAAGTCCAGGGGTTATGGGTCCTCTCAGGCATACCTGAACTAAGGGACTTAAATAATTTAATTCTTCCCCTTCTTCACTTTTTAAAATTCTGCTCTTTGTGTTTGTCTTTCCTCTTACTCTAGATGAACTTTCCCATGCAGTTAGGACAGGCAGTGGCCAGCAGCTCTAGATTTCCACTGTCTGAGGTGAATAAACCCAACGAAAAGATAAATTCTCTTTCTCAGGGCCCATATATCAATCCCAAGAAAGAGTTCCGGTTTTCTCATTTGGACCAATAACTGTTGCCAGGAGGTGTGGGCCCTGGGGTGACCCTGCGCCAGAACCCGAATGGAATGGAACTAGAGCGGTTTCCCAAAGGAAGAGGGGTGCTGTTACCAGACAAAGAGGAAAAGATGCCGGGAGCAAGACTGATGGGTTCCACCAGTCCACTACAAGTCTTTCTACTGATCCTAAACTTGCAGTTACATACAACTTCCTCCCATTAGTGGCTCTCTGAAGAATGAAGAGGGAATTTTGAAGAAAACTGATGTTCTCTGATTCATCCTTTTCTTGAGGCCAGCATGGTAGCAGCAGGATTGATGTGATGGACAGTGAAGAATGGTGGATATCTTGAGTGGTTTGCCCGCCTACTCTCAACAAGCAAGAGGACTCAGAAGGCTGTAGAATTGGTACTGAGACGATGCCTGTCTGGCTAATAACCCACTGGTGCCAGAAGTGTAATTTTGAACTCAGCCATACCACGGACACGCCCCATTTCCTTCCTGGGGACAGCTGCAGTTCCAGTGCCCACGAAGGGAAAGACCAGGGCACATTCCTCCTACTTTCCACCAGGGCTGCATGCTTTCGCCTGATCTTGACTTCACAGCTCTTTAGTCAAATGAAAGTGTGAGTGCTTTTTTATTCTCCCAGGGGAAACATCTTCTCTCCCTCAGTGTGGTCGTGCTGTGAAAAGAGAAATTATAGAGGACTGCTCTACAGCCTCCTCCTCGGTTGCCAATCACCAGGCAAAATGTCCAAGCAGCTGGTGCCCATCAATTCACCCTCTGTGATTTCAAATCCCAATTAGAATTGTGAACTCCTAATTGCCTCATTTCTAGCCACATTTTAAAGTAATTAATAAGTAATTGAGTAATGTGTTAATAATAGCCTTAATCATTTTTGTAATGATCGGCGCCTGCATAGAGTCATCTTTATGACCCGTGGGAAGCCCTGCACTCAGATCATATCTTGTTAATAGCCCCCAAGCCGATCCCATAAAGTGATCGTTTCTTAACAGAGAAATTTGTTTTCATCCCCCAAAGCAGTTGAAAAAAAAACTTCAACCTTCAAGCTGCAATTTGTCAGACATATTTTAAAATTCTTTCCTCCTCTTGCACATCCCCTCCTCTTATCCAATTTATCCTCCCACTGAAACTCAGAGGGAGGTAGCAACATCCAGGAGTGATCTCTCATTGCAGTGAAGCTTTCTCGCACGACTGCTCCTGAACACACACTTCCTTCAGTGGGAAGAAGACTGACCTGGACACCCACAGCTTTGTTCTATCGTAATTACAGCTCATGTTAGCTGTTAGATAGGAAAGGACTGATTAACCTTTGGGTTTTAATTCAAGGAGAAAGATGGTCACTGCATAACTACCCAGACCACCAGGAAAGCTATAAGCAAAAAATTATAATCATAAATAGATCTCCAAAACTTGCTGTTCTCATGATGATTCCCAGGAGATGAGAGCCAGTGTAACCAAGTAATTCAGAAATAAGTCAGAAGAGCCTGACCAGGCAGTAGCACAGTGGATGGAGCATCAGACTGGGACGTGGAGGACCCAGGTTAGGAACCCAGAGGTTGCCGGCTTGAGTGTGGGCTCACCAGCTTGAGTGAGGAGTTGCTGGCTCGAGCATGGGATCATAGACATGACCCCATGGTCACTGGCTTGAGCCCAAAGGTCTCTGGCTTGAGCCCAGGGTCACTGGCTTGAGCAAGGGGTCACTCACTCTGCTGTAGCCCCCAGTCAAGGCACATATGAGAAAACAATCAATGAACAACTAAGGTGCCGCAGCGAGGAGTTGATGCGTCTCATCTCTCTCCCTTCCTGTCAGTCTGTCCCTATCTGTCCCTCTCTCTGACTCTCTCTCTGTCCGTGTCCTCCACCTCCAAAAGAGAAATGAGTCAGAAGAACATTGGCTGGACAAAATGGGTAAAAGAGATCAAAAGATACAAGCATCCAGTTATAAAGCAAGTAAGTCATGGGGATATGATGTACAGCATGGTAACTGTAATCAATACTACTGCAGTGCAATTTTGAAAGTTGCTAAGAGAATAGATCTTAAAAGTCCTCATCACAAGAAAAATAAGAAAAAAATTTGTAACTATGTATGGTGATGGGTTAACTACACTTATTGTGGTGATCATTTCACAGTGTATACAAATATAAAACTATTTTTGTATACCTAAAACTAATATAATGTTATACGTCAATTATACTTCAATAAAAACACAAAATAGCCTGACCTGTGGTGGTGCAGTGGATAAAGCATCAACCTGGAAATACTGAGGTTGCCGGTTCAAAACCCTGGGCTTGCCTGGTCAAGGCACATATGGGAGTTGATGCTTCCTGCTCCTCCCCCACCCCTTCTCTATAATAAATAAATAAAATCTTAAAAAAAAAAAAAAAACTTAAAAAAAAACAACAACAAAAAAAACAAAAAAAACCCCACAAAATAAAAAACACATAAAATATGGCAATACCTAAGGCTATTTTTCTCTTTGCTATTAAAAAAAGAAAAACAACATTAAAAGTTTTTATCAAATACCACCAACTTACAATCTTAGGGGTCTCAGGTGGTAACTCTAAAGATGTAGAACAAGAGTTCAACATTATGAGTATGGAAATGAAACTGTTGGAGAAAAACTCACAGGGATTGGTTGGTATAGGTTCATTTCAGAAAAAGTGGTCCTTCTCTTATTAATTATCTCTTCTTTCTGCTGTATTCACAACTTCTTGCTTCTCAATTGGTCTTTTTCATCCAGAATATAGGCATATTAAAGTACCTCCCTTAAAAAAAGAAAACCCAAACAGCGCTCCTCTGCCCTTGCCTCTCCTCTAGAGACTGCCTTGTATCACCCATAAGCTTTCCGTCCGCAGTGACACTCCTTTCCCCGGTTCGGGTCCACCCCAATGTACAGACAATTCCATTGTACTAGAATAGAAAGTTTCTCAGTAGGTGCTAGAGTCAGTGCAGGGTTCAGCGGGGGAAGAAGGGTATCAAGAATGGACAAAAAGGGGCACAGCCATAGAATATACCCTCCCTATTTTTATCCTCTGCTCCCAGTTGAGAACTACCAGTTTAGAATTATGTCACATTAATTTCTCATTTTGGAGTCTTTTGATCAGGCTTCTACATAATGAAATCAAAATTGTTCCTGTTATATACAAATATAAGAGACAAAACTGATTATAAAATATAGACTCTCTCCCTCAGGTTGGGTCACCCAGAAACAGACAGTGCAATCAAGATTTGATGCAGAAGGTTTACAGAAGATCATTCTTGAGAACAATGCCTATAAATGAGCAAGAGAAACTGAATTCTGCTAAGAAAGAGGGTGACATGGTATGTGGTTGCACTGAGGTTTCAGCCAGTTTCATAGGAACTCTGAAGCTGAAATGGCCCTTCAGAGATGTCCTAAATCGAAGCAGGGACACTGGGTTCTGATATCTCTGCATCAACCATCACTGAATGTGGGCTGCCGCTGGGGAGGACAAAGGGCAATTTCTGCTGAGTGAGTGGGCAGCCAGCGGTCAACCTTCCTGACAACTGGAAGAATGAGTACCTCACTCCTGGAAAAGTGATCTAGATGACAGACCCCAGCATCTAATTCATTCACCCTTCCTCCCTTAAGTCACCTTACTCAAGCCCATTTGGGTACCTCAGCCTTGCTTATCCTTCCTGAAGCATAGGTACAAGGGGATTCTCACAATAATGAGATGATTTTGTTCATTTGCCTCAACTTGCTCTGTGGGGGTGGGATTTGTTTTATCCTTTCTGTTCCTGTCCAGGAATTTGGCTCTATTCACTTCCAACAATGAGCAACCACAACCTTTTTTTTTTTCTGAGACTTCTTTCTAATCTCAGGTACTTCCTCTACAACTTGTTCAAAAGCTAACTCATCAAAGTCAGATGCAATTTTAAGAAAAGAGATCAGAACTCTTCCAAATCCTTTAATTAGAATTTCAGTGACTTCCTAATTGTTAACGTCAAAGAACGCTTTTTTCCCTCAACCTGTTTGCCATCTCTAGAAGGTGACTTGATTCTATACTTTGAAACCCCTGCTCTCCCTCCCCCACATATTCTTTTCATACTCTGTTTACCCTTCTGGCTCTAATTTCTGGGATTCTAGACACCTCTCTTCCATCCATCCCTAATGCACCAGTATGCTAACTAGACCATACTAATCACCCCAAAATTGTATTCACTATTATTATTCTTTCTTTACACATCAACCGTATGTTGTTAATATCCATATCTATATATGTGGCTGGCTCATATGTCCTGACTGAACAATTTTGCTATGTATGTGTGATATGTGGGTGTACATATTGGACATATTTGGACATTTACAATAAAATACCTTAGACAAGTTTTACATGATATGACCTCTTTTATCCTAAACACAATTCTCCTATATGCTCAAGAAATGTTATCACCAGACACACCTAACACCAAGGCATTCTGGGTTCTGACTTCTCCTTATTTCACATATAATCAAATATCAGGTCTGTTTATTCTACTAGCTAAATAACTTTTGGTCACTCTACTCTTCTCCACTTGCTATTGGCCTTAGTAGAAGAAGCCTCATAAATTCTCACCTAAACCTCTTTAATAGCTTCCTAATGGGTTTTCTCACTCCATTCTCCCCTCATCCAATTCATTTTTCACTCTGCTACCAGAATGATGTACTTAAAACACATCTAATCTTTTTGCTCCCTTTCTTAAAAGCCTTCCACTTCCTATTGCCTTCTGGATAATGTTCAAACTCTTTGTCAGGGCATTAAAAAACAAGAACACTCAATCTGGCTCTTACTCAACTTCCTGGCTTTATCTCCACACTCCACTACAAACATGCCAGACCTTTTGTGATTTCCAGAATCTATCATGCTTCTCCTAGCATCATGTCTTACTTCTGATGAGCCATTTCAATATCCTTGCCCACATATGGAGACTTTTCAGAAGTGAATTATGTTTTCATGGATTTCTCATCTGACCACATCGTCCAACGACAAGAACTACGGGGTGAAGGCCAGCTTTGGTAAGTTTAACCTGAGCCTTCTGTGACACATATGACTGAAGAAGTAGAGATGAATGGAGACTATGGTCAATTCCCAGAGATAAATAAATGTACTTTTATCACTGAAAAACTGAAGTTAGAAAAAATAAGGTATAATGGACATTTACAATTCTGAGAATATAGAAACCTAAACTCTATTTGACACTAAGACAACCCAACAAATTTTGAAAGACAAATGCAGCCAAATTATCATCATTGGAAAACAGAGAGAGACCAGACCAACATACTGGCAAATTTAGGTTCATAAAAAGAAGACAGATTAAAGGACAATCACATTGCCACTGTCTGCCACTGGCTACTATATGCAAGTAGAAGCTGGCCAGTAAAAACTCTCTTGGCTTTCTCAGGTCCATGCTGCCTAACTGTAGTCACCGTGCTTTCCTGGAGAAAGCTGTGAGCCAAAACTACTCATAGCTACCTGCCTAGATGAAAAGGTCCTGCTTGGCAGTCATACTTCTGACACTTGCATCCTTTATAACCTTCCAAGGAATAACGTGAATAGAATTTTCATAATCACTTGTATCATCTGAGGACCAGACCTCATAGTCATTTACCTCTTAGAAGAGACCCACCGAAGGTGAAAACCTATCTGGATGCCTTGCATGGGAGGGCCTGCTGCCCTCTCACTGATGATCATTTAGGAAATTCCAACTGCTGCTTCTCTGGGCCTACAGATGCCAGTAATACATGGGGTTTGAAATAACTCACCCCAGTGTAGCTCTTCAAGGGGGAAAAAATCCTGAAGCAAATAAAATAAATTAACATGTTAGAATAGTATATTCAACTAAGTAACAAGGGCAAATAGACCAACATTTTATTTATTTTCTTTATTAAGTGGGGGCAGGGAAGGAAGCAGAGAGATAGACTCCCACACTCACCTGACCGGGATCTACCTGCAAGGCTCCTAATGGTGATGCTCTGCCCATTGGGGCTACTGCTCCATTTCTTAGCAATCAAGTTATTTTTTTAGTGCCTGAGGCAGAGGCCACAAAGCCATCCTCAGCACCCAGGGCCAACTTGCTCAAACCAATCGGGTCATGGCTGTGGGAAAGGAAGAGAGAGAGAGGAGAGGAGGTAGTGGTAGAGAAACAGATGGTAGTTTCTCTTGTGTGTTCTGACTGGGAATCAAACCCAGGACATCTACACATGGGGCGACAGACACTCTATGACTGAACCACCCAGCTAGGGCCACCAACATTTTAAATAACAGTTAATGTAAAAAAGATGAGAAGACTTCAGAGAATTCTAAATCCTGTTCTCTGTTAATGGATGCATGGGTAAAAACACAGCAGGTTGCTATAGCTAAAGAACAATTTGACAATAAGAAACTATTTTTCAATATAAAAATCACATTTTCCAAAATTAAAAATTCAATAGAGGCAATGAACAGAAGACTGTATGCTACCAAACACTGAATTAAAGAGTTTAATCATGGAAACAAATAATCCTCCCAGAATGTAGAGCAGAAAGACAAAGAGATAGAAAATATGAGAAAACTCATGGTGGATAAATCCAGGTGCTCTAACCTGAAAATTGAGAGGACTAAAAGGAGAGAAAGAGCTGATGGAGGAGAAATGGCAATAAAAATTGAACTGGAAGAAAATTTCTCTGAGTTGAAAAACCAAATATTGGCCAATATCATTGAAAACTGTGTGTGTGTGTGTGTGTGTGTACACACACAAAATGGCATTTTGGAATCAAAAGATGAAGTCCTAAAAGCTTTCACATAGTAAATAGCAGTTACCTTAAAAATAATCAGTTTGGCCCCAATATATTCATATGAACACTTGATATACATTATCAATGGAGCACCATATGGATTTTTAAGAAGAAAAGAGTAATTCTGTAGAACTGACTGTATCCAATCAAATTTGGTCTTTCAGGATGGCAAGACATTTTTAGACAGGCAAGTGCTTAGAAAGTATCACATACATTTTTCCTTTCTAAAAAAGAAGATACTCACAAAAGTACTCTACCCAAATGAAAACTGCATTACCATAAAGATCTAAAGATGGTAAAAATTTAATACAAACAGTGACAATCAGTGAGACTAGTGGTAATTCAATCTAAATAACAGTTGGTACTATGGTTCTAAAATATATGGGAACTGTTAAAGACTTCTTGAAATAGAACATAATGTAAGAAAAGTATGAATAACTGTAAGAATAAACTCCAGAGAACAAAATCTCAAAGTTAACTGCTACTTTTCTCACTTTCTATTATAACCATGAGCAAATTATTTAACTTCTTGTGCCCTGGTTTCCTCCTTAGTATAATGGGATTGGTAACAGCATCTGCTTCATATAGTTGTTGTGAAGAATAAATAAGTTTATAAAGGGCTTAGAAGAGTATTCAGCATATAGTAAGTGCTTAATAAACATCATCTATCATCATCACCATCATTGCTATTATTAGAAGTATGTCACTGAGAGGGCAGAAACATAATCGCTATTCTCACCCCTAAGAAAAAAACCTCAAAGGTTCAAATGTTTATTTAAATTAAGGAAAGCAGTAGAAAACTTGAAATAAGTTAGAAACCTTCACACACTAGGACATAGGCCCTGAGGAAAAGAGGCAGTCATTACCTCATTCATTAAACAAGTATCTATATAACACCTATGTGCCAGATGCTGTGCTAGACTCCGGGGATACTGCAGGAAATGGAACACACCTTCCCTTTTAAGGTTTATAGCCATGAAAAAAAAATGAAGTTTTTCCTCAAACCACAAGAGGAAGAGGTTTCTTTCAAGTTATTAAATCAGCTAGATAAATGCTGGGATATAAGGACACTCCGACTTCTCTCTTTACCTTGCCAGAGAGAAACATTCATTTCCATCAGCATTCAATATGCCCTGAATATAGGACATTTGGGATACATGTATGTGTATATATATACATATATACATATATATATATATATATGATATAGACTTCCAACTATATTATTCTTTGAGTCCCAAAATCCTGTGCATCCCATTAAAGCAGCGGTTCTCAACCTGTGGGTCGCGACCCCGGCGGGGGTCAAATGACCAAAACACAGGGGTCGCCTAAAGCCATCGGAAAATACATATTATATACATCGCGACCCACAGGTTGAGAACTGCTGCATTAAAGGGACTCAATTCTTTCACTGGGATGAAGACCACCCACTTACAGTTCATCTTCCTCAGATAAGCAGACAGCAAGAAAACCCTCTCTTTCAGGTGTCCCTACAAACTATAGGTCGGTTATGCAGGATAAAGTCTGGGCATTTCTTTTACACATCTCTTCCCCTCCCACCACCCCATGCACCTCAGTTCAGTCTTAGGAGACTGAGAAAGGGTCAGAGAATACCTTTTCTAACAATTTTTGTGATTATTCTACCATGAATCCAAGCTTCGTAGGTGTCAATTGTGCAGTGACGGCAGCTTCCTGTCTGTGTATTCCCACATTTTTATACACCTGTTATGCATTCCCTTCTGCTGGGGTAGCACAGTGGCCATTTTTCATCAGGTGCCTTGAGAGAGTGATGGAAGACTGGAAATTCAAAATTTCAAATAAATTCTGAAGACATACTGTATTAGAGGACTAGGGACAGGGGCAAGGAAATCTTTATTTAAAAAAGTAGGGGCAGGCCCTGGCCGGTTGGTTCAGTGGTAGAGCATTGGCATGGCATACAGGAGTCCCGGGTTTAATTCCTGGCCAGGGCACACAGGAGAAGTGCCCATCTGCTTCTCCACCCCTCCCCCTCTCCTCCCTCTCTGTCTCTCTCTTCCCCTCCCGCAGCCAAGGCTCCATTGGAGCAAGGTTGGCCCAGGTGCTGAGGGTGGCTCTATGGCCTCTGCCTCAGGCGCTAGAATGGCCCTGGTTGCAACAGAGCAACGCCCCAGATGGGCGGAGCATTGCCCCCTGGTGGGCATGCTGGGTGGATCCCGGTCGGGCACATGCAGGAGTCTGTCTGACTGCCTCCCCATTTCTAACTTCAGAAAAATACAAAAAAAAAAAAAGTAGGGGTAGAGGGCGCAAAAAACAAAGGCATGCATAAAGCCCAGGTGGAACCATGGACTCTGAAGAGAGCCAGAAGGTTCTGTCCTAAATTCATTCTGATCCAATGGAACTAGAATTGGACATTACATTTGAGGTATAGGTCCAGGAGACAAAAATTAGGGATGGAGAGGGCAAGGACAGCACACGCACAAGTTGGTGGTTGCCTTTACAAGGATGCCTATGGTTTAATTGGGGTAAACTTTGTAGGTTCTGGGACCTACTGAAGTTACATGTAATCTCCATGAGCACGAAGCAATTTTCTTGGGAGTATTAAGTCAGATTAAGTCTGCATGGGTTGCAGAAAAAATGGGAACATAAATTGCACAAGCTCCATTAGGCATTCCTCAGGTTTAGTCTGCTCTAGTTTCCTAGAAAATGATCACTATTGGCTGCAGGATATTCCACTGAATGGATACATTACAGTCAACTTACCCATTCCCTTATTGTTGAAAATTTATGTCATTTTCATTTTTCACTAATATCATACTATAATTAAAGTCTTTGTACAGGTATTTATGTTTCTATTAAGTATTACACTATATCCTTAGGATAGAGTTGCAGAATTTTAAGAGATGAAATCTGATCAGATCAGTATTTTAGAGAGATAATTCTAATAAAAGGAGAAAAGATTTGAAAATAGAGATACAAAATAGGAGATATTAGCAATAACCCAGGTAAAGATAATAACTACTGAACTAAGGTATTGTCAGGGACAATGAATCCATGTAAAGGGAAAACTGGATGTCTGAGTAGGTGTAGTAGGGGAAGAGAGGAGAAAGTCAGGTAATTTCTTGGTTTCTAGAAGGTACTTGAGTTGAGTTAAGATGCCTATGTGACATTATGAGAAAGATTTCAAGTGGCCCAGTGATGTATACCTCTAGCTTCTGAATTAAACAACCATAGCAGTGCTAATTATATTGCATTTAGTTGAAGTTGAGTTAAAAGGTGCATACTAAAATTAATAAGTCTCTCCATTCCAAAGGAAATAGCCAAAATGGTTGAGCAATCATATTCTTTTCCCCAATTCATATGAGGGAAAATCTTTGGTTTTTCATTTTCCTTCAGTTTCTTGATTTATATATTTTCTACTTATCTAGGCAGATGGCAATAAACATATTGTGTTTTCCCTGACAGATTATTTAGTTTCCTACACACAGAGTATACTATGTTTATACCAATACATTGCAATATTTTTCTTTCACTTCTCAAAGATAAATATATTTGTAAACACTAAAGAAAGTATTGATAATTTTCAAAGGTTTTAATTATCAAAAAAAGATAAAATATATTTTTATAAATGTAAACTTTTATAGGCTGTGTAGTTGTGAAGAAATATATAATGTAATGTCATCTGGGTTGCATCATAAATATAAGTTTTCATCAGAATCAAATATAACGCTCTGGGACACAAAGACAAATTACAATGATCATATCTACTAAGGACGCTTGACAACCTGACCTCGTACTTCTGCCAACACAACCACTGGACGTGCTAAAATGTGCTTAAGTCATTTAAAGCTCCCTTTTAATAGTTAAAGTCCAGATTCTAAAAATAAATGCATCCTAAGTCCAGAAGCGGTCCAGTGAACAGTACTGAAGAGGAGACAGGGCGATGAGCGTGGCCAGTGCCACATGAGCCAGCCGAGGAAAGCAGCAGCTCAAAGCTGCGGAGGGGACGTGCACTGCATGAAAACATACTAGGGACTGGGTATGGAAGTTCTGTAGCTGATCTTAAGATCATCTGAAATCTCAGAAACCATTTGGTTCTTTCGTTGGGACAGATTTTGTTTTGAAACAACCTCAAACTTACAGGAAAGTAGTGTGTAGAGTACAAAAAAAAACCCCTTTGAATGGGAATTGCTGTCCTGCTGCCACATTACTCCCTGAATACTTCAGTATGTGTTTCCTACAAGCCAGGATTATTGTCTTAATAGTCACACTATGAACTCACGTGGGGGCTTATCACTATCACCTAAGCCTCAGACCCCACTGAATTTTTTACAGTCTTCCCAATAATGTCCTTTTGTTGTATCAGAATAGCAAGAAACAGATGTTTTGCCACACAGTTAAGTAGCCAAATTAAGGAGTCTTTATTTTAAAGTCGGTGACCGCATGGAGACCTAAGTCATCCAATCATGTGTCCCCAAATATAGTTTGAAGTCAGCTTTTAAAGTCAAAATTACAAACTGATTGGGGAACAAAGAGGGGAAGCATTGCAGTAAAACAAAGCAGTGAAACAGGCTCATTTACAATGCTTATCTATAGGATTAATTCAGGGATTGAAACACTCTAGGAACACTTGCAACCTTGCAGAACCAGCTCAAGGTCACAGCCTGGGAAACCAACCTCAAGGTCAGGGGTAGGAAGTCTTTTAGAAAGAGTAAGTTCTGCTGAAAGTCTCTTTGTTTTAGAGAAAGTAAGTTCTGCTAAAAGTTACTTATGCTAAGAGCCTTTCTTTTCTACATTTCACTTTTTAGGAAAAGGATCCAATTTAGAATTTTGTGTTGCATTGAAGTACTAGGAATTACATGTTGCATGTGTGACCTCTGAAGATTACAAGCCACTTATTTTGCATCACGTCTCTCCTTTTTGGGGTTTCTGATGTAGCCTCATGAACTAGAATCAGGTATGCGATTTGGCAGAAACATGAGAGAATAATGCTGGGTTCTTGTTAAACATCCTATCAAGTCTGACACAAGATTTCAATTTTTCCCATCAATGATGATGCTCACTGTCATCATTTGTTTAAGGTGGTCTATGACGCACTTTACTGTAAGGTTACACTTTTTTTCTTTGAAATTCATAAATGTTTTGTGAAGAGGGTCTTTGAAACTATGTAACTATTCCATTGTTCATCAAACTTTCTTATTTAGTTGTATCAGAATGGACTACTGTTTCCTATTTTATTCAATGGGTTATACAGGTGACCCCGAAACAGCTCTAGGATTAGCAGCACTTACTACCTACACAGTCAAAAATCCATGTTTAATGTAAGAACACCCTACAAATACACAGACCCCCAACCTCCAGTTGACCCTTGAACAATGCAGGTTTGAACTGTGTGGGTCAACTGCACTTGAGATGTTCAAGGGTCAATGATAATTCTTTACTCTTGCGATTTCTTTGAATGTTCAAATGTAATGATGTTGCAGTAATATAAGGTTATAGTAATTAAATATATAGAAATATAGAAAAATATGGAAGATATATAAGAATAATTAGGATATAATATTAAAAACAATTAAGGAAATTAAAGTTATGCTGTCTGGATAGGAATTAATATAGTGTGTACAGATATGATAAACAGACTCTGCCTTTCGCACGGGGCTCAGTTAGTGTGTGTGTCAAGTTACATATAGATAAGAAGTGACTTGATGTCATAACTCTGTGGATTGATGTAGATAGCAGGCTCCCTTAGAAACATCTTAAAAGTGGCCTGATGTGACATTTCAGTAAATTAACATAAAAAGGGCTCACTGCTAGGAACTCCCACAAAGGTGGTTTGAGATAATAATCTTGTAGATTGACACCTGTTAGAAGGCTTTGGCCAGAAAAGGTACTAAAGCTAAGGGGCCCCCCTGCTGGGGTAGTCACCCAGACTCCAGCATGAACGTGGACTGTCTCCACGCCACTCTGACCAAAAGCAGCCAAGAGGAGCATGTGCACAGGGCCTCCTTAAGCTGTACCCAGGCACACCAAAAGGATTTGTGAATAATAAACTGCCTGTGTAATTCTTGCAACTAACTTGTTTATCGATCTTGTCTTTCTTCTGGTGGCAATTGGTCTTGGCACTGATAAGTAGAATCCTCATAGCCACCTCAAAAGTAGTCTCAAAGAGGCTGCCAGCCCTGCTGATAAGCAGGAGTGTCCCACTGCACAGGGAAGTCGAATCAGGTACGCCTGATCGACGTAGAGCTTGGGCTCTACTGGGACAACGGATTTTATTTATTTATTTATTTATTTATTTATTTATTTATTTATTTCATTACATGAGAGGGGGGGAGGCAAAGACAGACTCCCACATGTGCCCCAACTGGGATCCACCCAGCAAGCCCACTAAGGGGCAATACTCCGCCTCTCTGGGGTGTTGCTCTGTTGCTCAGCAACTGGGATCTTCTTAGTGCCTGAAGCAGAGGCCATGGAGCCATCCACAGTACCTGGGGCCAACTTGCTCCAATCAAGCCATGGCTGCATAAGGGCAATAGAAAGAGAGAAGTGCGAGGGGAGGGGTGGAGAAGCAGATGGGCACTTCTCCCGTGTGCCCTGATTGGGAATTGAACCCAGGGCATCCACACACCAGGCCAACACTCTACCACTGAGCCAACCAGCCAGCGCCCAAATGTGATGGACTTTAAAGATGGCTCCGATGTACGTTTCTTTTATTGTAAAATGTTATTTAGAAGCCCAAATCTGGGTACTGCACGTGCTATTGAGGTGAGGCCCGAGGCCCTCTCAGTCAACTGAACACCATTTATACTTACATTTATTTCTATATCTATATTTATAGAAGTGTATGAGTTCTCACCAATACCTTTAATTCCAGTCTGATACAATAGGGTTATCATATTTGTATCTCTTGTTTGTGACAGAAATATAAAGAAAATTACTTTTACTATATATATTTTTTTGTATGAACTCCATGGTGAGAAATCAATCTTCCATCATTCTGCCTACCTTCTTTCCTATATGGATGCTCACCTCTACTTGCTGTGGTTTCATGCCAAGAAGCCCCTTGATGTGGACGATGCCCTCCTAGCCCCACTTCGTCTCTGAGTCCCATGCCAGACGGCTCCTCCACGTAACACCATCCATAACCATGCCTTTTCCAGGCCTATCACCCAATCAGCACCTCACTGTGTTCACCAAGCCAGAAGCTCTCTGAAGCCTTTCCTTTAGGGGTTTTATGAAAGTTTTATTACAGAGATATGATTGATTAAATCATTGGCCACTGGTGATTAACTCAGATCCAGTCCTCTCCCTAGAGATCAGAATGTAAAGCTGAAATGCCTAAGCCTCTCACCTTCGCTTGGTTTTTGAAGCCACTAGCCCTCATCCTAAAGTTATCATCCTCTCCATTCCCCCTGGCCAGGAGTCATCTTTTTCACATAGAAAAGATACTCAAGAGATTCCAAGGATTTTAGGAGCCTTTGTGGGGAACCCAGGACAGAGACCAAATACATTTTCATTAAAACTGCAGTGAAGAAGGCTTTTCTGCCTTAACCACTTCATCCTGGCAGTGACACCCATGCCCTGAATTTACATTTCCATGATGATAATTTGTCACATGGTCACACCTATGGGCAATGGAAGTGGAACAGTATAGAGCAGGTGTGTGCGCAGGTAGGAGTCTTTGCCACAGTGCCCTGACGTTTTTCTGAAGTTTGCCTTAGTATACTGGTTGCTTAAATTCTTGCTTCCCCCTGACCATAACTGAAATATGTATTATATAGGAATTATAAACTGGGACATAAATGATTCTTTTTTTTTATCGTTATTTAAGTGAGAGGAGGGGAGATAGAGAGGCTCCCATATGTACACCAAGTAGGATCCACCTGGCAAACCTTGTCTGGGGCTGATGATCTCCCTACCTGGGGCCCAGGCTTGCAACCAAGATATTTTTAGCACCTGAGGCTTAGGCTCCACAGAGCCATCCTCACTGCCCTAGGCCTGTGAGCCAGCTACGGCTGTAGGAAAAGAAGAGAGAGGGAGAATGGGGAGGGGGAAGGGAAGAGAAGCAGATGGTCACTTCTCCTGTGCGCCCTGATTGGGAATTGAACCCTAGGACTTCCACAGGTCAGGTCGACGCTCTACCACTGAGCCAACCAGCCAGGACTGACACAGATGATCTTTTAGCTCAATTTATAATGGCCCAGTTAAAACAGTGTCCAGGTTATCAGAGAGGAGAATCAAAAATCAATGCATGCTGCCTGACCAGGCGGTGGCGCAGTGGATAGAACGTTGGACTGGGATGCGGAGGATCCAGGTTCGAGACTCCGAGGTCACCAGCTTGAGCACGGGCTCATCTGGTTTGAGCAAAGCTCACCAGCTTGGACCCAAGCTCGCTGGCTTGAGCAAGGGGTTACTCGGTCTGCTGAAGGCCCATGGTCAAGGCACATATGAGAAAGCAATCAATGAACAACTAAGGTGTCACAACAAAAAACTGATGACTGATGCTTCTCATCTCTCTCCGTTCCTGTCTGTCTGTTCCTGTCTGTCTCTCTCTCTTTTTCTCTGTCTCTGTAAAAAAAAAAAAAAAAAAAAAAGAATCAATGCATGCTATCCTTGAGTAAATATCAGTCTCCATACAACTGGGCTCTAGTCCTACAGTATAACAGTTTTGCAAAATCTGTACTACAGCTATGTAAAGGATGCCTCTGAGAGATGTGGAGTGCAGAATCGTGCAGGTGGATATGGTGGCCCTGTTGCCCCATTCTAGATAAATAATTAGCTTTGGAGATAACATGAGACACATACATAGAAACTACAAAAAAGAAAAACTTGAAAACACAACTTTCTCTGTCTTCTCAGAGAAATTGAAGAGGACACATATTCTTTGAATCAAAACATCAGCAGAAATTAAAAATCAGAAAAATATTAAAACAACAACAACAAACAAAACCCAATGAGGAAGAGGGCAGTCACGCCACAGGAGGTTAATTTGGTTAGTTGATTCTATGTAAGGTTATATATGGATTTTAAGATCTCTTTTTTTTTCCTCTCTGAGACAAACAGACAGAGAGATGAGAGGCATCAATTCATAGTTGCATCGCTTTAGTTGTTCATTGATTGCTTCTTATATGTGTCTTGACCAGGGTGGGGGGTGGGGGAGTGGAGGGTCTGCTTCAGCTGAGCCAGTGATGCTCAAGCTGTCAAGCCTGTGCTTAAGCTGGATGGTTGTTAGAAACAACCTCGGGGTTTCTAACCTGGGACCTCAGTGTCCCAGGTCAATACTCTATGGGCGCCATCACAGGTCAGGCAGATTTTAAGATCTTAAAGTAAGAATTCAATTTGTTAACACAGCTTTTCCCTGAGGCCATGCACTGTGAGGAGTCCATGAGAGAAGTGTGAGAAGTACTTTCACCTTTGCTTTTTACAATTCTGTAGCATTTGATTTGTTTAACATAAAACATGCATTACTTTTTTATTACTTTTCCTCTGGGGGAGAGGGTAAGCTTCTTTTCAAATGTCTCTCCACTCATCAACAGGCATACCAAAGTACTATTACACTTTTATATAGCCTGCATTCTGAAACCTTCATTTTTCACTCAATAAGATCTTTCCAGTCAATAATTATAGAGTGTACCTTCAAGAGCTGGATGAAATTCCTATCTCATAATTTACTTTACCAGTCCATTATTGATGGACATTAAGATTGTTTCACATTTTCAATACTGTAAACAGAGCAGTAATGTGTGTGCATCTCCTTAGGGAAAATTCCCAGCAGTGTGTTGTAGAATGAAATATTTCAAAATTTCAATGCATATACTCCTGCGCTCCTTTCCGAAGGTGATGTGACTGTTTCCACACTCAACAGCATTGCGGAAGGCTTGCTGCCCTCACAACTGCAAACTTCAGTTAGCAATAATTTAAATCTTCGCTGGTTTGATGGAGGTAAAAAAAAAGATTATTTACATTTTATTAGTATTTCCTTGATTATTTGTGAGGTTAAACATTTTTCAGATGTCTTTGTGTTTCTTTGGTAACTTGCCTCAAAGTATTTTGCCAATTTTTCATTAAAACATTAAATGTTTTCCCATTGATATTCAAGAGCTTCTTATTTATCTGGGATGTTAAATTCTTTGTCTAATATTTTGAAAATAACTTTCCAATTTTTCTTCTACCTTTCAACCTTTGATGGTGTTTATTTTTACACAGAAGTGTAATTTTTTAAATAGTCAAGTTTCCCAATCTTTCCTATTATGTTTTCTGATGCAGAGAATAACTCAGAAAGGTCTTCCCCCACCCATGATTATTATCACCAATGGTTTAGTATTTTATGGTTTCAGCAAGGATGTATGTTGGTATAGTAACTGAGATAGAAATCCAGGTCTTTTTAGAATTTTCAAATGGCTAGGTACCGTATTTTCTGCTCCATAAGACGCACCTGACCATAAGATGCACCTAGTGTTTTTTTTTTATCTTATTTTTATTAATTTTAATGCAGTGACATTGATAAATCAGGGTACATATGTTCCAAGAAAACATCTCCAGATTATTTTGACATTTGATTTCTGTCACCTACTATCTGGCTCAAAGTCAAATTGTCTTCTGTCACCTTCTATCTGGCTTTCATTGTGCCCCTCCCATCCCCCCACCCCCTCTCTCTCCTTCCTCGCCCCCTCCCCACCCCCACACCCCACCAACTGTTACCATCACATTCTTGTCCATGTCTCTGAGTCTCATTTTTTTTTTATATATATTTTTCTGAAGCTGGAAACGGGGAGAGACAGTCAGACAGACTCCCGCATGCGCCCGACCGGGATCCACCTGGCACGCCCACCAGGGGCGATGCTCTGCCCCTCCGGGGCGTCGCTCTGCCGCGACCAGAGCCACTCTAGCGCCTGGGGCAGAGGCCAAGGAGCCATCCCCAGCGCCCGGGCCATCTTTGCTCCAATGGAGCCTTGGCTGCGGGAGGGGAAGAGAGAGACAGAGAGGAAGGAGGGGGTGGGGGTGGAGAAGCAAATGGGCGCTTCTCCTATGTGCCCTGGCTGGGAATCGAACCCGGGTCCCCCGCACGCCAGGCCGACGCTCTACCTCTGAGCCAACTGGCCAGGGCCTTGAGTCTCATTTTTATGTCCCATCTATGTATAGGTTCATATAGTTCTTAGTTTTTTCTGATTTACTTATTTCACTCCGTATAATGTTATCAAGGTCTATCCATATTATTGTAAATGATCCGATGTCATCATTTCTTATGGCTGAGTAGTATTCAATAGTATATATGTACCAAAGCTTTTTAATTCACTCATCCTCTGACAGACACTTGGGCTGTTTCCAGATCTTCGCTATTGTGAACAATGCTGATGCACCTAGTGTTTTAAGGGGGAAAATAAGAAAAAAAAAATTCTGAACCAAATGGTGTGTTAAAATATTTAATAAAATATACCACAATAATATTTCAACAATGTAAACTCAACAGCAGTATTAACAACCATTAGCACTGTTATTAACAAATGAGAAAAGACATTAATGTTCAAACACTCTTCTAGTTGTCCAGGACCCCACAGTAGCTAAAAAAAAAAAAAAATGAACATTCTCTCCATAAAACGCATGGGCATTTCCCCCTCCACTTTTGGGGAAAAAGACTGTGTCTTATGGAGCGAAAAATATGGTAATTGTCTTAACTTCACTTACTATTCTAATTTAAAAAGCTACCTTTTAAAGAAATAAACTTTCACTATACAGGGTACAATACAGTACACTTGGTTCTAATTCTGAAGTTGGGTTCTTTCCATAGTTCTTCTTGTTTTTGCATTAGTAACAAATTTTTTAATTGCTTTAACTTTATAATGCATTTTAATATCTGCTAAAGAAAGCTGCTCTCAGAATTTTTGAGTATTTTTACTTGTATATTTTTATAATTGGAAACTTGAAAAGAAATTCTGTTGGACTTTACATTAGAACCTAACAGAATACGTGCACAGACATAGTCTATGACTTTGTTCATTTTTTAAGATTTTATTCATTGGTTTTACAAAGAGAGAAGAGAGAGGGGTAAAGGAACAAGAAATATCAAACCTTTGTTCCTTCACTTAAATTGCTCATTGATTGTTTGCCATATGTACCTTGACTAGGCAATCCCAGGGTTTCAAATTGGGTACCTTAGCATTCCAGGTCTGAGCTTTTTCCACTGTGCCACCACAGGCCTGGTGACCTCTTTTTTTTTCTTTTGTTTTGTATTTTTCTGAAGTGATAAGCAGGGAGGCAGAGAAACAGATTCCCGCATGTGCCTGACTGGGATCCACCCGGCATGCCCACCAGGAGGTGATGCTCTGCCCAGCTGGGCTGTTGCTCAGTTGCAACTGGAGCCATTCTAGCACCTGAGGCAGAGGCCATGGAGCCATTCTCAGGGCCCACGCCAACTTTGCTCCCATGAAGCCTTGGCTGCGGGAGGGGAAGAGAGAGACAGAGAGAAAGGAGAGGGGGAAGGGTGGAGAAGCAGATGGGCACTTCTCCTATGTGCCCTGGCCGGGAATTGAACCCGGGACTTCCAATGCCGGGATGACACTCTACCACTGAGCCAACTAGCCAGGGCTATCTCTTTCTTAATATACAGTCTTTCTATCCTAAAACAATAGGGCCTATTTACTTATGGTCTTTGGTAAAATCTCATAATTTTATGAATTTCATTATGTGTTATAAAAAAGTGTTGATTTTTCAGTTATCATAGTAAAGTGTGTCTTTTCCTACTCTAGCACATAAGCAGGAGGAGACATATGCCAGGATATTTATTGCAGCACCGTATAGTGAAGAATTATGAGTGGCCTAAGTGTCCATCAATAGGGAGAATGGGTGAAATAAACAACCGAACTGTAACATCTGCAAACAATGGACTATGATACAGGGGTTTAAATGAGTGTTCTAGATCTACAAGTATAATGTGGATTAACTTTGAAATCATAGTACTGAATATTTCAGAAGTTGCCAAATAAGAATGATCTCAATAATGTAAAATGTTAAATTATCAAAAACAATATTCTATGTTTTATGGGTACAAACAAATGTGGAAAAGAAAGATTTCTATATTCAGGAAGAATCCTAAAACTCTCTCTTTCTCTCTGATAATGTGGCTTAAATAAATTCAGAGTTTATTTTTCTGTTTCAGTGGATAATCCCAAGCTGGTTAAGTGTTTCCTTAAGTACATCAAGGCCCTGCTCCTTCTGTCTACTCTGACATGCTTAGCATGTGTGTATTAATTCACGGGCATATGACAACGGCTCTACCACTGGCTATCTCATCTGTATTCCAGACTGGAATAAGGGTAAGGGCAAAAGACATGGAAAGTGTGCCCCAAATTAGCAAGTCACGCTTTAGGAGTTTTCTCAGGAGCTACACTCAACAAAGTCTGCTTAAATCTCACTGACTAGATATGAGTTATGGCAGCTCCCCCTATCTGCAGGGGATATGTGCCAAGACACCCAGTGGATACCTGAGACTGTGGATAGTACAAAATCTTGTGTGTGTGTGTGTGTGTGTGTGTGTGCGCGCGCGCGCGTTTTTCCTCTATGGTTTATCCTCTATGTGGATACTTTTTCACTTAAAGGAGGTACTTTCGCCTTCTCTTTGTCTTATCTGAATCGCTAGCATCACTACACTTGTTCATTGGGGCCATTCTTAAATAAGGGCAACTTGAACACAAGCACTGTGATACTTTACCAATTGGTTTGATAAACCATGTGGCTACTAAGTGACTAACAGGCAGGGAAAATACATGTGGAACAAAGGCAGTGGTGGGATTCAGCTGGTTTGCACCATTTTGGCAGAACTGATACCTAATTTTTTGTTGAGTTTGATGAACCAGTTGTTAAAACGGCACTTGTAATCAGGGTTCTCTCTAAGGTGGGTGCCTGAGCAGCCGGACAATGTGGAAATCACAAATTTACGTTCCTTACTCTTTTTTAATGTCCACCTGCGCAACAGCATATTCTAAATACCCAGAGAAATGTTCATTCCATCCAAAGGTGAAAAAAATTGCAAGTGAAGATGCCAATCAAGAAGCAATATGGAAATATCTTAAATAACAGTCATATTGGTTTTTTTGTCAAGTATTACTTAATATTTTTTCATTACTATTTTAAAACTCTTTTTTATAATATAATCTAATTTTATATACCTCTTTTATTGTTCTTACTTAAGTATTAAATGCATGAAATAATAAATTACATTTCAGTATATTGTTTTTTTATACTTAAAACAGTCATTAGGGCAGAGAACCAGTTGTTGAATTATTTGAATCCCATCACTGGTCTATTTGTGCTTTAAAGTCTGATCCCTTGGCCAATATCACAGTGTCTTCATACCTTAGATTTATAATTGTAGATAGTAGAAAATCTTAGACTAGACATGTATTATATATCCCGAGAGAACAACAATGGACATATGCTGTTGGTCATCTGAAACATACAGAATAAATCATTTCTGGAAAAGTTACCAAGTGTCAAAAATCAGGATAAGTACGGCAGATGGAGAGTGGAAAAGTTGCATGAATTAACAAGAAAAACTTTACGATATAAAATGACTGAACCTCACGTGTCCTAACCAACCATAAGGCAGCTCATGTCCACACTCCGTAATCCCAGTTGTTCTCATACGGTGTCTCTTTTCTTTGGGGTCTAAAAAATTATTAAAAATTTAGGAAGGTATGAAATAAATATTATTGAACTTCATCTTGGAGGCAACTCCAGTAAAAAATAGGTATAAGAATGCAGAAAACAAAGAAATAATTTTAAATTTCTAGTTTAAATTCTTTATACTCAAGTTGTGTGGTATCTGATCAGTTTTATGATTATACTATTGTACATACACATTTTGACAGCTTTTTAAAAAAATTAGAGCATTTAAGAGACCTGTATATTCAAAGGGATTCTAATTAAAGGTTTAAAAGTGTTTAAGTTTGCAATCAACATTTAAATGTTTGGGAAAATTTAATCTGTTTAGTGCCTGTTTGATATATCAGTTTATATACATGCTGTATAAATATTCAGTGGGATGTTATTAATATTTAAGTGAATTCTAGATTTGCATGATTAATAAATTGGAAAGTAAACTACTTATAAATAATAGTGTTTATTTCTCTTCCTACATAGAAATTATTTGGACACAAAATAATCTCACAATATTGTCATATTTTTCCCCTTGTGTTTTTCTATAAAATGGTTTTTTTATTTTTGGCCCATAAGAATTCTCCATAAGAATTTTAGAATCAGCTTTGTAAATTCTATAAAAGTGCTCTGTAGTTATGTTAGTTGAAATTGAACGGAATCAATAGGTTAATTTAGAACAAATTTTCCTCTTTATGAGAACACATGGCATTTCTTCTATTCCTGCTTTAAAAGGAAATGTTCCTAATATATTCCCAATTAGGATGATTTCTTCTTGCATTCGGTGATGCTGATAAGAAACCCAATGTCAATATTATTCTCATTTATTTGCATCTGACTGAGGTCCCAGGACCTTATTAGAAGTCTGATCTGCAAATATTTTCTCCCATCCTGTGATTTTTCATTTCACTTTCTCATAGTAACCTTATAGACACAGAAGTTTATTTTGATAAACTCTAATTTATCTATTTCGTTTTTGGTTGTTTGTGCTTTTAGGTGTCATATATAAGAAAATATTGCTTAATCCAAGATCACAAAGATTTAGTGCCGTATTTTGTTCTAAGAGTTTTATAGTTTTACTTCTTATCTACAGGTCTTTGATTGATTTTGAGTTAATTTTTTTTATGGTATAAGGTAGGGGTCCAAATTCATTCTTTTGTGTGTGGCAATCCAGTTGTCCGAGATCCATTAATTCAAAAGGCATTTTGCCTATAGAATTGTAGGCAGAGCGCAGAGCATTTACCTAGCAGCTGTGGCTGACGCAATGCTGGGAGAATACTCCAGCTCCCAGAATACTCCTGGGCACACCCAGGAAGGGAGCTCGCCCGCTATATGGAAATGACTCAGCACCAGCCAGGCAACCTCCTGACCTTTTCTGGCCATTTGCCCTACTATAACATCCTACTGGCTGAACCCATGCATATAAGCTAGTTTACTTCCTGAATAAAGTAGATCTGCACCACTGAACCTGGTCTCCAGTCGAGTCTTTGCGCCTCCGTCGTCCTCACTCCTGGCAGGCCTTGTCCACAACTGGCACCTCGAACAGGGACCCAGCTGGCACTCAAAGGATGAGTGAGTGACCCTCTGCAATGGAAAACCTTCTCCTTCATTCTCAAGCCCCGCAGGCTCGAGCCCTGCATGCCCTATTGCAGAGTAGGTGAGTTAAAGTTTGTGAAAAGGATCATTGTACTTACTGGGAGACTCTCTCTGGTCTCAATCCCTGGATTGAGGATGCACCCCTCTGGGACCCGGATACTTGGGCCTGAGCTCTCTGACGCGTCCGTTTGGCTGAGGTACATGAAGGACAAACCTTCCTTCTCGGCCTCACTCCTGCCTTATTAGCAATACACGCCTACTTGACCGGTGCTCCTGCTGAGGACCCTCCACTGGGCCCTAAAGTCCTACAGGCTACCCTCTTTCAGAGGAACCTCTACCTCCGTATTTGCCTCCCCCTGTAGAGGAAGAAAAGGGTTGGGCCACCGAGTTGGATGGTCTTGCAGCCAAGCATGCAGAAACGAAACTAGATACATTAGAAACTGTGCCATCAGCTCCGCCACCCGAAGAAGCGGAACTCTCTACTTCCGCATTCCCTGCCTGGGCTCAGTGCCCCACCCCAGCCTCTCAGATGCCATTTTCTACCCCAGCTTTAACTCCAACGTGTTCCTGCTGTAGACCCATGGGCCAGCTTATATGCCCCCATGTGTCTTTTTTGTTTTTCCCCCTCATTTGTCTGTCTCGTCTATTTTTTTGTATCTCTCTCTCTCTCACTCTCTCTCTCTCCCCCACCCCTCTCTCTGAAATGACACTGGAAGGACCCAGCCATGTCACAGTGGTGGGGATCACACCCTCTTCTAACACAAGGGAGAGGTTATGCTTGTGTTTTTCAGCCAATTTGGATCCCAGGAACCCTCAACCAACTTGACAGGGTTTCTTGGGCACCCACTAAGTGGTTCAGTCTTCACCTGTCCAAAGCCACAGCCCTGGCCTCCTCCACACCAACTATGCCTGAGGGGAGGAGGTCCTCAGCGATCCAGAAGAAGACCTCACGGCCTGCGTGCACGCCCCATCACCTGGGGGGATGTGGAAGCTTTGGCGGGGTGGGCCCAGAGAATGGCCCCTGGCGGGCCCCGAGGTACTCTGTTCCTCCTCATGTGTGCCATTATCACAGCAAACTCCCAGGCACGAGGAGATCCTCACATCTGGGCGGCTGTTCCCCACCCTGGCATAATTATTCGTGTTGAAGTTAATAGCCCACAGTTTCCAGCAGTATATTCCACTAACTGCTCTCTTAGTCTCCTTTGTGTCACCCAACAGTGGAACGGCACTAGTTGGGGTAACCTCAGTGACCCAATGCTACTTAAGTTTACTCTGAATAATAACACTGTCCCCTTGGAGGGGTGGGTCCTCCTTCGAAATCATACTATGGGGGACTTTCCTAAAAACAGTACTACCAACCAAGGTTCAGTACTTGGCCTACAAACCCTCCTCCCCCTAGCTACCAACAGCTGGGCCCGCCCCACTAACCTTGCCTTCCCAGGGTCACCTCTTTGCCTGTTCCTGTATGACGAACATCTAAGAACACTCTCAAGAGAAGGAATTCCCTGGAGAGACTGCTGCATTGCCTCTGGCCCAGATGCACAGACCATCAACCTTGGAGTTTGGCATCAGAAGCTGAGAGACGGAAGGCAACCATATGTAGTATGCAGCCCGCAGCAAGCCATCTATTCTGTGTTTGGACGCTGGACCTTTGTGGGAAGAGGGCGTGCATGGACCTATGTCCATTTTTTACAATCAAAATGGAACTGTGTTTAACGGCACCTGGAAGGTCTCTGTAACACAATGGGAGGGAAATGACATCCCGACCCCTAGGAGGAATCCCCTGTTTAAGACTCCCGTTCTATTTCCTAACTAGTCAAGCATTACAGAAGCTTGCCTCATTGTTTAACCCAGCTAATCTATTAGCATATAGTATAATAGGTATTATAGTTGTTTTAGTTCTACTAGGGTTCCATTGCATAATGCGTAACATTCAGAAGCTACAACAGCAACAAGCAGTCATCAAGCAAATTCAACTGGCCTTAATTAAAAGGGAAGGGGGAGATGTAGGTAGAGCACAGAGCATTTACCTAGTGGCTGTGGCTGATGCAATGCTGTGAGAATACTCTAGCTCCCAGAACCCTACTGGGCACATCCCCAGGAAGGGAGCTCGCTCGCTATACGGAAATGACTCAGTGCCAGCCAGGCAGCCTCCTGACCTTTTTTGGCCATTTGCCCTACTATAACATCCTATTGGCTGAATCCATGTATATAAGCTAGTTTACTTCCGAATAAAGTAGATCTGCATCACTGAACCTGGTCTCCAGTCAGGTCTTTGCGTCTCCATCATCCTTACCCCCAGCAGGCCTTGTCCACATAGAATGACCTTGCTACCCTTATGAAAATCAGTTGGTACATATACACAATGGAATACTACTCAGCCATAAAAAATAATGAAATCTTACCTTTTGTGACAGTATGTCACATAATACCCTAGAGCAGCGGTTCTCAACCTGTGGGTCGCGACCCTCACGGGATCGCCTAAAGCCATCAGAAAATACATAATGCATATCAGATATTTACATTCCGAATCATAACTGTAGCAAAATTACAGTTATGAAGTAGCCACCAAAATTATTTTTTGGTTTGGGGTCACCGCAACATGAGGAACTGTATTGCAGGGTCACGGCATTAGAAAGGTTGAGAACCACTGCCCTAGAGGGTATTATGCTAAGTGAAATAAGCCAGAGAAAGACAAATACCATGTGATTTCATTTATATGTGAAATATAAAGAACAAAATAACTAGGCCCTGGCCGGTTGGCTCAGTAGTAGAGTGTTGGCCTGGCATGCAGGAGTCCCGGGTTTAATTCCCGGCCAGGGCACACAGGAGAAGCACCCATCTGCTTCTCCACTCCTCTCCCTCTCCTTCCTCTCTGTCTCTCTCTTCCTCTCCTGCAGCCAAGGCTCCATTGGAGCAAAGTTTGCCCGGGCGCTGAGGATGGCTCTATAGTCTCTGCCTCAGGCGCTAGAATGACTCTGGTCATGGCAGAGCGGTGCCCCGGATGGGCAGAGCATCGCCCCCTGGTGGGCATGCCGGGTGGATCCCGGTCGGGTGCATGCGGGAGTCTGACTGCCTCCCCGTTTCCAACTTCAGAAAAAAAAAAAAAGAGCAAACTAACTAAACAAAATAGAAATACAGTCATAGATACAGAGAACAGACTGACAGTTGACTGAGGGAAAAGGGCTTGGGGAGCTGGGTGAAAAAGATGAAGGAATTAAGAAGTACACGTTGGTAGTTACAGACCCATCACTGAGATATAAATTATAGCATAGGGAATATAGTCAATAATATCGTAATAACTATGTATGGGGCCAGTGGGTACTTGAAATACTGGGGGGCCCACTCTGTAAAGTACATGATTGTCTAACGACTATGCTGTACATCTGAAACTAATACAGAATAATATTCAATGTAACTGTAATTAAAAATGAATAAATAACTAAATAGAAAATCAACTGACTATAGATATATGGCTTTATTTCTGGACTTTCGATTCTATGCCACTGATCTATATGTCTATCTTATGCCGGTACCAGTCTTATGATATTATGTAGTTTTCAATGTACAAGTTTTATATTTCTTTTATTATTGTTATTCCTAAATACTATATTTTTTTCATGCTACTAAGATTAAAATTGTGTTCTTAATTTCATTTTCAGATTTTTCATTGCTGGTGTATAGAAATACAATTGATTTTTGTTTATTTTACCTTGAGACCTTACTGAACTTATTTATTAGCTCTAATAGTTTTGTGGGTAGAGGGGGTCCTTAAAATTTTCAATATACAAGCTCATACCATCAGTGAATAAAGATACTTTTATTTCTTCTTTTCTAAACTGCATTCCATTTAGTTCTTTTTTAACTTAATTTCTCTGGCTGGAACCTCCAGTTAAATGTTGAGTAGGAATAGCAAGAGCTGACATCCTTTTCTTGTCTCCTCATCTCTTAGTTACACAAATATACTTTTAAATCTCTTTGTCTCTATGGGCTGTTATGAATGAATTTCAAATTCATTCCTACCAAATATCAAATTCTCAAGAGTTTATAATGAGTGTATATTATGAAGTTGATATTACTGTTAGTTTCTTACTTCAATGACTACATACTTCATTTCCAAGGCATTTTCATTGTTCTTTTAAAATCTGTTTTTCTCCTTGCCTACTTGTTACATAATTGATTTTATTTTTATAATGGGAGGTTTGCCTTCATGTACCTTTTCAAATAGAGTCAATACACTGATTTTATAACCATCTATTCTAAAAATGTGATATCATCTGTAATGAATTAATTTTTCACTTGATTTTGTTAGCTTTCTTAACATTAAGTCTCTTTAATATGTTAACAATTTTGTCTACCATGCTCAATGTTGAATGTTAAGGGTTTTTTCCTTTTTATTTTTTCCTTTTTCCTTTGTTACTTTGTCTTATTTATTAATTTTGAATCCCCCCAATTATCTGGTGTAGTATATGGCCTTTTCTTAAAGTTTGAATTTATTCATTCATTCATTTTTATTGAATTTATTGGGGTGACATTAGTTTGCAAAATCATACAAACTTCAAGTGTACAACTCAATAAAATACGTGCACACTACATCATGTGCCCATCATCCCAAACAAAGCCTCTTTCAGTCCCCATGTTACCCCCGCCTTTGCCTACTTCCAGCTACTCCCCACCCCCTTTCCTTCTGGCCATCACCACACTGCTGTCTGTGACTATGTGTTATATATGTGTGTGTGTTACATATATATGTGTGTATTATATATAACATATATAACATACATATGCGTGTTTTATTTTTATATACAGTATGTATGTATTATATATAATATATATAACACACACAAATATGTGTATGTTTTATTTATATATATGTGTGTGTTTTTAAAAAATATTTTATTAATTTTAGAGAAGAAAGACAAGTGAGAGTCAGGCACATTGATCTGTTTCTGTATGTGCCTTGACCAGGGATCAAATCGGCAACCTCAGTACTTCGGAATGATACTACAGCCAACAAAGCTATCTGGCCAAGGCTATGATTTTTGTTTTTTTTTTTCACTTAATACCTTCACCATCTTTCATCCAGTCACTCAACCACTCTTCCCTCTGACAGCTGTCAGTCTGTTCCATATATTCATGCCTCTGTTTCTATTTTGTTCATCAACTTATTTTGTTCATTAGATCTCACAAATGACATCAGATGGTATTTGTCTTTCCTTGACAGGCTTATTTCACTTAGCATCGTAATCTCCAGATCCACTGATGCTGTTGCAAAAAGTAAGATTTCCTTCTTTTTTATAGCCGAGTAATATTTCATTGTGTAAATGTACCACAGATTTTTTTATCCACTCATCTACTGATAGGCACTTGTCTTGCTCCCAGATCTTACCTAATGTAAGTAACGTATATGATTGTTTAGTTTACTGTTCCACTGTGATACTGAGGATGTGGCAGATTTGGTAATAGAATTCCATGAGCTATGTTTCCAGTTTCCTGGCTTTCTTTGTCTGTAGACCTGGGAGTATACCCTCAGGCAATACTCTGCACACTCAAAACGATTTATTTACCATATTTTCCTCTAACTTTTATCTTGCTAAAGAAAAGCTGAAAAATATATTTTTTTTCTCTCAGTCTTGATTAATAGTTTAGTACTCAATATTATTCTTTTATCTTCTGCCATCTATTGTTACTGAGAAGTCAGCTATTAAGATAATTATTGTTTTGTATACAATCTATATTTTTCCTCTAATAGCTTTAAAGATTATCTTCCATTCTTGTTGCTTTGCAGATTCACTGTGAAATGTCTAGTGTGGTACATTATTTGTATCTTTTTTGGTTCTAGGAATACAATTCTAGTCTGAGGACACAAAAATTTATTTGATGCTGATAATTTCCATTTTTTAAATCTCCTCAGATACTTCTTATCTTTCCTCTATTAGGTTCTTTTAGACTCTTGCCAAATAAGGATCTTTCAGGCCTCTTAATTGCCATTTCACAATGTACATATTAGATTTATCCCCTTTTATTATATCCATTGTCCAAAACCAGTCATGTTGGCTCCCCACTTCCAGTGGTTTTCAACCAGTGTGCCGCGGCACACTAGTGTGCCGTGAGACATGGTCAGGTGTGAGTATAAATATATTTAGAAACTATATTATTAACTATATGTATAATATGTACTGTGTTAGAGTGTCATATTGTGTCATTTTGGTAGGTGGTGTGCCTCAGGATTTTGTAAATGTAAAAAACATGCCACAGCTCAAAAAAGGTTGAAAATCACTGCTAACCACAAGAGTGTTGAGAAAGTAGAGGAGCAGGTAAAATTTGAAGAGAGCATCCATGCCCCTGCCATGGCTCCAGTGGATGCAAGTCTGACTCTGACCATTCTGTTTCACTTTTCAACATTATCATGTCAACCTTCCCTTTTTGGGCTATGCCCAATTCTGCCCTGAGTATAAGCCCATATGGTTCTTCATAGACCAGAGCCCTGAGTTGATGAATTGGTTGCACTGGCTCCATTTTGCTGTTTACATTTTCCATGGTCTCCTTTTTGGGTGGCCTTTTCCCTCCATGTTTGAAATTATCAGTACTTTAATGCTTATCAGTGTCCAAAAATGGCTTTAGCATTTATCCCCACCACCCCAGAGTCCTACTATAGCAAATGGGGCTTTGCCTGACTCAAAAACAAAGTTTTCCAAAAACGGTACATTAGGCCCTTACAATCAACCATGTCTACAGCCTCTAACCCATCTCATGGCCTCAGTGAAAAAAGCACTAAATTTAAATTCCAAAGTTTCCATTGTGGTTTTGAATTTAACAACCATCATAACAAAATGATTATAATTATAATATCTATCATTTATTATTTGCCTGAAATGAGCTTATTTCTCTTCTAAGCACATTACACATATTCCTCACAAAGATTTTACAAAGCAGTATTACTTTTCCTATTTAACAGGTAGGGCTTAGGGAACTATAAAACAGACGGCCTACTGTGAAAGCTAAATCTTCCTCTCCTCTTCTCGAGAATCAGTTTTCAAAGGGTTGTCTAGGGACCTGGGTCAAAACTATTTTCATAACAATACTAAGATTTTATTTTCCATCTTTACTTTAATTCTCTCAGGAGTGTAGTGCACACCAGACTGAATTCAGAAGCAGAGGAAGAATCCAGCTGTCTCTATTCAGGCAGATATTAGAGAAAATTACAAAAAGGTAAATCAATGTTACTCTTGTTTTTTTTAAATTTTGTAAAATGTGGTTATTTGTATAAACACATTATGTTAACATGTAATAGGCTTATTGTTATAATTTAGAATAAAATATTTTTTTAAAGTTCTCAGTTTTTACTTCTAATGTTATAAACATGTATAAACATATAACTCACATAAAGTTCCTCATGGTTCTTGGTAATTTTAAAAAATATAAAGGAGTCCTAAGACAAATTTGAAAACCACTATCCTAAAGTAATGTTACTCTCCAGCAATGAACATATTTGTAATTGCTTAGGTAGCTTCCTTTTTTTTTCACTAGACTTGTAAAAGCAAAAGCATATTTACACACATATAGATACATGTACCCTTTCCCTCACAAATGGAACTATACGGCTGATTTTAAGTGTTTTATTTTATGTCTCTTGTTATCTATGTTGGTATGTTTCATACGACTTCTTTAAGAACCCCAGACGCTGGTATGAGAGGTAGACATGTGAGAGTCACAGAGAGGAGGACTAAGGCCAGGGCAGAGTAGTCAGAGGAGCATCCACACAAAAGGAGATACCTTAAGCTTGTTTAATGACTTAAATCCTTCAAAGAATATTACATGTGCAATTATCCAAATAATTTTCATCTGGTAATCTATGATTTTACTTAGTAAATATTTACTCATTTATTTTTTTAATTTGAGGTAATTATAGATTCACATGTAGCTGTTGAAAAATAACAGAGAAATGCCATATACCCTTTACCCAGTGTTCTCTAATAACTTGCAAAATTATAGTACAGTATCACAACCAGTCTATTGACATTGGTACAGTAAAGATACAGAAAAGTTGGTGGGACTGCAAACTAGCACAGCCTGTATGAAAACAGTATGGAGATTGCTCATAACAAACCTAAAAATAGATCTACCATAAGACCCAGCAATTCCATATCTGGGTATTTATCCCCCTCCTCCAAGAAAAAGAAAGAAAGAAAAGAAAAGAAAATACTAATTTGAAAAGATATGTGCTCCCAGTATGTTCAATGCAGCATTATTTACAGTAGCCAAGATATGGGAGCAGCCTCGGTGTCTATCGACAGATGAGTAGATAAAGAAGATGTGGCATATCTATAAATGAAATATTAAACAGCAATATAAAAAGAATGAAAGCATGCTATTTGTGACAACACAGATGGATCTATAGGGTAACATATTTATATTTTGTCAATTCATTTTTCCGAGAGATATAAATTTAGGGTGTGTTAGAATTTAATTACTTGTTGCTAAAATTATTATCCAGCTATCGACTTGTCATTTAATAGTTTTTTTCAGTTCTTTTGTGATACTGATTGTTTCATTTACAGTTTTGAGAGCTGTATTCTATTCCAATGATCTCTTATGTTTATTATGGTAGAATCAGAAATAAAATATTTAAGGCATGTTCTAATACTTGGTAGATGAGGCCCTTTCACTGCTCTTTTTGTAAGTTCTCTGATTATGTGACCTGTTGATTTTCCATATAAAATTTAGAAGCACTTTGTTTTTTTTCTAAGATAAAATCTTATTGGACTTTTAATCTAATTATTTATAACTTCTAAATTAACTGTTGGGAAATAATTACTGAATTGGTTTGGCATTTGTAACATGGGTGGATGTAGACCTCTGACTACACATAAGAGAGGGTTTGAATCAGTGTTTATGGGGAAACCTTCAGGCTCTGTCTTACCCTCCATGCACGCTCTCCCTCCTCACCCAGACTACTCTCCTGCTTGTTTGAAGAAACTTTCATGTAGCCCTTTGGTCTTGAACTTTGTTCTCTCTCTCTTGCTCTTTTTTTTACCTTTTTATTATTGGTCACATCCTTTGGATGGTTTCCTTGGTTTCAGTCTGCTATGTTTTCTTCCCATTGTTTTTTATTTTATTTTAATTTATTGTTTACATGGATTCAAGTGTCCCATCGAATATAACTCCCTCCCCACTCCCTGTGTCCCCCTTATACCCCCTTGCTCCTCTCTCCTCAACACCCACCCCCTTCCCTCTAGGAATTGCTGTCCTGCTATCTATATCTCTGTGTTATGTATATATAATTTCATGAATCCCTTTACTTTCTCTGATCCCATACCCTCATCCCCCTTTCCCTCTGAACGATTTTCCTCTGGTCCCTGTGATCCCTTCTCTGCCTCTATTCCATTCCTCAGTTCACTTTGTTCATTAGATTCCACATATAAGTGAGATCATACGATATTTTTCTTTCTCTGCCTGGCTTATTTCACTTAGCATAATCGTCTCCAGGTCCATCCATGCTGTCAAAAACAGTAAGATTTCCTTCTTTTTCACGGCTGCATAGTATTCCATTGTGTATATGTATCACTGCTTTTTAATCCACTCATCCACTGATGGACACTTGGGCTGTTTCCAGATCTTGGTTATTGTAAACAATGCTGCTATAAACATGGGGGTGCATATCTTCTTTTGAATCAGTGATTTGGTATTCTTAGGATATATTCCTAATAGTGGGATAGCTGAGTCCAAAGGCAGTTTCATTTTTAATTTTTTTTTTGAGGAAACCTCATACACTTCTCCATAGTGGCTGCACCAGTCTGCATTCCCACCAGCAGTGCAGGAGGGTTCCCTTTTCTCCACATCCTTGCCAGCACCTATTGTGTGTTGTTTTGTTAATGAATGCCATTCTGACAGGTGTGAGGTGATATCTCATTGTGGTTTTAATTTGCATTTCTCTAATGATTAGTGATGTTGAACATTTTTTCATATGCCTATTGGCCATCTGGTATGTCCTCTTTGGAGAAGTGTCTGTTCAGTTCTTTTTCCCATTTTTTGATTGGATCGTTTACCTTCCTGGTGTTGAGTTTTAGAAGTTCTTTATAAATTTTTGTTATTAACCCCTTATTAGATGTATTGGCGAATATGTTCTCCCATTGTGTGGGTTGTCTTTTTATTTTGTTCATATGGTCTTTTGCTGTGCAAAAGCTTTTTAGCTTGATATAGTCCCATTTGTTCATCCTGTCCTTTATTTCACTTGCCTGTGGGGATAAATCAGCAAAGATGTTGCTATGAGAGGTGTCAAAGTGTTTACTTTCTATGTTTTCTTCCAAGATGTTTATGGTTTCACGACTTACATTTAAGTTTTTTATCCATTTTGAGTTTATTTATCATTAAGATGTCTATATTACCCAAAGCAATATATAAATTCAATGTAATTCCTATCAAAATACCAATGGCATTCTTCAAAGATATAGAACAAATATTCCAAAAATTTATATGGAACCAAAAAAGAACATAAATAACCTCAGCAATCTTGAAAAAGAAGAATAAAGTGGGAGGTATCACAATTCCTGGTATCAAGTTATACTACAAGGCCATTGTACTCAAAACAGCTTGGTACTGGCATAAGAACAGGCATATGGATTAATGGAACAGAACAGAGAACCCAGACATAAACCCACACCATTATAGCCAACTGATATTTGACAAAGGAGGTAAGAGCATACAATGAAGTAAAGACAGTCTCTTTAACAAATGGTGTTGGAAAAATTGGTAAGGTAAAAAAATGAAACTAGACCACCAACTTACACCATATACAAAAATAAACTCAAAATGGATAAAAGACTTCCTATTGCTTTGATTCTATTTATTTTTAGACTACTTGCTAATGTCTCCTGTTTTTCTCTTCTAGCTCCAGATCCTAAAACTCTAGCCAGAGTTTGCAGATGTTTGTTCTTTCAACTATTAATGTACTTTGCTATATCTGCTCAAAACTCTTATTTATATTTATAAAGGTTTATTATTTCCATTATAAAGCCATGTATTATTATTCATCCCAATGTCTTTGTGTGTATTTATTTGTATGTGTATTGTATATGTGGGTGTATGCACATTGTGTGCTACACTAAGGGAAGACCTTTCTTGTTTAGACTCTTCATTCATTATTAACACACTAGAATAGTACTGATCTTGTCTCACAACTGACATGTATTCTCCATTAAAAAATTAATGCTATTCATTTTTATCAAATGTTGGAAATTTTCTAACTATACAGTTATTATCTCACAAATATTGTTTCAATCTAAATAGTATTTATTGTCTTCATCAGTGGGAGTAAGAGAACATAGCATCCCTGGCCAGATATCATATCCACAAGAGTGAACTTTGGTGCCATCGATGATGACAAAACAGTTTCACTAGTGACAGGGGTTGCAGGAGGTTCATGCACTCAGCAGACCTAAGAGATTTGTTAATACATACATGTAAGATGCTCACTGGGAACTTCTAAAAACAACGGAAGGAGAATTTACAGAGTCGGAAATATGTAATGGTAGGTGAGGAAAGCCTGTTTATGACTGCTGATATGCTTCTTGGCCTTTATGATCAGAGGAATGTGAAGTAGACAACATTGACTATGAAAGTACGTAAAAATGGAAGGATCTGAATGAAAATGAGAAATGAATTATACAAATTCTTGGAAGTAGTAAAGAAGGCAAAAGAATCAGTAACTCAAAAGATGAATCTCAAATCTCAATCTTAGAAAAGTAATACAGACAAATTCAGGAAGAACTAACAAGTCTAGACACTAACTTAGAAAATAATGATAAAAATTAATGTATTTAAGATCCTTAGTTCTTAACAGCATTCCTAAGTGAAAATTATACCTCACAATAATAGATATAAAATGGCATAACAGTTCCAAAAGGAACTAGTTTCTTTGGCTACACTCATAAAATAATAAAATTAATTTTTAAATCCTCTCCACCATCCAACAAAGGCCCTCATGTAAATTCAGGAGGAAATACCCTCAGGTGGTCTGGAAAGGAATGAAGAAGTGCCACATCTATATAAACAGCTGAGTTTAAAATCAACTGAAACTTGAGTTGAGAACATTTTTAAATGCCTGAAAATTGTTTCTACATTTTTAAGGTAGGCAAACAGGAGAGTTTATATGACACATAACATTTTCAGCAGCAAAATCACATAATGGAAATGTTTCAAAAAATCAAAATGTTCACTCCATACTTGAATTTATTTCACTAATAATACATCACATTCCCTTTGAAGAAGAAGTCAAATAAGTTTATTTTTTCAAACTCATCTGCTAGGTAGGGTACCGGTGGCACACACTGCAGAAAATGGTCAGCAAATGCAGAATGTTTACCTTTTTGAAAGAGCAAAATGTGTAGTTCAGCTTTGATCATCATTTTAAGTTTGACAATTATTTTAATATTCCTTGTCATGAAATAATATGTGAGGCTCAAAAAGATTTTTTAGAATCATTTCATAAGTAAGGATTGTAAGGATTCCTCTACGTAAGAAAAAATAATCCACTTAACTAGGTTCATAAACTGTAAAACACTACAAAAACCTGAAAGCAAAAAAGAAAAAATGTGAGATAAGCTCATAAACCCCACCCCTTTTTCCCTGGGTACAATCTGTGCCACATTTGATTGCCTGGCAGTTGGATCAACTGGAAAGCCCATTGTCAATCCACATACTACACATTGATAAAGGAAATCCTCCGAAGATGTCAGAATGGGAAAACGGAAAGTACCTGGGTCCTTGATGTCGTTGTTGTGCTGCTGAGTTAAGCAAACTAGGCTCATCTATCACCAGATTCTTGTGGTGTGAAATGGCAAGTCCCTATTTTTAAGCCGCTTTGCATTGGGCATTCCTTTTACTGGCAGCCTGGTGCATTCTAATGTGTACACTATCCTGGGGTCTGAGCCCTCACTGTTCTTTCTGACTGGAATGCTCTTACACTAGGGCTTCACATAACTGACTGATGTTCAATCACTTAGGCCTCTGCTTAAATGCCACTGCCTTCTACCCTAGCTACTGTAGCCTCACTCCTACGAAAGTTACTCCATCATCTCAGGCTATGTAATTTTGTTCAAAGAATTTAGTTTCTGAAATTTTCAAATGTGTTTATCGTATAATATTTTCATTTCAGTCTTCCTGTGGGCAGAGATGTTGTCTGTGTTGTTCACGCCATATCCCAGTACAAAAACACTGCCTGGCGTCTGATGATATTCAATATTTGTTGCCTGTTGGGAAAACAGCTGTGTTAGGCTTGCTCACTTATACTCTGCCTGATTAGTGCATGAGCATGTGACAGCACCACGTGTGTATAGTCTATGTAAGGCTACGGGGGCTTGCCCTCGGGGCAGATGGCAGATTGCCTGCCCACCACTGTGAGGGTCTGTTTTTGTTGTTTGTTTGCCTGCTGCTGTGAGAAGCATTTTTCCTGCCTGTTTGCTTATCTGCTGTTGAGACTTTATTAAATTGGAATGGCCTAACGCTGTCCAGCTTCGCAGTTCCTCTACTGTCTGCCTGAATCCAATATGGACTTGCCTGGCCTTGGCCACTGGCATTATATTGCCTACTTGACTATATCTTGAATTTTATTTCCTGAATCTTTTCCAAATAAAGCCTATGCTCTAACATACTGATTTTAAATTAAGGTTTATTATATTTATTTTAGAGACAGGGAGAGAGAGAGAGACAGAGAGATTGAGAGACAGGAACATTAATTTGTTTATGTATGTACCCTGACCAGGGATCGAACCAGTAACCTCCGCATTTCAAGAAGATGCTCTGTCTAACCAACTGAGCCATCTAGCCAGGGTCATACTGATTTTCTTTTCTTTTTTCTTTTTTTTTTTTGTATTTTTCTGAAGCTGGAAACGGGGATAGACAGACAGACTCCCGCATGCGCCCGACTGGGATCCACCCGGCACGCCCACCAGGGGGCGACGCTCTGTCGCGACCAGAGCCACTCTAGCGCCTGGGGCTGAGGCCAAGGAGCCATCCCCAGCGCCCGGGCCATCTTTGCTCCAATGGAGCCTCGCTGAGGGAGGGGAAGAGAGAGACAGAGAGGAAGGAGAGGGGGAGGGGTGGAGCAGATGGGTGCTTCTCCTGTGTGCCCTGGCCGGGAATTGAACCCGGGACCTCTGCACGCCAGGCCAACGCTCTACCACTGAGCCAACCAGCCAGGGCCCATACTGATTTTCTAACACATCACAGAATACAATCTATTTTCTCTTGATTCTCTGCCTTTGAATTTGAATTTTCTGTTCCTCCTGCCTATATGCCTTTTCCTCTTCCTCAGTACTAAAATTAAAGGTACCCTCTTTGTGTCAGGCACTGTGTCAGTATGAATACAAAGATTAGTAAAATAAAGCTTCTACCACAATGAGTTACTACTTCACACCACCAGAAGGGGTATAATCAAAAGAAAAAAAATGTGGTGAGAATGGGAAGAAATTGGAACCTCATATACTACTGGTCAGATATAAAAAGATACATCCATTCTCAAAGACAGTCTGGCAGTTCCATAAACTGTTGAACATCGACTTTTCAGCTGAGTTAGCAATCCTAGCCCTAGGTATAACCCCAAGAGAACAGAAAACATATGTGCACACAAAAACATACAGAAACAGTCATGAACACTATTCCTAGAGCCAAAAAGTAGAAACAACTCAAATGTCCATAGAATCATGAATAGAGAAATAAAATACAGTATATCCATACAATAAAATATTATTTGGCAATACGATGAAAGCACTGATGCATGCTACAACATGCAAAAACCTTGAATTCATTATGCTACAAGAAAGAAGTCAGCCATGAAATATCTGATTCTATTTATATGAAATGTTCAGCATAGGCAAATATACAGAGACAGAAGAAAATATGTATATAGATTAGTGGTTGCCTTGGACTAGAGGAGAGATGAGGGGTTTGGGTGATGGCTAAAGACTGAGGGGTTTCTTTTTGGGGGTAAAGAAATGTTCTAAATGGAATGTGCTAATATATTTTACATCTGTGAATACAATAAAAACCACTGAACTATATACTTTATTTTTTAATTTTTTAATTTATTCATTTTAGAGAGGAGAGGGGGAGACTCAGAGAGAGAGAGAGAGAGAGAGAGAGAGAGAGAAGAGACAGAAAGAGAAGGGGGGGACGAGCAGGAAGCATCAACTCCCATTTGTGCCTTGACCAGGCAAGCCCAGGGTTTTGAACCGATGACCTCAGCATTTCCAGGTTGATGCTTTATCCACTGCGCCACCACAGGTCAGGCCTGAACTATATACTTTAAATGGGTGAATTGTATGGTTTGTGAATTATATCTCAAGAAAGTTGTTAAAAATATATAAATCACCAAAAAATACAAAAATAAAATCTTCGCCACCTCTAGATGTCTTTCAAGATTAAACTAACTTTTCTCTCCAAGGTATTCTGGGTTCTGTGTCCCTGCTAAGTGCGCCTGCAGAATTCCACAGCTGCTTTTACCATAGCTTGAATCACCTGCGTCTGTAAGTTGTATCCCGTTATTTCTTTCATCACACTGAGTGTTCCTTTGGAACGGGGATGGTGTCTTCCTGTTTTGAATCCCAAGAGCCTAGAACATACACAGTAACTGCTTTAGTAAATGACGGCTAAATGAAAGAATGTGAAGAAATAACTGGCTTAATCACAAAGATAAAGGAAAAGATTTTTTTTTCAGAATAGGAAAAATATCATTAAAACTTAAAAAGATGAAAAGTGTAGTGTGATGGAGCAAATCCAGGGCGAGGGAGTGACAACAAAAGGTCAAATTCTCCAGAGCAGAGAAGTCTCAAGCTGAAACCTATCAGCTGAAGCCTTTCAGAGTGTTAGCAGGAGAGTCTGCAACAGACAACAGAAAGTCAAGTCCCGGAGATCTCAAGAAATGTGGCAGAGTGACAAGGATGAGAAGAGGACAATATAAATAGTATAGATTTTAAAAGACAGTGCAGGTATAGCCTGTTTAGGGTAGAGAATATTTTCTTGGATGTGAGCATATTAACAAAAGAAGTTTCAGCATTGCTTTAGCAGAGTCTATATGCCACTTCCATAGTTCCCTGTAGGTGGTGTCAAACAACTGTTGGTCTGCAGTGATGCTTGCATCCTTTAAGATGTCAAAGGATTTCCACCATTTCTGCTGATACTTATCTTCTTTTGCCTTGCCCATTACTTCAAATGCCTTGAACCATTACAGACCCTGCCTTTTAACATGCAGCATGAAAATCGTGCTGGATGCACCTGCTTGGCATATCTTTTAATAGCCAGGAAGGGTCAAAACAGTTCCAAAACAAGTTAATCACAATAGAAAGAAATGCCACAAAGCAACTAACAACCAGAATTTGTGGAGATCATTCCAACTGCAAAGAGCATAGGCTAGCACACTGGCTGAGAGTACAATCAAGAGAAAACTAACACTGATTGAGGGTTTTCTGGATGTCCACTATGCTCTAGCATTTTACCTATGTTAATTCTAATCCTCAGAACAATTCTTTGGTGGGCCCTGGCCGGTTGGCTCAGCGGTAGAGCGTCGGCCTGGCGTGCGGGGGACCCGGGTTCGATTCCCAGCCAGGGCACATAGGAGAAGCACCCATTTGCTTCTCCACCCCCCACCCCCTCCTTCCTCTCTGTCTCTCTCTTCCCCTCCCACAGCCAAGGCTCCATTGAAGCAAAGATGGCCCGGGCGCTGGGGAGGCTCCTTGCCCTCTGCCCCAGGTGCTAGAGTGGCTCTGGTCGCGACAGAGCGATGCCCCGGAGGGGCAGAGCATCACCCCCTGGTGGGCAGAGCGTCGCCCCTGGTAGGTGTGCCGGGTGGATCCTGGTCGGGTGCATGCGGGAGTCTGTCTGACTGTCCCTCCCCGTTTCCAGTTTCAGAAAAAAAATAAATTAATTAAAAATTAAAAAAAAACACAATTCTTTGGTGGAAGGATACTATTACTATTCCTGTTTTTATAGAAGTGGACAGAGAGAGAGAGAGTGGTTAACATCAAGGCAGTCTGGTTCCTAAGCCCACATCCTAATCACCTTACTATACTACTCTTTGATATATCTCTACTCTACTAGTTGACTGGACATGGGAAAGATACACTAATTATATATATATAGTATATATGTTACTTGTGACATGAAAAACACTATAAAAAATTGGCACTCTATGAGGAAATGCTAACTGAGGTATAACTGTATTATTAAAAGAATGTACTAAAAACAGGCTAAACATGTCAATAGACATTTAGTAGAAATGGTTCCATGAAAACTATTATCTTTGACACCTCTGTACTTCTACATAAGTTCTTTTCAATGCCTAGAGTGCCTTTTCCACCCTTAGCTGCTTATTAAATAATTACTACTCATCCTTCAAGATACATAATATTATCACTTCCTCCATGGAAACTTCTCCAACTCTCCCAAGCAGAATTAGTCATGCATTTGGCTGTATTCTCAACTGCTTTGTTTACACACCTTTTATACCATCTGTAAATGTTCAGTGCTGGAAACAGAAACCACACTCAGTTTGTTAAGTAAAAGGAGATTTGGATGCTTACAAAACTGTTGCAAAGGGTTCTAGGCTAGGACTTCTGAAATGACTCTCAGAGCACCACCAAACTGATAGTACAAGAGCACAGATCTTACCTATAATCAGAAAAAGTTGTCAATACTTCAACTGAAATTGCCTCTTGGCAGCAACAGAGTTGGCAAATGGCCTCAGAAGGCTGTAGCAGAACACCCACAGTCCCTAGGACCTAGCTTGCCAAGAGAAGACAACCAAAGGGGCAAGAATTTGCCCTTCCAAGCCATACATAAGTGCATCAAATTGGTGGAACCTAATTTATCCAGAATCCAAGCTGAAAGGGAGTTTAGGAAATATAGTTTTTAGTTTTTTGGCCTTTGCAAACAGGAAGTCTTACCAGAAATAAGACAACTGAAACTAAGTAACATGATTTATATTACTCACAACAGCACTTTCCAGGCTGTATCTGCTTTTATTAGTGGCTTGTAATGGGGTAGCATAAGAGCACCTTATTTGACTTTTCTAATTCCAAATGCTTAGCTGAGATAAGATATCAATAGATATTTGTGGAATACAAAATAATTCTTTACCATCTCTAATTTGCTTTGCAACTAAGGTCAAAGGAGAACATGGGCACTACTGGGCCTATTATTGAACTGACACACTCCATGTATACTGAGAAGCAAGCAGGTGAGTCTGAAAAGCTGGAGTGTATGAACCGAAAGAGCAATGGGAACTTCCTGTATTATGCCTAATTCAGCCACTTCTCAAATGAGAAGTGTGCTAACTAATCACTTTCTATATTGGAACATGCCCAAACCCCAGATCCACATACTAAAATTGGACATTTTCCCATTATTTTCCTGTGCTCAGTTTAAGGGGAGAGGCAAAATGAATATTAAGAGATCAGCCTTTGAGTTTCTGGGGAAAAAAGTCTCAGTGTAGCCATTAAGCAGAAGACTTCCACATAGGTTGGTTTTCACAGAACCTTGTTAATGTTGTGGTCTTATTAAAAATCTTCAATGCTCCCATTCCCACAAATTAAAACTAAACATCCTTACTCTAGAATTCAAGACCCATTACTCTAAGACCAACAAGTACTTTTCCAAAAACATTCCCCTTCTCACACTTGCTACTGATCACAGTGCCCACTCGCTATCCAGATGGGCCATACGCTCACCTCCATGTTTTTCTCTTGCCATTTTCCTTTCTAGAACACCCTCTCCTCCTTTTTATTTCAAATAGAACCTGTTTTCTCCTAGTTAGGTATTCCCTATCCTTTACAATTTAATTCTACCCTGCCTCTTCCATGAAGCTCTCCTGAGAAACCCAGTTCCTTAATATTCTTCCCTCCTTCCCTTGCTATTCCACTTCCTGTTTCACTTTTATGTATGCTTTGAATGTGTATCTTGTTTTTGCCTATGTACTATATATAAGGTCTACCGGAAAGTTCTGTCCGTTTCTATCACAACAAGTTTCGACACGTAAGCACGTTTACTTGGCACGTGTGCCTCTCTATTTTTATCACTTAATGTATACAGACTGACGTAACAAATGAACTAAAACAAAGTTGATTCACGTTAGTCTTATGTGTGAAGCAATAGTGTACCCATGGCTACTGATAAAGTTCATTTACACCACTGTAATTTTTACAAATTTCAACAAGGAAGAAATGCTACAGAAGCATGTAGAAATTTATTAAAAGTGTTTGGTGAAGGTACAGTTTCTGATAGGACATGCAGAAGATGGTTTGAAAAATTCAAAACAGGTGATTTCGACCTTTCTGATAAGCCACGTTCTGGGCGACCATCTTTGATTGATGACGATGTTGTTAAGACCATGTTGGAGCAAGATCCTTTTCTATTGATAACAACATCAGAGATCGCAGAGAAGCTTAATTCAGCTCAGCAAACCATTTCAGACCATATTCGGAAGATAGGATTGGTGTGGAAATATTCAAGATGGGTGCCACATGAATTAAGACAGAAGAATTTGGATGATGGAGTCGTCATATGCACATCTCTGCTTGCTCGGAACAAAATCGAGCCCTTCTTGAACCGGATGATAACTGGGGATGAAAAATGGATTACCTACGAAAACATCGTAAGGAAAAGGGCATATTGTGAACCCGGAAAACCCAGCCCTTCCACCTCTAAACCAAATGTGACTCTGAATAAGAGAATGTTGTGTATATGGTGGGACATTTGAGGACCAATACATTATGAGCTTTTAAAACCAAACAAAAAGCTCAATTCGGAGAAGTATTGTCAGCAACTAAATAATTTAAAGACAGTAGTCCAAGAAAAGAGGCCAGCAATGTTCAATAGGAAGAACATCATACTGCATCATGATAATGCCAGGCCACATGCTGCTTTGGGGACTCATCAAAAAATTGCAGAACTAAGCTGGGAAATTCTGTTGCATCCACCATATTCCCCGGACTTAGCACTCTCTGAATATCACTTGTTTTTGTCCTTACAAAATTTTTTGAAGGGCAAAAAATTTAAAAATGAAGAAGATATCAAACAAGCACTGGTTCAATTTTTCGCATCAAAAGATAAAATATTTTTCAAAAATGGGATATACAAATTGGGCCTCACGCTGGCAAGAAATCATTAATAATAATGGCAATTATATTATTTAATAAAGTTTATTGATGGTAAGAAAAATTTGTATTTTGTTTTATTCCAAAAACGGACAGAACTTTCCGATAGACCTTTACATTAGTTAGTGATAGCTGCTTCATAGCAGTACCGATTCTCGTATTTCTTTTTGTCTCTGAACTCTGGTTTGATAACTTATGACTTTGTTAAATGTGAGATAAAAGACATAATTATAATTTTTAAGGTTTTATTTAATATGTTTTTGATAGGTAAAACAATATAATTTTGTTAAACACCTATTATAGTTCCCCTCTAACCATTCATTCTGTAATCTTCTATACATAAAATATTAAGGTCAAACATCACCTCTAGGAGGTTTTTCCCTTCAAAGCCTTGGTTCCCAATAGGCTGGGCTTTATTACATTGGTCTACCACACCCTTGATTCCACTGTATCAGTTAGCTTCCGGTGTATAAAAAACCATCCACCAGAAAGTGGAATTACAGAATAAAGAGGATAGAAGACAGGAAATATTATGTTTTACCTCATACCTTTCTGTTCTATTCATTTTTAAATATTGAACCTGTATTACTGCTACCATAAAATAACTAGTTAATCTCTTTAAGCAGTAAAGAAAAAAACATCATTTCTTTTTCATAGTGCAATGGGTCAGCAATTTGGGTTGAGTTCATCTGGGACAGTTCATCTCTGCTCTATACGGTGTCTGGGTTCTCTCATGGAGACAGCTGGGAAGGTCAGGCCTCCCTGTCTCTGTGTGGTTCTCATCCTCAGTGAGGCTGACCTTGACTTGTTCTCATGGTTAAAGTTTCCCAAGGGAATGAGAGCACATGATGCAACAACCCACATGACATCACTTCTGCTGCATTCTACTGGAAAGCACATCATAAGAGCAGCCAAATTCAAGGGACAGGAACAGCCTTCTCCTTTTGAAGAAAGAAGTTAAAAAATAATCCATGGACATTTTTAATCTACTATATCCACGGTATCCCACCTATTTATTATCTGTTTTTAAAATTATATTCAGCGATCCTCATATGTCTTGTCTAGATACGCATTTTCATGTGCTGAGTGCCCAGACCAGAGTAAACTGCTTGGTAAGAGGTTGATAAACAATAGATTGCATCTTAGGCATGCAATACATGGTTGGAATATAAAGATATGTAGCATACAAGACACAGTTTCTGCTCCTGAGGATTTTGCCTTCTGGTAGGACAGAAAAAATTAAAAGAGCTGTTTCAAACAATAGAAATTATACTTTTCCAACAAGAAATTACATAGTTAATCTCAACTGGGGCACACAGGTCATAAAAGCAAATACACGTTCTATCTGGTGATTGAGAAACTAAGGCCTGCATCAGGTTTTGAGGATAATATTTGGATTCTTAATAGTTGGATATAATTAGGAGATGGAACAATGTGAAAAATGGCCCAGGGATAAGAAAGCAAAACCATATGTTCAAAGAAGGAATGGCTTCCCACTTTGCTTGGGGCAGGAATTGGTGCCAGGGCACAGTGGAAGGCTGAACAGGTGCCTTGGAATAAGGCTGCTTGGACTTTATCTTGTTGGTGATAGGATCTTACAACCAAAGAGCATTAGAACAAATATTGTTTTTAGGAAGAGAACCAAGAAGACAACATATATAAAATGAACAAAGGAGCAAGAGACAGGAAGTAGAAGGAAGTAAGTATGATGAGGGCCTAAACTTCATGTTGGCAACTAAGAATAGACCAGAGAAAGCCAAGAGACTATCAGTTATTAAGACCCTACTGTTTGTTAATAGGCATTTTCCCATCTAACCCTTCAATGATCCTGCAATGTAGATGTCAACACCATCATCTAACAGATGAGGACAATAAAATTCAGATAATTCAGGTAACTGGCCCAAGATCATATACTTGTTAATGGAAGAGCTGGTTCTTTTAACTCTGAGCTAAAGGTTGTACAGTATTCTTTTCTTCTCAGGACACAAAAATATTTTATTACCCAACTTTCAATTTGCCACAGGTCTGTAAGGTCGTCATCAAATGATGAGCAGATCTCTAACATAATAAGACTGTTTTCCTGCCCTATTTCTTCTCACACAGTGAAGACAAGAAAGGGACACTTCAAACAAAATGCAAGGGAGTGAAGGGGAAGAGACAGAAAAAGGGGACTGAGCACAAAAGCATTCAGCCACTGAGTTCAACATAAGCATTAAACATTCATTCAATATATATTTAGGACTTAATAAGTGCCAGCCCTGAGCAGCGTGCTGGGAAGAAAAGATGACTCAAACACTATTCTTATCTTTCAAAGTAGTAAAGGAAATGGGCATTAACCAGAAATGCAGTAACTCTTGCAAGGGAAGTAATGAAATTCTATATACAGTAAACTGAGACACAAATATGAAGGGATTATTTCTAGCTGAAGCACAGAAGAAAAGCTTCATAAAGGAGAGAGACCTTGGTCTGCATATTGATAGGCAAGAAGATGGCCAAGTGGCAAAAAGGGATGAGATCTATGAGTGGTATGGGTTACAAAGCAGGGGATAGGACAGCAGTATCATTCACTGCAGGTCAGAGATAAGAGATTCCACATGGAAGAGAGGAACCAGATCACATGGGGCAGAACAGTTCAACTAGAGGCAGTATAAAACAACAGGTATGAGGGTCAATTTTAGGATCAGAGTCAAACTTCAAACCCCAGTCTGCACTTCCTCCCTTTCAGCTTTAAAGCAGTTGTTCAAATTCATTAAGCCTCCCTTTCATCTGTAAAATGGAAATGATAACAACACCTTCCTCCTCTCTCCCCCAACTTCTGAGCCAATGGTGGAGTTGACAGGTGTCAAAAAGAAAATTAACATATAGGTTTTAATATGATAAATCTGGATCAGAGTATTTGGCTTGGATGTGAAGATAGGCTCCCTAACACTTTTTCTCAAGCCCTTATAATGCACTCTACATGTGAGAAGAGTTGGAACTGCTGCAAAGGTACTTAGAAAGAAGAACTGAAGCTTCTCACTCTCTGTATGTAGAAGAGCATTGTTACACAGCATATGGTCCACAGATCAGATGCATCAGCATTACCTGAGGGTTTAATGGAGATGCAGACTCACAGGCACCAGCGAAGACATACTGGATAAGAGTCTGCATTGGAATGAGATCCCCCACCTGACTCCTATGAACATGGAAGTTTGAGAAGCACTGTCAGAGAGCACTAGAGAAACAGGATCTCTAGATAAGAGATTCCACATCTGGCCAATAAGAACCATCACTCCTCCTATGTGGAAGAGTCAACATGATTTGGACAAGAGACTGAAGATTCAACATGATTCCTTTGTGAAGGTTTAAGTTCCCTCTTGAGCCTGGCAGGAACTCAGGATGGGTGAGAGGATGCTATTTCCTGTAAGCAGGGAGGTAGAGGAGGAAGATAATCCCATGACTGTGACTAGTGATTGGGTACAACATTCCTCAAGACTGTGAATGTAGGACAAGGGGGAAATATGCAAAGAAAGACAGACAGTTTGGAATATTCTAGTTTCTTTTTTGTTGTTTAAATCTTAGATCCATTTAGAATTTCTTCTATGTTTCTGCTCAAATGTCATCTAATGGGACATTTCCTGAACATCTAATAGAAACCCCTTAACACTGTCATCACCCCCTCCAACACTTAGCATGCCCTGCTCTCCTAAGGGTCTGTCTTATTTCATCTGTGTCCTCCCTTCCCCACTAGGACATAAGTTCCCCAAAAAGCTATATCTGTTTTGTTTTTTATTGTTTCCCTACTGCCAGAACAAAGTGGCACTGGAGACAAATAGCAGATACTTGATATATATTTATTTAAATAATAAATATGACTTTGGGACTCCATCGGACATCAAGTAAAGTTATCCAATAACAATTGTGCTTATAAGTCTGGGGATAAGGGGAAAATGTGAGTTAGAGATAAAGATTGACAGCTGTTGGTGGGCACTGAAGCTAGGAGACTGAATGAGATCACCTGGAGAGAGTTCTGCCCTTAAGGGAAAGATGAGTTACTTGTTTGGTTGAAGCGATGAGGAAATCCAGGAAAAAAGTGGTGTCATCTCCAGCCATGCCTGGTCTAAGAGCATGAGCAGGTCACCACAAATGCTATCAAAGGCAGGCAACTGTCCTTTTCTTTTTTGGTTTTTTTTTTTAGAAAATTAAATTTAACAGGGTGACATTGATCAATAAGAGTACACAGGTTTCAGGTAAACATTTCTATAGCATTTAAATTGTTGATTATGTTATATACCCATTACTCAAAGTCAAATCATTTCCCATCACCTTATATTTGTCCCTCTTTACACCCTTCCCCCAACACCTTCCTCAATCCCCCTTCCCCACATAGCCCTCAACGTCATCCCCCTCCCTCTGATAACCACTGCACTTTTTTCTTTTTTTGCACTTTTCTTTTAATTAGTGAGAAGTGGGGAGGCACAGAGACAGCCTCCTGCATACACTCCAACCGGGATCCACCCGCAAGCCCCCTATGGGGTGATGTTCTGCCCATCTGGGGCCATAGCACTGTTGCTCGGCAACTGAGCTATTTATAGCCTGAGGAGAGGCTACGGTGCCATTCTTAGCACCCAGAACCAACTTGCTCGCATGAGCCATGGCTGTGGGAAGGGTAGAGGAAGAGAGAGAGAGAAAGAGAGGAGGAGGAGGGGCAGAGAGTACATGGTTGCTTTTCCTATGTGCCCTGACTGGGAACTGAACCCAGGACTTCCACATCCCAGGCTGACACTCTACTGCTGAGACAACTGGCCAGGGCCCCACTGCACTCTCATCCATGACTCTCAGTTTTGTAATTTGTATCCCACCTATGTATGAAATCATACCGTTTTTAGCTTTTTCTGATTTACTTATTTCATTTAATATAATATTTTCAAGGTCCATTCATGTTGTTGTGAATGATACTACGTTATCATTTTTTATGGTTGGTAGTATTCCATTGTATAGATGTACCACATCTTCTCTATTCAATCTTCTATCAAGGGACACTTTGGTTTTTTCCATGTCTTGGCCACTGTGAATAATGCTAAGATGAACATGGGGGTGCACATGTCTTTACGTAACAATGTTTCTGAGCTTTGGGGGTAGATACCAGGTAGAGGGATTGCTGGGTCATATGATAGTTCTACTCTAACTTTTTGAGGAACCACCATACTTTTTTCCACAATGGTTGTACTAATTTACATTCCCACCAGCAGTGAATGAGGATTCCTTTTTCTCCACAACCTCTCCAAAACTTATGTTATTACCTGTCTTGTTGATAATAGCTAATCTAACAGGTGTGAGGTGGTATCTTCCTGTTTTCCCTGAACAAAGCTAGTAACTTCTTGGAAAATTTTATGATATCTCAGAGGCAAAACAGCCAACAGCAGCATTTATCATTTATGAAAAAACACTTTAATAATTCACTGCTTTAATTAACATTTGCTGTTAATCAAGATTTCATATCTGAGAGCATCATACCCAAGCTCAGCAGGTCGGTTTAGAATCAACTCCATCTGTCTGTCACAGAACCCAATGAGATGAACACAAGGAGACAAATGCCAGGCCTACTTAAAGCTGATGGTGGGAGCCACCTTCCAAAGCAGGCTGCTCCTGGGAGCCAAGCATCCCAGGGAGTTTAAAAAAGTGAACTTCTCCCTCCAAAAGGGGCCTAGACTTTTCAAAGGGAAGCAGAATGTTTTCCCCAAATGAGAGGAAGTGATTACTAATTAGGTTCTGTCTCTTGTCACATACCTTTAATAAAAGACGGTTTCTCTCCATTTTTTCCTTTCCTGCAATCTGAAAAGACCGTCTACAAAGGAACAACAGAGCCTTGTTCCTATATTTAATCACTTATAATCTGGTCATTTGCTGATTTCTGTTTCTGCCAAAAGGTAACACTTCCCTCTGAACAGACTTCAAGAGATTTTTCTTTTCTTTTCTTTTCTTTTTTACCATTTATGGTTACTGTTATTTCTATTGTCCTAGGATGTTTTAAAATTTTTAACTTCAATAAACACACATGTGGGATGAGACCACAGTAACAGATTACTAGATAGCATCAAATGGTAAGAGATTGTGTTCTGTGACTTATATAAATTATTTAATCTCTCTGGCCTCAGTTTCTCCACCTATAATGTGGATATAATTTCAAAAGGTTGTTGTAAGTACTAATGCACTTTAAAAAAGCACTTTGCACATTACTTGTCTTCTGGGAAACACTAAAACATTTTAATTATGTGTAACAGCTGAGGTGCACTTCATAACTTCAGGGAATAAAGGTGAGTACATCTCCTCTATCTTTTCAATTGTCTCAGGAGCTAAGGATCCAGTCAAAATCCCTGCTCCCATGGAACTTGCAATATAATCCTGAAAGAAATACTAAATGAATAAATTCACAGCTAGCCATTCATTCAATTATCCATCTGCTGCCACTGTTTCCCCTCCCCACCATGAACCTAGACCATAAGCTAGCAGGGGTCCCCAAACTTTTTACAGAGGGCCAGTTCACTGTCCCTCAGACCGTTGGAGGGCCGCCACATACAGTGCTCCTCTCACTGACCACCAATGAAAGAGGTGGCCCTTCCGGAAGTGCGGTGGGGGGCCGGATAAATGGCCTCAGGGGGCTGCATGCGGCCCGCGGGCCGTAGTTTGGGGACGCCTGGATTAGAGAGATGATAGAAAGATAGGCAGACAGTAAAAATTACTAAGAAAATACTAGGTGGTGGTAAATGCTAACTTGAAAAGATCAGAGCAATGGTAGTGGGGGTTAGTTTAACCTGGGTGTTCAACAAAGGCCTCTCTGAGGCTGTGAAGTGGAAGCCAAGGAGTCAGGAGAAGGCCCAGGCTGAGGCCCAGGCCCTGAGGGAGTGAACTTACCTGTTCCAGAAACAGTCATGTGGGTGGGGTGCAGTGGGCAGGGGGGAGAAGAATGAGAAGAGCCTGGAGAGGGGGTCAGGCCTTGTTGACCAGCTTAGGGAGATCTGAATTTATTATGAGCAGGATGTTAAGTAATTGGGATGTTTTAGCAGGGGATTGGCAAGGCTGATCTATATTTTTAAAAATTAATTCTGTGCAGAGTGAATTCTACAGGGAGGAGGCTGAAACAGAAATGAGGAGGCCAGTAAACAAGGAATGCCATGCCAGGGGCCCAAACTAGCATTATTTCAATCTAGAAGCAGAAATAAGAAAAAAAACAAAACAGGTGGATTCCTTTAGATTTTAGAGGCAGAGTCATTAGAGATTTATGTCAGTTTGGTAATAGGGAAAGGAAACACAGAAATCTAAAATTTCTAGCTTGAGCAACTCTGAGAAATCCAGTCTCTCTCTTGAAGCCCACAGCATGCCCAAATATTCAGGATCGCTCAATTTGAAGAGATTCATCTGCTTTCAAAAATGTATCAAGAAGAAAAACTAGAAAGCATGTTCCTCCAAACCTCTCGTTCCCACTGCTGTCTCATAATATTTGAGCACCAGTTTCATGTGATCTGAGGGGCGCTTGTCCCCAGCAGTAGCAATAATCTCTGTAACAGCCTTTACTGCACAGCCAGGCTGCCTCCTCAGATTCTAAGCTTATAATCTGGTCACTTTAAACACACAAGCTTAGCTTTCCCCCTCAAAGCTCCGGACCCTGCTGGGGCAGCTGGGCCTGCTGCATTTGCCAACCTCAAGCACAGACTGTGGCCAAGTCCCCCAACTTGACTCAAGTCCCCATATACTGCACTCCTGGCCTCAGCCCAGTCCCACCCATAGAGAGCTCCTGTTGGGGATCTGTGTGTCATTTCCAGCCCCGGGCCTCATGCTTGCCATGCAGATGGATTCCCAGAGGTTCTCCTATCATCAAATCACCTTATACAGATCATGTCCTCCCCTGAGCTCAGACTACTGTGAGGAAAGGACGATAGCTTGTGCTTAACTACATAAAGAGAAAAAAATGCCCTTTTAAACCTAGTCCAAGAGCAAGGTAGCTCTACTGGTCACACACTTAAATAAAAAACCATCCAAATGTTTTGCTCACAATGAGAAAAATCTTCCCAATTTTACCTCCACCAGTAGAAACATAAGACTGCTATCAAACCAAATTTTCTTCCTCAAAAGTTTCACCTTTCCATAAGAAAAATTGAACTTATTATATCTCCTCTAAAAAAATATGGATGTGTATAAATTTATTTTGAAAAATACAAGTCCTAGCTGAGCCAAAGCAAACACCAAGGTTGACAATCCTCCAGGAACACAATTAATCTTGGTGACAGAAGAGGAGCATGCCATTCTGAGGTGAGAGGAACTGACTCTCCAATTAATTGGAGCAGGTGGCATCCATCCTGCAGAGCAAGGACAGGGCCCTTTAGAGCAAGTGTGGTTCCTCTGTGAAGCTAGTCAAGCTCAAAGATTGCCAAATACTTCTTAATACAGTAACAGTAAAGTGTATTGTTCTAAATGGGCAAGGCCCACAGTCATAAAGGCTGAATAAAATTATTTCCCTGTTGGCATATATTAAACTGCATTGTCTTTTTTTTATTTTATTTTAATTTGTTGTGTTTATATAGTTACAAGTGTCCCCCCAAATATAACTCCCTTCCTCCCCTCCGTGTTCTCCCAGATACCCCCTTTGCCCCCACCCCCAACACCTTCCCCCTTTCCCTCCATGATTTACTACCCTGCCTTCTATTTCTCTGTGTTATGTGTATATACTTTCCCTAATGTCTTTCCTTTCTTTGATCCCCTCCTTTCATCCCCTTTCCCTCTGACCACTTTCTCTCTGGACTCTTTAACATCTTCTATGCCTCTCTTCCATTCCTCAGTTCACATTAATCATTGGATTCCTCATATGAGTAAGGACATATTATATTTTTCTTTCTCTGCCTGGCTTATTTCGCTTAGCATAATAGACTCTAGGTCCATCCTTGTTGTCGCAGAGGGTAAGATTTCCTTCTTTTTCACAGCTGCAGAGTATTCCATTGTGTATATGTACCACTGCTTTTTAATCCACTTGTCTACTGATGGGACACTTGGCTGTTTCCAGATCTTGGCTATTGTATACATTGCTGCAATAAACACAGGGGTGCATTTCTTCTTTTGAATCAGTGGTATGTTATACTTTAGGATATATTCCTAGAAGTGGGATAGCTGGGTCAAAAGGCAGTTTGATTTTTAATTTTTTGAAGAATCTCTGTATTGTTTTCCACAGTGGCTACACCAGTCTGCATTCCCACAACTGTGCAAGAGGGTTCCCTTTTCTCCACACCCTCGCCAGCACTAAGTGTGTGTTGATTTATTAATAAGCGCCATTCTGAGAGGTGTGAGGTGGTATCTCATTGTGGTTTTAATTTGCATTTCTCATCTGATTAGTTACATTGAACATTTTTTCATATGACTATTGGACATCTGTATGTCCTCTTTGGAGAAGAGTCTATTCAGTTCTTTTGCCCATTTTTTAGTTGAACTGTTTACTTTCTTGATGTTGAGTTTTAGAAGTTCTTTATAAATTTTGGTTATTAAGCCCTTATCGGATATATTGGTGAATAACTTCTCCCACGTGTAGGTTGTCTTTTTATTTTGTTCATAGCATCCTTTACTGTGCAAAAGTTTTTTAGTGTGATATAGTCCCATTTGTTCATCCTATCCTTTATTTCACTTGCCGGTGGAGTTAAGTCAGCAAATACATTGCTGAGAGAGATGTCGGAGAGCTTACTGCCTATGTTTTCTTCCAAGATGATGATAGTTTCACATCTTACATTCAAGTCTTTTAACCATTTGGAGTTTATTTTTGTAAATGGTATAAGCTGGTGGTCTAGTTTCCTATTTTTGCATGTCTTTAACCAATTTTCCCAGCACCATGTGTTAAAGAGGCTGTCTTTAATCCATTGTATGCTCTTACCTCCTCTGTCAGATATCAGTTGTCCATAAAGGTGTGGGTTTATTTCTGGGTTCTCTGTTCTGTTCTATTGATCTGTATGCCTGTCCTTATGTCAGTACCAAGCTGTTTTGAGTACAATCAAGTATAACTTGATATCAGGAAGTGTGATACTCCCCACTTAATTTTTCTTTTTCAAGATTGCTGAGGCTATTTCTGTTCTTTTTTAGTTCCATATAAATTTTTTGGAATATTTGTTCAGTATCTTTGAAGTATGACATTGGTATTTTAATAGGAATTGCACTGAATTTATATATTGCTTTGGGTAGTATAGACATTTTAAAGTTTATTTTTCCTATCCATGAACACAGTATAATGCTTCCACTTGTTTGTATCTTCCTTGATATCTCTTATCAATGTTTTATAATTTTCCGAGTACAGGTCTTTAACCTCCTTGGTTAAATTTACTCCTAGGTACTTTATTTTTTTTGGTTACAACAGTGAAGGGGATTGTTTCCTTAATTTCTCTTTCAGACAGTCCATTGTTGGTGTATATAAATGCCACTGGTTTCTGAACATTGATTTTATATTCGGCTACCTTGCTGAATTCATTTATCAGTTCCAGTAGTTTTTGACTGAGACTTTAGGGTTTTCTATGTACAGTATCATGTCATCAGCAAATAATGATAGTTTTACTTCTTCTTTTACAATTTGGATCATCGCATCCTTTTATTTCTTCTTCTAGTCTGATTGCTGTATAGGACTTCCTGAACTATGTTGAGTAAGAGTGGTGAAAGGGGTCCCTCTGCCTTGTTCCAGTTCTTAAGGGGATTGCTTTTAATTATTATTGCCCATTGAGTATGATGTTGGCTGTGAGTTTGTCACAGATGGTGTTAATCATGTTGAGGTATGTTCCCTGTATTTCCCACTTTGCTGAGAGTTTTGATCATAAATGGGTGCTGGATTTTATCGAATGCCTTTTCTGTATCTATTGATATTATCATGCGATTTTTATCCTTCCTTTGGTTTATGTGATGAATCATGTTGATTGATTTGCAAATATTGTACCAGCCTTGCCTCCCAAGAATAAATCCCACTTGATCATGATGTATGATTTTTTTCATGTACTTCTGGATCCCATTTGCTAATAGTTTGTTGAGAATTTGAGCATCTAAGTTCATCAGGGATATTGGCCTAGTTTTCTTTCTTTGTAGTGTCTTTGCCTGGTTTTGGAATGAGGATTTTGTTCACCTTATAAAAGGAATTTGGAAGTTTTCCCTCCCCTTGAATTTTCTGAAATAGCTTCAGAAGGATAGGAGTTAGTTCTTTGAATATTTGGTAAAAATCACCTGTTAAGCCACCGGGTCCAGGACTTTTGTTTGTTGGGAGTATTTTGATAACTATTTCAATCTCATTTCTTGTAATCAGTGTGTTTAGGTTTTCTCATTCTTCCAGATTGATTTTTGAATGATTATAAGTTTCAAGTAATTTATCCATTTCATCTAGGTTGTCCAGTTTTTTGCCATAAAGTTGTTCATAGTATTTTCTTACAATCCTTTGAATTTCTGCTGTGTCAGTTGTTACTTCTCCACTCTCATTTCTAATTTTATTTATTTGAGCCCTCTCTTTTTCTTGCTGAGTCTGGTTAAAGGTTCATTGATTTTGTTTACCTTTTCAAAGAACCAGCTCTTGGTTTAATTGATCTTCTATATTGTTTTTCTGCCTCTATGTCATTTATTTCTGCTATGATCTTTATTTCGTTCCTTCTACTTCCTCTGGGCATTACTTGCTGTTCTTTTTCTAGTTCTTTTAGGTGCAGACTTAAGTTGTTAATCTGAAATTTTTCTAGCTTCTTAAAGTATGCCTGTAATGCTGTGAACTTCCCTCTCAGGACTGCTTTTGCTGTGTCCCATAAATTTTGAGTTGTTGTATATCCATTTTCATTTGTTTCAACAAAGTTTTTTATTTCTTCCTTGATCTTATTGTTAACCCATTCATTATTTAATAGCATGCTATTTAGTTTCCAAGTGTTTGAATGTTTTTCAGTTTTTCTATTTTAGTTGATTTCTAGTTTCATACCGTTGTGATCAGAGAAGGTGCTTGATATGATTTCAATCTTCCTAAATTTATTGACTTGTTTTGTGTTCTTTTTTATAAATAAATTTTTATTATTGTTAATGGGGTGACATCAATAAATCAGGGTACATATATTCAAAGAAAAAATATCCAGGTTATCTTGTCATTCAATTATGTTCTGTACCCATCACTCAAAGTCAGATTGTCCTCCATCACCCTCTATCTAGTTTTCTTTGTGCACCTCCCCCTCCCTTCCCCTCTCCTTCCTTCCCTCCTGCGCTGCCCCCTCATCCCACCCCCGGTAAACACCACACTCTTGTCCATATCTCTTAGTCTCATTTTTATGTCCCACCAATGTATGGAATCATGTAGTTCATGGTTTTTTCTGATTTACTTATTTCATTCTGTAAATATTATCAAGATCCCACCATTTTGTTGTAAATGATCCGATGTCATCATTTTTTATGACTGAGTAGTATTCCATAGTGTATATGCGTCACATCTTCTTTATCCAGTCTTCTATTGAAGGGCTTTTTGTTTCCATATCTTGGCCACTGTGAACAATGCTGCAATGAACATGGGCCTACATGTGTCTTTACGAATCAATGTTTCTGAGTTCTGGGGTATATACCCAGTAGCGGGATTGCTGAGTCATAAGGTAGTTCTATTTTCAGTTTTTTGAGGAACCACCATACTTTCTTCCATAATGGTTGTACTACTTTACATTCCCACCAAAAGTGGATGAGTGTTCCTTTTTCTCCACAGCCTCTCCAACATTTGCTATTACCTGTCTTGTTGATAACAGCTAATCTAACAGGTGTGAAGTGGTATCTCACTGCAGTTTTGATTTGCATTTCTCTAATAACTAATGAAGATGAGCATCTTTTCATATATCTGTTGGCCATTTGTATTTCTTCCTGGGAGAAGTGTCTGTTCATGTCCTCTTCCCATTTTTTATTGGATTGTTTGTTGTTGAGTTTTATGAGTTCTTTGTATATTTTGGATATTCGGCCCTTATTTGAGCTGTTGTTTGAAAATATCATTTCCCATTTAGTTGGCTCTCTGTTTATTTTGTTGTCAGTTTCTCTTGCTGAGCAAAAACTTTTTATTCTGATGTAGTCCCATTCATTTATCTTTGCCTTCACTTCTCTTGCCTTTGGAGTCAAATTCATAAAATGCTCTTTAAAACCCAGGTCCATGAGTTTAGTACCTATGTCTTCTTCTATCTACTTTATTGTTTCAGGTCTTATATTTAGGTCTTTGATCCATTTTGAACTAATTTTAGTACAAGGGGACAGCTGTAGTCCAGTTTCATTCTTTTGCATGTGGCTTTCCAGTTTTCCCAGCACCATTTGTTGAAGAAGCTTTCTTTTCTCCGTTGTGTGTTGCTGGCCGCTTTATCAAAAATTATTTGACCATATATATGTGGTTTTATTTCTGGACTTTCTATTCTGTTCCATTGGTCTGAGTGTCTATTTTTCTGCCAATACCATGCTGTTTTGATTATTGTGGCCCTATAATATAGTTTGAAGTCAGGTACTGTAATGCCCCCAGCTTCATTCTTTTTTCTTAAGATTGCTTTGGCTATTCGGGGTTTTTTATAGTTCCATGTAAATCTGATGATTTTTTGTTCCATTTCTTTAAAAAATGTCATTGGAATTTTATAGGAATTGCATTAAATTTGTATATTGCTTTGGGTTATATGGACATTTTGATTATATTTATTCTTCCTATCCAAGAACAAGGAATATTTTTCCATCTCATTGTATCTTTCGATTTCCCTTAACAATGCTTTGTAGTTTTCATTATATAGGTCCTTTACATTCTTTGTTATGTTTATTCCTAGGTCTTTTTTTGTTGTTGTTGAAATCGTGAAGGGGATTATTTTTTTGAGTTCATTTTCTAATATTTCATTATTGGCATATAGAAAGGCTATGGACTTTTGTATCCTGCGACCTTACTGTATTGGTTTATGTTTTCTAGTAATCTTTCTGTGGAGTCTTTGGGGTTTTCGATGTATAGGATTATATCATCTGCAAAAAGTGATACCTTTACTTCTTCTTTTCTGATATGGATGCCTTTTATTTCTTTCTCTTGTCTGATTGCTCTGGCCAGAACATCTAGCACCACGTTAAATAAGAGTGGAGAGAGTGGACAACCCTGTCTTGTTCCTGATTTAAGGTGGAAAGTCCTCAGTTTTATGCCATTTAAAATGATGTTGGCTGATGGTTTATCATATACGGCCTTTATCATGTTGAGATATTTTCCTTCTATACCCATTTTGTTGAGAGTCTTAAACATAAAATTGTGTTGTATTTTATCAAATGCCTTTTCTGCATCTATTGATAAGATCATGTGGTTTTTGTTCTTTGTTTTGTTGATATGGTGAATTACGTTAACCATTTTACGTATGTTGAACCATCCTTGAGATTCTGGGATGAATCCCACGTGATCGTGATGTATTATTTTTTTAATATGTTGTATTCAATTTGCCAGTATTTTGTTTAATATTTTAGTATCTGTATTCATTAGAGATATTGATCTGTAGTTTTCTTTTTTTGCACCGTCTTTGCCAGATTTTGGTATGAGGATTATGTTGGCTTCATAAAATGTGTTTGGAAGTATTGCTTTTTCTTCAATTTTTTGGGAGACATTGAGTAGAATAGGAACCACGACTTCTTTGAATGTTTGATAGAATTCACTAGTATAACCGTCTGGGCCTGGACTTTTATTTGGGGAGGTTTTTAATAGCTTTTTCTATTTCCTCCCTGCTAATTGGTCTATTTAGGCTTTCTGCTTCTTCATGACTCAGTCTAGGAAGGTTGTATTGTTCTAGGAATTTATCCATTTCTTCTAGATTGTTGAATTTGGTGGCATATAGTTTTTCATAGTATTCTACAATAATTCTTTGTATATCTATGATGTCTGTGGTGATTTCTCCTCTTTCATTTTGGATTTTGTTTATATGAGTCCTTTCTCTTTTTTCCTTGGTGAGTCTTGCCAAGGGTTTGTCAATTTTGTTGATTTTTTCAAAGAACCAGCTCCTTGTTTTATTAATTTTTTCTATAGTTTTTCTGTTCTCTATTTCATTTATTTCTGCTCTGATTTTTATTATTTCCTTTCTTTGGCTGGTTTTGGGTTGTCTTTGTTCTTCTTTTTGTAGTTTCTTTTTTTTTTTTTTTGTATTTTTCTGAAGCTGGAATCGGGGAGAGACAGTCAGACAGACTCCCGCATACGCCCGACTGGGATCCACCCGGTCCACCAGAGGGCGATGCTCTGCCCATCCGGGGCGTCGCTATGTTGTGACCAGAGCCACTCTAGCGCCTGAGGCAGAGGCCACAGAGCCATCCCCAGCGCCTGGGCCATCTTCGCTCCAAAGGAGCCTCGGCTGCGGGAGGGGAAGAGAGAGACAGAGAGGAAGGAGAGGGGGAGGGGTGGAGAAGCAGATGGGCACTTCTCCTGAGTGCCCTAGCTGGGAATCGAACCTGGGACTTCTGCACGCCAGGCCGATGCTCTACCACTGAACCAACCAGCCAGGGTTTTTGTAGTTTCGTAAGGTGTGGAGTTAAGTGGTTCATTTGGGCTCTCTCTTGTTTGTTCATATAGGCCTGAAGTGATATAAAATTCCCTCTTATTACTGCTTTTGCTGCATCCCAGAAATTCTGATATGTCGTATTGTCATTTTCATTTGTCTGTATATATCTTTTGATCTGTGAACTTATTTCTTCTTTGACCCATTCATTTTTTAAAAGTATGTTGTTTAGTTTCCACATTTTTGTGGGTTTTCCCCCTCTTTTTTGCAGTTGAATTCTAGTTTCAAGAATTTATGATCAGAAAATATGCTTGGTACAATTTCAATTTTTCTGAATTTGCTTATGTTATTTTTGTGGCCCAACATATGGTCAATTCTTGAGAATGTTCCACGTACACTAGAGAAAAATGTATACTCTGTCGCTTTGAGATGAAGTGTCCTATAGATGTCTATCATATCCAGGTGCTCTAGTGTTTCGTTTAAGGCTAATATATCTTTATTGATTCTCTGTCTGGATGACCGATCTAGAGCCGTCAGTGGTATATTGAGGTCTCCAAGTATGATTGTATTTTTGTCAGATTTTGTTTTTAGGTCAATAAGTAGCTTACATATTTTGGTGCTCCTTGGTTTGGTGCATATATATTAAGGATTGTTATGTCTTCTTGATTCAGCGTCCCCTTAATCATTATGAAATGACCGTTTTTGTCTCTCAGTACTTTTTCTGTCTTATAGTCAGCATTATTAGATATGAGTATTGCTACACTTGCTTTTTTTTTTATGTTATTTCCTTGGTGTATTGTTTTCCAGCCTTTCACTTTGAATTTGTTTTTATCTTTGTTGCTTAGATGTGTTTCTTATAGTCAGCATACAGTTGGATTTTCTTTTTTAATCCATTCTGCTACTCTGTTTTTATTGCTGAGTTTAATCCATTTACATTGTGTAATTATTGACATTTGTGGGTTCCTTATTGTCATTTTATATATTGCTTTCTGTTAGTTTTGTATCTTGTTTGATTCTTCTCTTTTGTTTTTCTATCATTTGTTTTTCTTTGTTTGTATTCCATACTTTCCTCTGTTGCTACCTTTTTTAAGTCATGTGCTTCTGTGGTGGTTTTTTCAAGGGTGATTATCATTAAGTAATGAAAAGGGTACCTACCATATTCATTGTAGTACCCTATCTTATGAGTGTTTCTGCACTCCATCGTCCTTTGCTACTGTTAATCTCCGTCCTCTCCCATTTTTTTTGCTTTTGTTGTCACAGTTTAACTTTAGTTTTATTGTGTTCTTGGTGTTTTTACTTGTGGTTTTGTTTTGTTTTGTTCTTTGAATCTGGTTGGAAAACCTTCTTTAGTAGTTCCTGGAGTGGGGGTTTTCTGATGATAAATTCCCTCATCTTTTCTGTATTTGTGAATGTTTTCATTTCTCCTTCGTATTTGAAGGAAAGCTTTGATGGGTATAGTATTCTTGGCTGAAAGTTCCTCTCTTTCAGGGCTTTAAATATTAGGGTCCACTCTCTTCTAGCTTGTAGAGTTTCTGCTGAGAAATCTGATGATAATCTAATAGGCCTTCTTTTATATGTTGTATTCTTCTTATCCCTGGCTGCCTTGAGAATTTTTTCTTTGTCGTTGGTTTGTGCCATTTTCATTATGATGTACCTTGGAGTAGGTTTGTTGTGGTTAAGAAAACTTGCTGTTCTGTTTGCTTCTTGAATTTGAGGCTTTAGTTCTTTCCACAGGCTTGGGAAGTTCTCGTCTATTATTTGTTTGAGTATATTCTCCATTCCATTTTCTCTCTCTTCTCCCTCTGATATACCTATTATTCTTATGTTATTCTTTTTGATGGAGTCTGACAATTCCTGTAGGGCTATCTCATTTTTTAAAATTTTTGAGTCTCTCTCTTCTTCTCTCTGTTGTGCCTGAAGTTGCTTGTCTTTATGTCACTAATCCTACCTTCTTTCTGGCCTGTTCTATTTGCTAAGCTTGTTACCTCAGTTTTCAGTTCATGAATTGAGTTTTTCATCTCTGTTTGATTTGTTTTTATAGTTTCAATTTCCTTGGTAATATATTCTTTGTGTTCGTTGAGTTGTTTTCTGAGCTCCCTAAATTGCCTTTCTGTGTTTTCTTGTATATCTCTGAGTATTTTTAGGATTTCTATTTTAAATTCTGTCATTTAGCTCCAAGGTTTCCAATATATTAAATTTTTTCTCCATAGATTTTTCCACATCTATCTGTGCTACTTCTCTATCTTTTGTATCCATGATATTTGATTTCCTTTTTCTTAATGGCATCTGTGGATGGTCTTGTTGATAGCACTAATGAGAATTAATAAAGAATAAAAAGTAAAAAAAAATAGTAAAAAAAGGGAAAAATTTGGAAAAACACACAAAAAAAATCAATAATAATTTATTATTCCCCCCCTTTTCTTTTTTCTTTTCCTATCCTCTCCCCTTCTCCTTAGGAAAATATTGTGATGAACTGTGAATTGTATTATGCTGAATGGAACAAAAACTGCCTATACCGGAGGGCCTGAGTTGGGGGGAAGTGTTCAAGGGGCAAAAAAGGAAGTAGGAACCCACAAAATGCAAAAAAGGAAAAAATTTGGGTCAAGTATAAAATGATTTGCTTGTAAGTGATGGTCGACTAAGAGATATAATGAAAGGGATAAGAGGGAAACAGGGAAAAAGAAAAAAAAATAACGTATTAAGTGGAGTAAAAACTAAATAGAATGGAGACCCTGGGTTGGGAGGAATGCTAATGAGTTAAAAAGCAAAGTAAAAAGCACCCAAAATGCCACAAAAAAAAACTTGAGTCCCAAATTAAATAATTTGTTCATGACTGAGGATTGAATGAGAGGAAAAGTAAAAGGAGAAGATAAGAAACTAATAGAGAGGGAGAAATAAGAAAAAGGGGAAAGGAAAAGAGAAAAAAAGAAAAAAAACAAAGAGAGAGAGTTAAGGGTTTTGGAGTGTAACTCTCATGGAGAGTAAAGAAGAAAAGAAATAAAATGTAACACTTATGGGTAGTGTAGTTCAAGAAGAGGACAGAATAAGACGGGCAGAGAATAAAAGGACCAAGGTGGAGGCAAGAAGATGAAAGAAACAAAAAAATAATGGAACAAGTTATAAAGTCTGTGGATTTTTCTTGATTTTGAGAGGTTAACTTCTTCCTTTTTCTTTCCTCTCCCTCTTCCTGGTTGGTGACTGTATCCCAGGCTGTGCCCCTGTGGCACCCTTAGGTAGAGATTTTCAGTTGATGAGACTCTACGGCAATGTCATATATTAGGCTTCAGTCTCGTTGGTAGTCAAGGTTTGTTAGCATTTGCAGGCTCTGACAACGAGAAAGTCCATTTTCCTGGAGCCTCTCTCCTAGTCTCTCCTTCCTGAATTAGCAGCTTGATGATCCAGCTCTGAGGCTGCCACTGCCTCTGCCTGGGGATGAAGAGGCTCAAAGAGCTGGCAAATCCCCACTCTATCCCTACTCAATGCAGGGCTCTGGGTAAGGCTCTGGCAGTCAGGACCGCCAGCATAATCAGGCGGGGCTGGGCCTGTTCAGCACGCCTAGCACTCTGTGGGACCACTCTCCCCAGGCTTTTTGCACTTTGTAACCTGTTTTGGCTGGGAAGAAGATGCCCTAGTCGCTGCCTGCAGTACAGGAGGTCTTAACATCTGCCAAGTCCCTCTTTTTAGTGTATATCCCTTAGTATGAAAGCTCTGCCAATCAGAAGTTGCCCCCACCCCTTTAGCAAGAGGCACTAAAAAATATCACGCTTCTTGTTTTAGATCGCTGAACTGAGAGAGATCTTGTTAATTAGAGCCGTGTAGGTCAGTTGGGAGGTGAGCAGACTGTGGGTTAAGCTAATTTCAACGACTGGATCCACAGATCTACTACATAAAGGACTGCAAGCTGCCTGCGCACCCCTCCCCCGATGCTTTATTGTTAGCTTGAATGGCTGGGTGAGGCGCCCCGCCCGCCTAGAGAAGCTCGGGGTGTAGGGAAGTTCGCTTTGGCACACTCCCTGCTCGCCGCTGGCAGCTGCTGCTCGCTGGACATGGGCGTTTGCTCGCATGGGCTGATTCACCACAGGCACACTCTTTCCTCAGCTTGAACAAATGTCCGTGCCGCAGCCTAGCTTCCTCCACACCCTTAGCCTCCCCGACTCTCAGTTCCAAGTGAAAGTAGCCTTTGCTCAGGTTAGTGAGGAAGGCAGAGTGTTCCTCTGTACGACTTATTTCCTTCAGGGTTGATTATATATTTGGTCAAATTTTTTGCTAAATCCTACCTTCGCCTTCAGTGTGTGGAACTCCCGGACGCTCCAAGGATAGATTTTTCTGTCTCTGGTTAAACTTGTTGAAATTTTGGGGAGATGTATTGGTCGTGCTCCTCACGGTGCCATTTCTCTGATGTCCCCTACTCTCTCATTGTAATAGAACCTCAACATTTTTTTTCTTTTTTTTTTAGATTTTTTTTTATTTATTCATTTTAGAGAGGAAAGAGGGGGGAAGAGAAGGGGGGAAGGGGAGGAGCAGAAAGCATCAACTCCCATATGTGCCTTGACCGGGCAGGCCCAGGGTTTCGAACCGGCAACCTCAGGGTTCCAGGTTGACGCTTTATCCACTGCGCCATCAGAGGTCAGGCAGAACCTCAACATTTTAACTGGTTGTATGGACATTCAGAATAAAGACTTGTTTTGTGTTCTAATGTGGTCTATCCTAGAGAATAAACTGAGCACTGGAAAAGAATGTATATTCTGCTGCTTTGGGATGAAAGGTTCTGAAGGTATCTATTGAATCCAGTTGATCTAGTGTGTCATTTAAGGACACTGTTTCATTGTTAGTTTTATGTCTGCAGGTTCTATCTATTGATGTTCGTGGGGTATTAAAATCCCCTACTACTATAGTATTGCTGTTGATCTTGCCCTTTTTGTCCATCAGAATCTGTTTTATATTATATATTTAGGTGCTCCTATATTAGGTGCATATATATTTATAATAGTTATATCTTCCTGTTGTAATGCTCCTTTTATCATTATGTAGTGACCTTCTTTATCCCTTACTATAGCCTTTGTTTCAAAGTTTATTTTGTCAGATATTAGTATTGCTACCCCAACTTTTTGTTTCCTTTCTGTTTGCATAAAATATTTTTTTCCATCCCTTTACTCTCCATCTATGTGTATCTTTTGCTCTGAGGTGTGTCTCTTGTAGATAGCATATTTACAGGTTCTGTTTTCTTATCCATGCAGCTACCTTATGTCTTTTGATTGGAGCATTTAATCCATTTACATTTAAGGTTATTATTGACATGTAGTTGTTTATTGCCATTTTATTCTTTAAATCTATAGTCCTCTTTTTCTCGATTTATTTTTTCCTTTGCTCTTTTTACAGCAAGCCCCTTATCTATTCCTGCAGTATTGGTTTGGTTGAAATGAATTCCTTGAGTTTTGTTTTCTTTTTTGTCTGGGAAGCTTTTTATTTCTCCTTCAATTTTAAACCATCTTGCTGGATAAAGAAGTCTTGGTTATAGGCTCTTGTTTTGCATTATTTTCTTGCCATTCCTTTCTGAACTCTAGTGTTTCTGTTGAAAAGTCTGATGTCATCCTTATGAGGGCTCCTCTATAGGTAACTGATTTCTTTTCTTCTGCAGCTTTTAGTACAGGGGTAGGGAACCTTTTTGGCTGAGAGAGCCATGAATGCCACATATTTTAAAATGTAATTCCATGAGAGCCATACAACGACCCATGTACGTTACACATTATCCAATAAAAACTTGATGTTGTCCTGGAGGACAGCCGTGATTAGCTCCAGCCACCCACAACCATGAACATGAGTGGTAGGAAATGAATGGATTATAATACATGAGAGTGTTTTATATGTTTAACGTTATTACTTTTTTAATTCAAGATTTGTCTGTGAGCCAGATTCAGCCATCAAAAGAGCCACATCTGACTCGTGAGCCATAGGTTCCCGACCCGTTTTAGTATTTTTTCTTTATCTCTTTACTTTGGTATTTTCATTATGATGTGTCTTGATGTAGGCTTCATTGGGTTTCTCTTTACCAGGACTCTCTATGCTTCTTGAATTTGTGTGACTCTTTCCTTCATCAATTTAGGAAAGTTTTCACCTATGATTTCTTCAAACAGGTTCTCTATCCCTTGTTCTTTTTCTTCTCCTTCAGGAACACCTATGATGCGGATGTTATTTCTCTTCATATTGTCACGGAGTTCTCTTATAGTTTCCTCAGACTTTTTGATCCTTTTTTCTTTTTGCTCTCTGTTTCTGTGTTTTTAGTTATCTTTTCCTCTAATTTGCTGATTCAATCCTCTGCTTCATCCAGCCTGCTGTTGACTCCTGCTAGTGTAGTTTTCATTTCTGAAATTGTAATTGTCATTTCTGGTTGATGCTTTTTTATTATTTCAGGGTCCTTTTTGATGCTTGCAATTTCTTAGGTGCTCATTAAGTCCATCCATTGTAAATCTGAGATCCTTAAGCATCCTAACAATCATCATTTTAAACTCTGCAGCTGGTAATTTGGTTACTTCCATCTCATTCAGTTTATTTTCTGGGAATTTCTCTTGTTGATTCATATGGATTATATTTCTCTGCCTTCCCATTTTTTCTGTGTGTGGTCTGCAATCTTGTTGGGGTTATGGGTCTGGGCTTGGTTTATGAAATGCGGCTCTTTTTCTAGCTCTTTATCCCTCAGCCTCTGCTGGCTGCTCAGATTTTAATTCTCCTTAACTAGTAGAGCCACTTAAAAGTCTTAATTTCCCTGCTGTTTGTTTGCTGAGCCCTGCAGGGAACTTCTTTGTTTAGGACAGGGGTGGTGGGTGGTATCTTGCTCTTTGGCCCCAATTGAAACTCTATGCAGGAATGTGGTGGGTGTGACCTCTGAGAATCAGAAGGTGTGATCTGCCCAGTGACTCTCTGGGGGTGGGGCAATTTCTCCGTATCAGAAGGGGGAGTTGTAGCTCAGGCCACCCCAGAAACCTGAGTTATTGACCCTCCCCTTTACTTTCTCCTTTCTGAATTGCCTTTCATGCTGATTGGAGCTGGAGAGCTTTTAGGAGGTGGGTCAAGTGGCTCCTTGCTAGGCTTGTGAGGGAGTGACCCTCCTCTCCTGCTATGGCCGCCTCGGCACTGGAAAATAACTCAGCTCAGGTATTCTCCCCGTCACTGTTTGTGTCCCCATGCCTTGATGTCCCCACTCTCCTCATGCAAGAACAGTCCTCTCAGCCCTCCTCACCCTTGAAGCCCCAGGCAAGTAGCTGTGAGCGACATTTTCTGTGCTGGCCTTTAAGGCTACAACTTCTTCACTAGCCATTTCCCACAAACAGAAATCCTACTCTTCTCCCCACTTAATGCTGTCAGGCTGTCTCCTCCAGTCTCTGGGTTTCCAGGCTGGGGCTCCGGTCCTGGAACTGAAGACCCCCACCTCTTAGGGTCTCTCTTCCTGCAATGAGAAATCCTCTGGATCCTCAGCCACCCTCGTTCTTGGGAGCGGGAGAGCCCACACCACATCCGTGCACTTCCTACCAGGCTCGGTGTGGTTTCTTCTTTGTTCCTTGGTTTTTGAATCCTGTTCTTTTAGTCCAAAGTTAGTTTTTCACAATGATTGTTCTTAAATTAATTTGTAATCCAGTTTAGTCCCATGAGGTGGCAGTTTGCCTACTCCACTGCCATCTTGGAATCCCCTAAACTGCATTGTCTTTAACAAAAATAATACTCATCTTGATGAGATGTGTTTACATGTTAGGTTAAGAAAAAAATTTTAATCTAGTTTTTAGTTTTCTCTTTAGGAAATTAAAAGGAAGCCTCACCCCACTTCACTGCTCCCAACCTATGAGTGAGCTGAGCAGATGCGCACAGAGGGGAAACATGAAACACTACTGGAGTTTGCAAACTGCAGAGGATGGAACTCTGCATCCCAAAGTGTGAAGGGAGTTTTCTGAGTTCAGAGGGAGGGTGCAGGAATGGTACTGACTGACTCAATGAGAGAGTCACAGGAGAACACGGAGAGAGAAGGCAGAATCAGGTGGAGGGAACAAGCACTAGGGGAAATCTGTGCAGAGACTGAAGTATAGCTTTCATGGCAAAAACTAGACTAAGTTCTGAGCTTTCTCCTCCCATGTCATGTTCCTATAAAGGAATGACCTCATCCTTCCCTTCTATTTTTATCCTTCTGCTTGTTTTTCTGATAGAGAACAGCAAGACTCTGGCAGAGTGGCCAGAGGAAGGCTTTGTTGTCTCCAGTACTATCACAGGGCTTTGGCAGATAGATTTTTGAAGGGTTTTCAGCCCATATGGATTATAAAATCACAGCTGGTCTTCCATAGTGATTATCTCAAAAAAAAAAATCACACTCATCAAATATGGGAGACTCAACTGCCTCTGACAGATACGCAGAGGTGGGTGGGAAGAAGGACCCTGCCACAGACGGTTTCCAGTCTGCAGGCAGGTCTCTACTCCTATGAGACCACGTGGTAGACTAGCAAGTCTCCTTTTTGTTCTTACTTTTCACTTTATAGAACATACATACTCTAATAAAATCAGTTTTATAGTTAATTTATGCAAACTAGAATCAAGCTTACTTTTTATTTGTATTATCAATATAGACATTACAAATCCAATAGAAGTTTCAAAAGAAGGTATTAGCACATGAATATACAAGTTTTCTGTATATCAAAAAGTAATCCAAAACTGAAAGGCAAATGATAAACTGGAGAAAATATTTGCAGTATCACTTCAGATCACGTGTTAATATATTTAGAATAAAAATTCACATGAGGTCAGGATGGTATGCACATGCGTGAAAGTGCATCCCTGACTCCAGTCCTCTTCCGCGCGGACCTACCAGTCCTGGCTCTGTCACCTCACAGTAGTCGTTGCTGGTGGCGGGCGTGGGGGTGCGGGTACTGCAGAGCAGCCTCTCCCCTGCCCCTCAGGCTGGGCTCAGGCTCGGTTCCCCCCACGTTCCTTCTGCTCCCCACCCTGGTTGGGTATGGGAAGGTCCTAGCCACTGCCAGGTGTCAGAGGGACTTCCTGGCCACCGCCGCCACCACGGTTACGGATAGAGCAGCCAAATCTCTATCCGGTGAAATTCTTAAGGTTGCAGGATACAAAATTAACATACAGAAGTCAATAGCCTTTCTATATGCCAACAATGAAACATTTGAGAACGAACTCAAAAGAACAATCCCCTTCACGATTGCAACAAAAAAAATAAAATACTTAGGAATAAACATAACAAAGAATGTAAAGGACTTATATAATGAAAACTATAAACCATTGTTAAGGGAAATCGAAAAAGATATAATGAGATGGAAGAATATTCCTTGTTCTTGGTTAGGAAGAATAAATATAATCAAGATGGCCATATTACCCAAAGCAATATACAAATTTAATGCAATGCCCATCAAAATTCCAATGACATTTTTTAAAGAAATGGAGCAAAAAATCATCAGATTTATATGGAACTATAAAAAACCCCGAATAGCCAAAGCAATCCTAAAGAAAAAGAATGATGAAGCTGGGGGCATTACAATACCTGACTTCAAACTATATTATAGGGCCACGACAATCAAAACAGCATGGTATTGGCAGAAAAATAGACACTCAGACCAATGGAACAGAATAGAAAGTCCAGAAATAAAACCACATATATATAGTCAAATAATTTTTGATAAAGGGGCCAACAACACACAATGGAGAAAAGAAAGCCTCTTCAATAAATGGTGCTGGAAAAACTGGAAAGCCACATGCAAAAGAATGAAACTTGACTACAGTCTGTCCCTCTGTACTAAAATTAACTCAAAATGGATCAAAGATCTAAACATAAGACCTGAAACAATTAAGTGCATAGAAGAAGACATAGGTACTAAACTCATGGACCTGGGTTTTAAAGAGCATTTTATGAATTTGACTCCACAGGCAAGAGAAGTGAAGGCAAAAATTAATGAATGGGACTACATCAGACTAAGAAGTTTTTGCTCAGCAAGAGAAACTGATAACAAAATAAACAGAGAGCCAACTAAATGGGAAATGATATTTTCAAACAACAGCTCAGATAAGGGCCTAATATCCAAAATATACAAAGAACTCATAAAACTCAACAACAAACAAACAAACAATCCAATAAAAAATGGGAAGAGGACATGAACAGACACTTCTCCCAGGAAGAAATACAAATGGCCAACAGATATATGAAAAGATGCTCATCTTCGTTAGTTATTAGAGAAATGCAAGTCAAAACTGCAATGAGATACCACCTCACACCTGTTCGATTAGCTATTATTAACAAGACAGGTAATAACAAATGTTGGAGAGGCTGTGAAGAAAAAGGAACCCTCATACACTGTTGGTGGGAATGTAAAGTAGTACAACCATTATGGAAGAAAGTATGGTGGTTCCTCAAAAAACTGAAAATAGAATTACCTTATGACCCAGCAATCCCTCTACTGGGTATATACCCCCAAAACTCAGAAACATTGATATGTAAAGACACATGCAGCCCCATGTTCATTGCAGCATTGTTCACAGTGGCCAGGACTTGGAAACAACCAAAAAGCCCGTCAATAGATGACTGGATAAAGAAGATGTGGTACATATACACTATGGAATACTACTCAGTCATAAGAAATGATGACATCAGATCATTTACAGCAAAATGGTGGGATCTTGATAACATTATACGAAGTGAAATAAGTAAATCAGAAAAAACCAGGAACTGCATTATTCCATACGTAGATGGGACATAAAAGTGAAACTAAGAGACATTGATAAGAGTGTGGTGGTTATGGGGGGGCGGGAGAGGGAGAGGGAAAGGGGGAGGGGGAGGGTCACAAAGAAAACTAGATAAAAGGTGACAGAGGACAATCTGACTTTGGGTGATGGGTATGCAGCATAAGTGAACGACAAGATAACTTGGAGTTGTTATCTTTGAATATATGTATCCTGATTTATTGATGTCACCCCATTAAAAATAAAATTATTAAAAAAAAATCACATGACAATAATGAGTAATTTTCTACCTCTCACACTAGTGAAGATTTTAAAATGAGAATGCTTGATGCTGGCAAGGGTATAATGGTTTCTGGATAGCAATTTGGTAATAAGTTTCAAAAGCGTCAAATACGTTCATATCCTCTCATTCATGAATTCTACTTTGGAATAGATCTAAGGAAACAAATAAAATGGAATCAAAGATTTAAGCAAACAGTTGTCATCTAAAGTATAATTAATAAGAACAAGACAAATATCCAATATTTGTAGAATGATTAGGAAAATTATGGTAAGTCCATATGATGGGACATAATACTACAATTAAAATGCTCATGAAAATGTTTAATGATATAGAAAAACTCTTATTAATGTTCTTTTTAAAATTAAAAATTCAAGATATCATTTTACATACATAATGTGATTCCAGCCATGTAGACTTTCATTGTAAAAAATCTAGAAAGGAGTATATTACAACATTATCAGCAGTTGCTTTAAAATGGTAGGATTTTCTGTTCCTTCACACTACTATGCTATTTTCACACAATCTGCAATGATAATATGTCCTTATAATTTGAAAAAATTAGCAAAACTATAGTACATATTCACATTAAAAGGCACAAAGACTCATTGAAGAAATGGCTAAATTTTAAGTTTGGGGATACATTTATAAGGTAACCCTGCAGCATTTTGTTGGTACCCCCCAAAAAAAGGAAACTTGCAAAGACTATTGTAATGAACCAGGTCAAAAGCCATACTGAGCCAATTTAAAGAGGCTCCCAGAGGCCAGACCTGTCATAACTTGAGTTCCAACATGAAAACAAGTAACTAAGTAACTAAACACATAAATATTTTTAAAATAAGGCTTGAGTTCAAAATGTTATAAAAATAAAAATCACTCGTCACCTTTAGAGGCTTCTGGGGAACTGAATTATTATTGCAAAAAGTGGGAAATAAAGAGAAATCATGAAGGTTTCCAGACAAGATGACAGCATAGGTAAATGCAACACTTGCATCCTCCCACAACCACATCAAAATTACAAGTCAACTACAAAGCAACCATCATTTAGATAGATTCAGAACTGTCTGAAATCTAGCTGAACAGAAGTCCTACAACTAAGGATATAAAGAAGAAGCTACATAAAGACTGGTAGGAGGCACAGAGATGTGGAACAGGTTTGTCCTACACCCATGTATATTGGATAAAAACGGGGAGGAATGTATCAGCAGCCAATGTCCCCTCGGAGAAGTATAGAGTCTCAGCCCCATAGCAGGCCTTCCAGATCAGAGTGCCAGTGCCAGGAAGAAAAGTCCCCAAAGCTTCTGGCTATAAAAACCAGCTGGAATTGTGACTAAGTGAGATGAAGGGCTGCTGGAATCCCAGTTGTTTCTCTGAAAGGGCCCATCCATGGATTTACACAGACTCACTCACTCTGAGCTCCAGTCCTGGGGCAGCAGCTCAAAAGGCACCAAGGGGACATGTAAAGAAACTGAATTGTCCGGCATTAGAATGAGAGCTGGAAGGACAACTTTCTATCAGAAAGAAGTACTGACAGAGGCTGTTGTTACTTTTTTGAGCCTCCACCCCACCCCAACAGAGCCAGCAGGCTGGCACCATAGCTGAGTTTCCATCAACCTGGCTATGTCTGTTTGCCTGACTTGGTGATTCCCTCGAGACCCCTGCCTTACCCAACTTGTGGGCTCACCGAAACTGTTTCCAGTGGCTTTTCCATATGAATGGCCTGTCTTGGCTAATGCTTCAGACTTTCCTAAAATCTCTCAAACATGCAATACCTGACCTTGGTGTGTCCCATACCTCTGGTTAAATGGCCGCAGTCCCAGTACTAGTGGCAGCTGGCCTTGGTTGACAATGTAGCCTCTCCTAGGCAACTCCAAGCCCAACACAAGCAGCCATCTGAGTATTGCTCATGTCAGGTAGTCCTGGGCAGAACAGAGGAAACAGCTGACTGTGGCCTGTACCCCGCTGGAGGCCCCAGAGCCAGTGAATCCAGTGGATACCTTCACACCACATCAAAGCACCACCACCCAATGACCTCCACAAGTAACAATCAAGGGGCAGACTTTGCAGGTATCAGAGTCCCAGTGATATAGTAACTCCTGCTGTGGAGTAAGCTCCTGCACAGCAAAAAGAAATAATAATTCAAAAAAATGAGGGCAGTATAAGGAGCCTCTGGGACAACTTTAAGCATATCAATATTCATATCATAGGAGTGCCAGAAGGAGAAGAGAATGTGCAAGGAATTGAAAACCTATGTGGAAAAAAAAAAAAAAGACAGAAACTTCTCTAACCTGGAGAAGGAAATAAACATGCAAGTCCAGAAAGCACAGAGTCCCAAACAAGATGAACCCAAAGAGACCTACACTAAGACACATCATAATTAAAATACTAAAGATAAAAGACAAAGAGAATCTTAACTGCAGCAAGAGAAAAGCAGTTAGTAATCCCACAAGGGAGCTCCCATAAGACGGTCAGCTGATTTCTCAAAAGAAACTTTGCAGGCCAGAAGGGATTGGTAAAAAATATTCAAAGTGATGAAAAGCAAGGAACTATGACTGAGATTATTCTAATTTAGTAAAGCTATCATTTAGAATTGAAAGTAGAGATAAAGAGCTTCCCAGACAAGAAAAAGCCAAAGGAGTTTATCACTACCAAATCAGTATTACATGAAATGTTAAAGGGTCTTTTTAAGAAGAGAAAAGTCGCTGGCCAGTTGGCTCAGTGGTAGAGTGTTGACCCAGCGTGTGGAATTCCGGAGTTCGGTTCCCAGTCAGGGCACACAGGAGAAGCGACCATCTGCTTCTCCACCCCTCCCCTTCCTCCTTCCCTCTTCTTCCTCTCTCTTCCCCTCCCACAGCCATGGCTCAAATGGTTCGCACGAGTTGACCCCAGGCACTGAGGATGACTCCATGGCTTCGCTTCAGGCACTAAAACAGTTCAGTTGCCAAGCAACCGAGCAGTGGCCCTAGATGGGCAGAGCATTGTCCAGTAGGGGCTTCCTGGGTGGATCGCAGAAGGGGCACATGCGGAGTCTATCTCACTGTTTCCCCGCCTCTCACTTAAAATAAAAAAGAAGAAGATAGAAAATATGAATAAAATGGTAATAAATATCTATCAAAAAGAGGAATCTAAAAACAAAATAAACAAGCACAACAGAAACAGACTCATAGATACAGAGAACACTTTGACAGTTGCCAGATGGGAGGGGCACTGGAGAAGATGAACAAAAAAGGTGAAGGAGTTAAAAATTACAAATTGGTAGTTACATAACAGTCATAGGAATGTAAATTACAGCATAAGGAATAGTGTCAGTAATATTGTAATAACTATGCATGGTGTCAGATGAGTACGAGATTTATTGGGATGGTCACCTAGTAAGTTATATAATGTCTAATTACTGGGTTGTACAACAAAACTAATTAATATTGTATGTGAACTGTAATTGATAAATTAAAAATTTATGTATTTATTTAAATTTGACTGATTTTAGAGAAAGAGAAAGGGAGAGAGAGACAGAAATACTGGCCTATTCCTGTATGTGCCCAGACCAGGGATCAAACTACCAGGATGATGCTCTAACCAAGTGAGCTATCCAACCAGGGTGAACAATAAAAATATATTTAAAGTAAAAAACAAAAAAAGAGAGACAAGTCATGAAGCTTTTATTCTTTCTTTTCTTCTATACAAAATATACCTTAAGGTTATGTTTCTCAAAAGTGTGGTCACTGAGCCAAGCAACATTACCTGAGAACTTGTTAAAAATGTTAAATCCCAGGCTCCACTTTAGACTGAATAAAATTCTACATATGGGCTTGAACATAAAAGGATTCAGAGTAGGCTTTATGAGGACTACACCAAATTCTAACACTTTTGAAAAAATAAACTCACAGTTTTGTTTTTTTGTTCTGTTATTTTTGCACCAAAATAAGGTTCTGGTATGACCTTTCTGGTTTTTGTTGTTTTTTTTTTAAGTGAGAGAGACAGACAGGGACAGACAGGAAGAGAGAGAGAGAGATGAGAAGCATCATTTCTTTGTTGCAGCACCTTATCTGTTCATTGATTGCTTTCTCCTATGTGCCTTGACTGAGGAGCTCCAGCTGACCAGTGACCCCTTGCTCAAGCCAGCGATCTTAGGCTTAAGCCAATGACCTTTGGGCTCAAGCCAGAGACCAAAGGGCCGTATCTATGATCCCACGCGCAAGCCAGCAACCCTGTGCTCAAGCTGGTGAGCCCTCACTCAAGCCAGTGACCTCAGGGTTTCGGACCTAATCCTCAGCATCCCAGGCCAATGCGCTATCCATTACGCCACCACCTGGTCAGGCCGGTATGGCCTTTCCTATCAAAAAGATATAAAATGCCACATTCTTGTGCCGGTTTAAGGGAAAGAGGCCTGGTGGGTATTTCAGCTTACTATTTACAATGACACAGGTCACTCTGGCCTGGGCAAGAATTTCCCAACTGCTCTTACATGTCCCAACTAGGGAATACACTGAAGAGTGGGGCCACAGTTCTGGCTACAGTATTACTGCACCTCTCTTGGCCACTGTCTGTGCATACTAAGTTCCCCCAAATAGTACCAATTCTATCCAACTTTACAGGTCAGTTCTTTCTAACCAGTAAGTAAATAATTCTTATCCTTTTAAACTGTTCCAGGGCTTAGAGAAAAGTTACAAAGCTGATATAACACTGATAACAAAATTGGACAAAGAGAGCACCAAATAGGATACTACCAACTAGTACTGTGTATGAATAATGATTCAAAAACCCTACATTGGGAAAAATTTAGTAAAATCTAATTAAAGAGTTTAAGTAATAGTAAATTACCAATGTTAGTTACTCCATTATGACAAATATGATATAGTAAAGTAAGATATTAATCATAGGAGAAATTGGCAAGGAGTATATGGGGACTTCCTGTGGTATCTTTGCAACTTTCTATAAATCTAATATTACAAAATCAAAAGTTTATTTACAATTTTATTTTTCTTTTCCAAGTGAGAGGATGGGAGATAAAGAGACAGACTCTGCATGTGCCCTGCCCGGGATCCACCTGCAATCCCCATCTGTGATGATGCTCACAACTGAGCTATTTTTAGTCCCTGAGGCAGAGGTTCCACAAAGCCATCCTCAGCACTTGGGCCAGTATGCTCGAACCGACTGAGCCACTGGCTGCAGGAGTGGAAGAGAGAGAGCGAGAGAGAGAAAGGGGAGGGGAAGAAGTAGAAAAGCAGATGGTTGCTTCTGTGTGCCCTGACCGGGAATCAAACCTGGGACATCCGCACGCCAGGCTGATGCTCTACCACTGAGCCAACTGGCCGGGGCTTATTTAGAAAATTTTAAAACCTAATTCAAAATTAATCATGCCATGCTTGCCTGGGGATGGGGGGGCTCAAGTTCATGCTAAGATACACGAACAAAGGAGCCACATTAACAGCATCTTAGGGCCCTGGCCGGTTGGCTCAGAGGTAGAGCGTCGGCCTGGCGTGCGGGGGACTCGGGTTCGATTCCCGGCCAGGGCACATAGGAGAAGCGCCCATTTGCTTCTCCATCCCCCCCTCCTTCCTCTCTGTCTCTCTCTTCCCCTCCTGCAGCCAAGGCTCCATTGGAGCAAAGATGGCCCGGGCGCTGGGGATGACTCCTTGGCCTCTGCCCCAGGCGCTAGAGTGGCTCTGGTCGCAGCAGAGCGATGCCCCGGAGGGGCAGAGCATCGCCCCCTGGTGGGCAGAGCGTCGCCCCTGGTGGGCGTGCCGGGTGGATCCCGGTCGGGCGCATGCGGGAGTCTGTCTGACTGTCTCTCCCCATTTCCAGCTTCAGAAAAATACAAAAAATAAATAAATAAATAAATAAATAAATAAAAGCATCTTAGGACTGTGGCTCTCACTGTATCCATCAGAGCTATTTTACTTCCTACTTGATCATGGCTGAAACATATACCTCTGCTACTTCCTTCCTGGATTTCTGACCACCATTGCACTTTCTAATCCTCATATCTTAAGACAGGGACAAAACACCACTGTGGGTGATAACTAATCACAGTATGCACTTTGGAGGCATGGATATACTTCTTTCAAAGTAGCACACAACTCTTAACAGTAAGTTCTGACTACCTTGTCTCAGTGCAACTGAGGCCCATCAGAAAGCTTCTCCAGAGAGATTCAAACTCTACCTTCCAGATTTGCAGATCCACTAAACAGATGTCAGGTCTCAACAAGTCTGAATACAGACAACAGAGGCCACCCTGCCCAATTCTCCAGCCCAGGAGATTTGTTACCAGCCTCACTGTGACTGACCAAGATGATCAGGCAGGAACAATACACCAGGGCCTGTACCCTGCCGTGTAGAAGGTCTCCTGTTCCAAGAGGCAGGTAACACTTCCACTTACACACAGTGTGACTCTGCTGTCACATCATCCTGGGGGCCACCTCAGATAATATAAAACGTGAGGATGTTCTGTGGCTATAAATCTGACCTGGTGCCCTGCAATTCATATCTACCTATGACATTAATGTTTGAGTCAAAGATAGACCTGCCAGATAACTGAAAGTTTCCAGGCATGCATTACACCATGGAGCCCCACCACCCACAAAATTTGGGACTATTGCAGTTTCAACAGTTTCCTCCTCATCGATTATAGACACCAAGACCAATGCCTTAATTCTCTTTCATCACTGAATCCTCAGTGCAAGGCACAGTTCTTGATGCACAATATGTTTAATAAATGTTGTTGAACATATTTGTTTAGTTACTTAGTATCCTAGGTTGGCTTTCCTGGACAGAAAATGCAGTAAGAACAATGTTATAGTAAAAAACTTCTGTCCTCAGACTATATCATTTCTCTTGGTAAGTGAACACATTAATACATGGGTTTTTATCATAGTCAAGTGAGTTAGTCTTCTTAAAGTCTTGATTACCTTAAATCTGACCTATAGGACTTAGAGGCCTTGTCTAAGCCATCAGCTCCTCTTAAAGCAACTTCTAGGGGTTTTGGCCTGAAATGAACAAAATTCCAGTCTGCATCATCTTTTGTTAAAAATAAATGAGGACAAGTGTGAATTTCCCCCTTCATCTACTTCAGATGATTAGGGACCCTGGAAAATGTTTCCACCCAGGAACACTCAGAAAAAGATCAAACACATTTTAGAGGCAGGAATCTACCAATTAGGATGTAAGATCCATGAGATATCAAAGGAATATGAAGTAGTCTCATTGATTCCTCTAGAAGACAGCAGTTGGATCAGACACTGGCCTCCTAAGCCACCTGCCATTGTGTTGGCTCACAGAGGCATCAATGATCTGAGCAGGGAACTCCTTCAAACAGCCCCTGCAGTCAGTGAGAGCGAGTCCCCACACTGTTCTATCAGAGCAGGCCGCATTTATTCTGGATCTGATCTGTTAATGCCCCGTGAGCCATCCACATGTGTTCAGCTCTACAGTCTATTTATTGCAGTGTAATCTTTTCACTTTTCAAAATAGCTTTTCTCTGGAGCCACAAAGCTTAAATAGGGCACCAAAGTGCTAATCAGCTCCTGTTTGTGTGGGGGAATGGCAAGCCATCTGTGTAATAGCCGAAATGGAGACCAAAGCTGGATTCCCTTAGTCTGACCCATGGATGCAGTAATGCCACCTACAGCTCCTATTCCAAAGACACTAGCCTGGGTTCCCGTTAGTGAGAGAGGGGAGAAAGCAGTGGGAGGGCAGATGACATGCACCTCAGCTGTGGATAAACAGAACAGGCACCACAGACTCTCCTGTAGTCATGAAACTACTGCTAGAATCAGAAGGTTCTGGGCTACATTCATTATTACAACATGAAACAAAGATGTCTTCTGAATCATTTATCTGTTGACTTAATATGGAAAAGAAGGTACATTTTTCTAGGATGTTCGCCTCCTTAGTCAAGATTTATGTACCATTTCATCTTCTGATCAGCTAAGTCCCTAAATACTGATTCCTTAATCAAGAAGAAAAAAATAAAATGCTACACTTTCATGCATAATCTTATTTTTTCTTAGACCAATATACATTTTCAGGACACACTGGAAGCCATTTCAAATAATATCTTTTTTTTTTTTACTTAAGGGAAGAAAACACCTAATTCTCCTCCAGGGGTTAAAGCAAGCCTAGGAAGGGCACTGGGGGGAGGGGCAATGCCAGAGCTGGGTGCCAGGGTTCTCACTGAGGGTCAAAGAGTCAGCCATCAAATTTCCTAAGAAGTGAGTAGTGTCAGAAGGTGAGGATATAAGCCATGTCTTAGATATCACTGATGACCAAACCTAGAACATTCCATCTCAGACTCCACATAGCCCCACAACTAATCCAACAGCAATTCTTTTGGCTATACTCTCATAATACTATCTATTCAGAATTACCTCACTTCTTCCTGCCTCTAACCATTATAACCTGGTCCAAGCCACCATGAACTCTTCCCCAGGAAATTCTGAGAGACTCCTAACTGTTCTCTCTTCTTCTAATTGTATCCCCCCCCCCCCAAAAAAAAAACTATTCTCCATATGGCATGGCATTCCAAGCTGTACTTTTAAAACATTTCAGATCACAGTATTTCCCTGCTTAAATACGTTCAAGAGTTACAGTCTTACAATCTCCGATTAAAGCCAAAGTCTTAACCATGGCTTAGAAGGCTCTACATCCTATGCTCCCCTTGCCTTCACTACCACTGACCTTACTTATCAGTCTTGTTCTATTCATTCTATTCCTTTACAATAGTTTTTCCCTCTACTGGAATATTCTGTCCACCACACACAGGCATGACTTACTTTAAATTCCTTCCCAGTCTCTGTTCAAGTGTCACATTATTTGAGAAGGCTTCCCTGATCACACTACATAAAACAGAAGTCCTGTGTGCTCCTTTTCCCACTTATAATGATGTATTTCACTTTTCTTCATAGTACTACTGTATATTACATCTATCTATCTATAGCTATCTATCTAAACAAATACATATCTATATGGTTATATAGATATACAGGCTGGGGCAAAAGTAGGTTTACAGTTGTGCACATGGAAATATTACAATAAATGAATAATACAAGAATAAACTGTTTTGTGTACTCAGAGATATAAACGCACTTTTGCCCCACCCTGTATATCTCCACCATCACAACCAGCACCAGAAGGTAAGTCCTATCAGGACAGGGACTTCGTGTTACTGATATATCCCCAGTACCTAAAACAGAATCTGGTATGTAATAAACAATATTTGTTGAATGAATGAATGAATAAGTCACATTTGTCATTTTATTCAGAGACAAAGGACAGAATTATAACCCAGAGAAAAGTTAAGAGCTAGAAGCCAGAAGGACATAGCAACTGAAGGAGGACCAGGGGCTAGAGAGAGCAGAATCAACGTGAGAGGGTCCATGGTCCAGAAGCCTGAATCTCACTTTACTGCACAGCAGTGTTTGATATGGGGGATGTCAACTTGATTTGAAGCCTCACTGAGAACCAGGAATCCAGTAGCTTGAGGATTCTATTTCATTTTCCTTGGAAAAATCAGAACATTTCCCGACCTCCAGCACCTGTTTCATTCTCTGGAATTCCTCAAGCTCCTAGGGAGACTACCTTGTGCTGTCTCCCTTTCTGTGTTTTGAGTGTCTGACCTTGATTAATGATTAGTGAAATGATTCAACTATGAGTATGCCATAGGAATCCCCTTTGCAAACTCATGAAAAGTAGGATGTAACTTCTGGGCCTGGAGATGGGCCAGGGTTCTCTGATGCTCCACCCCCACTCGGTACTCTCTTCCCTCTCTCCAGAGTCCCTGCGACCCTTCTCAGCCCTACAATATACCTTGAAAGACAATAGATAACAAAATCAGGACCAAGACAGTTACTTTCTTGTTGTCCCCATAAGTATTAGGACATGGTCTTCAAGCAGGGTCTTTCTGAGAACAGGATCTGTTCTTTCATAGCCTGTGGCTAAAAGTGAAACCCCTCCATTTCTTTGCCCTACAGCACTTTTTTTTTTGCCATTCTAGTATACTTGGATGTAATTTTTCTGAACACTATCTTTATATTTTATCATTGTCCTTAATTTCAATTTTATCATACAAATGTTTGTTACTTTAATTCTTAGTAAACAGTGCTGGCAAGGCCATCTTGGGTGTGTGCTCTTCTCTCATCTTCGAATTGTCCTTTAGTGTCTGAGCTGATCAGACAGCTCCCTCTACAGTCTCCTTGACACCTTCATGTGCCTTTCTTCTTTGTTAGTATTATATATGTTGTCTTTTTTAATCAGAATGTTCCATTTATCTAAAAGCCAACTTCCCATTTAAAGTCTCACTTTGCAAAACTCTGATTTTATTTTTTTCTATGTGTAGAGAGTATCTACCATGTTTAATTGTAATACGTTTTTCTCAGTTCTTACATCACCAACAAATTCCTTGTTGTAGGTTAGAATTAGGCCCTCAGTCAGGGTTCCCCAGAGGAACAGAACCCACAGGAGATACATACCTACTTATCTATATCTATTATCTCCATCTAAAAAGAGAAGAGGGGAGGGAAGGAAAAGACTGATTTAGTATAAGGAGTTAGCTCATGTGATTATGGAGACTGAGAAATCCCAAAATCTGCAGTCAGCAAGCGGGAGGTCCAGGAGAGCTGATGCTGTGGTTCCAACCCAAAAGCCAGCAGGCTTGGGACCCAAGAAAAGCCAGTGTTTCAGTTCAATATGGAAGGTAGAAAAAGACCAATATCCAGCTCAGCAGTCTGGTCTGAGGAGTTACTTCTTACTCGAGGGAGAATCAGCCTTTTGTTCTATTCAGGCCTTCAACTGATAGGGTGAGACTCACCCACAGTAAGGAGGACCATCTGCTTTGCTGAGTCTACTGATTCAAATGTTAACCTCATCCCCAAACATCTTCCACAGACACACCCAGAGTAATGTTAGACTATCCCTTAGCTGGCCATCCCTTAGCTAAGTTAAGTTCATATATAAAATTAACCTTTCACAGGCCCTTAGTTGCCAGGTCCCTTAGTTCTTTCTCTACTTTTTGGAAAATAAAATTTCACAGAGTAGTCACGGTGCTTCCAGACTTTACTTTCAACCAGAGGTTTCCTTTCGATATCTAGTTAATCCTTATTCTCTTTCCATACACCGTTTCCTGACAATACGTTGTTTCTGCCAAGTTCATGTTTTGCATGAAGTGCGCACCATTCCACAAGCATACATTTTGTATTGATCGCCTATTATGCGGCTGGCACTGTGGCAGGACTCATCCAATCCTTTAGTCTCACCCAGTGGCCTGTGAGTGTCCATGACTACTTCACTCAGTCCCTCTCTTCTGCTGGCTTTGCCCATAAGCTCTAAGGAGAGGGTCTACTCTCAGTCCCTGCATTTCCTGGCAGGCACATATCTTCTTATATAAGCAGCATTGTTTTTACTCTCTAGCAGAGTGATTATTTATTTATGTATGTATTAATTTGCACATCTGCGATCACTTATAAGTCTTAGGCAATGCTAGTAGTTTACTCATAGCAAGATAAATGCAGATAGGAGAAGAAGTCACAAACTGGCAAGAGCTTCAGCTACCTGAACAGTGCAGGGAGACACTAAGTGACTCAGCTGACAGTGGTTGAGAAATACTGAATTTGGGGCAAAAGTATAGCACCAAAGAGCTGCTGAACCATTAGCAGGTGGAGTGCAGTGATGGAGAATCTACACGGGGCAGACCTCTGCAGGCCTGGGACACAGATGCTGGCACCCAAGATATTCATGTTTAGTTGGCTGGATTGAAGTTTGGAGACAAGACCACACAGTTTCTGGGAAGAAAATTAGCAAGAACAAAACTTGACCATGATGGTTCAGAGCACAGATTTTGTTTTTTTGTTTTGTTTTTTTTGTATTTTTCTGAAATGAGAAGAGGGGAGGCAGAGAGACAGACTCTTGCATGCGCCCAACACAAATCCACCTGGCATGCCCACTAGGAGGTGATGCTCTGCCCATCTGGGGTGTTCCTCCCTTGCAACTGGAGCCATTCTAGCACCTGAGGCAGAAGCCATGGAGCCATCCTCAATGCCTGGGCCAACTTTGCTCCAATGGAGCCTTGGCTGCAGGAGGGGAAGAGATAGATAGAGAGAAAGGAGAAGGGGAGGGGTGGAGAAGTAGATGGGCACTTCTCTTGTGTGCTCTGGCTGGGAATCGAACCTAAGACTTCCACACACTGGGCCGACACTCTACCACTGAGCCAACTGGCCCGGGCAAGCACAGACTTTCAAGCCCATGTCTGGATTTAGACCCACTTTGGAGCTAAAAAATCTTGGGCAAATTATTTAATTTCTTTAACCTGTTTTTTTTTTTCATTGGTAAAGTGGAAAATCTAACAGTACTCACCTCATAGGATTGCTGTGAAGTTTAAATGAACATATGTAAATTAGAATATGTAAAGCCTAGCACAAAGTTACCTCTAATTTATATGTTATTTTACAGGTTGTCTGAATGGGAACTACTGCTGAAGGGAAATTATAGGAAGTTAATGGAAGTGAGAATTGGGTGTACCTCGGGTTTAAAAATTTAGTGAAGAATGTTTCTAACTGAATTGGAGGTTGAATGCCTGTAACATGGTAATAAATGTGGGAGTGAAAAACTCACCCTGGTACACTGGGCCCAGGCCTTGCTGAGATGGCAGCATAGCCTTACAGATAAGCCCAACCTTACAAGCAGACTTCGCAGAATCTCAGGTGGGAAGGAAACTGCCCCAGTGTTAGGGACCCATGCAGGTAAGCCTTGAAATTGTGTTTAACCTCTCTTTCTATACAATTATTTGGTCATCTTCATTGTGAAATACATAAATAAATACAAGAGAATGTATAACATGTACAGACTAAATAATATTAATAAAACCTACACCCATATATTCACTAATCACAGTAAGATACAGAACATTACAAGGGGCATGGTGTGGGGTCTAGAGGGTGTTATATTGAATGGGACACTTGAAACCATGTCAACACAATAAACTAAAAGTTAAAAGTAAAAGAACATTTCAAGAACCTCTGAAGCCCCTTCATGTACTCTCTCCTAATCATGACCCTTTACTTTCCCCCATAAGTTACCATTACATCAAATTTTCTAATAGACCTTTACCATCTATACTGTGTGTCCTTAAACAATGCACTGTTCAGTTTTTAAGGGTGTTCAATTTTATGTGTACTCCTCTGTAAATTGCACATTTTTCTCAGCATTGTCTTTGAGATTTATCCACGTTGATGCATGGACCTGCAGATCTTTCATTTTTTTGTGTGTGTGTGCTTTGGTGCTGTTAATAAAAGTTTCAATTCACTGGGGAAACATAAAAAAATTTCAAAGAGTAGGAATGTATGACATAACCTATAAATATGTAAAGCAAAATTTATTGAAACTACAGGGGAAAAATCAACAAGTCCACTATCACAAGGAGAGATGTAATCTAACTCTATTAAGACAATAAATCAAGCTGAGAGAAAAAAATCATTTATAATAGAAAAGAAACAGCTGTATAGGTAGCAAGGAGGAATTGGTGAGCAGTCACTGTATTAATCAAGGAAACTAGCATGGCTTAAAATAAGAGTAAGAAAAGAAATACACAAGCATTCTCCAGGACGTCTCTTCTTTTTTTTCTTAAGTGAGAAGCAGGGAGGCAGAGAGACAGACTCTCGCATGCACCCCAACCAGGATCCACTAAGCAAGACTCCTACAGGGCAATGGTCTGCCCATCTGGAGCACTGCTTCATTGCTCAGCAATCAAGCTATTCTTAGCACCTGAGGCAGAGGCCACAGAGCCATCCTCAGCTCCCAGGGCCAACTCACTCCAATCGAGCCATGGCTGTTGGAAGGGAAAAGAGAAATAGAGAGTGAGAGAAGCAAGAGAGGGAGGGATGCAGAAGTAGATGGTCACTTCTGTGTGCCCTGAGAATTGAACCCAGGACATTCATACACTGGGCTGATGCTCTACCACAGAGCCAACTGGCCAGGGCCCAGGACATCCTTTTAAACTGTACCTCTTGCTAGACTGGGAATAGAACTTTAAGGACAATTATAAAATTTTTCAAACAGCTCTCATACCACCCCTGCCTTCTCTTAATTTTTCCCCGCTAAGGAGATTATTGAATATTGTTTTGATTAGTTGGATCCAGATAACTAATTGGGCCATATTTAATAGTGATCAAAAATCATTGTAAATTTAACGATTGTCCACATCATAGTTTTCTCTCCTCTCTTTTCTGTCCCTTCAGTGAAAGGGTGAGTGACTTTAGGACTATTCTCTTCTGGTGTGTGAACAATTCTGAGGTTGAAGCTTTGGGTTTCTGAGAAGAAGCATGAAATAGAGGCCCCTTAAACTGTCTTCTGGCATAGTTTATAAGAATTCTCAGAGTTAGGGATTAGGGCCCAAGCTTAGGAAACAAGGCATATTTTGCTTCCTATTTTTCATCATTCCTTGTAAGCAGATTTCCCATGGGGATGTACCATTCAGTTATTTCTAGGTCCCCTGAAAATAGTAATAGCCACACATATTAAATGCCCCTATTTTTTTTTTCTGACAAGGACATATTCCTTATTGAGTTTTCTCCCTGAGAATCTGTTTTCCCCTTCATAGGCATCATCCTGATGGTGTCTATTCAGTTAATTTCTTCTACATCTTTACGCCTTTAGGTACCTTATCCTACACTCCTAACTCTTGATCAGGCTTTAATTCATTTTCAGGTCATTATAATCCTGCACTTCCTCCTCTTCTCTGGGAATTCTTCCTCTTCCCCATATGCAAACAAGTAGAGAAACTCTTCTTAAACCCTTTTACTCCCCATAAAACAGAATAACCATCTATGTTATATATTTATATATAACTGGCTTCTAAATGAAGGAACTCACCTGTTACTGTGTGTAACCCCGTTGTAAGGATAGTGTGCTCGCCATTTCAATGAGATGGTTGAACTTTTCAGCCTGCAATAACAACCCATGTGTCTGTACATAGGGAACTGCATCAAAATCTCCCCTGAAGGTTACTCCTGGTATCAATCACATGAGGAATAAGCCTCCTTTTTATTTCAGACTAAAAAGCCAGAATTGAAAAAGTGGATAACAGTTAGAAATCTCAACAAACTAGACATGATAATAATGGACTCTGGTATTTTGTTAGATAAAATGTTTTTATATGCCATCTATTTACCAATTATTTCCCAATGCTTCTTCTTCACATCTAACAAAGTCTTTGGGAATTTCAGTCTTCCTTATATCTACCAAGAACAAAGGCCTGGCGATTCCCCGGCCCAGAGGCGGGCTCCCCTGAAGCCAGATTGTGAAAGCCCTCTCAAGAGTGGGTGAAACTTGGGGCGCAGGATCAACACTATTTTTAAGCAGCCCTTCTGCTCCTAGAAATTCTCCCACCAGAGATAAACCATACTAATTTTGGAGTTTGCTTTCTTTAATGAGATTCAAGTCTTTAAAACTTAGCTTAAGCAGAAAGAAAAGTACAGCATACATGATTTATAGGACCTGATTAGAGTGTCTCCTCAAGGTTCCTGGTAAAATCGACATCCTTGAGTTCTTGAGGGCCTGACTGTGCCCTGCCTCATCCTCCATTCCCCTTCTGGAACTGAGGCTCTGTCATTTCCTTGGGAGGCTCATTATTAGAGTTAATGCCCTAAATGAATCCCACAAATGAGACCCCACCTCTCTGTTCAGACCTTCCAAATATCGAAACATGCTCTGATACCTCCAAATATCATTTGCATTTAACCTTCACCACTATACATGGTCTACATGTTAAGGCATCATGCCACTCTCTTGGATTTCTTTGTCACTGGCTGCTCATGTAAATACTCCTTGTTTGTCAATGTTGTGACAATTAAGGACGTACTCAAATTTTTAAATTATGACTGTTGTAGAAAGAAGAAATAAGTTGTTACAAACATTGACTGGTTTCCTTAGATGCATTTTATAAGCAGCAAGATGGGGTGAAGGGCAACAGAAGATGGAGGATGGTACAAAAGAAGACATCATACAAAGACATGTACAAGTGCTCTTTCCATTCTTAGGCAGCCTGGAGAGTCGGGCACCATCAACCCAGCTTGAGAAGTGCCTTGTGCTCTGAGTATAACTACTGCAAGGGATAAAGAGACACTGCATTTGTTAGGTCTCAGAATTAGTGTCTTTACCTGACAGTGTTTGCTCTAAGCCCCTTCCTGATGGTCCTGCATAACTGCAATTAGAGTTGCTGTTTGTTTTGGTCTCATTGGGTGTTTTACTGGAATACAATAGCATGCTGAATCTATTTCTGAACTTGTAAATATCTTTGACATAATCAAGGGTTAAACATTAAGGATACTTTCCTGCTTTTTTTTCCTTTTCATATTTAAAGTTACTTCTCCTTTTTCTAAAAACCTATAAACATCATTTGAACTCCACTTCAAAATCTCTTTATTTCCATTCTTTCTTTGTACAAATTCTGAGAACTGATGTGTATTAAAGGCTCTAGGACCGGTGCTGCAGATCTAATAATGAGCAAAACACAGAGCTTACGATATGCGGAGTAGGCAGGCGATTTTCACTACCTTATAAAAATGCCTGTGATGGTAAGCAAATAAAAGGAGTTACAGATATATATAGCAGCTCCAAACCTTGGGTGTATGTCCTCAAGAAGGGTTTCTCACCTCCCTCTCTACTTGATTTTGCTTCCTAAATACCTCTAGGCTCTATCCTAACCTCATTTCCACCACACTGTGTGGTGAGGCCAAACTATTACCATCAATATTAGACTACTCTAGTAGTCTGAAAAATACATGGCCTTTCTGATTCCACTTTTGTCCCTTTTCAATCTGTTTTTTACATAGCAGCCAGGATATTGTTTTAAAAACATATATTTTATCACATCACTTTTCTGTTTAAAATATTTCAATGGATCCCCATTGTTTTTATAATATAGGATCCTTAACATATTCATCCCTTTCTAGCTGTGTCTGAACTGAACATGGTACACTTTACTCAAGCCACACTGGCCTTTTGTGTGCTACAGTCTCTGCTCTTGCTACAGGTTTTGAACATATTAACTCCTCCTGACTTCAACATTTTCCCTTCTCCTTTTTATCTTTTAACTTCACCTCTACCTCTGTATCTACTCAATCCTCATTTCCTCAGAAAGGAGCTTTCAAAATGTTCTTTCAAAATCTTCTTCTTTCTTGACCTCTGATAACATAACTTACTTTATATTCTTACATTAACACGCTTTTCTCTTTCACATGTTTGTTACAGCTGTGGTATTTCTTCTGCTGTTCATGTGACTGAACAATGTCTATCTTCCACACAAGACATCTGTTCTCTAAAGTCAGGAACTGCGTCTATCAGGAGCAGAGAGAATTGGGAGAGACAAGGCCTGCAAGCTAAGCAAGGGATGTATCATGAAGACATGTAGATTAGACTAGAGAATTTAAATTTGATCCTAAAAGCAGTTTTCCTATGGGCAATGGATTACCATATTTGAGGTAATTAAAAAATGACAGAAACTGATTTATGATTATCAGATTAATCATTAGCTCAAGAAGTTACTATTAAACAACTAACCAGGAGAGAATTTGAATTTCCTCCCTGAACATGAGAAAATTTGATAAAAATTTTTCAAAATTGATGTGATAAGAAGTCAATTGGTTGTATTATAATTAAGCAAGGTAAGTATCCGGCCAGAGGAATCAATTCATCCAGCATTTACTAAAAGAAATCTTCCAGCTTCCTTAAAGGCCATCCATAATTCTCCAAAGACAGCACCTGAGGGAGAAGTCTACATGGGGAGGGGAGGTTTTACCTCACTGCCAAACTTCTGCCCCCTCCAAACGCTTTTCTCCAAAGCTTCTAAAATCAGAGGTATAAGCATGAAACCACATCCATTCTCTCTCACTCTCTAAATTCTCTTCCTTATTTCCTAAAATTGATGTTAGCATACATTTTACATAATCTCTTCCAGAAAACAAAAGATGAGAGATCACTTCCTAATTTATTTGATAAAGCCAATGTTATCCCGATGCCAAAACAAAATAAAGCAAAAGATCAATATACTTTATAAATATAAATGAAAAATGCTTAACAAAGTATGAGCAAATACAATTCATCAATATATAAAGAGAATTATTTATACCCTTGATGTTCAACCTTTTTATAAAAACCGCCCACTTTTGCAATGCTGGTCAACCTGGTCCCTACTGCCCACTAGTGGGTGTTCCAGCTTTCACGGTGGGCCAATCGCTGTGCCGTTTGGTTGCTCCGCTACTGCCCACCATGAAAACTGGAATGCCCACTAGTGGGCGGAGGAATCAGGTTGACCAGCATTACAAAAGTGGGCGGTTTTTATAAAAAGGTTGACCATCAAGGATTTATACCATGACCAAGTTGAAATTATTCCAGAGATGCAAAGCTGATTAAATATTCAAAAAATAAATCAATATAATCCACCATATTAACACAGTACAGAAGAAAAATCACATGAACATAATCCTTACAGAAAAGGCACATGACAAAATTCATCACTCATTCATGGTAAAAACTCTCAGAAACGTAGGAATGGAAGGGAGCTTCCTCTACTTGAAAGAGCATCTACAAAAACCTGTGAAAACATTATGCTTAAGGTAGAAAGACTGAACGCTTTACCCCCATTACTAGGAACAAGGCATTCACCACTCATATTCAACACAGAGCTATTAGCTCCAGCCAGTGCAGTAAGGCAAGGGAAAGAAACAAAAGGCACACAGATAGAAAAGGAAGAAATAAAACTGTCATGTGCAGATTCCATGATTGTTGAATCAGAAAGTATCAAGGAATCCATAAAAAAAATTTAGAACTAGTAAACAGGTTCAGAAAGGAGATGGGATAAAAGGAAACACATAAATATTGCACTAGTAATAACTCCTGGGCTATGAAATTAAAAATAAAATACCATACACAATCACTTGAAAAATGGAACACTTAAGGGTAAATCTGACAAAATATATATAGGACTTGTATGCTGAAAACTACAAAATGTTGATGAAAGAAATCAAAGGTCAAAATAAAAGGACATATTGGGTCCATAGACTGGAGAACTCAACATAGTAAAAATGTTAATTCTCTCCAAATTTATATGCAACTTAATAAAGCCTATTTCAAGACTTAACATATAGTTACAGTAATCAAGACTGTGTGCTAATAGCAGAGGAATGAACTAAAAGAACAATGAAACCCAAGAGAGAACCCAGAAATTGACTCAGACAAATAAGCCTGATAGATTATTGACAAAGGTTCAAAGGTAATGCAGTTAATTAAATGGAGGGCAGATAGCCTTTCAACAAATGGTGCTGAGACAAGTGGACATCCATATACAAAAATCTTGACCTAAATTTCACACCTTATACTAAATTATTTCAAAATAGACCACAAACCTAAATGTAAAGTGTAAAGCTATAATTTTTTAATTTTAGTTAGCATTTCAGGTGTATAATACAGTGATTGTTGAATTTATACACCTTATGATGTGATCAGTCTAACAATCACCAAAACAAAGAGTCAAAAAAAACAAAACTGAAACAATCTTACCTTCATCTTCCAAGATGACCAGAAACTTTTTCTTCCCAATTGCTTTATGCTTCCTATCAGAGTAAGAACAATATTTATTGAACACATTACATGACAGCCATTCTAATATCACCCAGTTTGATGCTCACATAACATTGGGATGTAAGTAACATTATCCCCAATTTTCTATTTGCAGTATCTAAGGCTTAGAAAGGTTAAATGATTTGTATGAGATCATACTGTTGGTTATCAAATTATAAAGTTAAGATTCACCTGCATATTTGCCTGGCTCTAAAACCAGTGCTCTTAACTAGTGGTCCCCAACCTTTTTTGAGCCACGGACTGGTTTAATGTCAGAAAATATTTTCACGGACCGGCCTTTAGGGTGGGACGGATAAATGTATCATGTGACTGAGACAAGCATCAAGAGTGAGTCTTAGACGGATGTAATGGAGGGAATCTGGTCATTTTTAAAAAATAAAACATCGTTCAGACTTAAATATAAATAAAACAGAAATAATTTATTTATTCTTTCTCTGCGGACTGGTAGCAAATGGCCCACGGACGGTACCAGTCCGCGGCTCGGGGGTTGGGGACCACTGCTCTTAACCACCATAATATCCTTCAAAGACAATCTGTGTTGAGCACCACTTGAGTAGAATTTTGTTTTGGACTGAGTTAGGAGCATGGGATTTTAATTGTGTTTTACCCTCATCCAGTTGTTTTTCCTCCTATCTCCTTTTCCTACACTGCTCCTCTATACTCTAGTGCAGACATATTTCTTGTATTCCAGAAGCGTCACAGGCAAGCTCAGCTTTTTCTACTTCACTGACTGACCTGATAAAATCCAATATTTCTTAAAATAAGTTTCTAAATAGCTCATGGAATCATTCTCAGGCATTGCCTGCAGCACCCCGTTTGTTGTTCTCCTGAATCTCTCAGTGAAAGTAGCTGCCTCGCCCTTCCCTTCAACCTCCCTGCTCTATGGCGATTCTGGGCAGTGGTGGCAGTGGTTTTCAAGTTATGTGAACAAGAAAACCCTCTTCTTGTAATTAATCAAAAACCACACATAGGGGTGAATAATTCCTCAGCCTGCGATACCAAATATCTTGCATTTTCATGGCTTGGGGATACTGAATTAATTAATGTTGAATTAATTCTATTTGAATTCAATTGATTAAAAATGGAAATAGAAATTCTTTAGAATTGTCAGTCATATATAGCTTCATAGAGAGACCAATAAACAAAATGCCACACAAACCAGCCTGTTCTTTTGCAGTAATCTCTCTCAGTAGTCCTTTGGAAAAAAATTAGTGTACATTAATTTAATATTTGCCATGTTCTGGGCACTATGCCAAGTATTTTAAACATGTTAGATAATTTAATCCTTCCCAAACCACGATCACATGAGCCTTCTGACCATTCTCATCTGATAGATACAATACAAACCTGAGAGGTTAAATGGCTTGCCTCAAAACCACGCATGGTATAAAAGTTAAATTTAAAAAAGTAACCCACACATGGAATGGGGTTTTGAATTCAGAGTCCGATAAAAAGCCTGGAGCTTAATCATCATGTTTTTTCTACATTTTCATTTTAATGAATTTGCTTCTATATTTTACTAATTTGCTTCCATGTGCCTATGGGTATCATTAGAAGACAACTGAAGTCAGGAAAAAAAGGAAGTTGAGAAAGTATCAGAAACATAGTGATTTTTAAAATAATTTCAAAGCAAGAGTAGTAAAAAGAATTCCGTATGCCTTCAGGTTTTCCAATTGTTAACATCTGGTACATTTTCTCCCTCTCCATCTGTGTGTGTGTGTGTGTACATGTGCAGAGCTGCATGTGTGTAGAAACACATTTTTTTTTTACAAATTATTTGAGAATAATTTTCAGGCATGATAACCCATTACTTCTATTCACTTCATAAGTACACACTGAGAAAATTAACACTGAGACCATATAATCCACAAGGTCCATTCAAATTTCAAATTGTTCCAATAATGTACTTTATAGGAAGGAAAGTATAAAGATCTGGCTCAAGATCCATCTGGGGATCAATGTTACACTTTATTGTCATTTCTTTTTTTTTTTTTTTTACAGGGACAGAGGGGGGGGGACAGATAGGGACAGACAGACAGGAACGGAGAGAGATGAGAAGCATCAATCATCAGTTTTTCATTACGACATCTTAGTTGTTCATTGACTTTCTCATATGTGCCTTGACTGCGGGCCTTCAGCAGACCAAGTAATCCCTTGCTCAAGCCAGCGACCTCAAGCCAGATGAGCCCGCGCTCAAGCTGGCGACCTCGGGGTCTCGAACCTGGGTCCTTGGCATCCCAGACCGATGCTCTATCCACTGCACCACCGCCTGACCAGGCTATTGTCATTTCTTTTTATTTTCAGTCTGGAACAGTTACTCAGCCTTTCTTGGTTTGCAATCTTGATGTTTTCAAAAAGTACAAGACAGTTATTTTGTAAAATTCCCTTCAATTTGATTTTACTCATGTTTCCTTAATGTTAGATTCAGGTTATACATTCTTGGCAGGAATGTAACAGAAGTGATGCTATGTTCTTCTCAAGGTATCTTGGCAAGAACATAATGTTGATTTGCAACATTTCTAGTGATGCCAACTTTCTTTTTTTTTTTTTTTTGTGACAGAGAGAGACAGGGATAGACAGACAGGAAGAGAGAGAGATGAGAAGCCATCAATCCTTCATTGCAGCTCCTTAGTTGTTCATTGAGCACTCTCTCATATGTGCCTTGATGGGGGAGGGGGGCTACAGCAGTGAGAGTGACCCCTTACTCAAGCCAATGACCTTGGGCTCAAGCCAGCCACCTTAGGCTTAAGTCAGTGACTTGGAATTCAAGCCAGCAACCTTGGCCTCAAGCCAGTGACCTTGGGCTTCAAGCCAGTAATTCTTTGGGCTCAAGCCAGTGACCATGGGGTCATGTCTATGATCTCATGCTCAAGCCAGAGACCCCGCGCTCAAGTTGGTAAGCCTGTGCTCAAGCTGGATGAACCTGTGCTCAAGCTGGTGACTTTGGGGTTTCAAACCTGGATCTTCTGTGTCCCAGTCTGACATTCTATCCCCTGTGCCACCGCCTGGTCAGGTGGGATGTCAACTTTCATCACTAGGTTAAGGTGGTGCTTATCTAATTTCTTCACTATAAAGTTAGTCTTTCCTTTGTAATTAGTATCTTGGGAGATTCTTTGAGATTATTTACTATCATATTTCTCATCAAATTTTTACCCACAAGTTTTATACTCTTGACTAAATAATTACCATGATGTTTGCTAACAATTATTTTTTAACTCTATCATTCCTTTTATGCTTATTTACTGGTATAGTACTGTAAAAAAGAGATTTTTTTCCTTTTTCTGTATCTATTGATTGATTCATTCATTTATAGGCTCATTGATCCTTATATAATCAATAGGTTATAATCCATTAGTCATTATTTATTTTGATGATGGATTCAGTGTGTGATCGATTGAGCCTGAGTTGCTAGTGGATATAGTAAGATGCTAAGCAGTATGGGCTCTGATAATTGAACAAGACTGAAGATAAATTTCTGAGAGTCACCAGTGTATTTTTGATAGTGAAATCTACAATAACAGATGATACAACCTAGAGAAGTTTGTTCTGTGAAAAGAGAGAAGCAGGACTTACAAAAGGGCTTTGCTGTCCTTTTCATTTTCCTTTTGCTTCTCCTTTCCTTTCCTTTTCTTTTCCTTTTTAGGTGAGAGGAGGGGAGAGAGTGAGACAGACTCACACATGTGCCCAGACCAGGATCCACTGGGCAACCCAATCTGGGGCCAATGCTTAAGTACCAAACTATATTTAGCACCTGAGGCTGACACCTAGCTATACTTAGTGCCCAGGACCCTGCTCGAACCAATAGAGCCACTTGCTACAGGAGGAAAAGAAGGAGAGAAGGGGAGAGGGAGGGGGAGAGAAGCAGATGGTCACTTCTCCTGTGTGCCCTGACCAAGAATCAAACCCAGGACGTTCATATGCCAGAGTGATGCTCTATTTACTGAGCTACCAGCCAGGGCCTTGCTATCTCTTTCAAACTCATTACGTTCACTCTTTTATGCATCCTTACTTTTATGCTGGTGTTCAATAATGCCACTGTTTCCCTCACTTTATTCTTATCCCCCCCCCAAAATTTCTATTTGCTCCTTCAGTTGGAACTTTAGATCAGAAAAGCAAGCTGAATAAATGAGGCCACACAAGGGTGTTAGTATCTGAGAACTAAATTACGTTGGGGTGTTCAACATTCATTATCTTCAGAAAGAAGTTTGGTGAAGAAAGATTTTCCTTAAATCACACCAACAGGCATCACTGTGCAAGACCAGGCTTGTGGGCTGAAGTAAATATACAAGAGTACAGACTTTCAAAACCCTTGAACTTTCCCTGAAATAGGAAGGCATTGCTCTTTCACTCAGATTTCCCCTTCTTAATCATTTTCTAGGGCTTGAGCCTTAACAATCCCAGTTACTCAGAAACAGGCAGAGGATTAAAGAGATTATAGTGTACAGACCCAAAAATGGGACAGTGTCATAATGACAGAAAATATTTGAAAATGCAACTCTCAGAAAATTCTAGAACAGTTTGCAATGTGAAAATTGAACAGGGGTTCAGACCTAGCTCTGGTATTATCTGTGGACTCCTTAAAAAAGTTATTCAGCTATCTTAAACCTTGGTTTTCTTATCATCATACAAATGTATCAAAGGTGATTACAATAATTAAATCCTCAAGTCCATATAATGTAAAATCCAGAATCAACTCCCCAACCCTTTACAAACAGTACTGTATTAAATCTTAACAATCAATGTGGTCAGTACTATTTCTTGCTACAACTTTACAGATGAGAAAACAGAAAGTTTCAGTAATTTATTCAAAGTAAGACAGCTTGGATTTGTGGAGCTGATCTGAACTCAGTCTGACTACAGAGCCTGCAATTTTTAAGCACTGCATTACCCTATTTCTGGCAGGGTATAATGTAGTGTTTTTTGGACCTAATGCAAATGATCAGCAATTTTCAGCATGGTAAGCATGAGCATCTTGAGGGCAGAGCTTACATCGGATTTTCTTTGTACCCCTCCCCGACATCACCCAGCCTTGTGCTTTGATAGTTGTTCAGTATATTTTAAACAAATAAAGCACAAACTCATAATAAGTGGCAGAGAGTTTTGAATGGAGAAATGTAGACTTAGGTCACTAAAATAATCATTAAAGACACAAGACTTTATTTAAGGAATAAGTATGTCAAAAAATATATTCACGTAAATTCTTTTGTTCAACTCTTCCATTAAAAGTTCAGAATTCACCACATCTTAGAGGGCAAATCCGTGGTAAGACTGGAGTTCAAACTAAGGAAGTATGTGATTTGCTCTAATTATTCATTAAAAGCATATAGCCAATTACAATAAAATATTTGCTCTTGGCCTCATTCTGTCTTATTACTCTAAAAAAAAAAAAAGGAAGATGTGAAGAAATTGACACATTATTTTTACAAAGTTCTAAAAATACCCTAGGATAACATAATGCAAAAGCAACAAAGAAAGTGTCCTGTCATCAAATCCAGTCTTAGGCCTGTGCAGCTTGATATGTCCCCTCCAGAACAATGCATAGCAAATACATGGTGCTGCTTCTCACAAGAATTAAACTTGTCATCATTCTGCCAGCCACCTGAGCACTCTGTGGTGGTGTGGTAAGAGTGTCTCTTATTCTATAGACAGGAAAGAGTCAGGGCTGAACAATCCAGCAACACAGTAGAATTTTGCAATGCGGATTCCACTCTAGAATAGGTTATCTAATTTCCCAAAAGCCCAGAAGACCAATAAGGCACTCATTTCTGACCTTTTAGAACTTACATGGTAGGACTCAGAAACAGGTTGGAGACTTGGAAAGGAGATTACTATGCGTGATACAGTTAAATTTGTTTTTTGTTTCCAGAATTATCTCTGTTTCCCAAGGGACTAGTTTTCAGTACGTCCGTCTTGGTCATGCTGCAGGTATTCCTTAAATATCTGATGACTCATAGTTGTCCATCCATATTTAATAATAAGGGAATAAGACTGACTAGAAGCTCTATAGATGTGGGTGGAATTTAACAACTGGCAGGCTTCACATCTTTTCAAATATGTTAAATCATTGGACCATGAGCCAAATCAGGACTCATACAGTAATTTAAATTTTATAAATTAGATTGAACATAACTTAAAACTGGATTATTACACAAATATTATACTCTGGCTCCTTTAGAAAAATAGAGACTATCTAGCAGCAATAGGCCCACATTCACAAGTGCCAGTTGGCTCAAGAGTTTGGGGCTATTCTGCTTGTAACCCATTTTACACATGTGTGTGTATGACCTTTCTGTTCCCATTCACATTGGAATGTAAGATAACTACTTGAGAGTAGTAGACAGGAGGCTGGGCCTTCTGCTGGAGAATCTTTACATATGCCAATAAAGAGGATTTTATTCTGAAGGGTGGGACCTCACTAGCTGCCCTTGCTCTTTCTGGAAAGATCATTTGTTTGTTTGTTTTATATAAAAAAAATTAAATCTCTCGTGCAGAGAATTGAGTTGATAATGCTCTACAAGTTTTATATTTTGTGCAAGGTTCTTTTCTTCTTATAGTTTATTCTAGTCCTATCTACCTTCCTTTTCCATTTTCCTCCATGGGCACCCACTTAAAGGTGTTCTATAAGGTCTTGAGTAAGTATTGTATGGAAATTATCATATTATCTTCAAGTAACAGCCAGACTTACAGGAAAGTAGTAGCATTATACCAGGCTTATCTAACCCCGATACCTAAACTAGAAAAGAAAAACAAACATAAACACATACTACAGACTAGACTCACTTCTGAACACAGATGAAAAAAATTATGAATCAATACTAGAAAACTGCATTCAGCAGTGCATTAGAAAGCAATACATCATGACTATGCAGGGTTGACTGGAAGACGTAAAGAAAAATACATGACCTGACTGATAGATATCCCATATAGTATTGTTGATATACAACAACCATTCCTGGTTAAAACAATCAAATAAACCCCACTACCTTTAGCAAACTAGGTATAAAGTAAATCCCATAGCATATAACATGCCTCATGTTAAATATTAGAAGTAAGCTGTTCAATAACTACAGCAAAGTGGTCGAGGATTCTCAGGATCACTGCAACTAATAAAAATTTTACCATCAAAACGATTAGTAAATTAATGTGTGATGAGTCGGAAGGTGAAACAACAGGTATTCACAAGCATGACTAGGTGAACTACATACTGAGGCCACGCCATCTGAAAGGCAGTTTGGCCTTATTTAGTCAACACTCTAGATCCAGAGATACAAGGATGTTGAGAGTGGCATTGTTCAAAACTGTCCCAAGATGGGTGAATAAATTATGGATACAATGAAATGAAAATTAAAACAGTAATGAAAATTAACAAATTGCTTCCTCATTCAAGAACATGGTTAAATCTTACAAATATGATATTAAGCAAAAGAAGAAAGTAACAGAACATACAGTATTGATTCCTTTCATATAAAATAAATCCAGCAAAACGACATCATATCATTTAAGAATATAGTTAGGTTATTAAAATATAAATAAAAGCAAGAATATGATTATTTAAAAGTCAGGGAAGTGGTTGCTACCAGGAGAGGGAGAGAAGTTACCTGTGAGGAGAGGCCTGGGGGGTGGACCTCTGTGTGCTGACGATTTAGTTAGTAATTATACAGGTGTTCACTTTACAACTTTTCTCTAAACTGTACAAATAGTGTGCTACTCCTTTCTGCATGTGTGATACAGTTTGCAATAAACATTTGAAAAGGAAATCAAGACAAAAAAATGAATAAAACTGAAAGGAGGGGGCGGATAACAGCAGAGGAGGGAACAGAAGAGGGAAACTGAAGGCACAGAGCTCTGTGACTGGAATCCTCACAACAAACAGGGAAACCTATCTTTTGGGTACAAAGACAATGCTCCCTGCTCTGGCAGCTCCTAGATCTACAGTTTTCATTTTCCTTATAGGTTTCTGGATATCTAAAAAGACAAAATAAAGGCCCTGGCCGGTTGGATCAGTGGTAGAGCGTCAGCCCAGCATGTGGATGTATACCTAGTTCCATTACCGGCCATAGCACACAGGAGAAGCGCCCATCTGCTTCTCCACCCCTCCCCCTTTCCTTTCTCTTTATCTCTCTCTTCCCCTCCCGCAGCCAAGGCTCCATTGGAGCAAAGTTGGCCTGGGCATTGAGGATGGCTCTATGGCCTCTGCCTCAGGCGCTAGAATGGCTCTGGTTGCAACAGAGCAACACCCTAGATGGGCAGAGCATCACCCCCTGGTGGGCATGCCGGTTGGATCCCAGTTGGGCACATGGAGGAGTCTGTCTCTCTGCCTCCCTGCTTCTCACTTCAGAAAAAAACAAAAAGAGCCCTGGCCGGTTGGCTCAGTGGTAGAGCGTCAGCCTGGCGTGCAGAGGTCCCAGGTTCGATTCCCGGCCAGGGCACACAGGAGAAGCACCCATCTGCTTCTCCACCCCTCCCCCTTTCCTTTCTCTTTATCTCTCTCTTCCCCTCCCGCAGCCAAGGCTCCATTGGAGCAAAGTTGGCCTGGGCACTAAGGATGGCTCTATGGCCTCTGCCCCAGGCGCTAGAGTGGCTCTGGTCGCAGCAAAGTGACGCCCCGGAGGGGCAGAGCATCGCCCCCTGGTGGGCAGAGCGTCGCCCCTGGTGGGCGTGCCGGGTGGATCCCAGTCGGGCACATGCGGGAGTCTGTCTGACTGTCTCTCCCCGTTTCCAGCTTCAGAAAAATACAAAAAAAAAAAGAAAGAAAAAAAAAGGAGAAAATAAAACCTGAGAAAATCTACAATAGAATGTCTCCTGTCTCCTGTTGGTTGGTGTTTCAAGAATTTGAAAGGAACCAACATAGTCTGACAAAAGCCACCCTGCTTCTATAACAGATATTCATTTCTCAGGAGATAAAATGAAAAGGAACAAAGATAACTGGACTATGAAAATACTCATCAGTGAGAAAGAGGGATCGAGCTAACAAATCCAAACCATGCCTCACCCACCGGCTATCACAAGTAAATTGACTTCTTGCTCTAAAGAAGCAAAATCATTAGAAAATCTCAAATTCACATACTCAACAAGATTTTGGTTACACCATGACTTATGAAAGTGGATTATAAAATTATAAAAGAAGCACAATATAAATTAGGAGATATTTTTCCAGGCTTGAAAAGCATGATTGCTGAAATTTTTAAATGGAGTCAGCAAACAAGAGATTTTTCCTTGAGAAAAAAACTGAGATAACAAAGTAGATACATGCTCAAGAAAAATTCTTATATCTCAAAAGAAATGGCCCAATAGAGACAGAACTGATATGAAAATATTAGTGACATGGAGGACAAATCAAGCACATGAAACATGCATATAAAAAGCATTCTCAAAAGAGTTCGTATCACAAATTGATACTGAAATTTTATTAATGCTTCATTGGACAATATAGGCATGATCATTTAATTTTTTCTTTTGATCTACTGATATAAAAGATTAATAGATTTTATAAAACCACATTCCTATTGTTCATGGTATATTATTCTTTAAATGTGTTGTGTGTTTCAAAATCAATAAAATTAAAGAAAAAAGACAAATTGAACCACAAAGATAAAAAAAAAAACCATTATCTTTTCAAAGGGCCGCGGCACACTGGCACATTATCTTTTCAAAGGGAAAAGATAATCCTGTTGGCTTCAGATTTCTGCTCCATAACAATAAATGCCAGAAAAATCAACTTATCATTAGCTACAGAATCTTGAAAATGAGAGACACACCCACCTTTTCTATCTAGTCCTGCAAGCATTTGTTCAACAATTCACTAAAACAGTAATTTTCAACCTTTTTGAAACGCAGCACATTTTTTACATTTACAAAATCCTGGGGCACACCATCTACCAAAATGACACAAAATGACACTCTAACACAGTACATATTATACATATAGTTAATAATATAGTTTCTAAATGTATTTATACTCAGTGTGAAACCTGGGCCTGTTTCGATGAACACAAAAGGGATATCCTGGCAGGAATGGTAGAAAGACACACACGAAGCTCTTCCTCAACAGTTCTCAGTCTCTCTCTGTTTTTAGTTTTTATCGCAGTCAAGCTTGAGAAGCTCAGCTCACATAGATATGTGGTTGAAAATGGGAGCAATGTCAAAATAGTTTTGTTGGCCAGAATGGGGAACTCCTTGGCAACAGATAAACAAAAACTGTCCAAAGGAAGATCAGCAAACTTTAGCTTTAAAGTTAGATAACATTGTGATGCATTGTTATGCATTGTGCATCACCCTCTGTGGGGGCCTCTTTTAAAAAGAAAAAGGTCAAATATCTATATACACCATCAGGATAGACATAACCAGCTGAGGCTGAGGCTTCATCTAGTGGTGGCAACATTTACCTTCAGTCCTGACCAGGATTAGAAATCGAGACCATGGGGAGGAGTAGCAGCTTCAACTACTCGCTGCGGCCACACAATGACAAGTGCACAGCAGCCTGAGTGGGGACCTTCCTGGATGTGGATGAGAGGCGGCCTACTATTGGTTCATCACTAGTGGTTGGGATGAATCCTAGAAGGTGATTGGTCAGTGAGCGTTCCCTGTGCCTCCACTCTTCCTGTCGCTGATAGCTGGAGGGGAATGTTTATGTTCGGATGGAGGCGGCTGGCAGCAGGCCAGATAAATAGCCTCCGCGGGCCGTATCCGGCACGCGGGCCGTAGTTTGGAGACCCATGTTTAATTTCCCCACGGCATACCTGACCATGTCTCACAGCACACTAGTGTGCCGCGGCACACTGGTTTAAAAACACTGCACTAAAAGACATTCCCAACATTCTAAGAACTCAGAAAATATACCAATCACATTTCCATCCTTAAACGTTATTCCAGATTCTACTTCAGCTGACCATAAACTAAGTTTAAATTAAAAAAAAAAAAAACTTAATGAAAGGGAAGATGGTATAAATAATTGGCAGTAATATCAGAAGCAAACAAAGCTTATACATTATTTTAAAATATCCTAAAGGATGTCAATGAAATCACTATTTTTGACTGAACAGCTACAAAAACAATATAAAAATCTAAAAATCCCAATAATTTCATTCTCAACTGCAATGGGTGATAGATGGCAATTAGAGAGTAGGAACATTCTAATTTTCCTTTTTTGAGAAATGAGGGCAGGGCCTTGGCCAGCTGGCTCAGTGGTAGAGTGTTGGCTGGTGTGTAAATGTCCCAGGTTCGATTCCTGGTCAGGGCACAGAGGAGAAGCGACCACCTGCTTCTCCATCCCTCCCCCCACCTTTCTCTTCCCCTCCTGCAGCCATGGCTCAAGCAGTTTGAGCGATTTGGTCCGGGGCACTGAGGATGGCTCCATGGCCTCCACCTCAGGTGCTGGAATGGCTCCATTTGCAACGGAGCGATGCCCCAGATGGGCAGAACATCATCCCCTAGTGGGCTTGTCAGGGTGCATGAGGGAGTCTGTCTCTCTGCCTTTCCACCTCTCACAAAAAAAAAGAAAAATGAGGGCAGTGGGTCAAAAATAGTTTCATTCTTGACAAAGTATTGCTTCTTCAATTATAAACACTGTATATAAATAATCACATACTTCAGTACATATTTCATCTCCTTATTTAATTCCTTTTGATTAGCTTTTTTTTCATATGCTGACATTCTAAACTAATACTGAATAATTATGATGGTAATAGCCCTGTCTGATTTCTTGCTTCATCAGATTCCTTCTGCTTCAGTATTAAGAATGCTATCAGCTGATATCTTAAAATATATTTTATCATGTTATATTTTTGGTTTACTAAGAGTTTGTATCAAAAATGGATAGAGTTTTTATTAATGCTTCATTGGAATCTACAGGACGGCTGCATCCTCTTTTTCTTTTGGTGTACTGTATAAAAGATTATATTAATAGATTTTATAAAACTATATTCCTGTTTGTTCATAGTGTATAATTCTTTCAATGCTGTGTGATTCAAGTTACTATTGTTGAAAATGTATTTTCTACATTTGTGGGTGAAAAATGCTTCCTTTTCATATTTTTGTCAGGTTTCGGTAGCAAGTTTACACTGGCTTATAAAATTAACTTAGACTTTGTCTACCTTTTAAAATACTCCTTAATGATTTATATAGCATGGGAATTATTTAAAACCTGAACAAAACAACTATGCTCTGAGAGTTCATTCTTTCACAGATTTTAAATTGTTTCTATGGTTATTATTCTATTTATTTATTTTAGGTATTTTGGATCTATTTCTATAACACATTTTTCTATTAGAATGCCTATTTTTCTGAGAACAGGGAGGGGTATTCCAAGTAGAGTCTGGCCTTATCTAAGACGCCTTTAGTTGATGATACAGAGACAAAAGTTCAGACGGGGAACAAGCCTACTACCTCACACAGAGGAGAGAGTCAGATGGTATGGTACAAAGAACTCTGGATATCTGCAGAGGGTCCACCTATCGTATCCAGCCCAGCACTAATCAGTACATTTACGTAAAGAAACTGTGTGAGGCTGGGAAAGTCCCAGGCCCTCACTCCAGGCCAGAAATAGTGCCTGTTGCCATGGCAGTGGATTAGCCCTTGACTGAGTACTACTCCACTGCTATTCTTAATTTTCTAGTTAATTTTCTGGTTAGCCAACAGTTACATCCTAAGGAGCTCAGCCTTGGTTAGTTTCATCTCTCCTGGGTATCATTTTGGGTCTATGAACATGGTTGTTTAGAAACATGCATAAATTCAGATGTTTCCAAAAAGCACATTCCCTCCCCCAAAGTTCATAAATCTAGCTTTGTTACTAATCCTTCCCACAACAAATAAAGCACTGAGGAGTTAATCCAAATATATTAGTTACATGCACAGTGCTTACACCACTGGAAATAATGAAAATAAAGCAGTATTATTGAGGCCATAAAACCCAGTTGGTGAGAACTAATCTTAGGTTTGCTATTTTAGTATTACCAAAATGTTAATAATATTTACAACTTCCTTATATCAAAGAAATGGCATTTCTTCAAAGCAGTTTTATAATTCACTGCTATGATGACTTTTGGAGCTCTGCTATCAAAAATATTTCACTGGAAATGACTATCCAGACCCTACTTCACTTCAGCCTTTTATTTAGGCTCATTTCTGGTTTTCAATTTTCCTTCTGTTTCAAAGCAAAAGCTTCTTTTCCACTGCTAGTGTGAAGTATTTTCATTTATACTCTACACGCAAGTTAGGTTGCTGGTTTGTGGTTTTCTCCACTGGATTGAGATGTAAGTACACAAAGACACAGACCATGATCCATGCCCCATATCAGTATTTCCACCTTTCAGAACCATGCTTGGCCACTAGTACCTGTTGAATCAATCTGTACTAAATGAGTGAAAGGCTGAAAACAATCGCAAGCACAAAGTGGTTCCCTTTCACATGCCCTGTGCCTCTTCATTCCTCTCCAGTGAGCTGGACATTTTCTTGGAAACCACTGAGCATCTGAAAAGTGAAATTGCATTTTCAGGCTGTTGAAATGCCCAGAGTAATTACTATGCCAAGTTCATTTCACCCTAATTTTGGTGGAGACACCTATCCTCATGCCAACTATAGAAGATAAGAGAGGCTCACCCAAACACAAAATGAGGGCTGGAGAAAAAGGATCCTAACAAATTTCTAGACTGAAAGGAAGACTAAAACCACATACTGATACGTGTGACCAGCTAAGAAAATGAAACACAAATGAAAACAAGAACATTATAATGGCACAGATTCAAGACTGGAGATAAAATCCTATTATTTATTTTGATGTTATTAGAAAATTAGAAGCAGACAGTATCATAATGTAATGGGGAAAATTAGCTTTTTTTTCATATTTATGTGGGTTTTATTTATACCAAAGAGAATAATTAATAAACTGACATAGCAATTGTTGCAAATCTAAACTCGATTTCCCATTTTGGAGAATCTATGCCTGTTATACTGTTATAAATAAGAAAAAAAGCAAAGACAAAACAAAAAACAAAAGCAAACAAAAAACTCTCCTGAATACTTGCAGTGACCCATGAGCCCACCTATGAGTTTACAATCTCTAACCTGACAACAGCCAATGAGCTGCTGCCTCTGGTGTAGCTGGAGGATTCAGGTGAGGGTGTGATTAAGCTAAGGAATTGAATACTGAGGAGGATTTATCTCATTACATCAGACTATTGCCACCAACAAGCTGTCCATAGAGAGGTAGTGTGTGCCACAAGATTCTGACAAAGCTGTGCTTAACTCTGGATTTGATACCAAAAATAACTATAGGGCTTTTAAAAAGCATACATTATCAATTCCAATTCAGTATTCATTGTGAGATTTCTTATTCAAGACAGCTGTTATGGCCCTGGCCGGTTGGCTCAGTGGTAGAGTGTCGGCCTGGCGTGCAGGAGTCCCGGGTTCGATTCCCGGCCAGGGCACACAGGAGAAGCGCCCATCTGCTTCTCCACCCCTCCCCCTCTCCTTCTTCTCTGTCTCTCTCTTCCCCTCCCGCAGCCAAGGCTCCATTGGAACAAAGTTGGCCTGGGTGCTGAGGATGGCTCTGTGGCCTCTGCCTCAGGCGCTAGAATGGCTCTGGTTGCAACAGAGCGATGCCCCAGATGGGCAGAGCATCACCCCTTGGTAGGCGTGCCGGGTGGATCCCGGTTAGACGCATGCAGGAGTCTGTCTGTCTCTCCCCGTTTCCAACTTCAGAAAAGTACAAAAAAAAGACAGCTGTTGTGATTGAGGAATAAGGAGCTAACTGTAAGGCTATTAATGATTAAAAGTAATAATAGGCAGTAGCGTGACCAGGTGGTGGCGCAGTGGATAGAGCATAGGCCTACGATGCTGAGGACCCAAGTTTGAAACCCCAAAGTCGCTGGTTTGAGCGTGGGTTCACCAGCTTGAGTGCAGGGTCACTGACTTGAGCATAGGATCATAGACATAACTCCATGGTTGCTGGCTTGAGCCCAAGGTTGCTGCCTTGAGCAAGGAGTCACTGGCTTGTGCCCCAGTCAAGGAACATATGAGAAAGCAATCAATAAACAACCAAGGTGCCATAACTATGAGTAAGTGCTTCTCATCTCTCTCCCTTCCTGTCAATCAGTCTCTCTCTTGCTCGCTAAAAAAAAAAAAAAAAATGCCTCAGCAGCCAAGTAAGATGTGTCTTCCTGCTCTATCCTTGTATTATTTTCCATGAAGGAAGTGTGATATGTAAGTTATAAAATTATGTCAATACACTGGGTTAAACTAGGATTGAGTGAGTCCTTATCTTTGTTTAGTAATCTGCATACTAATTTTTAGTCTATTTCTTCTTCTCCTCATTAAATATTTTCTATCATTCTGAAATATAAATGCTTATTAAATATGGGATAGAACATTCTCCATTTAGTAATTTTCCTAGAACTTCAAGGGGAGAACTGAGCCACTTGGACTGACATCATAGAGACTTGGGTTCTAAGCTACGGCCTGCTCAACACAGGTGACTTTCTTCCAGGCAGTATAACCGAGTAAGTAAAACCTTGGGCTCTGGGGCAACTTAACTGGATTACAATATTACTCCACTGGATTTCTATTTCTGTAACCCTCGGCAAATTACTTACCTACCCTAGGCCTCAGTTTCTTCTTCTGTAATATGGGTATAAAAAAAGGCATCTATTTCAGAGGGTCACTGTAAGAACTAAATGAAGTAAATCACTCAATGCCTGATCAGAGGAATCACTCAAAAATATTAGTTATTTCTGTTACTATCATTAGAGCCAGAATGAAAATTTAGAGATTATAGAGGTCAAAATCATCTTCACCTCTCTCAACCCCTTATTTTTGAATTTGAAGACTATTAGGCTAACCAAACTAAATATTTACATAATTTCTACTAATATTGCAATATTTATCCTAAGTATATAAAACCTTTTAACTGTACAGTTTCTTTGAAGCTACAAATTCCCATATGAATTAGACTTTAAATGAACAAATACAATTATAGTCTAATATATTATTTAACAAAGTGCCACAAATTCCTATTCCTATCCAATTGTTTGTATCTTAATCAAACTCATACATCATGTTTCCTCCATGTGATAAACATACATGGCAGATATTCCTTTGATAAGGTTTCATTATGTGGCAAAGGTGATGGGATGTCACCATGATTATGGAGATGTCCTATCCTGTTTGGTTGTTATAAGAGGAGTCGGCATTAGCAGACTAGAGAGACTCTCTCCAGCAGACTTTGAGAAAATAAGCTGCCATATTATGAAAGGGCCTGTGAGAGAGTCACATGGCCAGGCATCGGGGGAGGGGGCACTAGGAGCTGAGAGCAGTCCCTGGCTGACAGCCAGCAAGGAAGCAGGGACCTCAATGTTACAGCTCTTTAACCATATGAAGATGAATTCTGCCCAGCGAATAAATGCATGTGTATACTTATACAGATAAATTAGTAAATTTATTTAGTTAGACAGAAACAAAGTTTTATTGCTTATGCAATCAAATCAATATAATTTTTGATATCTCTGCTGCTGAACCTAGAAAAATCTTCATAAACTCAAGATTATATACATAAATACATGTTATATTACCCTAAGATTTTTTTCAGTTTCTATTTTTTACGTTTAAAATGTGAATGCACCAGCCTCACCAGGCAGTGGCACAGTGGATAGAGCATCACACTGGGATGTGGAGGACCCAGGTTTGAAACCCCGAGGTCGCCAGCCTGAGCATGGGCTCATCTGGTTTGAGCACAGCTCACCAGCTTGAGCCCAAGGTCATTGGTTTGAGCAAGGAGTCACTCGGTCTGCTATAGCCTCCTGGTCAAGGCACATATGAGAAAGCAATCAAAGAAAGCAATCAATGAGCAACTAAGGTGCCACAATGAAGCACTGATGTTTCTCATCTCTCTCCCTTCTGGTCTATCTGTCCCTATCTGTCCCTCTCTCTGTCTCTGTCAAAAAAAAAAAATAAATAAATAAAAAATAAAAATAAAAATATTAATGCACCATTTAACAAGATGAAAAGAGTTCTGTGGACAGATAGTAGGACAACAGTGTGAATGTACTTACTGCCACTGAACTGAAAAATGGCAAGATGGTAACTCTTAAAATTGTATTTTACCACAATTTTAAAAAGTTTTTAAAAGCCTTACCTAAGCAAGTTAATCTATCTGGAATTTATTTTGAAGTATAATGATGAGAGTGTGTGTGTATTCAGATTTTTTTTTTCTCAAAGTACCTGGTCAATTGAAGCAGCATTATTTACTGAATTATTCATCTTTCTCTACCAATTTGAATACTTATACACACTTCGATATCCTTATAGTATTTCCAAATATACACAATCTTCAATATCTGATTATATGAAGATTTCTAGGTGACTCTATTTCATTTTCATCATATACCAAAGGAATGGCACAAAACACTACCAAGCCATAAAACCAGGGCCTTGGAGCTCAAGTTTCTAGGTGGCAGGTCCACAGAAGAAAGGCAAAGCCACAATCTTAGGCTTTTGGTGCCATCTAGTGGACATTTTCATGAATTAACCTCTGTTCAGAGTCAGGAAATTACTTGCCTCCACCCAGCTTCTTAACTCACTATGGCAATTATGAATATAAAAAATGCAAGCCTTATCATATATAGGATGGCCCTGCACCTCCAACCTCTCTCTGTGGTCCATATTTAAGATTCCAGGGGTATAAAAGTCAAGTGCAGTTCAGATCACCATTCCTATCTTCATAAGTTTCAATGGCTTCCAATTGGCAGTGGAATAAAGTATATGTAAATTAAGAGGGAAATAAAATCAACGAAGATGAGGGCAAACCTAAAATTAACTTCAAATAGAAACTAACGAACCTATCTGTATTTAAAATGGTTAACACATACACACATTAAAGAAGAGCTTCCTTGTTTCAGGGAAAACCTTGAAATTCACATCCTCTGGTAAACTGTCCTTTAATCAGAATTCACTTGTTCCCTTAGCGCAGTGGCCCCCAACCCCCGGGCTGCGGACCAGTACCGGTCCATGGGCCATTTGGTACCGTCCACAGAGATAGAATAAATAACGTACATTATTTCCATCTTATTTATATTTAAGTCTGAACGATGTTTTATTTTTAAAAAATGGCCAGATTCCCTTCGTTACATCCATCTAAGACTCACTCTTGACGCTTGTCTCGGTCACGTGATAAATTTATCCGTCCCACCCTAAAGGCCAGTCTGTGAAAATATTTTGATATTAAACCGGTCCGTGGCCCAAAAAAGGTTGGGGACCACTGCCTTACTTAGCGCACTGCCCTTGCCTATCTTATGGTATTTGTCTTTCCCTGATTTTGCATTCTAGGCAGTCTGATCCAGAACAATCTGTCACCCACACTAGAGTCTGAGTCCCTTCAGGATAATGACAGTATCTAGTTCATCTCAGATTCAAATAGCTTTAACATCTTGAAGAACTTTAAAGGAAGTATCAGTGCATTCTAGAATATCAATCCAGCTGATCCACGCCTGTTTCCTAATTTCTAAATTTAACCTATTCATTTTTTCCTAGTAGTTTGCCTTGTTGGCATGATATTAGCCCAGTGCTTGACATATAGTGGGTACTACATAAATATCTGCTCAATACTGGATCTAATTAGCAAACAGGCAGATGGACAAACAACCTCATGAGGTAAGCATCCTTGTCTCTATGTTTTAAGTAAGAAAAAAAAGCAGAAAGTGATTAAGTAACCTGATCAAGATCACACAGTGAATTAATGGATATGGGATTTGAATTGATGTCTACCAGATCCTATACTACTTATTCTAGATCACTATACTCTACTGCAACTAAGGGACTTCCCTAGGTGCACCAGGCCTTAGCTTAATTGTAAATAATGATAACAAGTTATTGCCACACTTGAAAACATCTAGGCACTGACTAGGCACTTTATTTATGGGGTAAAGTGAAGTCTAAGCCAGTCTATCTGTGTCACTTCAGACTGGTTAGGAATGGGGCTCTGAACCTGCAGGTGGAAATGTTAGGTCACTGTAGCTGTCAAGGTGTAGAGCAGGCGTCCCCAAACTATGGCCCGCGGGCTGCATGCGGCCCCCTGAGGCCATTTATCCAGCCCCCTGCTGCACTTCTGGAAGGGGCACCTCTTTCACTGATGGTCAGTGAGAGGAGCACTGTATGTGGCGGCCCTCCAACAGTCTGAGGGACAGTGAACTGGCTCCCTGTGTAAAAAGTTTGGGGACCCCTGGTAGAGAATGCTGTGGCAGTGATAGAACATAAATGAGAGCTGTAAAGAGTCAAGTGTGTCTGTAAAATTTCAATCTGGGTGAATATAGCTTGAATGAATGCCATAAAACCTTTCTGAAGACTTTTAGCACATAAGCTACTTCACCACTTCACTAGCAAGTGGAAAAGATAAATTCCAAAGGAAAATCTGGGCTACTGCTGTGTGCAGAGGGCTGTGTGGTACTAACACTTAGTGGATCCCACTGTATTCCAGGCACTGTGCTGCATGCTTTATATGCATTATCTGATTTAAAACTTTCAAAAATTTTATGACTGTCATCACTACTTGCACATGAAAAAAACTGAAGGTCAACATTTTTAAGCAAGTTGCTCGAGTCACATAAATAACAGAATGAGGACTCAAACACTAGACTGAAAGAGTACCTTTCTACTATAACAAACCTCCAAACATTATGGGGAAGCCTCAATATTTTTTCCTAAAAACTTCATACTAGATAGTTGCATTTTTAATTCTCCTGGAGCAATTTAATAAATGATAATGGAATACACTCAAAAGGCCACCATTGTTCTGCAGGTCCTCTAGAGTTAATTTTTTCCTTTGATACTCATGTTCAAAATCACCCACAAAAATTTTGAGCTCAGAACCATTTTTAAAGAGTTCTCCAATGTGTTACACTGCAAAAGAAATTAGCCTCAGCAGAACTGTCACCACAAACAGAACACACAGATTCTGAAAAGAATTCCCACGACCACTGGATTCCACATGCACAGCAAAAGTAAGTCTGATTCTGCTTGGTGAGTTCTTAAATATGCCCAAAAGAGGAGGATATAGTAATTGTCCCTAGAAAGAAAATTTTTTGGAGGAATAGGAAAAAAATCACATTACCTTTAAGGTAAAGGCCAACAGGGAGTCACATGGACCCCACATAATCTAAAGGCTGAGAAATTAGAGACTGCAGGTAGGAGGAACACAGGCAGAAAAGTCTTCCCATATTACCTGATCTGAGGCAAGGGAAAATGGGAAGCTAAGGAAAAAGGGGGAAAGAAGTCTATCTCCAGCACTCAAAGCCCCAGACTCACAGAAGGATTCAGGTTGCAGTCAGAGAGGGAAGATGCTCAGGCCTCACCTGGTAGGGAAACACAGTAATGCTGTCAGGTGTCCCACAGACAGTTTGGATGATCCTGGAACCCTGTTTTGGACAGAAGGAATGTGAAGATGGGGGTTTCAGGTAGAAGTTCAGAAGGCAAACTCAAGATAGAGAACATAAAGGTTTTAGTTATGAGATGTACATTTCTTAAATTACTGGCTAAATCTTCCAAAACACCTGATTTGATCTCTGCCCCTCTTGCTTATCATTATGAAAACAATTATAAACGACTTCTCAAGTGACCAGATATCTTTCATATTTTCCTACAAATATAGCTTTGATACATTAGTATTCAGTAAAGAGGTTGTGGGGCTGTTATATATATATATACATGAGGAACCCACAGTCTCTATATACTATGACCTTTTGAACTCATCTAAGCTCTGGATAAGTCTTTATTTCCAAATGTTTACACCTCAGGTTTTTTAAAAAAAATATTAATAGTTTTAATATTCAGGAGAAATAGACAATATGTTCGCTATTATGCTTCAAAAAGAATACAAAGTGTTCCTCGAAAGAGGATAGAGGATTGGATAAAGATGTGGTACGTATATACAATGCAATACTGCTCAGCCATAAGAAAAGATGAGATACTGCCATTTGTGACAACATGGATGGACCTTGAGAATGTCACACTAAGTGAAATAAGTCAGAAGGAGCTAAGAACTATATGATTTCACACATAGGTGGGACATAAAACTGAGACTCATGGATATAAAAGTGAGTGGTTACCAGAGGGGTGGGGAGAGGGGAGTAAAGGGGGCCAAATATACAATGACAGAACGTGTTCTGACTTTGGGGCATGGGCACACATGCAATGCATAGTTCACATGCTATGGAGATGTATACCTGAAACCCATGTGTTCCTATGGACCAATGTCACCCCATTAATTTTTAAATTAAAAATTTTTTAAAAAGAAGAGAAAGCTCTGGCCGGTTGGCTCAGCGGTAGAGCGTCGGCCTGGCGTGCGAGGGACCCGGGTTCGATTCCCGGCCAGGGCACATAGGAGAAGCGCCCATTTGCTCTCCACCCCCCACCCCCCCCTCCTTCCTCTCTGTCTCTCTCTTCCCCTCCCACAGCCAAGGCTCCATTGGAGCAAAGATGGCCCGGGCGCTGGGGATGGCTCCTTGGCCTCTGCCCCAGGTGCTAGAGTGGCTCTGGTCGCGGCACAGCGACACCCCGGAGGGGCAGAGCATCGCCCCCTGGTGGGCAGAGCGGCGCCCCTGGTGGGCGTGCCGGGTGGATCCCGGTCGGGCGCATGCGGGAGTCTGTCTGACTGTCTCTCCCCGTTTCCAGCTTCAGAAAAATACCAAAAAAAAAAAAAAAAAAAAAAAAAGAAGAGAAAAAGTGCACTAAGATTTGGTTCTCAGATTCTCAATTCATACCCTTGAGGTTATAGTGTATAGGTATGAGAACAGTCTACGATAGAAAGGTTCTATAAACTGAGTCAAATAAAGTATAAGCGTCACCCACATTGATGAGAATAAAGCTGGAAGAGTAACTGTCAAGTGTTGCAGCTGAGATAGTTTCAGAATAACATTTTTTCAGTAGTCACTATTTGCTGGTGCTGTGCTAAGCTCTATTTTTCATATTAAAATCTGCTATAATGAAGTATTTTTAAATTATAGAACAATGAGGTTCCAATGTACAGACCACAGAAATTTAAGCTGGTAACACTGTCATTTTTGTTTAAAATCCATCCTGTTTTAAGAAACAAAACATTACAGATTCGGCTAAAACCCACTACTCATCTCTTCTTCTCTTCCTCCTCACACAAAATAACCTCACTTTTTAACACTCTAATAGTATTTGTCCTTTTATTAATTATAACTATATTTATGCAATTTTCCTTCCCCACCCCCAAATATTTTTATATTTACCTATGTTGATGCATGTAGGTGTGGTTGGTTCACATTAGCTTCTACATTGAACTCCATTTTAAGAATAAACCTCGGTTGATCCTCTCCAGGTAGGCTGTTCCTACTTTTTATACATTCAAAGAATGAGGTAAGGCCCAAACTTGTGTATATCTCCTTATGGACACGTGAAAATTTCTCTAGATCCTCTCCTTGAAGTGAGCTTTCCAGATCATAGGGTATATGTACCCTCCAACATTACCAGGCATTGCCAATATTATTTTTTCTTAAATTGATTTCTAAGCATTCTTTTGTTATTTCAATGCAAGTAAATTCTCAATTTCACAATGCAGTGTGCGGATGTTTTGATGAGTTGTACATTTGAAACCTGTATAGTTTTGCAAACCAATGTCAGCCCAATAAATTCAGTAAGAAAATTCTTCCAATTGATGGTTTTGTGTTTCACTTTAACAGTATCCTTTATCATAAAAAATATCTTAATATAGAAAATTTTATCAATGTTTTTCTTCTAGGTTTGTACTAATGTCTTAAAAATATTCTCTACCCCAGGGTGATACATTTTTCCTTTAAGTACTTAAATTTTTTTTCTCTTCACATTTACATCTTCAAACCATCTAGAATGTATTTTTGTGTATGTTGTAAGAAAATCACATTTTATCTTCTTGCAAATAGGCATTTTTAAAAATCCATCCTTTCACCAATGACTTTTTTTTTCCACCACTGACTTTTAAAGCTATCTGTCATATTTCATGTTTTCATAATCAAGTGGGTCCGTTTCTAGGCTCACCATTTTGGTCTACTGGTCTTCGTTAATAACACACAGCTTAAATTACTAGATTTTTGTTATAAGTCATAGGGTATGCATGCTACATTACTAGGCATTGCCAAAATTATTTTTTTCTTAAATTGACTTCTAAGCCTTCTTTTGGGAGAATGAATGAGTCCTTCCTAACCATTTTTAAGAATTCCTTTGGCTCTTCTTACTCTTTATTTCGCCATAAACGTTTTAAAATTAGCTAAATCTCCCATAAGTGTCCTTTTTTTTTTCTTTTTACCTGTTTCTTAATCACTTGTTGATAGTGAAATGAAGCTATATATTTTTTGTCAGTTTTGTGGTTGGTTGGCTGGCCAACTCTTTTATTTAGTATTCCATCGTTGATCAACACAAATAAATGGTGTTATTAGGAAAGAGGGGAGGGGAGCTTTGTAGGGAAAAAAATCATGTTGTAATTTCATTTGAAGTTGTATTGATTTTGCAAATTAATTTGGTGAGGTTGAGAATAGTTATGATAAAAAGTCTTCCCAACCACTTCATCATATGACTCTCAATTCATTTAGTTTTTTGTTATGTCTTTTTAATAAAGATTAACAATTTTTCCATAAAGGTTTACCCATTTTTGCTAATTTCTGGACTTTTAAAAAAAAAGTCATGTTTTTAGACTTGCGTATATTAGTGTGTTACAGTCAAATCTCTTTAAGTACTTTTTTTTGTTTAGGTGTTGGTCTGTTACTTCCAGTAATAATTATGCTGAATGTGGATCCTAATATTTTAACTTAATCCTTCTTTCTTTAATCTCTAGAGTACCTTGACTGTACAATTACCTTTTCTCAGATAAACGGGGGAGTTCCACAGATGTTGAATGAAAGAGGTTTTTCTTGCCCTGAGCTTGAGGTGTAAAAAGATTGTCTCTCAGCCACCTTGGAGAAAGCCTCTCTGATCTCTGCTCAAGCCCTTTCCCCACTTTAAGATAGGGACTACTTAACCCCACCCCCTTGCCTTTGTGGACAGGAAGACCGTCTCTCATCCCAGGTTGAGATTCTCAGATGTTGAATTGCCCAGTTTTCTCAGGGATTCTCTTGAGCTTCTGATGCTGCTCACATTTAATTCCTCCACCCTTAGGGGAATAAGCCCAGCTTTTTCCACAGGAGCCAGCTGGCTCTTGGAATTAGGAATGGAAGCCATTAAAATCCCCAAATCCACCAATGGCATCTGGTTTCTACCTGTTTCTTAGTACGTTGTTGGTAGTGAAAATAAATGCTATTAACTGATATTTTTTGGTTTTAATTTTGCAGTTTTGTGGTTGGTTGGCAAATCTTTTAGTATTCCATCCCGGCCCAACACATATGATATTTTGGGGAGAAGACAAGAGATTCTGCAGATGGCCAAAGAAAAGGTAAAAAGGCAAAATATGCCCAGCATTATCCGTTTGCTTTTTTTTGGTTTACAAATAGAACTTTCTTTAAGTATCTGATTTAAGTGACTTTTGTTGTTGGTGGTCATTCATTTTTTTAATACTAGACACACTGGGATTCAGTTTCAAAGACCCCCTTAAATCTGAAAAGTAGCATACATCAGTCCCTCCCACACTCCCCACCCCCCAAAATCTAGTGTATCTGAATGGGCAGAATAATCCATTTTTCCATTTTAGGTGGGCAGGTATTTGTAAAAGATCTTAGAACTATTTGCCTCATTTACCAGGAAAACTGAGAAGAATTTCGACTAGGAAATATAAGAAGACCAGTACGCAGATTCAAGTCATGCTTTTAAACTGAGCTTGTTGAATGAAACGTTAACAATTCCAAAACAAAATTAAAAGAGTTTTAACTTTTTCCTCTCAAAAGCACAAAAACTATGGGAGAGGAAATTAACAGGAAATTCTCAAAAAGGTGAAAACAACTCTTCCTTGAACTAGTCCTCGGGCAGTTACCATAGAACAGGATCTTCTTCTCGTTCGTTTCTATGAAGACGGATTTTGGGCCCAAGACTGCAGGAACTCAGTATCTGCTCCGGCCGCCCCCTCTCTCCGAGCGGCTTCCTAGGCGGCCTCCGCCTCTGGGGACCCGACGGCCCGACCGGCTGTAAGAATCGCGCGGCGGAGGGCACCCCCTTTCCAGGGATGGGGGAAGCCCGCGGTCGGCTCTGTGGACGCGGTCGCGGCCCCTCGCGTAGCGGTCGCTGCGGCTGCCGCCGTAACCGTCGCGGCCTCCATAGGCGTCGGGCGAGCAGCCCCGGTACTCGTCGTAGCGGCCTCTGTCGCCGTAAGATGGCGGCGGCCCCCGCGCAGGGTTGCCGCTGCGCGGGTCCCCGCAGCTCTCGAAGGGATCTCGGTAGGAGCCTCCGCTGGAATGATCCGCGTAGTCGCGGCCGCGAGCCCCGTAGCCGTCTCGGTCGCCGTAGCCTCTCGATGGGAAGTCGTCGCGGGCACTGGAGTGGCCGTAATCGCGATAGGTGTACTCTCGGGGCGAGGGAGCGAAATCCCGGGAGTCGCGGGCGCTCGGGTAGTCGCGGCTGGAGTAGCCGTCTCGGGCCGAGTAGCCCTCCTCCCAGGGGCCCCCGTAGGGGTCCCGGCGAGGGGGTGGCGGGTCTCGGCGTGGCGGGCCGCCGTAGCCGTCTCGCCCACGCGCCGCCGGGGCCCGCCCGCGCATTCCACCGCCGCCGCCGCTGCTGCTGTTGCGGGGCAGGCCCGACGGCGCGGCCCTCTTCGGGGGCGGCCCGGCCCTGCGCGGCGGGGGCCCGCGCTTCATGGGCACCGGGGCCCTGGAGGACCGCATGTCGAAATCCCCCGCGTAGCCGCCGTCGTCGGCGGACCCACCCCGGGAAGGGGAGCGCCGCGGCCCGACACCGCCCCCTCGGGCCCCACGCAGGCCCCTTGGGCGGCCGCGGCTGCGCGACGGCGGCATCGGACCCCGCCGGCTGCTCTCAAACGCCGGCTTGGTGGCCTGGGCCACTTTGATGGCCTTACCATCCAGGGACTTGCCGTTCATATCTCTGACGGCGGCCTTGGCGTCCGAGGGGCTCTCGAAGGTGACGAACGCGAAGCCCCTGGACTTGCTGGTTTCTCGATCTTTCATCAAGAGCACCTCGATGAGGCGGCCATATTTGCCGAACTCGGCCTCGAGGGTTTTCTCGTCGATTTCGGGGCTGAGCCCGCCAATGAAGAGCTTCCCGGGACGGTCAGCTTCAACCATGGCGACCGGCTGAGTAGGCTAATGGCGGTGAGAGGCAAAGACGCGGCGGCCGTCGTGCCCCTAGAGCTAGCTTGCCAGGACAGCTGCTACTGGTCGGCGGCGCGACGTAGTGTGAGCCCAGAACCTCAGTCTCTGCCCCGCCCCTCCCGCTCAGGCGGAACGCTCTGGTTTGGGTGGCTTGGAACTGCTTCCCCCTAGCCAACAGGGCTCCTGCTAGTTGTGATTGGTTCTCTTCAGCCGGTGTGGCTCCTGTTAGTTGTGATTGGCTCTCTCTGTCTGACAGAGCTCCCTGCTAGTTGTGATTGGTTCCCTCTATCCGGTGGGGCTCCCTGCTAGTTGTGATTGGCTCCCACTGTCTGGCAGAGCTCCCTGCTAGTTGTGATTAGTTTCCTCTGTCCAGTGGGGCTCCCTGCTAGTTGTGATTGGTTCCCTCCGTCTGGGCTTCCCTGCTATTTGTGATTGGTTCCCTCCGTCAGGTATTGCTCCTGCTAGTTGTGACTGGCTCCCTCTGTCTGGCAGAGCTCCTTGCTAGTTGTGATTGGTTGTCCCAGGACGGCTATCTTGTCATCCGGGAACTTGGGCCGTTTGGTGACTTTCTTTCCCAGGTTGCCAACTTCATTTTATTAACCTGTCCCAGGTTTAAGGTTTTAAAGATATTCCCTGAAACCTGCTATGAAAGGAAAACTGTTAGGTTTAAAAAAAAAAAAGGGATTTTTGGCCCTGGCTGGTTGGCTCAGTGGTAGAGCCTCCACCTGGCGGGAGGAAGTCTGCGGTTCATTTCCTGGCCGGGGCACACAGGAGAAGTACCAATCTGTTTCTCCACCCTTACCCCTCTTTTTTCTTCTCTCTCTGTCTCTCTGTCTGTCTGTCTGTCTGTCTCTCTCTCTCTCTCTCTCCTCCTACTGCAGCTGAGGCGCTGGAATGGACCTGGTTGCAACGCCCCAGATGGGCAGAGCATCGCCCCCTAGTGGGCATGCCGGGTGGATCCCCCTCCGGTGCATGCGGGAATCTGTCTCTCTGCCTCCTTGCTTCTCACTTCAGAAAAAATTTTTTTTTGGTTTTTCTCGTTCCTCTTTTTTTTTTTTTTTTTGTATTTTTCTGAAGCTGGAAACGGGGAGAGACAGTTAGACAGACTCCCGCATGCGCCCGACCGGGATCCACCCGGCACGCCCACCAGGGGCGATGCTCTGCCCCTCTGGGGCATCGCTCTGTTGCGACCAGAGCCACTCTAGTGCCTGGGGCAGAGTCCAAGGAGCCATCCCCAGCACCCGGGCCATCTTTGCTCCAATGGAGCCTTGGCTGCGGGAGAGGAAGAGAGAGACAGAGAGGGGATGGGGGTGGAGAAGCAAATGGGCGCTTCTCCTATGTGCCCTGGCCGGGAATCGAACCCAGGTCCCCCGCATGCCAGGCCGATGCTCTACTGCTGAGCCAACCAGCCAGGGCCTCTTGTTCCTCTTAATGAGAATTGTATGCATCACGATAAAAGTTACCCAAATCATTTTTAAAAGAAACAAGTTCATTTAAAAATGAAATAACCACTAACAATGTAAAATTTTGTAAAAACAGTTTGTATGTAATTTTCTTTTTTTTTTTTTTTTTTCTTTTGCCAAAGGAGAAGAGATGACTTGATTGTGGGCAGTTGGTTGGAATGGGAAGAAGAGGGAATCGTTCTTTGGATGCACTGTTTTCTTCGTTTTCCAACCTCCAAAGGGCTCATAGTGTATAGCATTGTGACTTTGGAAAAAATAAAAAACATGAGAGCACTTGGACATTCATTAAAGTAGCACCTGAGCAAGCAACAAACTGAAGGCTTCACCTCTTCCTCTTCAAAGAAGGACTCAGAAAAAATTATTTTGGGTTCATTCAAAAATTCAAATTTGTTCCTTACAGTATTCTCCGAAGTGTAAAGAATAACTTGGTGAATGTGTCTGCTTGAGATTTGATCGTTTAAAAACTTTTTTTTTATTCTTTAGTGCAGTTGGAGGCTATTTTAAAATGTAGTAGTATTTTTTCAAAGATTCCTATCCAGAAAGGATAATAGTCATGAGAAGTCTGTATGTGCATATATGCACGTGTTACATTGGTTATTGCAATAGCTTAAGAGAGGTAGTGAAAACAGGCATTTTATGATGTTTCTGACTTCAGTGGGAATGCTTTTAAGGTTTTAATGTTTTTTTACCATGCATGCATGGAAGTTAAAGCTACATCACATCAGTTAATGTGATGAATTGTAGTAACAGATTTCTATAATTTTTTTGGTTCAAAATGTCTTTCTAGAATATTAATATTACAACTCAGTGTCCAGTCTTGTGTCATTGCTAACGTCTATCAAAATCTCCCTCTTTCCCACCATCCCAAAATAACTTTATATCTTAGTAAATATTTTATTAACAAACACCTGTGGCTTTCTTCCAGTGTCTTTATTAGTTTAACATATTTTTCTTGAATTTTGTGCTTTCCATCCGTTTTGGGTTCTGGCTTCTGGGAACCCTTTCCTGGGATGCTTCTGTTTCCTGTTTTAGTTTTAACCCAAGCGGTTTCACTGCCTGGTGAGTCCTCCACCTCCAGCTGCAGCCTGTTGATCTTGTCTCCGAAGTCCTGCTTGAAGAGCCGGTTGTCCAGTTCAGTGGACTGGCGGCTTCACTCAGCCTGGTGCAATCTTTGTTCAAGTTATTTAATGGTAGCAGCCATCTGATTAGTTTTCTCTTCCAAGTGACTGTTCAGTTCACTTTTCTGTCTTACTCCTAAGTCTGAACTCTGCAGCTTAGAGGCAAGTTCATGCTTGAGAGCCCAGAGATCATCCAGCTGCTGCCACAGACACGCCAGGGCATCCTGCTTCTCACAGACATCCTTCTCCAGCATCTTCACCACCAGTTCCATCTCCTGCCTCATGCTGATCTGGATCTCCAGTTCTTTTTCAACATCCAGTCATAATTGTGGCTCCTTCTTTAAATGCTTTCTTGCTTCACCTAGTGTTTGTCCTTCTGAAGTTCTGTCTTGCTTAGGACCCTTCCAGTTGGATTCCAAAATGTAGGAGCTTTCCTCTATAACTAGTTCCATTTCTTCTTGCAAGTTCCTCTGTCAGTTTAGTATTGGATTTTTCTAATGCATTCACTTTTTCCTGAAAGTTGTTTACAGTAGCATTCAGCTGTCTGTTGAGTTCTTCTACATAGTTTTTCTGGTCCAGAATTGCAGTAATCTGGCCATCTCCTTCACTACCTTTACTGCTGTTTCCACCCTTGAGATACATTGAAAAGTCTATAACTCCAATGTGAAAGTCCTGATCTTCTCCTTTCATACAGAAATTGGCATCAATGACATTCAGACCCACCAACAGACCAGCAATTATGGATCCTTCTTCCATCATGAGGGCATTTAGCTCATAGAAATCACTGAGTTCCTTTTTATTGATTAAAGCTTTCATATATTCTGAAAAAAAAATTTGCATTAATGCCAGTCAAAGCCAGGCTCTTCCTCTGCCTACTGGTGTATTAAATCCTGGAAGATCTTTAACACTTGCTGTTATCTCTGCAGCTTCTGGAACAAGCTTTTCTACCAGTTCTAGAGCTCCCTAGAAGGATTTACTTTGTCCAAGGAAAGTTTTCTTAGCTTTCAAGCCGTGTTTCAGGCAGTGCTCCATCACCACGAAGAACTGCTGGAGAAGTGCATAGTCGGAGTCCAGAGTTCTCCCCAGGTTCAGAGCTGATTCAATCAAGCCCTTGATGCTCAGCTTGGCCATGTTCATCAGGCTCATGCGTTTGTTAGCCATGAGATAATTAGGATCTTCATGGGTAGGCTCTGGGTCAGGCATAAGTGAGATGTCACCCAGCTCTTGCAGACAGAGCCATTCTTCATCCATAGACACTCGGAATTTGCAAAGGTAGATGGTCTCCATGGCAGCCTGTGTGATCTTGTCAGTGGTGGTGGTTGGCATATCGGTTGGAGGCGTCAGAGCAGACATGATGACTCAGCTGGGACCACAACACACACACACACACACACACACACACACACACACACACACTAAATAAAACCTCCTCATCAAAAAAAACCCAAATCCAAAACTCTGGAACAAAGCTCTCAAGAAAAAGGGTGCATAAGACTAAGGGAAAACACAAGAAAAAATATCTTATGGTTTAAGAACCATTGTTCAAGAAAAACAATTCTATACTATCTTTTCTCATAGATGGTTCCTACCACATAGCAAAATAAAATGATGCTTGTTTTCTCCCAGCTTCTCTCCTTTTATCTTCCCTTCTCTACCCCCTCTTCAGCTGAGCTAATAGGCTTTAAATTCTGCACAGCGGATGCTGTCTTAGCTGGCTTAAAAAAACAAAAAAAATAAAAACTGGCCTCTGATTGAGTAAGTGAAAAACCCTCCTTCTTTGTGCAGAAAAAAAAATACAAAAGAAAAAAAAAACCCAATATTTTCAATTTAGCTTTAAAATAATTCTGAACTGCAGAAATCACTTCCAAGACCTGCTCAGATGAGCCGGGATGCTGAGTTCTGATAGGATTGGTTAGGCGCAGTAAGCAGGGTGTTGACCAAAATGGCTGACTAATCACAGATTTCTATTATTAGATCATTATATGTCTAAGGTAAACCTATTTGAGATATATTCATTTATAAATATATTGATTTTTGTTTGCTCATACTTTATTTAGAAATTTTACATTTCTAAGCATAAAGGGTGTTGGCCTATGCTTTTCTTTCTCATACTGAGCTGGAGAAATTTTTGCTTGAATTTTAGTTTTGATTTCTTCTTGATTTTTGTATGATAAACTTTTCCAAGACTTATCTACTTTTAATTTGAAATTTTATTTTAAGAATAGCTGTTTTACTTTCTTTTTGATGATCAATCTTGTCAGTTTGTTTTTTCAAATAAAGTCTTTTTCTTTGCTGATCCTCTGTTCTGATTTTATTTGGTGTTACTGCCTTCCTTCTTTCCACATCCTTTGGATTACCAATTGAGCCACTGGCTGCAAGAGGGGAAGAATGAGAGAAGAGGGAGGGGTGGCGAGAGAAGCAGATGGTTGCTTCTTACCTGTGCCCTGACCAGGGATCAAACCCAGGTTGTCCATACACCAGGCTGACACTATCCACTGAGTCAGCCAGCCAGCGCCACATATATCTTTTCAAATAATTGTTTTGGATTTCATTGGATAAATACCCAGAAGTGAAACTGGGGTCTTACAGCAGTTCTGGTTTTATTTTTTTGAGGAACCTCCTTACTGTTTTCCACAGTGGCTGCACCAATTTGCAACACCACTAACAGTGTACAGGGGTTCCCTTTTCTCGATATTCTCTCCAACACTTTATTGATAACCATTCTGACAGGTTTGAGGTGATATCTCATTGTAGTTTTAATTTGCATTGCTCTTATGATTAGTGACATTGAGCACCTTTTCACATGTCTATTGGTCACCTGTCCTCTGTAGAATATCTATTGAGGTACACTGCCCATTTTTTATTAGATTGTTTGTATTAAGTTATATGAGTTCTTTACAGATTTTGGATATTAATCCCTTATCAGATGTATCATTAGTGAGTATCTTCTCCCAATTGGTAGGCTTTTAGTTAATGATTTCCTTTGCTGTGCAAAAACTTTTTAGTTTGATGTAGTCTTATTTGTTTATTCACTTTTTTGTTTCCCTTGCCTGAGGAGATATAGCAGAAAAAATAATACTAAAAGCAATATCAGAGTTTACTGCCTATGATTTCTTTTGGAGTTTTAAGGTTTCAGGTCTTACATTTAGGCCTTTAATCCATTTTGAGTTTATTCTTGTAAATGGTGTTAAGAAGGTGATCTAGTTTCATTTTTTAATAACATGAGACTAAAAGAATTGATAAGAATGATTATAGTTTTTATATAAAATGTTACTGCTGTTTGATCTGTTTTCCAGATAATAAGAAATTGTTTTCTCTTCTAAGCCACTTCCAGTAATTTAGTAAATTACACCTTTTTAAGCTAAATAAAAAATTTATCTCTTTCTTCCTACCTGATCCCTCCAAAATTTCAGGTACTCTAATCCATATATTTAAAGGTGTTAACTCTTGGATTCATGTTTCCTATTTAAAGAAAGATCTTACACCTAACACTTAACCAACTGATTTTTAAATTTTAAATTATTAAAAACGCCCTGGCCGGTTGGCTCAGCGGCAGAGCGTCGGCCTGGCGTGCGGGGGACCCAGGTTCGATTCCCGGCCAGGGCACATAGGAGAAGCGCCCATTTGCTTCTCCACCCCCACCCCCTCCTTCCTCTCCGTCTCTCTCTTCCCCTCCCGCAGCCAAGGCTCCATTGGAGCAAAGATGGCCCGGGCGCTGGGGATGGCTCCTTGGCCTCTGCCCCAGGCGCTAGAGTGGCTCTGGTCGGCGGCAGAGCGACGCCCCGGAGGGGCAGAGCATCGCCCCCTGGTGGGCAGAGCGTCGCCCCTGGTGGGCGTGCCGGGTGGATCCTGGTCGGCTGCATGCGGGAGTCTGTCTGTCTCTCCCCGTTTCCAGCTTCAGAAAAATACAAAAAAAAAAAAAAAAAAAATTACTAAAAACTGAAGTAGATGAAGTCGACTGTGAACAACTAATCCAAGATTCTGAACCAGGTCTATATAATCTACACCTTCTTTTTTCCTTACTTCAGTTCTTTCCTAGCTAACAAATAATATTAGAGGCCAAGCACTTGCTATAATAGTTATTGTTTCCTTTTACCCCTTAATTTCTAATTGGAAAGACAATCAACATTAGGCATCATCTTTAAACCTACTTCACAGGTCAAAATGTGCAACTAGTTACACACATAGCCGGGGATGTTTAATGCCTGGCGTTGTCAACCCCAGCAAAGGTACCAGATTTTGAAGAATACCTTTTCCTTGGGCAGGAATTACAGTGATTGTCATATCAACCCAAAAAATCTTCAAATTCTCTTGCACAGTTTCTTTTAAACAGAATTTCTCTTGACCACATCCTAACTGAACAAGTTGGGGTTTGCTCTTTTTTTTGATACTTCTTGTTATACTTGGATAAAATACCTCTGATGAAATAAAAATGAAAGTGGATAAAATCCAGGTATAAGCCAAATGATTAAATACAGGGCCTACTGACACCTCATGATTCTTTAATATCTTCATGAACTTCCCTCAAGTATTGCCTCCTGGGTCAGATCTACTCTTCAAATTGGACTTAGCATTTTGTTTGTTATAAAAATTGTTGCTGTTATAAAACTTTGTCTTGCATAGCTCTATGTTATAAGGACACCACTCTGATAATGGGTGCTCAATGTTTTAACATAATCACAAGACCTTTGATACTTCATATGAAAAACTTTAAGAAACTACAGAAGGTCTTTGCCCTTACACCTAATGGGAAAGCCTTCTTCTATTCTGGTGTTCTTGTTGCTCATATGTGGCCCAAGGCTCCTAAGAGATAAGAAAAACAACTTTCCTCCTACATAGGATGTGACATACTGGGAATGAGTCTTCCTGGTGATGAGGGACCTACAGTGGCATGATATCTCCCTGAGAATGAGCCATCCTGACAATGGAGTATCAACGATGCTTTTAATAATTAGTGTTGCTTTCTAGTAATTGATCAGCAATGCTTTCAAGGAAAATCTTGATCAAAAGAGGGAAAAGGTCCTGGCTGGTTGGCTCAGTGGTAGAGCATTTCCCAGCCTATGGATGTCCCAGGTTAGATTCCTAGTCAGGGCACACAGGAGAAGCTCCCATCTGCTTCTTCACCCCTGCCCCTCTCGCTTCTCTCTCTCTCTTCTCCTCCTGCAGCCATGGCTTGAATGGACCTAGTTGGCCCTAGGTGATAAGGACATCTCCATGGCTTCCACCTCAGGCACTAAGTGCTCTGTTGCTAAGCAATGGAGCAGCAGCTCCAGATGGGCAGAGCATTGCCTACTGTGGGCTTGCAGGGTAGATCTCGGTCAGAGCACATGCGGAGTCTGTCTCTGTGTCTCCCCTCCTCTCAATGAATAAAAAGAAAATGAGGAAAAATATGAAAAATAATATAAACAGAGCTACTTTGAATGGAAGAGCTGCCATCCCAGAGGAACTGCCTTGCACGTCTTACTCCTCAAACCTTTGGAATGTTAAAACAGGGCAAAATAACCTTTGTACTGGGCCTAACGCAACATTACGTCCCGAAAGAACTGTTTGAAAAGACAAGGAAGCAGATATGACTACTGAGTAGATGACTACTGGAATGAAAATTAAAAGAAAATTTAAAACATTGTTTAGAATTAGCTTATCTGCACAAAAAGAAGTATCTTCCTTCTATTGATATAACTGTCCCCCTTTCCTTTCTCATAAATATCCCTTGCCTTTGTCTCCTAAATCAGAATACTATTTGGGTTTCTGCCTGAACTTCTGCTTTCCAAATAGACTTTCTGTCCCCCCCCCTTTTAATGTCAAATAAATGCTTTTTGTCTCTCACTATGGCCTTTTATTTTTAGGTTAACACTTTTATGGTGGATATATAAACACTAGTTCCTCAATTTTTAAAACAGCATTTACTGGTTCTCTTACTAATGAATTGATAATAATCTTTGACAAGTGTTTATCCTGCATGTGTATAAGAGTCATGATTTTATTTTATTTTTTTTTAATTTTTTTTATTTTTTATTTATTCATTTTAGAGAGGAGAGGGAGAGACAGAGAGAGAGGAAAGACAGAGAGAAAGAAGGGGGGAGGAGCTGGAAGCATCAACTTCCATATGTGCCTTGACCAGGCAAGCCCAGGGTTTCGAACCAGCAACCTCAGCATTTCCAGGTCGCTTTATCCACTGCGCCACCACAGATCAGGCAAGAGTCATGATTTTAAATCGTTAAAAATTATATGGTACTACATTACTGGATCCACAATGGGCCAGTTAGAGCCTTTGGAAAACATTTAAAACCAAAGCAGGGATATAGAAGACATTTTTTCTTCTTGGTTGCTAAGCTGAAAGTTTGCAATTTTAAAGCTGCCTGTGACATATTTCTACCACATTTACCCAATACCATAGCCTCAAAATGTTTAAAACAAAAATTTAAAGAACTACAGGAAAAAAATAGAAAATCCCTCCATCATATTAGAAAATAATATTCTTCATAGTATTCTCATAGATTAAGATAGTATTCTCATAGATTAAGCAGAAAAAATTCGTAAAAAAATGTTTTTTATTAAGTTACGGGTGCAGAGGCAGAGAGACACTCTCGCATGCACCCTGACCAGGATCCACCTGGCAAGCCTCCTACTGGGCCATGCTCTGCCTATCTGGGGCCATTGTTCTGTTGCTCCACAACTGAGCTATTTTAGCACTTGAAGGGAGGCCAGCACCCAGTGCCAACTTGTTCGAACCATTCAAACCATGGCTGTGGGAGGATAAGGGGGGAGGGATGGAGAAGCAGATGGTCACTTCTCCTATGTGCCCTAATTGGGTATCAAACCCAGGACTTCCACATGCCGGGCTGATGCTCTACTGCTGCAGGCCAGGACCTACAAAAATAGTTGAAATGCATAATTACAAAGCTTAATTTAATGGAGATGTATGTGTGTGTGTGTGTGTGTGTGTGTGTGTGTGTGTATACATGCTTAATTATGGGAAAATGCCTATTCTTTTCAAGTACACATTAGAAAATTGGTTATATACTAGGTCATAAAGTCTATTTTAACTAATTTCCAAAACCATTTCATACAGAACATGTTATTACCTGATAATAACTCAAAATAAAAATCAATAAGATAATTTTAAAAACACCTAAGTTTGTATAGTCACAAGCATACTTCTATGTGACACATGGGTCGCAGAGAAAAACATTCCAGTGTAAATCAGAAAATATTTGAGCATAGACTCTAATGAAAATACTCCATATTCAAGATTTGGATTCAGCTAAAACATACAGAGAGGGAAATTTATAGTTTTAATGTTTATCACAAAAGAGTCTAAAGGCTAAAAATCAATAGGGTAAATATCTAATTTAAGAGGTTAGCATAATGAAAGAAGGAATTCAAAGATAACAGAAATAATAATTTACAAAATAAATTTTTAAAAAGATAAAATGTAAAGAATCAACAAAGCTAAAGTGTGTTTTAACCACATTATAACTATACTATTTAAAATCGTAAACACTTCCGAACCCAGGGCTGTGTTTAGGACGAGGGGAGTGATTTACCTGATGCACAGGCTTTAAGGAGATGTCCCCCAAAAGCTCCAAAATCAAGATAAATACTATTTCAGTACAATAATTTTAAAAATCAAAACCAACACAAAAATATCCACAACCAATATAAAAAATTATAATCAAGTACCCAACACTGAACTGGCACAAGCCCGAGAACAGTGCCTCCCTGGCCTCACCCCACTCCCGGCCCATGGATGATCTGATAGTGTGATACCAGCCATGTTTTCCAAATCTGAATGGCAAAGCTTCTAGTATACTGTTATTAATTTAGGGTAAACATTCCTCATCACATTATAGATGTACCTGACAAAAAAAGACTAAATTTTATTAAATGCCTTTTCAAAATATATGAAGGTGATTATTTGGTCTTCCTCCATCAACAACTGATGCCATAAATTATAACATTCCTTCTAATTATCTTCTTTCACACTGCTGTTATAAATCACAATTGTCATGGTATATTTTAATTGAATGCTGAAATTAAATTTCAGATATTTATATTTGGTCTTTGCATATATATGCCTAAGTGACATTCAGTTGTAAATTTCTCTATAGTGCTCTCTTTGTGAGATTCTATTATCACCGCTTTTCTAGCTTTATAAAATGAAATGGGAAGGTTATCTTCCTCTATTATGCTCTGAAATGGTTTAAAAAAATGCACAAGAATTTTCCTGTATCTGAAAGTTTGGTAGAAATAACCTTGATAAGCAGCGTTTATCATCTCCTTGGAGTTTTACCTGGGCAGCCTGGAAATACTGTTATCTGTTGTTTGAAGGATAATTACTGCCATGTGAAAGGAATGTCACTTCTCTGATGCAAACACTAGTCCCCTTATTCTGCAGTTTTGAATTCCATGGTTTCAGCTACCCAAGGTCAACCATGGTCCAAAAATATTCAATAAAAAAGTCAAGAAATAAAGAATTCATAAGTCTTAAATTGTGTGTCATTCTGATGAAATCTCACACTGTCCTTCTCCCTCTTGTGTGGAACATGTATCATCCCTTTGTCCACACTGTATATACTCCCCACCTTTAGTCACTTGTAGCCTAGTCCTCTCTGTTATCAGATTGACTGTCACAGCATTACTGTACTTGAGTTCAAGTAACTCTTATTTTACTTAATAATGGCCTCAAAGTGATGCTGGCAATTCATATATGTCAAAGAGAAGCCATAATGTGCTTCCTTTAAGGGAAAAGGTATGTATGTATAGAAGAAAAAAAGTATGTGTATAGGGTTCAGTACTATCTGATGTTTCAGGCATCCACTATGGGTCTTGGAAAGTATCCCCTGTGGAAAAGGGGTGACTATGGTACTTACTTTTCTGAGTCTGTTCTGACAGCCTGTGGCTGACTTTCTTTCTCTAGCCAGCATGAATGTCATGACGGGCATCAACCTCAGTAATGATCCCTCTTCTAAGTATTATCTATGACAACTGTTAGCCATTCCCCTTCTGTGTAGGTATCAGCTCCAGTAATATCACCTATAACTTTTCACATGACTGCCATCTGCCCCCTTCTGACCGCCATGGTCCACTCTTTTTTTCATCCTTGTCACATTATCTCAGGGGCTATTATACCAGCTAAGAGGCCTTCTTATCTCCTACAGACAGGGAGAAAAAAATATATAGTTTGTAGAGGACTAAAGAATGTCACAAATTCTTTGACACTACTTCCATCAAGCATCAAGCAGTGACTGCCCTTGAATCTGGCTGGCCCGTACTGTTCTGACCAATGGAGTAAGACAGAGTAACTTTATGCCAGTTCTGAGCCTACTTTTAAAGAGAACCAGCAACTTCCTCATGGCCTCCATAAAACCTGAACTCTCATCAAGGAACCTTATTTTTTTCTGCTGGAGAGGCCATATGGAGAGGCTCTAAGACTACAGAGAAGAGGGGACCAACCCAACCTAGCCTTCTAGCTATCCTCTCTAAGGCACCAGGCATGTGACCGAAGTCATTTTGGGGCTTCGAGAACAACCTAGCTGTCAGCTCAATAGCACAAAGGGACTCCAGGTTGACGCTCTTGTGGAGTAAAAGAAGGCTTAGCCAAGCTCTTTCTGAATTCGAATCTGCCGAGTCATGACATATAATGAAGTGGTTATTGTTTGAAGCCACTAAGTTTTGGGATTGTTTGTTACATTGCAGTAAGTTTCCAAAACATTCTTTTATAGAAAATTTTATTGTGCCATGTTTCCATCAAACACAGGAACCTGTTTCTCTAACACCAATAATCTTTCTGCCTTCCTTGTATCAAAATAGGCTACAGAAAGTGCTCACTATAGATGTGGACTCCCACTTCGACTAAGACTAGTGATTCTCACATATTAATGCATCAAAAAATTGCATGGGAAATACTAAAAATGCCAGTTCCTAGGACCCTCACCCAGATATTCTGATTCAGTGAGTCTAGTATGAGGCTCAGGAATCTACATTTTAAATAAAGATCCATGTGATTCTAACACTAGTGATCCTAAGAATACACACAGAAAAGCATGCAATAAAATGTACCAGAGATGGCAAAACTGTGAACTAAGCCATGACAGTGGGGACGGAGAGAAAGCAATACAAGGTGTTCTTCCCTGGCCTCATCCTCTAGACTCATTTCTAGGCTTCTCACATCTGGATCCTTAAGCTCTGCATCCAAGGAAAAAGATCAAGGTACACTTTTTACAAAGCTTTATGTTTTTCATTTTATTTTAGCCTTTTCAACTCCTATGTGAAGTAGAACAGACATTTTACAGTGAGATGATTAACCTATATCTAACATCAAATACAGTATGTCTAAGAAGAGTATCTAAAGCTGAGAGCCCCAGGTCTTGTTACTCTGTGGTCTTTCTTTTACTTTTTCAAAGAATATCAAGTTCTTCCAATTAGAAACATTGCCACCAGGAACCATATTCTTCGTTATGATCATTACAGTTGTGCTTAATGACTAGGTGTGGATTGTGAACTCCCACAGCTTCCAGCAGCTTCTGGGCTTCCTCATCAAAGGCCTCTTTGCACAACCTGAAAAAATAAGGGACCATCTCTTCTAAGTATGTAGAATAATTCATTCAAGTTTACCACAGCCCTTTACTTTCTTTGGAAAATGTATTCCAACAGTGGCAGAGGCAGGGAGATTGTTCTTTTATAGTAGAGACAGAATATTAACATGGCTGGGAGTAGAAAAGGAAACTGAGGGATACACTGAGGGGGGTACTGCAGTTGGAGGACAATAGCATATAGCAGAGAAGTAGATTAAAATGTAAAAGGATCCTCCAAGAGCCTTTTTTTAGTCAAGCAAAAAAGTACAACTAATGATGATGAAAGGAGCTAACACATTGTTTATTATATGTTAGGCACTGTTTTAAAGACAAGCTATATTGACTAAGGTGATCAATCCTTAAAATAAGTTTATGTGTAGATATTATCAATTTATTCATTTTATAGATCAGGTAACCAAATCACAGAGAGATTGGAACTAGCACAAGTTCAAATATCTACTAAGTAGCAAGGCCAAAAGTCAAACGCAGATAGTCTGGTTCTAGAGTTCATGGCTCTTCATCACTGTTACATTATGTCTCTCAAAATTCAGTGTTCTATGGGAGAAAAGCAAACAAGAGCCTAGAAAATATCTAGGGATCCACAATTAGATTAACTCCAAGGCCTGCAAAAAACGAGTGGCTCCCCCAATCTCTCATTCCAGAAAATCTTCTCCCAAAGAAGCCAATGAAGACTTACCCTAGAACTTGAAGTTTACATTCAGGAGACCTCAAGACTTCACATAACTTTGTAATTCCTTCACAACCTAACGTATTCTGGGTCAGGTTCATTTTTATCAGTCTTTGGTTGCTGCTGAGAGTAGAGGAGAGATCCTGACAACAGAGCGAAGTCAAACCACAGTATTCCAGCCTACAGGGAAGAGAGACTACAGATAAAATTAATTGTATCCCAAGACAGAGAGCAAGCACACAGAGATCTGTGAGCTTGGAGTGTAGGACAACTCTAGAAATTTAAAATAATAAGCACAATTAGGGGAAATTCAAGGACTCTAAGTACTTATAATACTCATTATTCTACAACTTATAAGCTGAATATATCACTTCTTACTATCATGAATTAAAATTTCATAATTACAGTTGAAGGAATAAATAAAATGTGAAATCACACTAAGGGAAACTATTTGAATATTTGAACAGCATTAAAAATATGGGCAATACTAGGATAGAATATTTTAGAAATATGATATAATTTAAAAAGCAATGTATATAATGAGGTCTCTAGTATCATGCCGTTTATGTAAATAGAAATGAACGCACCAAAAAACAACCTCACATCTTTTACAAGCATACACACAATTCTATGGCAAATTTCAAATATATTAGGTCAGTTGCCTACAAGTAGGGAGAATGATTAGTGAAAATAAGTTAACCAACTAACCAACCAACAATCAATGGGCCTTTGCATAAACCAATGATAATATAATACCATGAACTAAGGAAATATGTTAAAATCAAACTTCTGTATCTGATGATTCTCACAACCAACTAATTTTAATTTTTACTTTATGTTTATCGAGTCATTCAACAATTGAGTGCCTATACAGATACTAAGTATACAAAATATTTTTATTAAGTTGTTGCCCACATGGAACACATATTAACACTGTGGAGCAATAGTCCCAGTAATGACATGAAGTACACAAATATTATAGAAAATAAACCTTAGGGTATAAAGTATTATTAGACATAAAGGATTGTCAAGAATGCATCAGGAAACAATCATTCCAAATTTGTAGTCACTAATAACGGTATCGAAATACATAAAACAAAAACTAACAAGTACAAAATGAAAGACACAATCTAACTGCTCACAAAAATTAGAGGATATTTTATCGCTTCATATTCATTTTGAAATATCCTCTAATTTTTATAAGCAGCAAATAATTATAAAGGAGAGTTTTAACATTTTCACAGTAATTGAATTATCTAGAAAAAAATCACTACAAATATAGATGATTTGAACAAGATTAATAATCTTAACTGATATGAAATACTGCATGTTGTTTCCAAGTGCACTAGGAAGCTAAAATAAAACTGACTATATACTGAACCATGAAGCAAATGTCATCTTATTTTAAAGAACTAAAACCAGGTATATTCTCAGACCACAATGCTAGAGAGTAAATATTAAAAAAGAATAAGAAACTTCTCTTATGTTTCATAATCAAGAAATATACTTTAAAATAACCCATGAGTGAGGCGGCAAGATGGTGACGGAGTAGGCGGACGTACCAACTTCCACCTCCCAGAACCAAAGTGGATTACAACATAATTTTAAGAACCATCATCTGGAAAAACCAACTTTGGACTAAGAGGAATTTTCAACCAAGGAACACTGAAGAAGCCACACTGAGACTGGTAGGAAAAGCAGAAATATGGAGAGAGCTGCCCAGCTCCCGAGAGCGAATGGCAGCCCAGAGAACCTTGCCTGGCAGGAAGTGAGTTTAACAGAGAGGAGAGGGTCCTGGGCCCCAGGAACAAAGGCCCAGCCTGCATCCCCAGAGCCTAGAAGAGGCACACGGACAGTATTTAGCTGTGAAACAAGTCAGGATACTGTTTGTGAGAAAGAAACAGATTTCTCAGACCCAGGGTTCTTCTTAAAGGGACCACGCAGAAATCCACTCTCACAACCACCCTCCCGGGGCTCTGGGGGACAGGAGAGAGGAGAGGACCAGAGCAGCAGGAAGAGAGTGTTATCTAGGAGGCACAGGGAGAAACACTTTGAGGGACAGTCACCCTAACCCCTGGGCTGAGTCACCCCCCAAATCTAAAGTGAATATTTCCTCTGGAATCAGCAATACCAGCAAAGATAAGCAGGAGACCAGCCAAAGAAGCTCTCCCGTGGCACTCAGAGTAGAGTCACTTAGAAAGAGAGAGCCTTCAGGAATAGAGAATTGAGTGCTAGGGTCCGAGCTGCACTGCCCTGACCCACACTGCTGAGGGCTCGCCAGAGGGCGGGTAGCGGCGGGACGTGGCAGCGCGGACCCGTCAGCAGGGATGGAAACTGGGCTGGCCATGACTGAAGCCCAGCATGAGCTCAGTCTCGCCTGGCGGGCATGGAGTGAACACACAAAAGTGGTCCAGCCTGGCTGCAGGGCCAGACAAGCTAGAGCGGTCCTGCCTGCAATCCTGCCCACAGGAGAAAGGTGAAAGCCTGGGAACTGCAGAGACCCACAGCTGAGCACCAGGGCATGCAGCCCTGCCCAGCCTGCAGAGCTGGGGCTTGTGGCCAATGCGTGAAAACAGCTCCGCCAGCAGGGGCCGGGTGAAAGCCCAGGAACAGGCTGAGAAATGGAGACCCATGGCTGAGCGTGGTTGTGTGGCCCCACCTAGCCCACAGAGACAGGGCTTGCCGCCGCACAGCTACGCCTGCAGGGGCAGGGTGAAAGTCCGGGAACAGGCAGACACCCGTGGCTGAGCATAGGTCCACAGCCCTGCCCATGGTGCCAAGGTTTGCGGCTCCCTGGTGCAGAGCGCAGCCCCAACTGCAGGGGCTGGGCAAAGGACAAGGCTGGTGGAGGCTTGTAGACCTGGGCACGTGAACACAGCCCCTCCCATGGAGGAGAGGCAGAAACCGCAGGGACTGCTGCAGTGGGCCGGCGCTGGAAATGCACATACCCCAATGCCCCAGGCAGAAGCAGAAGTGGTGGTGGGCCTGCAGACAGACCACACCTAGGAAACACACAGAGGCCACACCCATGGGGCACCAGTGGCCACACCCTTCTTATACACAGACAAAATGGGAAGCAGAGAAATGCAACCCAAATAAATCAAGAGAAATCCCCAAAAAAGGACTTGAATGAGTCAAATATAACCAAATTACCAGATGCAGAGTTTAAAATAATGATTGTTGGGATGCTCAATGATCTTAGAACAACAATAGATGGACATAACAAACATCTAAATAAAGAGATAGCAAGTATAAAAAAGGACATTGAAATAATAAAAAAGAATCAGTCAGAAATGACAAATACAATATCAGAAATGAAGACCACAATATAAGAAATTAAAAGCAGGAAGGATGAAGCTGAGGATCGAATCAGCAAGTTAGAGGACAAGATAAACAAAGGCACAGAAGCAGAGCAGCAAATGAGACTCAAAAAGTCTGAGGAAACTCTAAGACAGCTCTGTGACAACATGAAGAAAAATAACATCCATATCATAGGGGTTCCTGAAGAAGAATAGAAAGCAACCAAACGGCACTGTGATTGGCCCACTATGAAAGCTGGAACGCCGACTAGTGGATGGGAGGGAACAGGTTGGTCAGCACTGCAAAAGTGGGCGGTTTTTATAAAAAGGTTCGCTATCATGGGGATAGAAACCTTGTTCAATCCAATTATAGCTGAAAACTTCCTTAATTGATGCAGGGAAAAGTCACACAAGTTCAAGAAGCACAGAGAATTCCATTAAAGAGAAACCCAAAGAAATCTACACCAAGACACATCATAATTAAAATACCAAGCTAAGAGATAAAAAGAAAATATTAAAAGCTGCTAGAGAAAAAAAGGCTATCACCTACAAAGGAGCCCACATAAGGATGACATCCGACTTCTCAACAAAAACACTTGAGGCCAGAAGGGAATGGCAAGAAATACTCAAAGTAATGCAGAACAAGAGCCTATAACCAAGACTACTTTATCCAGCAAGGCTATCTTTTAAAATTAAAGGAGCAATAAAAAGCTTCCAAGAAAAAAAAATCAAGAAATCTATTACAACCCAACCAATGCTGCAAGAAATGTTAAGGGGCCTGCTATAAACAGATCAAAGGGGGAAAAGAATAAGCAAAAGAGGAATACAGCTTTAAAGAATAAAATGGCAATAAACAACTACAAATCAATAATAACCTTAAATATAAATGTATTAAATGATCCAATCAAAAGACACAGGGTAGCTGCATGGATAAGAAAACAGAACCCATATATGATATATGCTGTCTACAAGAGACATGCCTTAAAACAAAAGATGCACATAGACTGAAGGTAAAATGATGGAAAAAAATATTTCATGCAAATGGAATAAAAAAAAAGCTGGGGTAGCAATACTTATATCAGACAAAATAGATTTTAAAACAAAGGCTATAGTAAGAGATAAATGAGGCCACTACATAATGATAAAGGGAGCAAACAGGAAAATATAACCGTTATAAATATCTACGCACCTAATATAGGAGCACTTAAATATATAAAGGAGACTTTAATGGATATAAAGGGTGAGATCAATAGCAATACTGTAATAGTAGGGGATTTCAATACCCCAGTAACATCACTAGCTATATCCTCAAGAAAGAAAATTAACAAAGAAACAACAGACTTAAAGGACACACTAGATCAATTGGATTTAATAGATATCTTCAGAACCTTTCACCCTAAAGCAGCAGAATACACATGCTTTTCAAATGCTCATGGTACATTCTCTAGGATAGACCACATCTTAGGGCACAAAAGCGGTCTCAACAAATTTAAAAGATTGAAATCATATCAGGCATTTTCTCTGATCACAATGGCATGAAACTAGAAATCAACCACAACAGAAAAACTGAAAAATACTCAAACACATAGAAACTAAATACCATGTTATTAAATAATGAATGGGTTAACAATGAGATCAAAGAAGAAATTAAAAAAATCCTACAAATGAATGATAATGAGCATACATCAACTCAAAATTTATGGGACAGAGCAAAAGCAGTCCTGAGAGGGAAGTTCATAGCATTAAAGGCATACCTTAAGAAGCTAGAAAAAACTCAAATAAACACCTGCAACCTGCCTCTAAAAGAACTAGAAAAAGAACAGCAAGTAAAGCCCAGAGGTTGTAGAAGAAAGGAAATAATAAAGATCAGAGCAGAAATAAATGACATAGAGGCTAAAGAAACAATACAGAGGATCAATGAAACTAGGAGCTGGTTCTTTCAAAAGGTAAACAAGATTTATGAACCTTTAACCAGACTCACCAAGAAAAAAAGAGAGAAGACTCAAATAAAATTAGAAATGAGAGTGGAGAAATAACAACTGACACAGCAGAAATACAAAGAAATGTAAGAAAATACTATGAAGAACTGTATGCCAAAAACTTAGACAACCTAGGTGAAATGAACAAATTCTTTGAAACATATAATCTTCCAAAAATTAATATGGAAGAATCAGAAAACCTAAACAGACGGATTACAACAAATGAGATAGAAACGGTTATCAAAAAACTCCCAACAAAGAAAAGTCCTGGGCCTGATGGCTTCACAAGTGAATTCTACCAAATATTCAAAGAAGAACTAACTCCTATCCTTCTCAAGCTATTTCACAGAATTCAAGAGGAAGGAAGACTTCCAAGCTCCTTTTCTGAGGTGAGCATAATTTTGATTCCAGGCAAAGACAACACAAAGAAAGAAAATTATAGGCCAATATCCCTGATGAATTTAGATGTTAAAATCCTCAACAAAATATTAGCAAACCAGACCCAGCAATATATGAAAAAAAATCAGACATCATGATCAAATGGGATTTATTTTATGGAGGACAATGCTGGTACAATATTTGCAAATCAATCAATGTGATTCATCACACAAACAAAAGGAAGGAGAAAAACCACATGATAATTTCAATAGATGCAGAAAAAGCATTTGATAAAATCCAGCACCCACTCATGATCAAAACTCTCAGCAAAGTGGGAATACAGGGAACATACCTCAACATGATAAAGGCCATCTATGACAAACCCACAGCCAACATCATACTCAATGGCCAAAAATTAAAATCAATCCCCTTAAGATCAGGAACAAGGCAGAGGTACCCCCTTTCACCACTCTTATTCAACATAGTTCTGGAATTCCTAGTCACAGCAATTAGACAAGAAGAAATAAAAGGCATCCAAATTTGAAAAAGAAGTAAAACTATCATTATTTGTAGATGATATGATACTGTATATAGAAAACCCTAAAGTCTCAGTCAAAAAACTACTGGACCTGATAAATGAATTCAGCAAGGTGGCAGGATATAAAGTTAATACTTAGAAATCAGAGGCATTTATATACACCAACAATGAACTGTCAAAGAAATTAAGGAAACAATCCCCTTCACTATTGCAACCAAAAAAATAAAGTACCTAGGAGTAAATTTAACCAAGGAGATTAAAGACTTGTACTCAGAAAATTATAAAACATTGATAAAAGAAATCAAGGAAGATACAAACAAATGGAAGCATATACCGTGCTCATTGTTAGGAAGAATAAACATCATTAAAATGTCTATATTACCCAAAGCAATTTATATATTCAGTGCAATACCAATTAAAATACCAATGACATACTTCAAAGATATAGAACACATATTCCAAAAATTTGTATCGAACCAAAAAAGAACACAAATAGCCTCAGCAATCTTGAAAAGGAAGAATAAAGTGGAAGGTATCACACTTCCTCATATCAAGTTATAGTGTAAGGCCATTGTACTCAAAACAGCCTGGTACTGGCATAAGAACAGGCATATAGATCAATGGAACAGAATAGAGAACCCAGAAATAAACACACACCTTTATGGACAACTGATGTTTGACAAAGGAGGTAAGAGCATACAGTGGAGTAAAGACAGCTTCTTTACCAAATGATGTTGGGAAAATTGGACAGCTACCTGCAATAAAATGAAACTAGACCACCAACTTATACCATTCACAAAAATGAACTCAAAATGGATAAAAACTTAAATGTAAGTCATGAAACCATAAGCATCTTAGAAGAAAACATAAGCAGTAAGCTCTCTGACATTTCTCACAGCAATATATTTGCCGATTTGTCTCCACAGGCAAGTGAACATACATAGGTGGGACATAAAAATGAGACTCACAGATATGGACAAGAGGGTGGTGGTTTACGGGGGGGGGGGCTGAGGGAGGGTAGGTTCACAAAGAAAACCAGATAGAAGGTGACAGTAGACAATTTGACTTTGGGTGATGGATATGCAACATAATCAAATGTCAAAATAACCTGGTTTATGGCAGCATTATTCACAATAGCGAAGATCTGGAAACAGCCTAAGTGCCCATCAGAGGATGAAAAAGCTGTGGTATATATATATACAATGGAAAAGTATAGGGCCATGAAAAAGAAGGAAATCTTAACTTTTGCGACTACATGGATGGACCTGGAAACTATTATGTTAAGTGAAATAAACCAGGCAGAGAAAGAAAAATATCATATGACCTCAGTCATTTGAGAAATCCAATGAACAAAGTGAACTGAGGAACAGAATTGAGACAGAGGAGAGGTCAAAGGGACCAGAGGAAAAGACAACAGAGGGAAAGGGGATGATAGGATGGGATAAACCTGAAGGAAAGGGGGGAGGGTATTTTGGGGAGGGGGACAAGGGAGATGTTGAGGGGAATATGGGGGAGGGGCGATGCATTCGGGGCAACACTAGAATCTATGTAAACACAATCAATTAAAATCAGTTAAAATATAAAATAATCCATGAGTCAGGCCCTGGCCATTTGACTCAGCAGTAGAGTGTCGGCCTGGCATGTGGGAGTTCTGGGTTCAATTTCTGGTCAGGGCACACAGGAGAAGCAACCATCTGCTTCTCCACTCCTCCACTTCCCCTTCTCTCTTTTTCTGTCTCCTACCCTCCCGCAGCAATTTGGCCCCAGAGCTTGCCAGGTGGACCCTTGGGGCAATGCAGGAGTCTGGTTCTGCCTCCTTGCCTCCTGCCTATCACTTAATAAAAAAAAATAAAAAAAAACTAAAATAACCCATTAGTTAAAGAGTTAAAATACTCAACTGCAAAAGGCAGTTAAGTATTTTAGACTCAAAAAGAGTAACACATAATATCAAAACTTGAAGGATGGAGTGACTTTTGGTGATGGTTATACAACATATTCAACAGTCCAAATGCTATAGAAATGTTTACCTGAAACCTATGTATTCTTATTGATCAATGTCACCCTGTTAATTTTCTAAATTAAAAAAAAATTAATTTAAAAAAATTAAAAAAGTAAGAAGGATGAAGTTAATGCAGTGATTTAAAGGCAAATCATAACCATAAATTTGTGTTGGAAAAGAAGAAATATATATGAACTAAGCATCCAACTTAAGAATTTAGAAAAAGAATGGTAAAATAAATTCAACCAAAATAGAAGAAAAGAAATAAGTAATTAATGAAGTATCACTAGAGATATAGATCACTAGAGATAATTTATAAATTAAGCAGATAATAGTATTAAGACTCTTGCCAATAAGTTTTAAAATTTAAATGAACACTTGACCAGGCACAGTGGAGAGAGCATCAGCCTGGGATGCTGAGGACACAGGTTCAAAGCCCCAAGACCGCTAGCTTGAGTGCAGGCTCACCAGCCTGAGCACGGGGCTGCTGGCTGGAGCACAGAATTACAGACATAACTCCATGGTCACTGGCTTAAGACCAAAGGTCGCTGGCTTGAGCAAGGGGTCACTGGCTCAGCTGTAGCCCCCTCCTCCCCCCATCAAGGCACATATGAGAAAGCAATCAATGAACAACTAAGGTGCTGCAATAAGAATTGATGCTTCTCATCTCTCTTCCTGTCTGTCTCGCTAAAAAATTTTTTTAAACAGATAAAAGCACAGGAATACTATTACCAAGATTGCTCAATAAGAGAAAATCTACATAATGCATAATTATTTTAAAAGTTAAATCAAAAGTAAGAAAAGTGAGCACACAAAGGAAACTTCAGATCATACAGCTTCATCAGAAATTTCTACAAAGCTCATAAAAAAGCAATTCCACTCTTACACAATCATATGCCAAAACACACACCTGACGAGTTAAATTTTAAAATCTAAGTCTGACAAAATTTGCAAGAGTCACCCTTATACACTGGCAGTGGTAGAATTAATTGGTACAATCCTCTTGACAATATCTGATAAGTTTGAAAACATATTCCCTCATGATATAACAAGTCTATTCCTAATTATTTACCTTAGATAAATGTGTGTGCATGTGCCTCAGAATTTAAGTATTAAAATATTTATAACCACACTAAGTCATAAAAGAAAGTAAATGAAAACATCTCAAAGTCCACCTACGATAGAATGGTTATTACAGATTTTGGTGTGGTCATCTATCAAAATCTTTTTTATTTTAAGATTTTATTTTTTGATTTTTAGAGAGAGAAGACTGAGGGAGAGAGAGGCAGGGGAAGAGTGGGAAGCATCAACTTGTTGCTTCTCATATGTGCCTTAACCTGACAAGCCCGGAGTTTCGAACCGGCAACCTCAGCATTCCAGGTCGACGCTTTATCCACTGCACCACCACAGGTCAGGCCAAAGATGTTTTAAAGCAATAAAAATAAATTAACTACAGCTACCTGAAGCAACTGGTTGACTCTTACCATCATAACATTGACAGTATAGAATACATAAAGTATCATTCCATGTATATAGTTCAAAATCAGGCAAAATTCAACTGTATTTATAGTTTAAGATTACATACACTCATGGGTCACTGTAAAAGAAAACAAGTAAATGACTGCCATAAAGTCAGGATAATGGCTGCTTCTTGGGGAGGAGGGAAGAAGTTGTGATTTTGAAAGAATGACTGAGGGGAATTTAGTTGGGAAAACTCAAATTTCCCTGCTTGGGTGAGGTTACATCTACTTTTATTTTTAAAATAATTAGTTTTATTCACTTTTCTGTATTTATTTTATATTTCATAATGAAATTGTTTAAGATATGATGTGGCAGAGCTTAAAAATAACAGAAAAGAAACATAAAAATGATAGAATGAAAGTCATGTTAGAAGTGGGCAAGTGTACTTCCACAACTTCTGAATGACTCAAATGACTGCTTGGCTGTGTTCCTAGTATTTTGCTCATCCTTCCTCTGAGAGTTTCCAAGTGAGTCCATTGCCTGCTAGGACTGAAACTAGTTGTAGAAAAGTCTGAAACGATCAGATTATTCTCCTTCAATGTCCTTATTTGTTAAAAAAAATACTTACATTTTGGCCTAAATGTCCAGGTCCAATAATTTGTCCTGTGTTAACTTTTCTTTATTAATATTTTTTTGGGGGACATGGCATGCTTTTAAAATCTGTAGATTATGCTCTTTGGGGGTAGGGTTTCCTATCTTTAATTTTTGCTTATCTATTTTCCCAATTTTTCTTCAAGATCACTAATTATGCTTATGTTGGATCTCTTGTCAGTATTCCTTATCTGTAATTTTCTTTAATCTTTTAAAACTCATTCTTCTGTTGCTTGATATTTTCTAATCTATCCTACATATTCCTAAGTGCATTTTTAGCAGTTGTAAAAATGCTGAAAAGTATTTTTAACAGAGAAGGGCACTAAAGGGTAAGAATCCACTGGTTTCAGACTTTTCTACAATTAGTTTCAATACTAGCAGGCAGTTGACCCTCTGGAAAACTCTGAAGAAAGATGACTAAAATACTACATACACATCCAAGCAGTCATTCAAGTTGATAGTGGGGAAAAAAGACATTAGCAGATATGAAATAACTAAGGAGTACAGCACCCATGTTCTCTATTTTGAGGAAACAATAGGTCAAGAGTCAAGGTATTCAATGAACATTCCATGGTCTCTGCAAGCATCTGGTATTGCTGAGATTTGGAATGGCCCCTCAAAATTAAATAAAAAATATTTCCTTTTTTTCTTTTCTTTTTCTTTTTTTTTTTTAGAGAGAGGGAGAGAGTAAGGGGGACAGCAGGCAGGGACAGAGAAAGGAAGTGAGAGAGATGAGAAGCATCAACTCATAGTTGCAACACTTTAGTTGTTCACCAAGTCAAAAAGATTTCTAACTACCTCCCTCACTAACTATAGGTTTATATATCTTAGCAGGGCAGTTTGGTCACTAAATGCAACTATTTCTTGAAATGGTTCATGTCTTTTTGGCCTCCTCCTGGTTAATAATTATAGGATGACAGTGAGAGAAGGTTATATAAAACTATTTTGAAATTTCAGGATTGCATCCGGACCATTCCTGGGCACAGTGCTTTTCCTTCCCGAGCAGTAACTCCAGGTCAGCCTGATTGGTATACCCTCCAGGTAGCTAGCCAGCAAGAAAGAACCTTTGGTGTTTAAACTACTCAGTTCAGATGCCTGGATTCTCTTTTGGATTGGCTAGGCCTCATGATGATAATGATCATTTGGTTGAGTACAATACTAGACAAGAACTAAGGTATAGCGTATAATGGCTTTCTGTAAATACTGTAAAATTACTTTTCTCTCTTCCACCTGATCCCTCTGGACTGAGGGTCAGGTCCAAGTGGGGGATGATTAGAGAAAGAGTGAAGTTGTGCACACTGGGACAGGACACACTGACTTCATGGCTTGGGGGAGAGTAGCAATACCAATACATGGGAAAGGACACCTTAGAACCTGAGAGGGGCAAGGACTGGGGAGAACCATTAATATTCTCTTTTTCACAATAATGGGTCCAACAATGCTCCCAGAAAAATAATGGTATGATCTGTGTTTAGTCAAGCAGCAACAGCTATGGCTAGCATGTTGTCCACATGCTATGAAAACAGAAAATCTCATGTAGACATGGCAGACATTAGCTATTCTGCTGTGCTTCAGACTGTTGGTAGCAGCCCCCAAATGTGGACCCCTCCATTTGTTTACAAACACAAGTACAACTTTGTTTTGATCTGACCAATACAAAAATCATCAGCTTCCCGATGCCAGAACAGCCTAGGTTAGGCCATGTATGGCAAACAAAACAGCTGTGACTACCTACCTGACAGCCCCAAATCCATGTAGTGGTGACCCAAGTAAATATAACAAATTCCACACTGCAGTGACGAGGGCCACATCACCCACTGAATGTCTCTTTAATGGGGATGGGATTGTGGTCCATATTCTGCCATTCTGCCCCCTTTATATACTGTCAATGACAGCAAGATCAGCAGGTCATTCTACACTCCCTTCTATGAGCTGTAATGTGTAAAAAGCCTTATTGTTCCTCCCTGGGTCTAACTCAATTGGCTGAGTCTAGGACGCCAGGTGCATAGTTGAAGCCAATACTGCAATTTGGCCTCCTCCTATGCTTGGACTTCTGTTGATAGTAGTTTTAATTAAATGGTGTATCAGACAAATTGAACAAACTTGGTCCTATCCTCTGTTGGTCTGATTAATCACAGTGGCCAATGGAATGCTACATCCTTGTGAAAATACATCAGAAGCCAAGACTGTATTGTGTAGAAAAAAGGAGTGGATATTGTTGGAAAACCTTCTATGGGTCTTTCAGCCTCTTACATTTTTGCTGACAAAAATGCAAGACCCTGACAAGTTTTTACCTGGGCCTTTCCCTAGGATGTGTGTGCAATGAGCAGCCTTGAGGGATGAGGCAATATCTCCCCTTCTAGGACAAAGAACAGGCTTGCTCACTGCTTGCCATAAAATGGCGTGTTCCCAAACTCAATGTTCCTCTCTTGGAGTGCAACCTATTGCATGGGCAGTATAGTATCTACCAGGCCCTTCACAATGACCCTGTGGACTTAAGGAACCAGGAAACTGACATAAACATGCTCAATGCTTGTGTAGCTACACTGGGAGTAATACAGCCCTCTGTCTCCGACAGGATTCTATGCCTCCTGCCAGCACCCATGAGACAGGAACAGATTAACTTATTAGGTGATAAGTAGGATAAAATTAAATTTCAGACCCAACAGTTACAACATCATTGCGGTGATAAAAATATATAAACAATCAATGGAAGCACAGGGAAAAGTAACACTTTCTTGGAAGGTTCAGAGAGACACATCACAGTGGGGCTTCCCGCACGTAAAGCAAAATTTTTGACCCGGAAGTCAGTAATTCATGCGGTATGAGTAAAAATGTACTCTCCAATATTAGTACAAGATTAAAAAATATAGGCCCTGGCCAGTTAGCTCAGTGGTAGAGCGTCAGCCTGGCGTGCAGAAGTCCCGAGTTCGATTCCCGGCCAGGGCACACAGGAGAAGCGCCCATCTGCTTCTCCACCCCTCCCCCTCTCCTTCCTCTCTGTCTCTCTCTTCCCCTCCCACAGCCGAGGCTCCATTGGAGCAAAGATGGCCCAGGCACTGGGGATGGCTCCTTAGCCTCTACCCCAGGTGCTAGAGTGGCTCTGGTCGCAACAGAGCGACGCCTGGAGGGGCAGAGCATCACCCCCTGGTGGGCAGAGCGTCGCCCCCTGGTGGGCGTGCCGGGTGGATCCTGGTCAGGCGCATGCGGGAGTCTGTCTGACTGTCTGTCCCTGTTTCCAGCTTCAGAAAAATACAGAAAGAAAAAAAAAAAGATTAAAAAAAATATAAAGGCCCTGGCCGGTTGGCTCAGCGGTAGAGCGTCGGCCTGGCATGCGGGGGACCCGGGTTCGATTCCCGGCCAGGGCACATAGGAGAAGCGCCCATTTGCTTCTCCACCCCCCCCTCCTTCCTCTCTGTCTCTCTCTTCCCCTCCTGCAGCCAAGGCTCCATTGGAGCAAAGATGGCCCGGGCACTGGGGATGGCTTCTTGGCCTCTGCCCCAGGCGCTAGAGTGGCTCTGGTCGCGGCAGAGCGATGCCTGGAGGGGCAGAGCATCGCCCTCTGGTGGGCAGAGCATTGCCCCTGGTAGGCGTGCCCGGTGGATCCCGGTCGGGCGCATGCGGGAGTCTGTCTGACTGTCTCGCCCCGTTTCCAGCTTCAGAAAAACAAAAACAAAAACAAAAAAAACACAAAAAAATATATAAACAATATCTGAACATAAGTATTCAGAACATAGGATTAGATTTTATTAGATTACAAACTCCTTGCGAGCATCAACAGCATTTTTCTAGATAGAAGATGATTAGTAAAATCTTCCAATTTAATAAGAATAATTAATATAAGGCCAGATGGGATATCTGGAGGATGACAGAATGTGAAAAACCTAAATTAAATATCATTTATTTAATACTTAGCCTGTCCAAGGCACTAAGAAGAATGCAAAGAAATGTGAACTATGGCTTCTTTTTTGTTTGTTTTTCTGAAGTTAGAAGCGGGAAGGCAGTCAGACAGACTCCTGCATGTGATCCCGACTGCGATCCACCCAGCATGCCCACCAGGGGGCGATGCTCTGCTCATCTGGGGCATTGTTCTGCTGCGGCCGGAGCCATTCTAGCGTCTGAGGCGGAGGCCATGGAGCCATGCTCAGTGCCTGGGTCAACTTTGCTCCAATGGAGCCTTGGCTGCGGGAGAGGAAGAGAGAGACAGAGAGGAAGGAGAGGGGGAGGGGTGGAGAAGCAGATGGGTGCTTCTCTTGTGTGCCCTGACCGGGAATCAAACCCAGGACTTCCACACGCCGGGCCGACACTTTACCGTTGAGCCAACCAGCCAGGGCCTGAACTATGGCTTCTATACTAACAACATGTAATACATATTGATCCATATATTTGAAATTCAGATTCTCATTTCTGTGGGTAACTTCCTTTTAACCCCATTTATTTTCCATCCTCTCACCATATATTAAATTTCTTCTAGTTATTCTAGCCACCAAATAACTATCATTTTCCTAATGGAAAACTAAACTCACCCAAGCCTCTGAATATTACAGTTTGGCTGTCTCAAAGTTTCACACAGAATTTTAACTCCATCGTCCTGCAAGTCATTGTTCCCAAGGTCCAGGCTCCGCAGGTTTGGGTTGTTCAGAACAGCAGAAGCCAGATCCAGACAACATGCACTAGTGAGAACACAACCCATCAATCTGCAAGAAATACAAAAGAACAATGAGATGTTTAGTTGTGAGGCTTAGTTTATTCCTGGGAGAGATGTCCAGATATCTGAGCCTTTGTTCTCACCCTTTTCTATCTATAATCCAGAATGCACATAGGAGGGTCTAAAATTACCAATAGAAACATGGGATTTCTTAATAAGCAGGAAAAAAAAAGTAGGTGAAACTGCTTTCTCCCACAAACAGGTTATTATATGTCAAGCTTCCCAAATCAAGGATATTAACACTTATTCTTACCAATCCTAAAAAAAAAAAATACTATAAACTTTCCCAAGGAACCCACTGATGTCTATACTTTCAGTTTCTAATACATTTTTTATATAAAAATGCTTTCTAGGACTCTATCTCAAAGTGTTATCTCCAAAGAATCAAGAAGTTACATATAAAAAGATACTTCTTTCGTATCTTTTGTAGGACATTCTGATCTCAAGCATTCTTTCCCTCTTTTGCCCCCACCCTATTCTTCAATCATACCATCTATTATTCTTCAAATATACCACATTTATCCTGATTCCCCTTCTCTCTCCTCTTTCCCTCTGCCTAGGATATAACAAAATCCTCTTCATTTGTCAAGCCTAAGATGACTACATATCTCCTGTCGCATTCCTTGCTCCTTGAAACTTTTGTCATATCCTTATAACAAAATATGGAATAGATCAGAATTGGTATTTATTTCCCTACTATCAGCATTTTGCAAGTTACTGAAGGACAAGAACATCACCTTAGTAATAACCTTTAGTCCTCTCAGCATCTAGCTCATGTTTGTTGTAAACATAGGCTGAGAGAACAGGCATGGCCTACAGAGACTATGGAGGGAGCTAAGAAAGCACCAGCAATGCTACGGAGAGAAACTGGGTGAAGCAAATATCTTGAATATATAGGTCACATAGAAATTATGTCTCTCTAGCTGAAATAAAGACATTAGATTTCATGATAATTTCCCCATTAAGTAAAATTTTATCCTCCAATTGAATAATAATCCAGGAAACTTCAGAGAATCACCTTGTAACTCATATCTTATACATTTTCCTAAAGGAAGTACCAATGCTTATTGACCCAAGAGTTCAATCACTTAGTATTGACAGATTTGACAATTAACTATTAAACTCACTTGGAAATTTGGTTATCATGAGTCAGTGCAGGCAAAGCAAACACCTCGGGGTATACCAGCAATCTTGAATTTGTGGTTTTAAAACAACAATGCTGGGGTGAGACCCTTAATGACTCATCTAGGCTACTAGTCAGTCCCATGGGAGGCCCTACTGGGAAAGTGAGCTGAGATTGCTAAGTGACACCTATATCTTGCTTCAGTCCAGCTAAAATATTTATATAATGATATATTAAATACTGTGCAGCCATTAAAAATAATCAATAAGGTGACTATATATATTTGAGTTTCTGAAATAGTATCATGTGAAAAGTCACATCTACACAATAATCCCGATTACACATACCCACACCATGCATAGGTATATATACCTATTTACAGGGTAAGAGAGAACGTAATTAGAATAAACACGGTTGCTATTAAAGAATGATGGGATTGTTGGATATTTTTAAAAATTCCCTTCCCAGTTCCTTTAAAAGTCAACCAAATTCTAAAACTGGATTTAAGAAAGTAAAACTAGTAGAGCTCAATTTCGGCTTCATGGATGTAAAGGTCACGCAATAGAGTCACTGGGGCACAACTGAAGGAAAAATATAGTGTCTATGGTGTAGCCTACTGGCTCTGGTGCTCCTTACCAAAGGGAAGTTGACTGTAATTACTGTATTAACCGTTTAAGAAAAACCTGATGACCAGACTTCCCCAGCTAGTCTCAGGCGGAAGAGGAAAGAGGGAATTGTTTTCTCTGATAGATACTCAGCTCTCCGTCTTTTTTTCCATCCCTCCCCTGCCTCCACAGTAGTTAAAGCTACATAAAACCAAGGTCAAAGAGACCTACTCCAGGTCCTGAAGGTTACAGCCTGGAAGCCGCAAGACATCACACAGATGCTTCACTCCATCATCCTGCAGCCAGTTTGAGCCCAAATCCAGATGTGTCAGGCTCTTGTTGCTTAGGAGAGAAGATGACAGATGTTCACCGCTAACTGAAGTGAAATGGCAACGTCTCAGCCTACAGGAAGAACAAGGTGAGGAAAAATAGAATCATTGCTCTACTGCCTGGAGATTTGTATCTTTGAAAAGAGTTCATGTTATGATCCCTGTCTACCTGCCAACACTCCACCTCAGGTTAAATAGCCTCTTCCCTCATTGCCTCTTTGTTTGTCTCATTTGGAAAACACAGGTTTGAAACCAAATTGGGTTATAAACTGGATTCCTGTTCTTCAGAATTCTATTATATATAAAATGTTAATCTCTTTACCTTGTATGTAAATATAGTACCCTGTTGCAGAAGAAGCTACATGGAGAAGAGCAGTCATATGGAGTAGAATGGGAATAATAATAGAGTAAGTACTTTTTGTACATAATAAAGTGGCATTTCCAATTAGTAGGGAAATGATATATTCTCCCATAAATGATGTGGAACAAAAGACCTGACATGGGGGAAAACAGAGGCAGACTTAATGGTGGGTGCACCGGGCATGCACCCTGAGCCCCAACTTCTTTTTTTTTTTTTCTTTTTTTTTTTCTTTTTTTGTATTTTTCTGAAGCTGGAAATGGGGAGGCAGTCAGACAGACTCCTGCATGCGCCCAACCGGAATCCACCCGGCACGCCCACCAGGGGGTGATGCTCTGCCCACCAGGGGGTGATGCTCTGCCCATCTGGGGCGTCACTCTGCCGCAATCAGAGCCATTCCAGCACCTGAGGCAGAGGCCACAGAGCCATCTTCAGCACCCGGAGCCCCGACTTCTGAAGGGCCCCACAAAACCCCAACTTTACACTTTTTTCTAATAACACCAAGTTTAGTTTCATGTGTGCAACTTTAACATTAATAGTACATAATATTTTTTTATTTATTTAAAAATATGGTTAACATTTATTTTTATTTTCCCTGTCTCTCTCTCTTTTTTTAAGGGGCCCAATATTTTCTTCTGCATCCGGGACCTCAACTGACCTTAATATGCCTCTGGAGAAAAATAAGTTTAAAACTTATAACAAAGTTAATTTGAAATAATTTAACATTTAAATGGTAAAAAGTAAACCATAATGAGTATAAATCATTTTTTTTAAAGAAAGGTATTTCCTATTATGTCAAAACTAGAAGTCATGAGGGGGAAGATAATTAGACTTCACAAAAGTCTGTATTTAAACTTCTATATTCTAAAATATTCTAAAAATGACCATAAAGGAAATTAGATATACAACAAGATGCTAGGTAAATTTTTTTACAATACATAAAATATAATAGTAATAGTGTATATGTGATATCAGTAACCATAGTATGTAACATAGATAAAGAAAATGATCCAGAAGAAAACTGAACCTATGAAGAGAAATTCGTAGGTTAAGGGTCAAAAACATTAAAAAAATATCCTCAACATCAAATGCTTTTTAAACTTATTTTCAATTATCTAATTAACACTGATCAAAAAGATTGTAAGGCCTTAGCTGGTGGCTCAGTGGTAGAGCTTCTGCCTGGCGTGCAGATGTCTTGGGTTTGATTCCCCACCAGGGCACACAGGAGAAAGCAACCATCTACTTCTCTACCGCCCTGCTCCTGCTTCTCTCTCTCTCTCTCTATCTCTATCTCTCTCTTTTCCTCCCCTCCTGCAGCCAAGGCTCGATTGAGGGAGTTGGCCCGGGCACTGAGGATGGCTCCATGGCCTCTGCCTCAGGCGCTAAAAAAAATGGCTCCGGTTGCAACGGAGCAATGCCCCAGATGGGCAGAGCATCGCCCCCTAGTGGGCTTTGCCAGTGGATCCTAGTCTGGGCACATGCAGAAGTGTGTTTCTGCCTCCCCTCCTCTCACTAAAATTAAAAAAAAAAAAAGATTGTAGATACCCTGTGGGGATGTCAAAGTGCAGGCCCCTAGGCTGCTGAGGGAATATAAACAAACTATCTGGAGGCAATTTAACCATATATGACAAATAAAAATTTCGGCTAAGTCAATTCCGTGTCTAGGAAATTCTCTAATAGCAACTAACAGAATAATCACAGCATGATCCAGCCATACCATGGCATGCTGCATTTCTGTTTAATGGTATCCCTACATATTTACCTGTTCAGAGCCTAGAATATGAAGTTGGATAGGTGGACTTTAGTCCTGAATTCATCATTTTCTTGTGAGCATTTGGCAAGATGCAAAATCTTTCTAACTAAGCCTCACGTTCCTCACCTGTTCAATGAGGCACTTAGAACTCAGGTTGCCAATTTCACATCGACAGGTACTTCCGTGCAGGTTAAAAAAATTTAGCACAAGGCCCAGAACACAGTAAGGACAAAATAAATGGCAGTTATTAATATCATCCTTCTCATCCTCTTCATTATCATTACAACCAACAGTAGGGCGAAAGGAAGAGACAGAGTATGTTCATATTTATTTGCCCATTTTAAACATATTTCAAAATGCACATTGTATTAGAAGGCTGAAAACTAGTAGAAACTTACACCAGGCTCCGTAGAGTGCACTGTGGATGTTTCAAGACATCACTCATAAGCTTTACTCCACCATCTCCCAAGATGTTGTCTGCCAAGCACAAATGTGTCAGCCTTTTATTGCCAATGAGAGCCAAAGAGAGATCCTTGCAACCAGCTGCCGTGAGGCCACAGCTCTCCAAGCTGAAGGAGAAACACAGATGGGAAGAGATCAGTCCAATCCAAGTTCACGTTTCTCTTCTCCTTCACTGGGAAATTAAGTTAGTTGTTACAACCCCCACACCTCAACCATAGACTTAACCTCATCAAAGTGACTTCAATTTTGGATTCCATTTCAGCCATGTACAGGGTGTAACAAAACAAAAAATAGGAGGGGAGAGTAGAGCCTAGAAAAAAAATGAAAATAAAAAGTCAATCAGGCAGAGAAAAGTATCTAAAAGTCAAGTACAAGAGGAAGGGCAGTAGAGGGAGAAAGGAGGAGGTCACCCATGATTGAGAAATGAACTGACTGCTGTCACGACCCGGGCAGTTTGCCCACTCAGATCATATGTAAGCCATGTAAGACTCAACAACAACAGCAACAACAAAAAAACACAGAAAAACCAGAAAGACTCACGACAGTCTCTCTAGGTGACACTTTGGATGTCTTAAGGCTTCACACAACAGCTCCACTCCGTCATCCAATAGATGATTGGTTGACAGATTCAGAAATACGAGGCTCTGGCTTCTGACAAGAGTCTTAGAGATATTCAGACAACAAAGTGTAGTTAGGTTGCAGGATTCCAAGCTAGAAAACAATACAGAAAAACTAAAATGACTTCCTCAGAGAAGAAGTATAACCACGGCTCACTCAGCCAGAGCGTTAGGTCATGTGAATATGGGTCTTTGGACCCTTTTCTTAAAATCCAGCATGCCTACATAGAAAGAGAGCTGTTTAACTCAATCACAAGGCTCTGGTAGAGAGAGTTAGGATGGGGAGAGTACAAAGCTTGTGTTTTCCATCCCCACATCCCATCTCCCTATGAAAATATGTATGAAATCATTCAAGAATATTTTTAAATGGTCATCCTTTTTCAACCTAGGAAGAATGTCCTCTAGCGACAATATGGAAGAAGGCAGGCTGAAGGAGAGCTGCATCCTTGCGCTCTGACTCTGGAACAGCTGGGCAGAATACTAGGAGCACACAGAGAACTGCACAATAAGGGGACTTCAAGGGGGGAAAGAAAGTGTTAAAAGTCCTATCTGGAGGAAATCAGTCTGCATTACTGATCCCCGCTCTACCATATCATGAAGGTAAATTTAATTTAGCCCCATGACCAGCAATTCCAGGCTGGAAGGCTGTATTTGGACAGACAAAATTCTCAATTGTAATAAAAAGAAAAAATATCACGACTTACCCCAGACTCTGTAGTTTACAAACTGGGTGTTTCAGGGCTTCACATAATGACTTTACTCCACTGTCCCCTATATCGCTTCCTTTCAGGTCGAGATGCAGCAGATTTGGGTTATGTGTCAAGGAACTAGCGATATTCTGACAACCATCAGGGAAAGAGAGAAACCTCAACCTTCAGAAGAAAAATATGCCAGAGAGATTAGGAAATCATCTGTCCCCGGTTACAGAACACCTTTCTTTGCAAACCCATCTCTTAATACACTGCTCACAAAAATTAAGGAATCAGGGAACATGCAGATACTCCAGTACTTTCAGCCTTTTGTATAGCACTGTTTCACCAATGAAATAAAAGTTGGTTTTGCATCTCATTTGCATAACCAAACAACTTTCTTTGACTTGTCGTTTGCTTTTCTGGTGTTCTTGTTTAATAAAAAAAATAAAATGCTTTTTTTTATTGCTTCATATTTATTTTGAAATATCCTCTAATTTTTGTGAGCAGTATATTATCTACATATTCCTGCCATCTCTTATCTCACACGGGGTTTCTCGTATTTCAAGTCAGGTCATAAATCCAAGTTTCAGAATGTTGCTTAGAGAAACAACTGGATTACAACTTAGGTGTCTGTTATATCCTGACAACTAATACTCTTGACTTTTTTTGACCTTGAAGGAAAGGAATAAAGAAAGTAATAACATCAGGAAAAGTAGAAGTGGAGTTTTTGAACTCTTAACCCCAGAATGACTATCAAAAGTTTTTGGGACTATTCCAAATACTTCAATTACAACATTAATTCACAATATTTAATCCTTTAACCCAAGGTAAGTTTACTGTTAATATCAACTGTTTAATGTTCATGATAACAAAACACATTATTGTAAAATATGCCCTATCATAAGCAAAACATGAAGGATTAAATCACCTATTATTCTTCTATTTTTCTATCTCCTAACTCAGTCAACTATTAGCTATGGCTTATTCTTCTGTAGTGCCTCTGCTAGCCCCAAATTCCTAGCATGTTCACACTGCTCACTAACTGTTCAAAACCTCTGTCTGAAATATCACCTCTCCTCCCTTTTGCCCACTAGTTACCCTTCACCTTCATACTCCTTCCAGCCAAGCACAAGAAAATAAAGCTTTTACCCATTTCAGGCACTTACCATCACCATCTAATAAAAGTGCCTAATGGACTCACTAAATATGAAATTAAAAGTACAGCCTCACGTGTTAGGGAAGCAGGACATGAGTAAGTAAAGCCACACCAAGGTGGGAAATACTGACAACTGTCTCCATGGTGTCACATTGCCCCTCCCCCCAGGGACCTTCGAATTCTAAAAGAGGAAGCTATTTAATCCAAAAGAAGGCATCAGCAATTGTTAGGATTTATATTGATGACAATTCATTGAAGGGACAATGTGAGAAGATAATTTGGGGGTGAGCAAAAAGGACCTCCAAAGACCCCTTCATCATAACATACATGCAGTTTCCTACTAAATCTACATGCAAGTCCAAACTTAAACTAGTTACTTGAAATCTAAGGTCAAATCTCTCTAAAAACACTGAGATTAGAAGGGAAATATTTAAGGGGTAGCTTGTAACCCCGAAAAGAACATTAATTTTCAGTGCTAATGGAAACAAGTATCTATCATTTGTTCAACATTCAGTACATATCACTGAGCACCAATTAGACCTTGAATGCATGGGCACTGACTGCAGAGGGCAACAGGATCAGTTCCAGCTCCCAGGAAAACCAGAGGGCAAGAAGGAGACATTAAACAAGCAAACATAAAAAGGTGGTAGTGTATCTAAAATCAAATTAAGAGAAAAAATAACTGAAACAGCAAATGTTGGCAAGGATGAGGAGCAGTTAGAACTTTCATATATTGCTGGTAGAACTATGAAATGGTACAACAAGCATTTTCAAAGATAAGTTCTGGAACATACTGTTTTTTTCTTTTTAATTATTTATTGAAGAATAATTTATGTTCAATAAAATGCAGATATTAACTGTTCAGTACATTGAGCTTTGTTTTTGTTTTTTTTTCTGAAGTGAGAAGCAGGAAGGCAGAAAGACAGACTCTGAAGACCTGGTTGGCAATTTCTTAAAAACTTGACGCCCTGGCCAGTTGGCTAAGTGCACAGAGCATTGGCCTGGCATATGGATGTCCCAGGTTCAATTCCTGGTCAGGGTACACAAAAGAAGTGAGCATCTGCTTCTCCCCCTTCTTTCCCTCTTCCCCTCCCACAGCCAGTGGCTCTATTGGTTTGAGCCTCAGGCACTAAAAATAGCTCAGTTGATTCAAGCATTAGCCCAAGATGGGGTTGCCAAGTAGATCCCTATAGGTGTGCATGCTGGATTCTGTCCCACTATCTCCCCACCTCTAAAAAAATTAAAAAGTTGAGCATCCACCTATGAACTAGCAATTCCATTATTAGGTATTTGCCCAAGAGATGAAAATATATGTAAAAAAAAAAAGAGATTTGTACAAAACTATTCACAGCAGCCTTATTCATAGTAGTTAAAAATAAGAAATAGCCCAGGGGTCTATTTACAAGAGAATGAATAAGCCTATCATACAGTGGAATGGTAATCAGCAATAAAAAGAAACTACTGAAACATGCAACAAAATGGATGAATTGTGAAAAACAAAATTGTTGAGCAAAAGATGAACACAAAAAATGTATACTGTATAAATAATTCCAAATGATTTCCAGGAAAAAGCTAACCTGTAGTGACAGAGGTTGCCTTAGGAACTGATAGCAGGGGTATAAGAAAGCTTCCTGAGGTGGGGGAATTATTCTGTCTTATTTTCAGTATTGGTTACCAGGTGTATGCAATTATCAAAATTCAATGTAGAGGCCCTGACCAGTTGGCTCAGCGGTAGAGCATCAGCCAGGCATGTGGAAGTCCTGGGTAAGATTCCCGGCCAGGGCACACAGGAGAAGTGCCCATTTGCTTCTCCACTCTTCCCCCTCTCCTTTCTCTTTATCTCTCTCTTCCCCTCCCGCAGCCAAGGCTCCATTGGAGCAAAGTTGGCCCGGGCGCTGAGGATGGCTCCATGGCCTCCACCTCAGGTGCTAGAATGGCTCTGGTTGCAACACCCAGACAGGCAGAGCATCACCCCCTAGTGAGATTTCCGGGTGGATCTCAGTCGGGCACATGTGGGAGTCTGTCTTTCTGCCTTCCTGCTTCTCACTTCAGAAAAAAAAACAAAAACAAAGCTCAATGTACTGAACAGTTAATATCTGCATTTTATTGAACATAAATTATTCTTCAATAAATAATTAAAAAGAAAAAAACAGTATGTTCCAGAACTTATCTTTGAAAATGCTTGTTGACCTGCCAAGAATGCCTTACCTCTGTGTTCTTCATCAAGAAAATTCCTAATTGAGCCTCAAAAACCCATGTCAACAGCTACTATGCTTTGTGCAATCTTTGCCAGAATAAGTTAGTTATGCTTCCACATTTCTAGAAGTTTCCACTGTTCATATTCTTAGAGCACTTTACACAGTAAATTTCAAATATTTGTTTACTGTTGGTCTCCCCTAATAAGCAGGAGCGAGAGGTAGGACAAAGAAAGAAACTGGGACTTAATTAAATGTTCTCATGTGAGACTTACAACAGTTTTTGTAGTTTACAGTTTGGGTGCCTTAGTTCTTGATAAAACATCTTCATTGCTAATTCATCAAGGTTGCTATGATTCAGGTCCAACTCTCTTAAGTCTTCATTTGTATGAAGCACAGAACAGAGATCTTGCCAGCAGTGATAAGCTTCTCTTTGCCTAAATAGTTGGGTAAAGAAAAGATCAATGAATCTATTTATATTTCAGCCCAGGCAACTCTCAGAAGATGGTAGGGGGTGAAAATAAGTAGTGAGAGCATCCAGTGCAGGTCTGATGCAGGCACAGTCGACCAGGAAGTCATCCTCTTGGCATTCCAGAGGCTTTATTTGCCCAATAGCTTCCCTCAACATACCCCATCAACGTAGAAAATAAAAAATAGACTTCACTTGGGAGGAAGAGGCTCAAGAATGAGGAAAGTCTTCAAATACCTAAAGAGCCAATATCAAGAAGAAAAATAATATATGTCCACAAAGAATAAAATTAGGAACAGCGGATAGACCAGGGGTCTCAAACTCGGCCGCATGCGGCCCGCCAAACAATTTTGTGCGGCCCGCAGACTAATCCACGAAGTTCAAAATATTTTGGATAAAATTAAGTAAGCCTAGGGGCCTACTTGTATTTTTCATTTCTCTAGCATCCTAGCTAGATATTAGCTTAGTTAACAGCAGTTGTGATGCGAACTACAGTTTCTGGTCGTTTTGTGACACTGAAAAGTGTTGCGTAACATTTGCCTTTTGTAGACCTAGTGCGGCCCGCCGAACGGCTGTGATCTTGCTCTGCGGCCCACATGCTGAGTTGAGTTTGAGACCCCTGGGATAGACATTAGAGAAACACAAGTTTGAGCCCCTGTCCTACCATTTAGTAGCTATACTACTTTAAGCAAGTCACATTAATTCTATGAGCTCAGAGTTTTCTTCATCTATAAAACGGAAATGCCATCTCCCCTCACAGGATTGTGAGAATTCAACAGTCAATTTTAGTTGTACCCAAAAGCACTGTAAATTTTAAAATGCTTTATACAATACTTTAATTATTAACCATACTATCAACAAACTCACGATAAACAAGTAAAACAAGGAATAAAAGAGAAGACAAACTAGTGATAACAAGCGCAAGTTCTATAACAGGATAGCTCTGAGTCCCAACTCTGCCATTCACTAAACTGGGTTATTCTGGCAACATCACTAACCTACGTGAGCTTCATCTTCTTTGTCTTAGAAAATGAACATAGTGGTATTTACTTCTTAGAATTACTGTGAAGATTCAGTAGGACAAGCTATAGAAAATGACTAGCAAATGGTTCACCTTGTAAATGCTCCTACCATGTAGTAGCTATCTATCTATATTAAAAAATATATAAATTCGGTGTGTTGCCTTATACATACTAGCTACTGTAGGTACTTGTAGGTTCGTTGGGTGGTGTTCTGTAAAATTAGACATAATAAGGAACAGATTAACAAGGGAAAAGCATAAAAATTTTGTGAGAAAGTGCATCATAGATACACATGGGAGAAACTCAGGCTAAGTCAACGGAGTGGTTAGAATTTGAGATCTACATACCCAATTTACTAGGAAGAAGGCAGAGGGAGAAAGGGCACTTATGAAAAAACAAATGACTTTTTGATTTTTTTAAATTTTATTTATTCATTTTAGAGAGGAGAGAGAGAAGGAGAGAGAGAGGGAGAGAGAGAAGAGAGACAGGGGAGGAGCTGGAAGCATCAACTCCCATATGTGCCTTGACCAGGCAAGCCCAGGGTTTCGAACCGGCGACCTCAGCATTTCCAGGTCGACGCTTTATCCACTGCACCACCACAGGTCAGGCCAAAAATGACTTTTTGGAAAGATAAATAGGCCTGTAGGAGACTAGACAGGAGACATGACAGGTTGTGACAATGTCTGTCTGGGTGTAGGGCCAACTTCTGTCTCCAAGAAGAGATGATAGTTGCTCCCGGGAGGAGTTCATGATAGTTGAATACTTTTGGAAGCCTGCTTTTAGGCAGATAAACAATTTCAGAAACTCAAATGCCTTCAGCTCAAAATAAATCTTACGTAAAAGTGGCACATTTTGGGGTGACATATCCTGATCCCCTTCATTATTCAATAAACATTGATTTCCCCCATACCTTAAACTGGAACAGATGACATTGCCAAGTCGTGGCCTCTACATCATCTGAGGTCTTAAATTTGAGAAAACTAGGCAATAAATTATTCAAACATTCAAGTGTTTATTTAATACACCAAATATGATGAATAAAATGGTGAATACGATAGAAATCCTGCTCTTAAGTTTACAATGTAGTTAGGTTGTAGAAGAGACTGGGGTGACCCATAGAGTCCCTTTTAAAATACTGGGTTCTCAGACTCTTTTTTTTTTATTTTAACAATGCCAACTCTAGTATTAGGTACCACTACAACAGAAGTGGGGAGAAGACAGCACAAAGACTGACTATATTGTGGCCAGAATGCCTTCCTAACATTAATTAGGCATAAAAATACATCCTAATGCCCTGGGTTCGATCATATCTACCTCAAATAGAACTATAAAATCAGAATCAAGAAAACTGATTGAAGGAGATTTTTTTCACAACTTCCCAAGGACTGTCAAGTGAGGGTCACAGCATTGCAGCCTACAATCCCTAGTACCATAGTTCAGAGAGAAGTGAACTGTACTCTCAGAAGAGGCATGCTGCAACAGTGTGTAACAGCAATGAGACAGCTTGTATAAAGGGGGAAAACCAAGGACTCAGAAGCATGGCTTCCTTCAAGTTACATACCTTCCTGGTACCTCAGTTTTTTATAAGTAAAATGGAAATATAAGCAGCCATCTAAGATATTTAAGGGACTAAATGAGTTGGGACTTAAGACTATAAGGTATGTGTGAAGCAAATGTTAGCTACTATTTAATGTGCACTTAAATCAATGACTGTACACTTACTTTCTAGATAAACTTCCCTGAATCTGTTTTGTAATCTTAAAAATAAATTGAAATATGATTTTGACCAGCCTTAAATCGGACATAATCAATATCCTATGACCTCAATTCATTTTAGTTAGATCTATAACTAATTCCACAGTTCAATTCTTTCCCCCGACTTATACGGATAGTCAGAAAAAGCTACTTGAGAGAGGGGTAAGGGTATAATAAGCATAACTGCTGAAGGTTCATTTATTCTTTTGAAACACTCATTCAGCACCTATTTCTTACCTACACCTGACTCTCTCCAGTTTGGTGTTAAAGGGCTGAGATCTTTCATACAAAGGCCAACCTATATCTAGGCAATAGGGAAGGGAAGCTGGGTCAGTAGAGTGCAGAGGAACATAGCCCAGAGAGATGACCTATGTACACCAAGTCCAGCAAGAAATTCCTGATCCCTATTCTTCTGAAGGGCATTGTTTTGAAAAGTTAAATATATGTACAATAGTGGGTATAGTGGGTGTGTAAGTTTGTGCTATGTGACATACAGCCAAGTCCTCTCCTGGGATTACCCTCAAGTCAAGAGAGCCACTTTGGGCGAGTTGCTGCCCATTCCCTGTCAGTAGCTGTGGCTGGTCAACAGGGGCTCCAGTGCCTGGGCTCTTTTTCTCAAGGTGGGACAACTCTGAAAGGTTATCCTGGCTCTGGGACCTCAGCTAAACAACCCTCCTCTCTCCCTGTCAAAATCCACTTCCTTCACAACCCCACAGGACACTTCCTGGCAACTGACCTTGAACACACTTACCAAATTTCAGCTGGGAGGCTTGAGTTTAACATCTTCTCAAATACCACGGTGACAGACAGTTTAATGGTCCGTAAACACTGGCAATACTTAAGGCAGAATGAAGACACAAGCAAGTGGGTTTTCTCACAAATATTAATGACAACCTTTTGGAAATGTCTCATGGCCTGGTTTATAAATGCTTCATCTTGAGTCTCATACAGACAATGAAACAATTCCAGATATGCCAGCTGTGGTGGGAAATAGTCACTGTTTCCTAATATTTCCATCCTTTGAAGTATCTTCCCTCTTATCTCCAGTGACATTTTACAGTTAAACATTTCCTCCAGTTGTTTTACTCGCTCTTCATTCAAAAGGCCGAACAAAAAGCACTTCATCTGCATCAAATGGGGGTCTTTATAACTGGTGCTCTCAAGTAATAGCTTCAAGTCGGCAGAAGACTGAGAGGAATGGTCGCCGGTTCCCTGAATGTCTTTCAACATATAGAACAGAGCTGCAAAAAATTCCTGAATGTGTAGGTGGGTGAACTCATAGCAATTTTCATAGTCTGTGTCCTTCTGAAGGATATTCATATCCAGGAAAACTGAGACATCAGATTTAATTAACCCATGCTTTCGGAGGTTTTCCCTGTAAAACACATGTGTCATAGTCCATATTCCTTTGGCGGCCAAGTGGCACAGGCTCCTCAGCTGGGTTTGGTTGGGTAGACTAGGACAGCTTGCACCCGCCTGCATGAACAAGCTGGAGACGTAGCAGGTAAACAGAGCCGTGGTGGTTTTGCAGGCCAATGTGACATCTCCACCCTTCTGCACCTGCTGCTCCAGACAAGAACAAATGACCCAGCACATTAGGGGGACTTGGCACATGCTAAAAAGCACCTCATTGTTTCTTAGTAAACTTAATATTTGCAAGGCGCACGTCTTGTCTTCAAAAAACTGGTAAACGTACTTCTCTCGCGCTTCCTCAGACATGCCCAGTAGCTCTACAGAACGCTGACTTCTCAACAAGGTCTTTAGTTTCTTGCAAGCTGTGAGTCTTGTCGTCACCAATAAGGATGACTCAGGGAGCAGCACTTTCCTCAGCAAACTACTCATGAGGAAGGACACGGGGTGAACCTGGGTCCAGTTTTCACACAGCGCAAACTCGGGTTCCTCAAAGGCGAAGTTCAGCTCGTCAAAACTATCAATAATAAAAAGGAGACTATCTGGCTGGGATATAACCCTTTCAATGGGGCCTTCTGTGCTGGGCCAGTCCTTTAACATCATCTGAACAAAGCTTCTCTCTCTCCATGGGTTAATTTCTCTCGCATTGAGATAAAAAATATAGGTAAATTTCTGCTGATAGAGATGGCCCTGGGCCCAGTCTAACATTGCCTTTCTCACTAAGGTGGTTTTCCCAACTCCAGCAGCGCCCTGAAGCACCACTGTCTGTGGCTGCTCACCGGTTTGGACATCCACATCAAACAAGTGTTCCAACAGTTCTCTGCCTTCATCAGCGATCTCACGGCGGAAATCTTTAGGTTCTCCAAGGAAACACTTCTTATCTCGCATGAGGCAAAACTTTTCCTGTATCCGAATTCTGTATTCTGTTCCATCACCTAAGTCAGAATGGAGTAGGAAGAAAACAAAGGTACGCAGGATCAAAACAAATTCTGTGATTTGCAATGTTAAGAATACTGGACTTGGACTTAGGAATAAGAAGTAATACAGGCTGAAATCAATATGCTGTTGGGTTAGGTAGAAACAAAACATAAACAAAACGAAAATATTCCTGTAGATTTAAAACATGTATTAGAAACAACAAATAGGCCCTGGCCAGTTGGCTCAGTGGTAGAGCGTCCGCCTGGCGTGCGGGAGTCCCGGGTTCGATTCCCAGCCAGGGCACACAGGAGAAGCGCCCATCTGCTTCTCCACACCTCCCCCTCTCCTTTCTCTCTGTCTCTCTCTTCCCCTCCCGCAGCCAAGGCTCCATTGGAGCAAAGTTGACCTGGGTGTTGGGGATGGCTCAGTGGCCTCTGCCTCAGGCGCTAGAGTCGCTCTGGTGGCAACAGAGCAACGCCCCGGATGAGCGGAGCATCGCCCCCTGGTGGGCGTGCGGGGTGGATCCCGGTCGGGCGCATGCGGGAGTCTCTCTGACTGCCTCCCCATTTCTGGCTTCGGAAAAATACAAAAAAAAAAAAAAAAAAGAAACAACAAATATAGAACTCGCAATGCAGAAAAATGTATTTGTGATGGAAAAAAAAATCAAACCCATTCTAGAAATATTTTCTTCACTTTGTACTTTTCTTCCTTAGAGAAAAAATAAGATGTATGTGTCATATTGAGATTTAAAAAGAACACAGGCAGCCCTGGCCAGTTTGCTCAGTGGTAGAGCGTCGGTCTGGTGTACAGGAGTCCCGGGTTCGATTTCCGGCCAGGGCACACAGGAGAAGCGCCCATCTGCTTCTCCACCCCTCCCCCTCTCCTTCCTCTCTGTCTCTCTCTTCCCCTCCCGCAGCCGAGGCTCCACTGGAGCAAAGATGGCCCGGGCGCTGGGGATGGCTCCTTGGCCTCTGCCCCAGGCGCTAGAGTGGCTCTGGTTGCAGCAGAGCGACGCCCCGGAGGGGCAGAGCATCGCCCCCTGGTGGGCAGAGCGTCGCCCCCTGGTGGGCGTGCCGGGTGGATCCCGGTCGGGTGCATGCGGGAGTCTTTCTGCCTCTCCATTTCCAACTTCAGAAAAATACAATATATATATATATATTAAATAAATAAATAAATAAAAAGAACACAGGCAACAATTAAACAACAGTAGCCAGAAAGGACCTGATGACAGATCTGAAACTCAGACCAAAATAATCCACTTTATACAGGCAAAGCATTAATAAAAATGAAGATAGAAACATAGCATGAAGAATATTTTAAAGAACAGAAAAAAATTCTCAAGTGTCCAAGTATAATGAAAATACAGTTTCATTGTTACTCAGTTAAGTCTGATTCCATCTCTAGATCTCAATTAAATGTCATTATCTCAGAAGGGAATCCTTCTCTGAACACCAATGCTAGCAGTTATTTCTTTCCTATATTCTTAAAACATAGTATACTTTGCATTCATAGCACATATCACAAGCAGTAATTACTCTTAATTTTTTAAAGTAAATGCCATTGAATAACACAGGTTTGAACTGCCTGCATCTACTTATACTTGGATTTGTTTCGATAAATATGCAGTTGGCCCTCCATATCGCTGGGTTTTGCATCCACAGAGTCAATCAAATGCATATTAAAAACACTATTTTTGATCTGTGGTTGGGAATCTGTGGATGAGGAGAGCTGATGGTAGGCACTGTTTTATGCTATTTTATATCAGTGACTTGAGCATCCATGAATTTTGGTATATCCACAGGGGGTTCTGGAACCAATCCCCCTCAGATACACAACTGCAATTCTTTTCTCTTTTTGGTAAGGGCATTCAGTACAAACATGTAACAGTTCATATCCCAATAAAATATGCTTAATTCTCCTCCAAGATAAATTATGGTATTAGAATGTAGGGACCCTTTAGTATAATATTTAGTACAATGCAGTACTTAAAAGTACTTTAAAAAGTCATGAAAATGATTTTTACTTTCTTTGTTTACATTTATGTCTTCCAAATTTTCTAACAGTAAATTCCAATGGAGATGAAACCCTAGTTTCTTAAAATTATGGCCAGTTAGGACATGGAAACAACCAAAAAGCCCATCAATAGATGACTGGATAAAGATGTGGCACATATACACTATGGAATACTACTCAGCCATAAGAAATGATGACATCGGAACATTTACAGCAAAATGGTGGGATCTTGATAACATGATACGAAGCGAAATAAGTAAATCAGAAAAAAACAGGAACTGTATTATTCCATACGTAGGTGGGACATAATAGTGAAACTAAGAGACATTTATAAGAGTGTGGTGGTTACGGGGGGGGGGGAGGGGGGAATGGGAGAGGGATAGGGGGTGGGGAGGGGCACAAAGAAAACAAGATAGAAGGTGACAGAGGACAATCTGACTTTGGGTGGTGGGTATGCAACATAATTGAACGACAAGATAACCTGGACTTGTTATCTTTGAATATATGTATCCTGATTTATTGATGTCACCCCATTAAAAAAATAAAATTATAAAAAAAAAAAAAAAAATTATGGCCAGTTATACCACAAAAATAAATGTCCTTATATTGAATCAGAAACTAAGATCAAAGTGGGAAGTCATCTTCAAGATCATTTAATTAAATAAGCAATTTTTTAGGCACTGGCCAGTTTGCTCAATAGACAGAGCATTAACCTGGCACGCAGACATCCTGGGTTCAATCCCTGATCAAGGCTTACATGAGAAGCAACCACCTGCTTCTCTTCCTGTTCCCCTCCCCTCTCTCTTCCGCTATCACAGCCAGTGGCTCGGTTGGTCCAAGCATTGACCTCTGGCACTGAGGGTAGTTCGGTGATTCAAGCACTGGCCCCAGACGGGGGTTGCCAGGTGGATCTCGTCAGGGCATACGCAGTAATCTGTCTCTCTGTCTCCCTGCCTCTCATGTAAAAAAAAAAAAAAAAAAGAGCAATTTTTATTAGTCCTTGGAATAAAGTAGGCTCTCAATGGTTTCTTGAATGAAATAGTGTAGCCAGTTAGAAACTAGCATGGCTGATTTAAGAAGAAAGCTTTTTCACCTGCTCCAGTTTTCTTTGTACTGTCATTAAATTTACATAAACTGGAATTCAACTATATAGAATTCAAATCAAAATAGAAGGAACAAAAATGGGACTGAACTAAGACTGAGAAGACCTGTGAAATCACATTTTACATGGATTAGTCGGTCACCACCATGGGAACTCAATTACAGCATCACCTCTGCAGGAGGGAACTAGATGTGATAAGCCAAATAGTCCCTGCCAACTCATAGACTATTTAGTTCATAAAACACAGACAGGAATATACCTTTTTTTCATTAGACTTTCATCTTTGGGCATTCCCAAATACCAATCTCCTTAAGCCCTGAATCAACATGGCCCCAATTCTGACTTTGGCCCGGGAGCCAGGCTTGTTGACTGGTAACCAGCAAACGTGTAGGGTATTAGAAGTTAACAAGAATTGAGCAAAAGTGCCCTGGCAGATAAGCCCAATCATGCTTCAAAAGCACAAACTTCTCCTACCTCCGACAGAAACGCATCTACTGTACTTACCCAACACTTCCTCCTGATTACCTTGTGCCTCTCCGGCCCTGGTGTCCTTTGGTCCCATGGTCTGCGCGGCCCCTGCAACAGTTCCCAACAGGATCATGAGATTACCAAACATAATGAGGGCTTTGGTAATGGCCGAAACAGGTTATAGAATTCTCCTCAGTTGTACAATTCTATGACTATCTGGGTTTAAGAAAACGAGAGCCAACAGAGACTCAGACTGCACCAGTTTAGCTAAGGGAAGGTGATATGATATGAAGTAGGAGAACTCTTGCCAGGCCCCTCACCCTGTAATGGGGCAAGTGGTCTAGCTTAAGCCTAGGTTTCCTTGTCTGTACTGACCTCACAGGGATATGGTAAGGCTCAAAGGAAGTGTGAGTAAGGAATTTTATATGTCTATGGTATTTCATACTTGGGAATAACTAAAAATACTGACTTGGCCTATGTCCCTTAATAATTTTTTTGCTCATTCCCCATATTCCAGCAAAAATTTTCAATCATATTTGAGATTTCTTAAAATTTAGCCTAACATATGAGTTTATTTGTAGTTTGGGCAAAGGTACACTAGATGGGATAATTCTTACCACTCGGTTGCTTTAATCATGCTGATTGGTACCAAATAGATGAATAAGGCAAGTTGGGTAACAGTACTCAAAATCTTCCTGCCTCTTCAGTGTTTTTAAATGATCCAACAAGCTCCCAATGTAGTTCACTACCATGGCGTTTGTTTCCCACAGAGTGGTTTAATCTCTAAGTCCCTTTCATAGAAGCATCCCAGCAGGCTACAGGAAACAACTCCTCCTTCCCCTCCCAGATACGTTCCTAGCAGCACTCACAGTTGATCTCTGCTTTTGCTCTCGTGCTCAGATCCTTCAGGTTCATCCTGTCAAAGATTTTCAGAGCCATATCCCAGGCCTGCTCCCTGGGATAATGCTTGTTCATCAAGTTAGCCAGGTCCTCTCGCTTGGCCTTCTTCACTTCAGCCCAGGGTATCAGGCAGTGTCCGCGTTCCATGGTCTCATTCTTCAGGAGTAACTTGAATTTACTGAATTCCTCTTTGTTTAGCTCCTCCAAGTATAGTAGCAGCCCAAAGTCAGAAAAGAAGGATGATGACAAACCTGTCATCTTTTCCATAGATCAATATTCAGGTTTCAGTAGGGAAATATAATTTGAATAAATGGGACCTATGGAAAAGATTAGAAAATGAAATACCTATAAAAATGTAGACTAAATTCAACAAAACATGTTGAAGCCCTCTGTATTCTGCTCAGTGCTGACTTAGGGTTCTCTGTAATACATTTTCTATCATATAACATTCCTCCAATATAGACCACTGTATATTTCTTCCACCTTAAGAGTTACTCCCAGTCCCACCATGTATGAGCTACAAGAAATAAAGACAGTTCAGTTTACTCGTCTGCAGAGTAAGGATATCAGCGGCAACCTCAGAGGACTGCGGTATAAATTAAATAGGTATCACCTGGCACAGAACTACTAAGTATCGGCAACTTCCTCATCCCTTCTCTCCCACCAACACCCAACATGTACCCCAGCCTATATATAAAACATTGTTACTGTACCCCAACCAAACACATCATTACTCATGAAGCATATGCAAATGCAATACATCACCATCCACCTGTCCTTGTCATTCATCTCTGTTCACAGACCCATACACACAGTCACTGAGGGTCTGTGTTCCTCGCTCAGAAGGTCCTTTCACTTCCACTCCCCATTACAATTATTCAGGGTGAGTTCAGAGTTAAAGCCCATTCAAAACATCACTCTCTCACATCCTTGACCTTAACTCCTATGACCTTACTTTACTCAGCATTTCACTCTGAGGCTCATTCTAGACTTTATCAGCAATAACCACTCAAATTCTTCAATTCCAAAGTCCTATAACCCAGTTTCCAGTAATAGCTTCCAGTTTATTGAGCAGTTTCATCCTCTTACTCCCCTTGAGACAGTTCTTCAAACAATATCAAATCCTAGCCTTTGGGAACCTCTGTTTTCCTCTTATTTATCAAGCATTTTAAGAACCTGATTCAATTTCTTATTCAGCACAGGTACTCCAGTTAATCACTTACCGTATCTACAAGTCCCTCATCTCTTTTGCAGTGATTCACCTTAAGAGACAGAACTAGTAAGTGGTAGAGCTGGAACGTGACCTACCTCTTTCTCTAAATCCCCTCCCCTTTCCAGTCTTTCCTAATGCCTCCTTCTATACTTGCCAGTGAGATTGGAAAAGTTGGATGGGGAAATAAAAAAGGTACCAAAGGGAGATTTTACTTCTTAAGCAGAAGGTGAATTGTCTCAAAATGATATAGTAAGTCAGGATTACATCCGACAATAATCGGTGTGTTATCAGCTGTTTTTTGGGGGGAGAGGGGCTAGTTTTGACTTCACTACAGAAATACTCTACAAACTAGGTTCTAACCAATACAAGTCTCATGAAATTTTTTAAAAAAGAAACAAAAGGAGTACATTTGAGGAAACTTCAAAGGAACAGTGAAATTTCTCCAGGACTATGGTAAATGAGAGAAAATGAGGCATAGAACACAACACTCAACTTCCTGACGAGAAATTTACAGATATCAATGTGTATGGGCCTATCTTTCTCATCTTCATTCCTGTAACAAAAGATGGGGGCTCCTCCCCTCTTGTATAGCTCATCCCTCCACTTGTGATCTGAATCTTATCAATGATCCAATTAAGAGACTTAGTCCATTAGTGATCTCTCTTCTTTATCTTCAACTTCTTTTCCCTCTCCTGTAAGTCCTTCTCACTAACATGTAAACCTCTTACGTCTACTTCAGTTTTTTACAAATTTTCTCTTTACTCCATATCCCCTTCATCTTCACAAACTTCTTCAGTTTTCTACACTTTACCAATTTACCTCCTCAATCCACTGCAATCTAACTTTCACAACCAAACTTCCCCTGAGATAACTCATACAGATCACCACCTTGTTGCAAAACCCAACAGGCATTCTTGGATTCAATTTTTATACCTGTAAGCAAGAAAAATAACAGTGCCTACCTTGTAAAGATTAGAAGCTAATTTACAGGGTGCCATACATATAACACTATTTCAACAATGCCTTAATTCCTGATATTCTCTTTCCCCTTGACTCTCATACTCCCCTTTCTTTACTCTCTTCTTGCCTTTCTGGGTGTCCCTTTGAGTCAACAGCTGGTTCTGAATCCTACAGGGTTTCTATTACATGATATCTACAATTACAGTAGAGAGTACAATATATGTACTCTGGCCTCCTTCTCAAAGGTTTAATGCTGTACTTGAGAAATTTGTTTTCTTGTTTTGTGGTTTTCCTTTGTTTATATTTTGGGGAAGAGCATACCAGATGTCTAGTATTGCTCCTTTAAGTGAAGACATTCATAAATTCCAAAATGAAACCCATGGCCTAAAGGAATGGATTTCAACTTACAAGTTTACTGATGTGAATTTTTACTATCTATAATAAAGCATACTTGTTCAAAAAAAATTATTCATTCAGCACATGTTAATAATGATCACATTTGTTGAGGATCTACTGTGAAATGTTGTTTAGGAATATTTTCTTTAGTCTTAAAAGTAGTCCTGAATATTTGCTTTTATCCACATTTTACAGATATAAGGACTTGGAAATTAAAATACTTTCCTATATAACTACAAAGGTTATTATTTTTCCATTAGGTACCACTGCCTTTTAATTTCACTTTATTTTCCTGGGCACTGGAAATTCAAAATTAAATGAAACTTCTGTGGCCACAATCTATGATACCTGACTTGGCGCTAAACACTGGGCTAAGGGAGAAAAAGGGCTCTGCATAGACAATGGCCATCTTCTGAGCTCTAGTAGTTCTAGAAAGAGGGATTCTTTTCTAGAGAGTATAGAGATGAGAAGGTCCTGGGAAGTGACATTTTATCTGGGAAATGGTACTGCCACCCTTTCCTACGCTCCTGCCTGATTTCCTTTTTTGGTTGGTGACAGAATCCCCTAGAGCAGCTTCTCAACCTCCCCACTACTAACATTTTCAGGCCAGATAATTATTTGGGGGACACTATAAGTGCACTGTATACTGTTTAGCAGCATTTCTGAACTATACCCATCAGACACCATTAGAACCCTCAACCTCCCATAGCTGCGACAAACAAAATGTCTTCAGACATTGCCAAATGTCCCTGGGGCAGCAAACTGCCCCAGTTGAAACCACTCTAAAGCCTTACACTTTACTACTCAGTGTGCAACTCATCAAATCCTTCTCTATGATATTATCATAATAAATCAAAGAAACAGAATAGACAGCTCAGAAAAAGGCATTGCTAGATTTTAATGTATAATAGAAGAAATACTATGATTGGGAAACATTCAGTGCAGGTTATTAAGGAAACCTGTAAACCAGTCAGATAAAAATTAATTAGGATCCTCACATAATAAATCTCAGTAAATCATTAATACTTCAAACCAGAGTGGGAAAAACAGCAAAGAGTATTCATTACACTTCAGGAGAGGAATGACTTACCAGCTTGGTCACAATAAGGGAAAGGATCAAGAATCAGAATGAATATTAGGAGATATATTGTTAATTAAGGTGAAATTAAAACCACGTCAAGCCCTGGCTAGTTAGCTCAAGTGGTTCAAGTGTCGTCCCCAAATGCCAAAGTTGCAGGTTTGATCCCTGATCAGTGCACATATAGAAATCAACCAAATAATGCAAAAATAAGTGTAACAACAAACTGATGTTTCTCTTTATCTAAAATAAATAAATAATATATTTTAAAAACTTCTCCATAAGAATTCAAGCAAAGTTAAACCCAATCCAGCAAAAATGTTTATTGAAAATTTGACAAATAGAGTTTAAGCATAAATTTGTAAAACCACTTTAGAACTGCAGACATTACTAAAATTGAAGATATGCCCCCAGATCCAGATCTTGGTTTCTAATAACCCTTCTCCAGTAAGACCAGATCTAGAAAGGATCTAAGCACAGGCATACCTCAAAGATACCGTGGGTTTGGTTCCAGGTCACTGGAATAAAGTATCACAATAAAGTGGGTTGTACTTTTTTTACTAGTGTAATCTTGCCTTCAATTTGTAAAAAGAAAAAGATAATGCAACAAAAAAAGCATTTTTTAAAAAGTGCAATAAAGGTATGCCTGTATATAAAAAGAACTAGTATAAAACAAGTGAAAGCTGAATTGTGACTTAATAGTTTTAAATGCCTTACTTGTTATAAATATACTATAGCAACACATATGCTAAAACTGGGGAAATTTGGAGAGGAGTACATGAGAATTCTTTCTGTAAATCTAAAACTATTAATAAATAAATGATTTCTCTTTTGAGAGAGGCAGGAAGAAAGAGAGAGAGAGAGAGAAACATCAAGCTGTTCCTGTATGTGCCCTGATGGGGAAATCCAACTAGCAACCTCCGCGCTCTGGGATGACGCTCCCACCAACTGAGCTATCCGGTCAAGGCTTATTATTTTTTTTTATTGAGTATTTTTAGAGAGGAAGGGAGAGAGAAGGGAGGGGGAAGGGAAGCATTTGTTGTTCCACTCAGTGGTGCATTTTTTGTTTGCTTCCCAGGTGTGCTCTGACTGGGGATTGAACCTGCATCTTTGTTATTTCCAGAGGATGCTCTTAACTGACTGAGCTAACTGGCCAAGGCCTAAATGGTGGTTTTTTTAAACTGAAGATCTGCATACTCTACACTCCTTAGAATATACCCAATAGAAATGCGTGTGCTGGTACACCAAGAGACATAGAAGAATAGTCACAGCAGCATTGTTTCTAATTGCTAAGTGCTGGAAAAGATCCAGGAGTTCACCCACAGCAGAATCAATAAACAAACTGTGGTAAATTCACACAATTAGTTCCTACACAGTAATGAAAAATATGATCTGCAGCTACATACCATTAGAATGTATTTCAAAAACATCATTAGGCCCTGGCTGGTTAGCTCAGTCCGTTAAGAGCACTGTCCCAAACAAGGTTGCGGGGTCAACCCCTGGTCAGGGCACACATGGGAAGCAACCAAACAATGCACCACTGAGTGGAACAACAAATGCCTTCCTTCCCCCTCTCTCTCCCTTCCTCTCTCTCTCTTTCTAAAAATTAATAAAAATTAAGCCCTGGCTGGATAGCTCAGTTGGTGGGAGCGTTGTCCCGGAGCACAGAGGTTGTCAGCTGGATTACGTGATCAGGGCACATACAGGAGTAGATCTATGTTGCTGTCTCTCTCTCTCTCTCTCTCTCTCTCTCTCTCTCTCTCTCTCAAAGAGAGGAGGAGGAGGAGGAGGGGGAGGAGAAGGAGGAGGAGGAGGAGGAGGAGGGGGAGGAGAAGGAGGAGGAGGAGGAGGAGGAGGAGGAGGGGGAGAAAGAAGAAGCTGCCAAGCCTAAAAAGAAGATATACCATATATAATTCCATTAATACAAAGATCAAAACTAAAAATGAGAAAACTAAACTATCCTGTTTATGGATGGATGAATAGGTGTTAAAGCCATATTTTTTTTCTTCTTTTCCAAGTGAGAGGAGGGAAGATAGAGGCAGACTCCTGCATGTGCCCTGACCGGGATCCACTCAGCAACACCCCATCTGGAGCAGATGCCCAGCCCATCTCCCGCCATGCTGGCAGCCCAGCTATTTTTAGTGTCTGAGGTCTCTACCTGAACCATCCTTAGCACCGAGGCTGACACACTCAAACCAATAGAAGCATGGCTGCAGGAGGAAAGGAGGAAGATAGAGGAGGAGGGAGGGAAGAGAGAAAGGGGTAGAGAAGCAGAAGGTTGCTTCTTCTGTGTGCCCTGACCAGAATCCAACTCCGGACATCCATACTGATGTAACATCCACTGGGTACAAGAACAAACGTCGGAGACTTTCAGGAGTATAGATGTAACTTTATTGGCCAGTTTTACCTGCGCAGGGGCAAATTCCCGAGGTGTCCAGAGACACTGTGCTCACAAGGAGCTGCAGATGGGAATCGCACCTAGCACTCACAGCTAAATCTTTTTATAAGCTAAGCAAGCAAGCCTAATACAGAAGCAGATGTGGCGGTAACCTATTTGCTAAGGGGGCTGCACATAGCATAGCAACAGGGGCTGGGGTCTAGCTCATTGGCGAATTCCAAACCTAAACTTCTGATGAGGGTCTTTTAACCAATAGAATGCAAACGTTTGTCTCTTTTTCTTTTTCTTTTTCTTCTCTCTTGGCCTCCCAGAGTCCCTATCTGTCTCTGCTTCTTGAAAGACCTTGGGCATGTTATTCCTAACAGAATAGGAGCAGGACCTGCCTGTAACCCTTAAGTTCCCTGTTCCATTAGTGCCCTGCTTATTTTCTGATCTTCTCTTGGTCCTTACAGCTGACACTCTACCACTGAGCCAGCTGGCCAGGGTAAAAGCCTTATTTTTTAAATGGGTTGGGGTAAGGCAGTAACTACAGTAAAAGTTGGTTAAATGTTACCTCTACAGGGAAGGAGTCATTTGTGATTAGGGAGGTGCCCCTGGGGCTTTTGGATGCTGGTAATGTTCTGTGCCTTGACTTGGTGATGGTTTATACGGATGATCACTTGGTAATCACTCTCTAAGCCACAGATTTATGTTTAAATGCACTCTTCTATATGCATCATAGTTCACACTAAAATATGGTTTTAAAAAGATTTACATCACCAGAAAGACATAATACCCAAAAAGCAAAGTGCTAAAACAAAATATTGCAAATAATCTATACAATAAGGGAGAAAGGATAAATGGGTAACAAGTATTTCAGAAAAAGTTCAAACTTAAGCAGATATAAAAACTAATACAAACCAGGTGATATCACTTCACAATAATCAAAATGGCAAAAAATAAGCTTTAGAAGACAATACCATATATATGAGCATGAGAATGGTATGCAGCATAAATTGTTATATAAATATCAACTGCTACACCTTTGGAAAGCTGCATGTCCACAACTATGGAGAGCTTTAAAACTATGCATGACTTCAACCAGCAACCACTTCTTTCCAATGGAAAGTATCCCAAATACAGAAAAGAAAGTTTTGTGTATCAGGGCATTTATTTAGAAAATGAATGTTAAAAAATTAAAATTCAATTATGATTAATAAAATACATGCATAAATATACAGCACATTTGATTTTTCTGTGATTAAAATGACCTCTCTTAACAGCAATATGCAACACATTCAGGGTTAATATTATATGGTAGAGAAATAAGGATTACAACCATGAAATTAAAACCAAACCTCTGCATTAAAAAAAAAAAAAAAAGACAAAGAAAATATACCAAAATATTATCCATGGTTGTGTTTGGGGTTTAGAATTATTTATAACAATTTTCTTTAATGACAATACATTCCTTAAATAAGTGAAACAATAAAAGATAAAAGGTATTGTAGTATCAGTTTGTCAAATCTGCACTAAAACTTAGAAGATGGGAGCTCAGTTTTAGGCCACTGGTGGGGGAGAGAGTGAGGGTGATAAAGCCTCACTACTATAAGTAGAGGATGATTCCATGCAGGGAGCACGCGCTCTTCTTTCTAGAACTTTGCTAGGAAGGAGGACAGAGACTGGTGGAGTGGAACACAGGGACTGAAAACTTTTAGGCTGTACTGTCTTCAAATGGGAGAGGGCTTGAAGGAGGCACAGCGTGGAGTCACCAAGGAGCACAGGTGGAGAGAATATTCTGGGGCTGAATGACCAACACCTGATCCAGGCGGGGACAAGAGAGGCATGCATACCAATCACGACTGGTAGAAGTGGAATAATCATAACACCTGAACTCAGGCCATACTGGGTCCTTGAGCACGCCCATACTCCAGTCCTGGGCTCTCTGCCTCATCAGGTGACCGCGGCCGCGCACAGGGATAGTGGCCTCTCCCACCAGGACTCCGCCCGCACCCACACCCGCATGCCGCCCGCGTTCTCCACCTCGAGGTCCCGGCAGCTCCTCCTTTTGGACCTTGGGCCCAGGGTCCGGATCCCCTTCCTTGTCTCCCACACAGAATGTGGGCGCTCAAATACTTCCCAAGGACTCTAACTTCCTATTTGGAAACGGGCAAAACACACCCAGAGAAGAGAGGCTGTCCATACCTGGGGTCGGCATGGGCGTCGGTGACGATGGTTAAATCCCAGCACTGAAAGCCACGAACCAAAAAGTTAAAGGAAGAAGTGAAAAACACGGCTCAACTGGCACCTGCCTGCGACGCCAACAGGGAACTCCCTATTTATGCCTTCGCCTGATCTCCCTCGTCCGCCGCCAGGGCGCGAAGAGCCCTGCGTGGGCAGCGGGTGCAGCGAACCCTACCGGCCCGCCCAGCGAGGCTTTCTTCCCATTTGCTGGCCGGGCAGGGGGCTCTGGCGCAGGCCTGCCCCGGGGACTCGCCCTACCCCGGCACTGAAAGAAGATACATTGTTCAATATAGGGTTCTATGCGCGCATCACAGCTAGGGCGCCCGGCCTCCTTCCTTTCCTGAGAACCAATAACCTACGGGGAAGAAGGGGCGCAGGGCCTCCTTCCTTTCCTGAGAACCAATAACCTACGGGGAAGACGGGGTCTAGGAGTTGGAACCCAGCTTTGGATGAACTTTCCGGGTCTGGCTGACTTCCAATAAGCAGCGTTCCTTTATTAACGGAACCAATACTCCAAATAATTACTGGTGTCTGACAGTTTTCCAAACCCTCTCAGTAGTGAACAAAACATCCAAAATTTTGCTTCCGGCCTCCCCTAAATTTTTTGTTGAGTTCAGCACACCTGTTGTTAAGGTGGCACTTATAATCAGGGTTCTCTCTAAGGTGGGCGCCTGGGCAGCTGCCAGGTGTTGAAATCACAAATTTATGTTCCTTTCTCTTTTTTTTTTTTTAGAGAGGAGAGAGGCAGAGAGAAGGAAGGGGGGAGGAGCTGGAAGCATCAACTCCCATATGTGCCTTGACCAGGCAAGCCCAGGGTTTCGAACCGGCGACCTCAGCATTTCCAGGTCAACGCTTTATCCACTGCGCCACCACAGGTCAGGCCCCTTACTCCTTTTTAACGTTCACCTGCACAACAGCATATTCTAACCGCCATAGGTGAAAAAAATTGCAAGTGAGGACACTAATCAAGAAGCAATACAGAAATATCTTAAAAAACAGTTTTATTGTTTTTTGTCAGGTATTAATATTTTTTCATTAATATTTTAAAGCTTTATTATAACATGATCTAGTTTTGTGTATCTCTTTTATTGTTCTTATTTAAGTATTAAATGCATGAAATAATAAACTGTCTTTCGTTATATCGGTTTTTTATACTTAAAATAGTCATTAGGGCAGAGAAACGGTTGTTAAATTATTTGAATCCCACCACTGGAGATAGGGAATTGCAAATGGAAATAGCAAGTGCAGAGGGCATCAGATAAGAGCCTGATTGACATATTTGAAGAACATTTAAGTCAAATCAAGCACCATAGTCACCATGACTCTGTATTGCTAAAAGGATGCTGCAATTTCATTCAAATACCAAATGACTAGAACTGGTCTAGTGTGAAATTATGGGATCTCAAAGTTGGCTTAGACCCTGATAGGTCCAGCACCTCCCGGAATTACAGTTGCCTCTCAGATGAGAGGACTCTAGATCAAATGTGTGTGTTCTCATAGGATGGCTTCCTTTTTCTCAGGGCTATCCATGCCAAAGACCTTTCCACTTGACATACCGGCAAGATTTGGGGATTCTAGGGGTCCATAATCTTGCTTCCAGTAGCATTTCTCCAGCTGGAATCTTCAGAGAGCTTTATATTTTCTTGGCAAAGTAGGAGTCAGTATTCATTGGCATTAAACAACTGTACCCTCTCAACTGATACTAATGTCTCAGGCATTCTAGTTAGCAAAAAGGACCTAGCCAGAAACCTCAATCACAGCCAGAAATCAGAACCCTAGATTATAAGATTCATATAAAAACTAACTAAAAAAAAAATATCAGAGAAGTAAGAGAAAACAAGGTGAACTTTCTTGGTTTGGGCTCCAGACTACTATATTAATGGCTTATATAATAGCTATTTTAATAATGTTCTGAATATTATATTCACAAGTACATACATACATCTTAAGAAAGCTATGAATGTTACAGGTTTTGATTCTAAAACCACTTCCCAACATGCTTACAAAACCATGAATTAGAATATATTTTATTACATGAAAAATAAAAGACTGAGGAAACTGTCAAAATAACACAATTTTAGAAGCTGAAAGTCCCATCCCAAACTGTACTTAAAACATGAATTAGATATTTTTTGTTTAATTTACATATACCTGACCATATTTAATTTTACATAAGCATTTAAGTTTTACAATATCATACATTTTAGTGCAATTTTTTGCTTCTTTTTCCTTTTGATTTGGCTCTTTCATGGAAAGCAATCATCGTGAGGAGGAATATTGCTTGCTCCTTATTGCATTATTATTATTATTATTTGTATTTTTCTGAAGTGAGAAGCGGGGAGACAGAGAGACAGAATCCCACATACACCCGACCGGGATCCACCCGGCAAACCTGCTAGGGGGCAACGCTCTGCCCATCTGGGGCATTGCTCTGTTGCAACCGGAGCCATTCCAACACATGAGGCAGAGGCCATAGGGCCATCCTCAGTGCCCTGGCCAACTTTGCTCCAATGGAACCTTGGCTGCGGGATGGGAAGAGAGAGATGGAGAGAAAGGAGAGAGGGAAGGGTGGAGCCCTGGGAGGGAACTGAAACCAGGACTTCTACACGCTGAGCCAATGCTCTACCCTGAGCCAACTGGCCAGGGTCTTATTGCATTATTCTTTTTTAAGAATTTTTTTATCAATTTTAATTTATTGTGTTAATATGGATTCAAGTGTCCCACTGAATATAACACCCCCCACCCCCTGCCCCCACCCCCTTGTCCCTATTTACACCCCTTTTGCCCCCCTCCACCTAACTCCCTGCCTTCTTCCCTCTGGGATTTGCTGTCCTGTTATCTGTATCTCTGTGTTATGTATATAATTTTACTTATCCCTTCACTTTCCCTGATCCCATCCCCTCATCCCCCTTCCCTCTGACAGCTGTCCCTCTGGTTCCTATGACCCCACCTCTGCCTTTATTTCATTCTTCAGTTCACTTTGTTCCTTAGATTCCACATATAAGTGAGATCATATGATATTTGTCTTCCTCTGCCTGGCTTATTTCACTTAGCATATTAGTCTCCAGGTCCATCCATGCTGTTGCAAAAGCTAAGATTTCCTTCTTTTTTGTGGCTGCATAGTATTCTATTGTGTATATGTACCACTGCTTTTTAATCCATTCATCCACTGCTGGACACTTGGGCAATTTCCAGATCTTGGCTATTGTAAACAATGCTTTATTGCATTATTCTTAAAGAAAATTGTTTTGTCTCTTCTCTATTATTTTTGTGAAAAGTTAACTTTTTAGACTTTTTTCACAAAATGCTAAATAATAACATGGGAAATACAAGTCTTTTAAATTAACAGGTACTAGCAAAAAAGTACTCAAAATTTTAAAGATATCTCCTCGTAAAATTAAACTAATAGGTTATGAAGTTAATAAGGGCAATTAAAGTACATTCATCGGCCCTGGCCGGTTGGCTCAGCGGTAGAGCGTCGGCCTAGCGTGCGGAGGACCCGGGTTCGATTCCCGGCCAGGGCACACAGGAGAAGCACCCATTTGCTTCTCCACCCCTCCGCTGTGCTTTCCTCTCTGTCTCTCTCTTCCCCTCCTGCAGCCAAGGCTCCATTGGAGCAAAGATGGCCCGGGCGCTGGGGATGGCTCTGTGGCCTCTGCCTCAGGCGCTAGAGTGGCTCTGGTCGCAACATGGCGACGCCCAGGATGGGCAGATTATCGCCCCCTGGTGGGCAGAGCGTAGCTAGCCCCTGGTGGGCGTGCCGGGTGGATCCCGGTCGGGCGCATGCGGGAGTCTGTCTGACTGTCTCTCCCCATTTCCAGCTTCAGAAAAAAAAAAATGAAAAAAAAAAAAAATACATTCATCAGGTGACAATGAGGATTGCATAGCTCATAATTACCTTTCATCAATTTTTTATGCACAGAAAAATGTGTCCTCTATTCTCAGGATATATGTTTCTGTGTACCTCTTTAATCAAGATTTTTAATTATCCTATTTGATTTCTGTGTGGCCTTATTTTTTGTCATCTATACCTATTCTGACATAAATGTATTGAATTTTTCCACAGAACCGAATTTTTTATCAAGATCTCAAATTTATACATTTTTGCTGTATGTATTTAGCAGGTTTTATACTATTTATTTATTTTTATTTTATTTTTTTGTATTTTTCTGAAGCTGGAAACGGGGAGAGACAGACAGACTCCCGCATGCGCCCGACCGGGATCCACCCGGCACGCCCACCAGGGGCGACGCTCTGCCCACCAGGGGGCGATGCTCTGCTCCTCGGGGGCGTCGCTCTGCTGCGACCAGAGCCACTGTAGCGCCTGGGGCAGAGGCCAAGGAGCCATCCCCAGCGCCGGGGCCATCTTTGCTCCAATGGAGCCTTGGCTGCGGGAGGGGAAGAGAGAGACAGAGAGGAAGGAGGGGGGGTGGAGAAGCAAATGGGCGCTTCTCCTATGTGCCCTGGCCGGAATCGAACCCAGGTCCCCCCGCACACCAGGCCGACGCTCTACCGCTGAGCCAACCGGCCAGGGCCAGTTCTGTTTTTATTAATATATAAAGTCCATTTCTGTCTTGATTCTTAAATTCTTTCAATTTTTTCTTTAATATTGAAATTCCTGCTTTTTATTTGCCTTGTAGCTTTTAAATGACCTCACAGTCTCTGCCTTTAAATAATAAAATCTAGTCTATTCACCTTTAGTGCAATGACTATTGCATTCCATATTACTTTATGTTTCTTATTTATCTTACATCATGGCTTCTTATTTCCTTTTCCAAAATTTTTCTGAGTAATTTCTGTTTTTAGTTTATTTCCTATTTATTTAGAGTCCTTTCTGAAATTGTTTCTTCAGGTGGGACAAACTTATATGATGCAGACTGAATTTTTGCAAATCCTCAAATATTCATTTCACCAGGACAGGTGGCTATATTTTGGCTGACAGATTGCTGCCTCTTTATTTTACTAGTCTATAGCTGTTATTGAACTGTTTTCTAGCTTCTGATATAAACTTTATCTATAATTACTTGCCCTTTCTCCCTAAAAGTTTATGGGTTTTCTCTTCATCCTTAGTATGTAGAAATTATTCTGTATATGCCTCAGTGTGAGTCTTTACTAATCAGTCCAGGCTGAAATGTCAGGATTTCTTTATATTTGTAGATTTGGGCTTTAAAGTATTTTTTTCAACCTAAAGAAAGTTCTATTATTTTGTTTTTCATTTATTTCTTCACGTCTATCCCATCCTTTTTTCTTCCTTCTGGAACTTTTGTGTTTGCCTATTAGGTCTCATTATTGTTTTCCTTCATGATCTCCTTTCTATCTTTCCCCCCTGTGCTTTGGGGCATTTTTTTAAAAAATCATCTAGTTCTTGGGTCTCAAAAGTGACCATCTCCAATTCAATTGCTAAATTGCTTAATTAAAGGATACATGTAGATATAAATATAGATATCTTTTCAAATTTAAAATTTTATTTATTTTTTTATTTTATTTATTCATTTTAGAGAGGAGAGAGAGAGACAGAGAGAGAGAAGGGGGGGAGGAGCTGGAAGCATCAAGTCCCATATGTGCCTTGACCAGGCAAGCCCAGGGTTTCGAACCGGCGACCTCAGCATTTCCAGGTCGACGCTTTATCCACTGCGCCACCACAGGTCAGGCAAATTTTATTTAAATGTATAAATATATTTTTAAATTCCAAAATGTCTTTGTGCTATGTACTTGATGCTCTTTTTTGTTATTAATACTATAATCTGCTGTTCTAGCAGTTATATTTCCCTAGATGCACATTGTGTTTGTTTCTATTCATCATTTTCAGTCTGGCAACTGGATCCCATAGTTGCTTTGTTTTTGTTAGGTCATTGAGGTTTATGCCGCTTAATGGAATGTTTTAAGTGGCAGCCGTCTCACAGTTAGGGGAAGACAAAGAGGGAAGGGGTCTTGACCACTGCTGGCTACTGAATAGAAGCACGAAGTCTGCCATTTTCCAAATGAGGCACCTGAATGAAATTGTCTTCCTCCCTGGTCTCCTTATACTATCTCAGACTCAGCACAGAGAACAGTCAGCCTACATGTGCATCATCTTCTCAGCCTCTTGAGAGTCAAAGACACCCAGTAAATGTGTATAAATCTCCTAAGCATCCACAGACCTGAGAGCTAGGCTCTTTTCAAAAAGGCATTTCTTGAAGTGGCAACTTTCAAATCCTCACACATAGGCTCTGATCAGCCCATAAGGATGGAGAGAGATCCAACATCAAGTCTCTAAAACAGTGCCCTGAGCTCAAGTTTTCTCTTCATAAGCCCTAGTTTTCTGTTTGGGAGAAACAGACAGCTAGAGCAGGAAATAGGGCTCATTAGGCAGCCCTTTCTGAGAATTCCCTCATGATCCATATCTAACTTTAACAGAGAGCTACTACCCTGCTCTGTAATGACCTTATAAAATGGGAGACTGTGGGGAAAACGGCTGTTAGGCTTGCTCGCTTGTACTTTGCCTGATTAATGTGTGAGCACATGGCAGCACCACATGTGTATAGTCTATGTAAGGCTATGGGTGCTTGCCCTCAGGGTGGATGGCGGATCGCAGATAGCTTGCCAGCCACTCTGAGGGGCTGTTTTGGCTGTTTCTTCACCTGCTGCAGTGAGAAGTGTTTTTTTTCCCTGGCTGTTTACTCATCCGTTGTTGCAAGACTCTATTAAAGGGGAATGGTCCAATGCTTTCTGGCTCCACCGTTTCTCTACCATCTGCCAAAATCCAGAGTGAACCTGCCTGGCCTCGGCCATGGGCGTTACAGATACCCATTCATTTTCTTTTACAGGAAGAAGCCCCATTTTTCCCCAATATATCCCAACCTTGGCATGAAAACATCATGTCTGGGGTGAAAGTTCTCAAGGATTAGTGTTCTTAATTAATTAGCAAACAATAAGTTATTTGGGAAAAAAAAAACACCCTGGGTTCCACTTCCATCTCAAAATAAGTTCACAAAAGCTCAAAGTCCAGGAGACCCAGTTATACCTCTGAGATCCTGATACACAATAGTTTAGTCTCAAAGCACACTTTTAAAATGAGACTATAAGGTAATTAATGACATCAACAGCTAATATTCGATGTTTTTATATGCCAGGAATGCGGCAAAAGCAAATTACATGGATTATCTCACTTATTCTTTTAAAATCAGGACTGATATTCTACTGGTTGGTAGCAGCACGACAGTGCAGTTCTCCTCCAGTGCTTTTTCTTACTGGGCAATGTCTGTTGTGCATTAAAGGTTTTCTCAATTATAACTATTTAACCACATTGTACAGATGAGAAAACTATGGACAAAAGATTAAAAAACTTACCCAACATCACTTACTGGGTAACAATGATGGGTTTTAAAGTAAGTTCCCTTTGACAATAAAATCCAAACTCTTAAAAATAGCCTTGAACATTTAAGCCAGGTATGGGTCCGAGCAAGATGATTTTCAAATTGTGGTCTTGGAACTCATAAGAAATGTAGGGGTCTCATTTCGTGATGAGAGTGAGAAGGGAAGGCGCTGGACCATTGACCCCTACTACACATTGAACTGTAAATATAATTAATATTTATAGAGTACTTCCTGTGTGCCAGGGACTAGAGGAAGCATTTTGACTTCACTAACTCAGACTCAGTTAAATATAACAGCAAGCCTGTGAAATGATTATTATTGTTATTCCTCTTTTAAAGATGGGGCTGCTGACACCAAAAGGTTGTCATTCAGCCAAGATCACATCACTAGTGTGGTCAGATTCGAGTCCAAGAAGCCTTTCGTTTTTAAAGACTCACAAAATAAAGTTTCCTTGCCTACTATATCATTCATTACTATGGATCCAGCCCAAGTTTGAAGGCAAATACTTAAGGAAATGAAAACATTTTCCTGAGATAACACACTCAACCAGATAATAGAAGAGCAGATAGTCTCTTTCTGTGGTTCTCAGGACACGAGAAAGGGCTCATTCCCATGACTCCACCTCAGTCCCACCTTGCCCATCGTGTCTCTTCTCAGGGTCACCAGAGGAGACGCAGAATCGGCAGGAGGAGGGGAGGAAGGAAAGCTCCACGAGCACTGGAGTGAGGGGCTCCAGCGACCATAGACTGGAACTTCGAAGGTCCTCTCGGGTGTTGCTGGGAAGGGGAGGAGGGAGAATATGGGCAGTGGTGGAATTAAAATAATTTAACAACCAGTTCTCTGTCCTAATGACTGTTTTAAGTGTAAAAAAAGATGTACCAAAAGGTAGTTTATTATTTCATGCATTTAATACTTAAATAAGGACAATAAAAGTTACACAAAACTAGATTATATTATAAGAGTTTTAAAATATTAATGAGGCCCTGTCCTGTTGGCTCAGTGATAGAGCATAGGCCAAGCATGTGGATGTCCTGGATTTGATTCCCTGTCAGGGCACACAAAAGAAGCACCCATCTGCTTCTCCACCCCTCCTCCTCTCACTTCTCTCTCTCTCTCTCCTCTCCCCTCCTGCAGTTACCGCTCAATTGGAGCGAGTTGGCCCTGGAAGCTGAGGATGGCACCATGGCCTCCATCTCAGATGCTTAAAAAAAAAAAAAAAAAAAAAAAAGGTTCCCATTGCAACAGAGCAATGGCCCCAGATGGGTCAAGCATCGCCCTCTAGTGGACCTGCCCTGTGGATCCCAGTCAGAGCACATATGGGAGCCTGTCTCTGCCTCCCCTTCTCTCAAGTAAAAAAATAAAAATAAAATATTAATTAAAAAACATTAAATAATACCTGACCAAAAACCAATAAAACTGTTATTTAAGATATTTCCAATGACAGCTTGTCACCTCCTGGTTGTTTGGAACATTTTCTCTTTACATTATATGTTTGTTTACTGAAGTAACAAACATGGGGGAATTAAAATGTAGTATTTCATCAAAGGTATAATGAGTTTTATGAAATGAATAAATAAATATTACAAGTATAGTTCTGTCAATTTTTTTTTTTTTTTTGTATTTTTCTGAAGCTGGAAACGGGGAGAGACAGTCAGACAGACTCCCGCATGTGCCGGACGGGGATCCACCCCACACGCCCACCAGGGGCGATGCTCTGCCCACCAGGGGGCGACGCTCTGCCCACCAGGGGGCGATGCTCTGCCCCGACCAGAGCCACTCTAGCGCCTGGGGCAGAGGCCAAGGAGCCATCCCCAGCGCCCGGGCCATCTTTGCTCCAATGGAGCCTTGGCTGCAGGAGGGGAAGAGAGAGACAGAGAGGAAGGAGGGGGGGGGTGGAGAAGCAAATGGGCACTTCTCCTATGTGCCCTGGCCGGAATCGAACCCAGGTCCCCCGCACGCCAGGCCGACGCTCTATTGCTGAGCCAACCGGCCAGGACCTGTCAATTTTTTTAACCTATGGACAGAATGAACATTACTATGGTGCTTAGAACACACTGTTGTGCAGATGAACGTTAAAAAAAGAGTAAGAAATGTAAATTTGTAATTTCTACATTGGGCAGCTGCCTAGGTGCTCACCCGAGAACCCTGATCACAAGTGCCATTTAACAACCGGTTAATGGAACTCAACAAAAAATTAGATATTGGTTCTGTTGAACCCGTGTAAACCAGCTGAATTCCACCACTGGGTATCCGTCATGATGCATCTGTAGATGGTGTTATACTGAATTGTACACTTGAAACATGCATGGTTTGGCAAACCATGTCAACCCATTAAAAAAGAAAAAAAGAAAGATCCTCTTCATAGTTGCGTGACTCCAACCTCAAGTTTAGGGGTGTTGCTAGGGCCAGAGCTAATGGGGTGTCCATTTCCTCAAACACGAGACAGCGGGAGTTACCACCTCTCCGCCCCAAAAGCAACCTAACAAGGGTTTCCCTACGTTCCTGATAGGGGTTCCGCACTCGCGGGTTTTGAGGGTCCCACAATTCTCTGAGGCGGACCGCATGTCCTACTTCCCAGGGATCCTAAAAACACCTAGAATAATCCTACATTTTTACAATCTGAGGTGGTCAGGCCCCAAACCGGGCTCAGAGAACCTGACTGCACCCCCCCCCCATCTTTCTGGCCAATCAGGAGGCACGTCTTGCCTTTCTCGCCCGCCCCCCCGTCTCCATGGAAACGCCCTGGGTGTTTACTCCAAGGCCTGCGGCTTGGGTTCTGCTTAGCGGGGCTGCAGCCATTGTTTGTGTACCCGGAGTGATTTGGTCGGTCATTGTCCTTCTTAGAGGTTTCGTAAATGACTCTCGAGAGCATCGAGCCAGACGCGGACAAGGGCAGGGAGAGCTGTGGCTGGAGAACGAGTGGCAGAAAAGGGAGGATTCGGGCCGAGAGACAGCCCGGAGACACTTGAAGGTGGGGTCTTCATAGCCGCCCGCCCCGTGTTAAAACTGCGTAAGGGGTAGGAGAGAGGAGGGCAGAGTCAGCTTGGGCCCTGGCCTGGGGTGCTCTGGGTTTAGGGATGTTGGGGCGCAGCTCGGGTCTGGACGCGGAACGGAGAGCACGCACGTCTTCACTGCGGGCGCTGAGGCCGCGCGGGTCGCGGCCCTGGGACAGGCAGACCTCGCTCTTGGAGAACCATTTGTGCGTCTGAATCCGAACACTCGGGCAGCCAGTGGCGCGTTGGGGGAGCCCAAACCTGCCCTGCTTTTAGGACACCCACGACTCGTTTTTCTCACCAAAGGAATTGGACTCATAACTGTTTATCATTTTCCCCAGGGACCCGTGATCGGCAAGGCAGGACTGGGGTGGCAAGCAAGGCTCATGCCTCCATTTTACAGGTGAGGCCTTGGGAGGACCACCAGTTGGGTCCTTTGCAAAGTTCCACAAAGACATTGGTGCCAAGAGTTGAGACTATGTTCAGGATCTGAGCTCTTTCTCTAAGACTCTGGTAGTAAAGCCAGTGTTTCTGTTGTAACAAGTAGGGGAAAGAAATGGAATTATCTATTTAACTGATGAACAAAATAAGAAAAATAAAAAATAGAAACTATTTGACTACACTGCTATTATTTCTCTTACTTTTATCGTTCTTGTTAATAAACCAGGAAAGCCTTGAGGCTCAAGAGGTTAAATTAGATAGGGAGGATCTGCATCCCTGGAGGGACTAAACTATGAGATCAAATTCTGTGTTTTCATGTTCAAACTAGAATCGTACCTTTGAAGTTTCTAGAGGGTTAGAAATAAGGTCCAGGATGCTGACTGTCATAATTCTCCTGGTCCTTGAAACGTTCTTGGGTTGTTTCTGATCTCTTTGTAGGGGATTTGAGGAGTGTAGTGAAATTGGGAATTTCAAGTCATGCCTACTCTTTCATTTCTCCTTTCTTCTCGGCTCAGCCTTCTCAACACTCCACTCTTACACAAAAGAGGAACACAAAATAGGAAGTAATGTTCACAGTTTTCCTCATTGTCTGATCCCAGGTGAGTTGGATTGCCTCTTCTCATTTATAAAATGCCCTTGAATTCACCATGGATAGTGGGAGTAGTGGAAGTGGTCCATGGGAATGGATGGACCAGACAAAATAGAATGTTGTATGTTCCTTGTTTGCCTGGGAAGTCTCCTGTGCCACAGCTCCTGCCTCCCACCCACTATCTTTTCCCAACATTTCCTTAGTCATTCAAGTTCATATTGTTCTTGCTGCTCTAGTATAAATACGGGAATGTTTTTCCTTAAAATAGGGAAATAAACTATATGAACTTAATAATTTCTTTTTATTTTATTTTATTTATTCAATTTTAGAGAGGAGAGAGAGGGGAAGAGAGAGAGACAGAGAGGGAGAAGGGGGGAGGAGCTGGAAGCATCAACTCCCATATGTGCCTTGACCAGGCAAGCCCAGGGTTTCAAACTGGCAACCTTAGCATTTCCAAGTTGACGCTTTATCCACTGTGCCACCACAGGTCAGGCTGAACTTAATAATTTCTAAAGTTATTGCACATTAAACAGTGCCAGAATGAGTGACACTTAAAAGACAGAAGTAGCAACTCAGATTTGGATAATCATTATATATAGGAAGATATCATTCCAGAAAGGAAGACTGTCATTTAATCTCAGGCAGAATTTGAGGGGCAACTAAACAGTAGAGGTAAGTATGAATGTATAAGGTGAGGCCATATTGTTGAGGGTTATTAATATTTAGTTGATTACTTATTCTTGTGGACCACTTAAGAGTCCTCTGAACATCAGCCAGGGGAAACCATTATTGATTTATAGTCATTTATCTGATATTTATTATACATACATACTCACTAATATGTACAAAAACTAAAATGTATGCACATATAGACATACACATATGTACAAATACATATACACATATAGATTTTATCTAAGATAAATGCACAAAGAGAAATTAGTATACATATATAATAATTTTGAAATTTAAATGATTTACATAAAGTGAAATCATTATTTTTATTTATATAGGTTAGCTTTGAAAGATCTTCTTCATCCCCAAATTGAATATATAACCACTTTCATTTTTTTCAATTTTTTTTTATAGTTTTGAGTACTTTAAAAGTTTAACTCTGAAACTTGAGCATGCTTTTTTCTTCCCACTTTTGTTTTCTTTGTAACATTTCCTTTCTCCATTGATTGGGTTTGCTATCTTTTCATATCCATATTACTACATTCTTAACACAAACATACACATAACACAGATTACTTTTAAGACTGTGTTGTTACATGGACCCATTTTTTAGTTCTTATACTGGTATCGCAATGTGTTTAATCTTGTTCCTGGATGTGTATTGCATTTACTGGATAATGAAGAGAAATTTTGCCTTTGTTTTTCACTGAGTTGGGGTAAGAAAAAGAAATGAAGATAGCTTACATATTGGCAATATTCCACAGAATAACATTATGATGATTTCTATTTTGAGTAGAAAGGAAGTAATAACTTTTAGATATTGAATATATTAACCTTTCAGTATGTTTTATTAGTATAGCATATTTGACAAACTGTAGGTTCTGGACTCACTACCTAAACTTATTTTATACCTCCACAACTTTTTGATTATACAAACTAGATTCAGTTACTCAAACAGTTTTTCATCTGAAGTGGGAAAATAGAACCTACTAGTCATTAAGAAGGTTAAATGAGGTCATACATGTAAGAAAACAGTACAGTGCTTGACAAATACAACTAACAATTGGTTGCTATTATTATTATTGTTATTATTATTATTTGTATTTTTCTGAAGTGAGAAGTGGGATGTAGAAAGACTCCTGCATGCCCCTCGACTGGGGTCCACCTGGCAGTGCCCACTAGGGGGCGATGCTCTGCCCATCTGGGGCATTGCTCTGTTGCAACTGAAGGCACTGTATTACCTGAGGCTGAGGCCATGGAGCCATCCTCAGAGCTGGGGCCAACTTTGCTCCGGTGGAGACTTGGCTGCGGGAGGGGAAGAGAGAGACAGAGAGAAAAGAAAGGGGGAAGGGTGTAGAAGCAGATGGGCACTTCTCCTGTGTGCCCTTGGCTGAGAATGGAACCCGGGACATCCATACGCCAGGCCGATGCTCTACCACAGCCAATCGGCCAGGGTGGTTGCTATTATTTTATTATTTAAAATATAATGTATATCTGATACAACTCTTTCTAGTCATTAAGACAGAGAATTGAGGCAGGGAATCTAGCTTAAATTATTTTTTGCCAGAGGGCTAATCAGTTGTCCCAGCATCATTAATTAAATAAACCATCTTTTCCCCCGTGCATTTGATATTACCTTGATCATGTTTAGAATTCATTGCTATATTTGAGTCCCTTTCCAGCTCTTTAGTCTTTTTCATTGATCTTCTCTATTCTCATGGCAACCCCATGGTGTTATCTAAAGGCCTTATTAATGTTTTAATATACCATTGCGTTAGTCCCCCTCACCATTGTTCCTTTTTCAAATTTTTTCTCTTTTTTTATGAAAGCATTTGAAATCAGTTTGTCAAATACCTCTTCACACTGCACCCAAACTTGTTAGTATCTTGATTGGGAGCCCATTAAAAATGCAGATAGGTTTATTGAGAACAACATTATATTTATTTCTCCTACCAAAGATTGTGGAGTATTTCTAAATTCTGAAGCTACCTTTGCATAGATTTTAAGTGTTTTTGTTGGCCCTGGCTGGTTATCTCAGTGGTAGAGCGTTGGCCCAGTGTGTGGATGTCCTGGTTTCAATTCCCAGTCAGGGCACACAAGAGAAGCACTCATCTGTCGCTCTACCCCTTTCACTCGCACTTCTCTCTCTTTCTCTTCTCCTCTTGTAGCCATGGCTCAATTAGAGTGAATTGGTCCCGGGCGCTGAGGATGGCTCCATGACCTCTGCCTCAGGTGCTAAGAAGAGTTTGGTTGCCGAGCAGTGGAGCTATGGCCCCAGATGGGTAGAGCATCGTCCCCTTGAGTGCTTGCTGGGTGGATCCTGGTCAGGGCATATGTGGAAGTCTGTCTCTTTGCCTCCCCTCCTCTCACTGAATAAAAAAGAAAAAAGAAAAAAACAAAGGTATTTGTTAAGCAATATTTAAATATTTATATTTTTAAATTACTGTTATGAATGTTATTTTAAAAATAACTTTCAATGATTATTTATATACCTAAACTCTTTTCTCTAAATTATGTAATTGGATTTTAGATATTAATTTGAACTTTTACTGTGATGTATTACACAATACAAAATATATTAAAATGCATATGTACAATATAAAATACAGTAACATGGACACCCACCATCTAGATCAGCAAATACTTTTAAAGATCCCATGATGACCCCACTATTTCATTCTCTCTCTCTTAAAGAGGCAACTGCTATCTTAAATCTTGTGTTCATTTTTCCTTAGCTTATTTTTTGTTGTGTTAATTACCTATACCTGCATCTCTAAACAAAATTGTTTAGTCTATTTTTGAACTATGGAATCTATGGCTTCTTTAGCATGATGTTATATTTTTATTTTTCCGTACTCTTTACAAAGTACAGTAACTTACTGAAGGACTAGTAAATTCATTTGTTTTCTGCACTGACACCAGTTTTCAGTCTTGTAGTCTGGGTTTCTCAGCATCCCAATTTTCTTCTTTAATTTATATATATATTGATGTTAAAGTAGACTTATCATATTTAAAAATTTTATCATTTAATAAAAAAAAATAAAGAGCACTGAATTTTCTCATTTTTGTGTTATTTGTTATTAATGTTTCATTGTTTAGGCATGGATCTTGGGAATTTACTTAAATCATTTATAACCACTGTTTACTACTTTGTAAAATAGAGGTAATAATAGTAGCTATAAGATATGATGGCTGTGAGGATTACTTGAAATATGAAATACTTAGTAGACAAATGCTATATAAGTGTTTCTTAAGATGGTGATAGGCTTCAATGACTAGATACATCATTTAGCCATTTGACTACTGTTATCATGTCTCCTCTTACCTTGCTTGTTTTACTTCATTATTGAAGTATTTTTCTATTTGATTTGCCACTTGTTATATGATATCTTTTTCTTTGTCCATCTTCTCATTTAGAATTTATCTTCGTGGAAAAACTGATTTTTGACCAGATGGCAGTAACATTTGAAGATGTGACTGTTGTTTTTACTTGGGAGGAGTGGAAATGCCTGGATTTTTCTCAAAAAAAGCTCTACAGAGAAGTCATGTGGGACAACTACACAAATGTCCTGTCAGTAGGTAAAGATCCCAGCTCTTAGGGAATAGTTTCTTCAGTTTTGTTGAGTGTTTTGGTTATCTAAGTGTACTGTATTGAGGTAGAAGAAATAGTCTTAAAATGGGTCTTAAATCAGATGACAACTAGAAGATAAAGCAAGACATCTTCCAAGACACCTAGGCTGTGTAATTAATAGGTACTTTTGATTGTTATTCTGATTTTCTGATCTCCCCATACAATCAGTTTCGTGTGGTCCTAAATTTGTTCTCATTTCATATTATTTGTATAAGTTAGCTCTTGCTGTATAACAAACTACCCCAAACTTAGTGACTTAGCAAAGTATTATTTTTTAATTTTTTATCTAAGTTTTTAGAGCGAGAGGAAGGGAGAGAGGAGGGAGAAAGGAAAGAAAAAAGAAGGAAAGAAAGAAAGAAAGAAAGAAAGAAAGAAAGAAAGAAAAGAAAGAAAAGAAAAGAAAAGAAAAGAAAAGAAAAGAAAAGAAAAGAAAAGAAAAAGAAAAAGAAAAGAAAAGAAAAGAAAGAAAGAAAGATAGATTTATTGTTCCACTTATTTATGCATTCATTGGTTGATTCTTGTATGTCCCTTGACTGGGGATGGAACCTGCAACCTTGCTGGGGATGATGCTCTAATCAAATGAGCTACCCAGGCAGGGCCACAGACTTATTTTTTATAATTTTAATCAGTTAGATGGATCTCCTATCATAGAGTGACTTGGTTAAAGACAGATGGTCTAAGATTAGGTTACCTAGCCTGACTCACATGTCTGGCAGTAGGTCAGCATCAGTGGGGAGAGTGGGAATGGGTGGAACATATGTCCTTCATCATGCAGGCTAGCCCAAGCTCATTTACATTGTGGTGGTCACAGTATTTTCAAAACCAGCAAGATAGTGGGCAAGTGGCAATGCACAAACACTTTTCAAGTCTGCATATATCACTTTTGCTATTGTCCCAAGGACCAAAGGCAATTATATAGTCAAGCCTAAAGTCAGTGAAGAAGGGAAAAACCAAAAGCTCTAGTTAATGCAGCCTTTTATTTCTTTTAATACAATCTATGACACTATTCAAGAACAAAAGTAGAAACAGTACAGTGGCCCCTCGTCAATCATGGGGGTTAAGTTCTAGAACCACCCGCGATAGGTGAAAATCCACGAAGTAGCAACCTTATATTTATTTTATTATTTATATATATATTAAGGCTTTATAAACCCTCTCCACACTCTTATAAACCTTTCCCACACTATTATTAACCTTTCCCACACTCTTATAAACACTTCCTATGCTCTTAAATACTTTCTACACTCTTAAACCTATGTAATTTTAACAACATATAAAATTCTATATGGGTACTCACCAGTGAATATACGCTATGTATTTTATTTTAATTTAATATTCTTTTAATATGTTTTAATTATTTTTATATTATTTTCACTATTTTAGGCTAGAAAATGCTTATTTTACCTCAAAAATAATTAAAATAACAAATATATAAAAATACGTATATACCGCAAAATCCCTTGATATAGTGAAAAATCCGTGATACAAAATTAGATATATACAATTTAAAAATCCATGATACAGTGAGACCGTGAAAAGTGAACCATGATATGGCAAGGGACGACTGTATTTCATTTCTTAAAATAATGCCCAAATAGAATAATCTATTAGGTCTCATCGTAAAGGCTATTTTCATGAAGCAGTTGGCCTTACTCTCTTATTTCTAAGAGTGCCTGGTAAGTACTATATGATCAATATACATTTGTGAAATGAATAAGGAAGTGAATATGGTAATACATACATGAATGAACAAGCAAATTAATTTTTTTTTGTTCAGTGAGAGGAGGGGAAGCAGAGAGATAGACTCCTGCATGCACCCCGACCAGAATCCACCGGCAAGCTCACTAGGGGATGATGCTCTGCCCATCTTGGGTGTCGCTCTATTGCTCAGCAACTGAGCTCTTAATGCCTGAGTCAGAGACCATGGAGCCATCCTCAATGCCCAGGGCCAACTCGCTCTAGTCAAGCCATGGCTTCAGGAGAGGAAGAGAGAGAGAGAGAGAGAGAGAAAGAGAAGTGAGAGGGGGATGGGTGGAGAAGCAGATGGGTGCCTCTCCTGTGTGCCCTGATGGGGAATTGAACCCAGGATAGCCACACACTGGGCTGATGCTCTACCACTGAGCCAACCAGCCAGGGCTACAAATGAATTTCAAACCCAAATATGGAGTAGCCTATACTTCTCACCCACACACGTATTCCCATAATTCTGAAGGTCATTGAGATACTTAGAAATTTTAAAAAACAGCCTTCATCTCACTACTAGATTATTTATTCTTCTAGGAAACTGGAAAGAGAGCTGCAACCTTCCACAAGAAAGGTTCAGATATTTGGAACCTGAAAATTTTTCCTGCTGGCAAAATTGGAGGAATACTAGCCCTCAGCCATATGAGAACAGAAACTATGTGGACACTATTCAAGGGATAGATTTCAAAGACCTAAAGCAACAAGACCTTTCCCAATACCAAGAATGGTTAATATTTTCTGCAAAAGTACCAGGTTATGGGAACTATGAACTGACTTTTGAAGGCAAAAGTCCCAGGAACTTAAAATATACAAAGTTAATACCGTGGCAGTCCTTAGAAACAAAGCACACTCAAGACGGTAGAGAAGTCTATGCGAGTGGTTCACATGGTTTTCAAGGACGCAGATACCACATTGGCATATCCAGGAAAAAGCTCTCCATTGAAAAAGAACAGAAGCTCATAGTTCAGCATTCTTATGTCCCCATAAAGGAAACTCTTCCAGAGTCCATTGAGGACCTAGATCAAAATGACCTACTAAAAGAGAAATTCTGTGGATGTAATAAATGTAAGGAAATTTATCATTGGAACTCACAGTGTGTTCTTCACAAGAAAAATCAACTTGGAGAAAAGTTTTATCAGTGCTCCATCAGCACAGCATGTTTCTTTCAGAGAGCAGACCTTTACAGACATTCAAGAATACACATAGGTAAGAGGCTGTACAAATGTGATGAAGTTGACATTAACTTCAGTCAGAGCCTAGGTGTTCAGTTTCTTCAGAGAGTCCACACAGGGAAGGTTCTTTATACATGTAATGTGTGTGATAAGAGCTTCAGTCGGACCTCTAGTCTTCACAATCATCGAAGAGTCCACAAAGAAGAGAAGCTCTATAAACTTGACTGTGGTAAGGACCTCCGCAGAAATTCATTACTTCACATTCATCAGGGACTTCACATAGGAGAAAAGGTTTTTAAGTGTGATCAGTGCGGCAAGAGTTTTAGTCGGAGTTCAGTACTTCATGTTCATCAAAGAGTCCACACAGGAGAAAAACCATATAAATGTGATGAGTGTGGTAAGGCCTTCAGTCAGAGCTCAAATCTTCGAATTCACCAGTTAGTTCACACAGGAGAGAAGTCCTATAAATGTGATGACTGTGGTAAGGGCTTTACCCAGCGCTCAAACCTTCAAATTCACCAGAGAGTGCATACAGGAGAAAAGCCTTATAAATGTGATGACTGTGGGAAGGATTTTAGTCACAGCTCAGATCTTCGCATTCATCAGAGGGTCCATACAGGGGAAAAACCCTATACTTGTCATGAATGTGGTAAAGGCTTCAGCAAAAGTTCAAAGCTTCACACTCATCAAAGAGTACACACTGGAGAGAAACCCTATAAATGTGAACAGTGTGGTAAGGGATTTAGTCAGCGTTCACATCTTCTCATTCATCAGAGAGTCCACACAGGAGAAAAACCCTATAAATGTGATGATTGTGGAAAGGGCTTTAGTCACAGGTCTAATCTGCACATTCATCATCGAGTCCACACAGGAGAGAAGCCTTATCAATGTGCTAAGTGTTCTAAGGGTTTCAGACATAGTTCAGCTCTTCGAATTCATCAAAAAGTCCACACAGGAGAGAAACCTCATAAATGCCATGAGTATTATAGGACATTTGATCAGAGCTCATATCTTCACAATAATCACAGAAAAGAAAACTTAAAATTCTGCTCATCCAGTTAACAGTTTTAATCAAAGCTTTAAGCTCAATAAATGCTGCTGGGAAGAGATTTCTATAAATAACCCAAGTAATTCCAAGCAACATTTATGGTATCTCTTAACACCCACTAAGAATCATTTGCTTCAAGAGATCCTTAGGAGGATTCCTATATATACATATTTTTTTCTACTATAAATATATACATAGTCATGAAATATATAAAAGATTGAAGGTGAAAAACATTCTGTTCCTTGTATTTTTTCTGCATTTTCTTGTGCATGAAACCATACTGTATGTTCAACTTTGTGTTTTTACTGACTTTAAAACACTTATATTTTGGTTTGAACTGAAATTGGCTAGCTAGCTAGCTATGAGATAGCATTTTGACTCTTGTAAAGTCCCTAGGAAGCCACAGAAAAAAATGAAAACACATAAAACTTGAAACTCAAACTGGTAGACAGCCTTTTTCTCAAATGTGGAAGAATTATAGTAATATAGGGTAAGTAAAATTCAACTGCTTATGACAACAGCTATGAAAATACTATATGACCCTTGATCTGAGAGAGGATGTGTTAGTGATGTTATTATCTGTCAACCTGGAAAGTCAGGAACCATCATTTTGTTGAAGGGATTTGCACAATGTACTCTTACCCATTACTTCCTCTGTTTTCCACACTTATTATAATAGGTTAAGACACTATGTAACAAATACAAGATTTAGACCTCTAAGGTGTGAAAGATGCAGACTAAAGCTGATAGAAGTGAATGTTTGAAACTGAAGATACTCCCATTGGTTCAGAATTAAGAGATCCAAGCAGTACAATTTGACTTAATCTCAGTAAAATAGAGTAGTAAAAAATACCTGCTAGAAATGAAATGGAACTCAGAGCTATGGGGAAATAGGAACTCAAGCTAATTACATAAGAAGAGAGAATTTGGCCATTATAAAAATAGAGTAAACAGGAATACAAAAGTCCTAACAATATATATATATGTTTCAGTATTATTTCTCAAGAAAATAATCAAGTATAACTGTTTAGGGGAATAAGAGAAAATTGCATTACCAAAGAAAGGAATACAATTGTAAAACTTGGAATCCCACTGCTTTAAAAATGAGCTATTTTGGTCCCTTAAAGAAATTTTCAAAAAGAGTCAGTAGCATGACAAAGACCCTGAAATCCAAACTAGAGCAGAAATCCATAAATACAGAACCTCTAAGATAAGAAGATATAAATTTGAAGGACTACAGAAAAATTTAAAATACTGTATTAAAGTAAAAGGCAATAAGGAGCACATATGACACTGCAGAAAATCAAATACTGTAATAAATGAGATGATCTTAAATATATAAATGATAATAAAATGGGAACAATGAGAGAAAAGATATAAAGCACAGAGAATGGAGACTCCAATGTAAGAATTAAAGATGTTTCTAAGGAAGATAAAAGAACATTTGGAATGGAATCAATCATTAAAAAAATTGTTCCTGAGCTAAAAGTATATGAACACTAGATTTCTAGAGAAAACAAGTGTAAAAGCCATGCTTAGAAACAGCTTAGGGGAAAAAGGACAATGCAGAAAGAAAAATTTGGGTTACCTACAAAAATCACAAAGGGAGGATGGAGAAAGGTCTGGCAGTAGTAAACATCAAAAGACAAGGAAACAACACCTTTGGAATTGAGATTAAATCTGTTATCACCTACAGTTTTTCTTTGTAAATCAACCTCATTGTTATTTATATGTGCAGGTAATCAGATAAGCAAGGAAACAGGAAACGGGCCAATTTAAAAGAGCTCAAGAATTTGAAGTCATGGTGTAAAAGGACTGGTGATGAGTACTAAAATTAGCTAAACATCACTAAGTCTGAATAATTGTTCATTTGTTTACAAAACTTCAAAAATATTAAATAGTTGTGCAAAACTAAAAACAATTTTTTATTCATTTTAGAGAAGGGAGGGAGGATCAGGAATCATCAACTCCCATATGTACCTTGAATGGGCAAGACCAGGGTTTCAAACTGGCGACCGCAGTGTTCCAGGTCAACAGTTTATCCACTGTGCCACCACAGGTCAGGTGCAAAAAATAAATACACACACACACACACACACACACACACACACACACACACACACACACACACGGTAAGTATAAAAGCAGATTATATAAAGTTTGGGTGGGAGAATAGACTGAAATAAACAGTTAAGTGACTTTCAGGTATACATGAATAGTTTTTTCTTTAATAAGTATGTTGCAAATATTGCATGGAATTTAGAAATTACTTGTTTGTATGAAATTCGAATCTATTTAGGTATCCTGTGTTTTTACTTGCTAAATCTAGCTCTTATGAGGAAAGGACAGCAAAAGAATATGTGCTAATATTTCTGATCTTAAATCACAGGGACTGATCACATTTTCTTCTTGACTTTCATAATTCAAGAAATAAAGATATAATGTATGTATTTTTTACAACGTTAGAAATTGCAGCTAATAAAACTAAAAACAAATATACCCCAAAACAGAATAAAACAAAATCAAAGAATATTCAGTTCCTGCCTGACGGATAGAGCGTCGGACTGGGACGCGGAGGACCCAGGTTCAAAGCCCCGAGGTTGCTGGCTTAAGCACAGGCTCATCTGGTTTGAACACAGTTCTTCACCTTGAACCTACAGTCACTGGCTTAAGCAAGGGGTTGCTCGGTCTTCTGTAGACCCCCCCACCGCCCCGTCAGGGCCTGTGTGGGGAAGCAATCTGTGAACCACTGAGGTGCCGTAGCAAAGGGTTGATGCTTCTCATCTCTCTTCCTTCTTGTCTGTCTGTCCCTATCTGTCCCTCTGTGTCTCTCCCTGTCACAAAAAAAGAATATTCAGTTCCTATAGCAAATGACAGAAAAAGAAATTCCAAAAAACACAAGAAGATGGCCTAAAAAATTAAGAGAACGTAGATCAAGAGAGAGAAAACCAAATTTATTGAGATAAGTTAAATGCTCTATTAAAAAGTTTTGAAACCCTTGACTGGGTTAAAATTTTTATTTATATGCTATTACAAATGAAAAGATTAAAGCAAAATATCAATTATTGATCAATTGCTCAGTATTGATTTATTAATATAATATAAAAGAACAGTCTAAGGTTCATCAGGCAAATGTAAAGGAGTGCCTACAATATGTCTTTATAAGTTAAACTAATTAAACCCATTGATGTAGGTAAAAATACAAAACCCAATAGTTTAAACTCTTGCAATCAAAATATAATGGCGGAAGAATTATGGTTTGTGGAAACACTAAAATGTCTTAACAAGAAACAGATAAAATGTAGAATGTAAATAATGAACAAAAACCACTAATTGAAATTAAGAAGACTTGAATATTGAAATCTTATTTTTTAAAGAGGGAATGTTTCTAAGTAAAGTTATAGATATATTTCAGAGTTCATCAATATTTCAATGACATTTGCAATAAAACAAAGATTCTAAAATCTTTAAATAGACATTGGAAAATAGGAAGATTAATGAGATTGCCTTCATATATAAAAATAATATATTGAAGTTAAAATAATGAGAACTTGGGCTGACCTGTGGTGGCGCAGTGGATAAAGCATCGACCTGGAAATGCTGAGGTTGCCAGTTTGAAACCCTGGGCTTGCCTGGTCAAGGCACATACGGGAGTTGATGCTTCCAGCTCCTCCCCCCTTCTCTCTCTCTGTCTCTTTCTCTCCTCTCTCTCTCTGTCTCTCTTCTCTCTAAAAATGAATAAATTAAAAAAAAATGAGAACTTGATTGTACATTTGAAAAAATGTTCAGTCACTAAATAAATTAGAAATAGACCAGTGTATAGATTGCATATGTATAGATAAAATATTTAGTACATATGCTTATATACTATATATATGATAAAGATAAATGACTAAGAAAAGGGTTATTTGGTAAATAAAGCAGAGATAGTTATTTCGTGAAATATTAGGCTTTCATCTTATGACTTACATCACACACACACACGCAGATTTTCAAGCTGTGTTCCAAAAACCTCCATATGGTATCACGAAGGCTGGTGTATCAGAAACAAGAACCAGAAATTTAACCCCATTTTTATATGATTCATATACAAGATTAGCACAAAATTTTATTTTTTTTAAAAAAAGTTTCTACCACTTTAGACAAAATGTTTAAAATTCCCCAAAGTTGGGTTTTTTATAATTGAAAATATACACACCTGCATTTTTTGAGATAGGTAAAATAAATGAACCCAGAAACAATACCTAGGAATTTGGCCATATAAATTTTTTAAACTGTAGGTTAAGAACATAAGGAAGTGAGACAACAGTTGGAAAAATATTTGTCTTGATAATGACAGTTACATATTTTTTATAATTAAAATGGACATCTAGTAAAAAAAATATCAACAGATTAAAGCAATGAAATACCACTTTTATTAAAAATTGTAATAGCTGTTTTCTGTGAGTACAGAATGATGGATATTTAGACACCACTTATATTGAGGGTAAATTGATACAAACTTTTTTTGGTAAAGCTATTTGGCAAATCATGAGCCTTAAAATTGCTGATACTCTTTCTTACAGTGAGTTCTTATCTCTACATATATCCTATAGAAATTGTTACATACTATTAGGGAACTTATATTTGCAAAGAACAGAGATCCACTTAGGTTATCTCATTATAAGATACATAGTTATGTAACATTGTTTTAAAATCACACACACACACACACACACACAATCCAAGGTCAGAAGCTTCAATATGGGGACTTGTTCTACAATAAGGCTACTCTTTCAAGACTTTTTTCTCTTTGAGTATTCTTTTTTCTCTCTTCAGATTGACCTCCTGTTTACTTACTCTATGTATGCTTGTAATTGCCATCACATGCCTGGATATCGTTTTTCAATCCTGTTGCCCACTGTTAACTTGTAACTTCCTTCTGGGTTGCTATCAGATGTCTGAATGGGAGGATAATTGACTTAATTACTATATGTGCACAAGCCTTTGAGGTCAGGCTAAACCACAGGTTACCAGTAAGCCTTTGGGTTGGTTATCTTTATATCAGATTGTTGCTCTGGTCCCTTAAGACATGCTCAGGGATGGAGTAATAAGACCTATAACATGGTAATTAAGGACTGATGTTCAAATAAGTTTTTTCACAAAGTTGTAGGTTTGGGCCAAGCACTCAACCGTATTAGAATACACACAAAGATAAATGTTTGAGATATTTATTGTAGTGTTATTATCTTTTTATTTTATCTTATTTTATTCAGTGAGAGAAAGGGAGGCAGAGACAGACTGTCACATGTACCTCAACTGGGATCCACCCGGCAAGCCCACTAGGGGGCAATGCTCTGCCCATCTGGGGCTTTGCTTCATTGCTTAGCAACCAAGCTCTTCTTAACCTGAGGTGGAGGCCATGGAGCCATTATTAGCGCCTGGGGCCAACTCACTCCAATCAAGCCATGGCTATAGGAGGAGAAGAGAGAGAGAGAGAGAGAGAGAAGCGAGAGCAGGAGGGGTGGAGAAGCAGATGGGTGCTTTTCCTGTGTGCCCTGACTAGGAATCAATCCTGGGGCATCTGCATGTCAGGCCAATGCTCTACCATTGAGTCAACTGGTCAGGGCCTATTGCAGTATTTTTTATGTTTTCCTCTTCCCAGAATAGGAGAAAGGTCAAATTATGATGCATCTATGTGATGGTATGTTATGTAGTCATTAAAACATATTTTCCAAGAATAATGTAGTAATGGTTAAGACTGATGAGACTTACTTATGGTGTTAAAAGTACAAAATGCAGAACTGCATATGGGGTAATATTCTATTTATAGCACTTTATATATATATTTATATGGCTATTTCTATGAGGAAAATATGTATATTAAAAATGTTAGTCTATCTCTTTAATAAGATGGATTGTGGTTATGTTTATTTTCCTAAAACTTTTCTGCTTTTTACATTTTTATTGGTCTTATTTTCATAAAAAACAATCACCTTTTAAAATATAAGTTGTTTAAAACATAATATTGCATTGTGTGGCTATACTATAATTATCTCTATTAGGGATTTAGACTTTTCATTTTATATCATGGGTTGAACTGCCATAGTGTCATTATGTATGGAGTTTTCTATTAGGTAATTTTTATAATAATTTTCTATATGCAATTATTAGGTTAAAAGATAGGCAGAAGGTGTGACTTGAACACAGAAATGGAATAATGAAAGTACATGATGTATACAGCTAGCTACAAGTAGCTTGACACTGTTGGGAGTGTAAAATGTAAAAATACAATAGGAGAGGTTAGAGGATGGACAGATCACCAAGGACTGCCTAAAAATTTCTCTTGGTTATGGAGAAACATTAATGAAGCTTAAACGAAGGAGGAACACTATCACTTTAAAAAGATGACTAAAAACAATATAGACTGGATATGTTGGACAGTGAGGGGAAGAGAATGAGCAAGAGGAGATCACCAGACCATTTAGTACACAACTAACATGGTGTCAGTGGTAGGAATCTGCCAGTTCGCACTGCTTGGGCAGAAGGGATACCTCATTTTTGTTGAGTTCAGCAAACTGGTTGTTAAAATAGTGCTTGTAATCAGGGTTCTCTCTAAGGTGGGTGCCTGGGCAGCTGCCTAATGTGGAAATCACAAATTTACATTCCTTACTCTTTTGTAATGTTTACCTGTGCACAGTGTATTCTAAGCGCCCGTAGTAATGTTCACTCCATCCATAGGTGAAAAAAATCAAATGAAACCATGCTTGTAATATTTAGTCATGTCATAAAACTCATTATACCTTTGATGAAATACTATATTTTAATTCCTTCGTGTTTGTTACTTCAGTAAACAAACATATAATGTAAAGAGAAAAAGTGCCAAACAACCAGAGGGTGACAAGCTGTCATTAAAATATCTTAAATAACAGTTTTATTGTTTTTTATCAGATATTATTTAATATTTTTTCATTACTATTTTAAAACTTGTAACATGATCTAGTTTTGTGTAGTTTTTTCAAGTATTAAATGACTAAAATAATAAACTAACTTTTGGTATAGCATTTTTCTATACTTAAAATGGTCATTAGGGCAGAGAACCTGTTGTTAAATTATTTGAATCCCATCACTGACCAAGTGGCAAGTGTTTTTTACAGTGCTAGGGACTAGAGGTCATGGTACACTTTCAACATCAACTGAGGAGAAGCCCCACAGACAGAAGGGTTACCCAATTGTCCTGGGAGAAACTTGTGCATTCCGGGTTCTGCAGAGCCCTCTGAAAGTTAGAATCCACAAAGCTACTTTGCTGGCGAACCCCACTGCGCTTGTGCATGAAGACAGTCTTAATTCAATACTACCACAGACTCCAAGGCACTCCACTTCAGGTAGCCAGGCCCGCCCCACCCCACGTGGGCGGTGATTTCCAGCGGGATGAAACTGGTGGAGTTCCTTAGGGGTGGACTCCAGGATTGTTCTTGAAATGGCAATCTTCCAGCCTGGCTTGCCCTCTCAGATTGAAGGGGCTCCCGAAGGTGATTGTAGGTGCACATCCTGATGATCTCTCTCCAGATTAGGAAAGAGACTGCCTCTAGACTCAGTCTTCCTTTCTCTTGCATTTTACCCTGCCCCAGGAGAGGCCTACAGAAGGGAGGGATAAACAAGGAGCCCCTCAAAGACAGCGCTTAGGTTAATAGGCGATTTTTCTCTATCCTGAAATGCAGTTACATAGTCATCTTGGATATTTTTAAACAAATTTTTTTTTAATTTTACCAACTTTTTTTTTTAGATTTTATTCATTTTAGAGAGAGGAGAGAGAGAGAGAGAGAGAGAAGGAGAAAGGGGGAGGAGCAGAAAGCATCAACTCCCATATGTGCCTTGACTAGGCAAGCCCAGGGTTTTGAACCGGCGACCTGTGTTCCAGGTCAACGCTTTACCCACTGCGCCACCACAGGTCAGGCTTAAACAAAAATTTTTTTAAGAAAATCGATTGATTTGGTAAGAGAGCACGCAGCATTCATTGTTCCATTTATTCATGCCATCATTGGCTGCTTCCTGTATGAGCTCTGACCAGGAATGGAACTCACAACCTTGGTTTATGGGGAGGATGCTCGAACCAACCGAACTACCTGCCCAGTACTCACCTCGGGATATCTTGCCCCAGGCTGGAGGCTTAAATTTTGCCGAATCTAGTCTCTGGAATCCTGTGTCCCCAAATCATCTGTCTAGTACCTGCTACCTTGTGAAATATTATTAGGTCCTTACGGTCTCAGCTTATAGTGCAGTGTTGACATACTGTAAATGTTAAAAGATGGATGTTGAAAAGACAGCATCACCATAACTTGACACATCTGTAAATGGTTTCAACTGCATTAAGAGAATTTTTTTTTTTTTAGAACTTTGGGGTTTAGGAGCAAAGAATTCATTAAAATTTTTACAGGTGTCCCAGTCACAAATATTTTCAGTTACTTTTATATTAAAACTGATTCACAGGAAAAGAAACCTGACTGAAAAATTCCCTCTTTAAATTACAGTACTCTATTTTAATAATTACTATGTTCATTATGAAAGTGACATGAGCCCTGGCCGGTTGGCTCAGCAGTAGAGCGTCGGCCTAGCGTGCAGAGGACCCGGGTTCGATTCCCGGCCAGGGCACACAGGAGAAGCGCCCATTTGCTTCTCCACCCCTCCGCCGCGCTTTCCTCTCTGTCTCTCTCTTCCCCTCCCGCAGCCAAGGCTCCATTGGAGCAAAGATGTCCCGGGCGCTGGGGATGGCTCTGTGGCCTCTGCCTCAGGCACTGGAGTGGCTCTGGTCGCAACATGGCGACGCCCAGGATGGGCAGAGCATCGCCCTCTGGTGGGCAGAGCTTCGCCCCTGGTGGGCGTGCCGGGTGGATCCCGGTCGGGCGCATGCGGGAGTCTGTCTGACTGTCTCTCCCTGTTTCCAGCTTCAGAAAAAAAAAATGAAAAAAAAAAAAAAAAAAAAAAAGAAAGTGACATGAAATAAAACTTTAAAACAGCATCAAGCAAGTTATATACACTCCTCAGGTGGTCCTCATGTCAGCTCTCTCTCCATTTCTGTATTATCCTCTAAATAGCGAACACGAATTATTTTGGAATCAAAGAGCCAAATAAATAGGTGATGCAGAATATTAGATTTTTTAAAATTTATTTTTATTGATTTCAGCGAGAGAGAAGGGGTGGGGGGGGAGAGAGACAGGTACATTGAGCTGTTCTTGCAAGTACCCTGATCAGAGATCAAACCAGCAACGTCTGTGCTTTGGGACAATGCTCTAACAACCAAGTTATCCGCCCAGCGCTAGATTTTCATTGACTCCAAAAATATTTTTCAGTTAGAAGTCAATCCACACTGAGATGTTACCATTTTCCATCCACAAAGATGTGAAGAAAATCCTTATTCTTGGAAGCTTAATCTCCTGATAGCCTCTTCCTTTTCTTCCCTTAACAATTCTATCTCCTTTCCTTTTGTTACACAGTTTCCTCTATGATGAGCGTATATTATAGTATCAAACCAAAAATCTTTGATTTGGCTACCAGGGGTCTCAAACTCAACTCAGCATGTGGGCCGCAGAGCAAGATCACAGCCGTTCCGCGGGCCGCACTAGGTCTACAAAAGGCAACTGTTACGCAACACTTTTCTCACTGCAGTTGAAAACAAAAAAAAATCAGTACAAGCACAATCGTACATGCAGTTTACTCAGTGTCACAAAACGACCAGAAACTGTAGGTCGCATCACAACTGCTGTTAACTAAGCTAATGTCTAGCTAGGATGCTAGAGAAATGAAAAATACAAGTAGGCCCCTAGGCTTACTTAATTTTATCCAAAATATTTTGAACTTCGTGGATTAGTCTGAGGGCCGCACAAAATTGTTCGGCGGGCTGCATGCGGCCCGTGGGCCGCGAGTTTGAGACCCCTGGGCTAGACTAAAAATCTTCCAATAGGCAAAAGCCTACCCCCCTTTGCTTTCTTCTTGTTTCCCAGCAGGCACATGCCAATTAGTAGTCATTTAGATTGTCAGGCAACTGGTGAATATACCCCAAGCGCTAGTTTTTGCTAGGTTTTGTTGTTCATGAAATAATTGCTTTAGTCTGATCACTATGTGCTTTACTTAGTAAGATTGTATTCACATACATAGACACAGACACACACATCCAGATTTGAAAGTATTTATTACCATAGGGTTTTAAAATATTTTTCCAGTTTATATTTATCTTTAAATATGTCTCTAAGAATTGTTACCTTTTCTAGTTTAAGAATAAGACCATCTCCTTTAAGAAAAAAAAAATTCAAACCATTTCACAATTGAAATTACATTAATTTAAATGGTAGGGGTGAGGTGGAATCTATATCTGATTAAGTGTTCACTGTATCAATAATGAATTCTGGTACTGAAATTTCTTTCACAGAATCCTAAGTTTGACTCTTAGAAAACCTAATCAGCACGCATAGACGGGGAATCCTTCATCCCTAAAAGTAGAATTTATTGCATTTGATGTTTTGGAGGTTTGTTTGTTGCTGAGCCAGCCTACTGCTTCTTTGGTAGATTATAATAATTGATGGCTGTGATTTTGGGGCATTTACTATGAGCCAAATATTGTCCTAAATCATTAAGTTCTAATAATATTAAAGTCATACATTTGCATTTAATTTGTAATTCCTGTACTTAAGTACAATGTTATCTCATTCAAGCTGTATAATAATCAAAATATAGGCCAGGTATCCCTATTCTCAGATGAAATATTAGAGTCCCAAGTTATAGGGCAAAATTACAGGCAAATCCAGGATTGAAATTTAGAAGTTTAACTTGCAGCCCTAGCCGGACAGCTCAGATGGTTACAGCAATGTTCCGAAGCGCAGAGGTTGCTAGTTTGATCCCGTCAGGGTACATACAGAAGCAGCTTTATGTTCCTCTCCCTCTCTCCTTCTAAGATCAATACAATAAATATTTTAAAAATTTTCCATATATCTTAAGACTCTTTTAGTAGACATAGGTGTTTTATAAGATGTATTTTCATAAAAAAATCAAGTTATATTTTTTTCTCAGAAACTTTGCTCTTTAGACATCAAACTCATTGTCATTATACATAGAGAAATCTCCTAGAGTTTTCCTCACTAGAGTAGTACCTACAAAATAAAACTTTATATAATCGATTTGTGAAACAATCTCACTGAAATATTTGATTAGGATTTAAGTTTAATGTAGGAAGAGCCAACATCTCTACAAGTCTTCTCATCCAGAAACATCTTCCATTTATTCAAAAAAAATTTTGAGGTTAGTGGGGTATATGTAGCATATCTGAATTTACTTATTAGATCTAAGTTTTTCATTTTTTTTTTTTTTTAGGTTGTCCTGATTGGTCTAACAGGCGTCCCCAAACTACGGCATTTATCCAACCTTCCCCCGCACTTCTGGAAGGGGCACCGCTTTCATTGGTGGTCAGTGAGAGCACTGTATGTGGCGGCCCTCCAACGGTCTGAGGGACAGTGAACTGGCCCCCTGTGTAAAAAGTTTGGGGACTCCTGGTATCATCAGCAAATAAATTTTCCCCTTTCCAGTTTCCATTTACTTTCCTTCGCTGGTTATTTCTTTTTTTTTTTTCATTTTTCCGAAGCTGGAAACGGGGAGGCAGTCAGACAGACTCCCGCATGTGCCCGACTGGGATCCACCCGGCATGCCCACCAGGGGGCGATGCTCTGCCCATCTGGGGCGTCGCTCTGTTGCGTCCAGAGCCATTCTAGCGCCTGAGGCAGAGGCCACAGAGCCATCCCCAGAGCCCGGGCCATCTTTGCTCTAATGGAGCCTCGCTGCAGGAGGGGAAGAGAGAGAGAGGGAGGAAGGAGAGGGTGAGGGGTGGAGAAGCAAATGGGCGCTTCTCCTGTGTGCCCTGGCCGGGAATCGAACCCGGGACTCCTGCACGCCGGGCCGACACTCTACCGCTGAGCCAACCGGCCAGGGCCCTCTGGTTATTTCAATTAGCATTTTAAGAGCACTAAACGCCATATTTCCCCATGTATGAGATGCACACTTTTTCAAAAAATTTGGGGGTTAAAAGCTGGGTGCATCTTACACAGTGGTTGTAGTCTTTTTACTTGCATTTTTCTGCTTTCTCATGTGAACGAGGAGTCGTATGAATTTTATGATGAGTAAAACTTGAATTCAATAACTTTATGTAATTCATTTTTTGGGCCCCAAAATTAGGATGCGTCTCATACATGGGGAAATACAGTAATTGTGAAGATTTTTTTTTTTTTGGCTGTCATCTTTATGATAAAGTTCAAATTTCTTAGGTGGCTTACAAGGCCTTTCATGATCTGCCCTCATCATGTAGCTTTGTACTCCTGTTTGTCCTTTATCATCTCTCCTAATATTTTCACCCTCCACCATACACAGTCTCTCTGATTTTTACTCTTCATGTTTCAGCCTGAATATATGCCCTTGATGCATACAGTAAAATTCAAATATATATTTGACAAACAGGTTTAAGAGAAAAGGTTGGGAAGTGTCAACTGGATGCAAATGTTCTCCAAAAATTAAGTTTTAAATGCCCTCTAATGAGGCATTCTTTGAAGCTATGTATGTTTAATTTAGTAAGTAGTGAACAGATCTTTTTTTAGAAAGCATATTTAGAAGAAAAAAGATAAGCATTTTACTCACACCCAAAAAACTGTTAAAAGATAAAACATAGTACTTTTATCTTTAAACCAACCAAAAGAAAATCACAACTTATATTAAAAAAGTGAACTATTAGATTCAGATCACCTAAAATGAGTGTCAAGAATCCATTATATTCAACATGTATTGCTTTGATGAATGACTGAACTATCCTTAAGAATTTAAGTGTTTTTTTTTTCATGTTAGGATCCTCTACAAGTTGCCTTATGTCTATATGAATTTCCCTATCAATAACTTGTATAAAGTTTTGTCTTAATACAACTCATGTTGTGATGTAAAGGATGAACAAATGAACATATATTTTTCCACACTTATTAACTCATCATAGCGGTCCATTCCAGTATACTTTTCTGCTTTTGAACCAGGTATGAACTCTGACACAAAGCAACCATCATCACTCCCTTGGAATGTCTACAGTATGAATCTTTCTGGGCAGATTAAAATGAACTTCTTAGCTCAGGAACTCTTTGGTATCCTGAAGTAGTTTATGGAACAAAGAGGCACAGAGAATTAGTACACTTTGACCTTTTAATGTTTAGGATAAATGATAAACCAAGAGCTATGGATGTCTCTCCAGCCCAGGTCCCAAAGAGTACTTTAAAAACTGCAGACCTTAAAGAACACATGTATACTAACAATAACACATCCACCTGCCACTGCAGGTGATAACCCTTTTCCAACTGCAGTCCCCCACTGAGCACAAGGACAGCCAAGGATATTAATTGGGGTGGAGTATTTGGCTGTCACTGTCATCTTCATTAAGTCATAGTTTAGTTATTGGAAATGTCCTCCTATATTCTCATGAGCTCCTGGTTTCTTGTGACCTTCTTACAAGAACTGAAAGTTTGAGTTTTATTGAATATCAGCTTCCCTTGAAGCTTCTCCCTAATATGGATTGCTTGGCTTCTCCCTAATATGGATTTCCTCTAAAGACCAGGAAAATAGGTCCTATTTATGAAGTAGAGAAACATGATGGTATAGAGTATCAGTATAATGATAGACAAACACTTATGTAAGGTTGCACCGAGAAGGAGGTCAGGACAAATGTGGGGATAAAGCCATTGATTGTGGCATCTGCATACAGATGGGCTGAGACCTAAGCTTCATCAGCCCAAGGAGGAAGAGAAGTCCTACCTGTGTAGGATGGAGTTTGGTGGTATTTCCCACTGCAGGGCAAAAACTTCTGTTACCTGTGGCAGTTAAACAATGGGAGAGGGTGGTGATACCAGAGGCCAGATTCCAAGGAAACAGGTATTGAAGTCAGAGGCCAGATTCCAATGCTGTGGGGGGAGAGGGGGTCTGTTTTCTTCTGGCCTGACCAGCCTTATAGGTGATGTTTAACTATAAACTCTGTGGATTATTCTCAAAGCCTGGAAAATCTCCTAGATTTCTATTCAATAACAGATTTCCCTCCAATATTAATTTTATCATTATCAATTAAAGAATTATCTTTGACAAAGTTTTTTCTCCATTATTTTCATAAGATTCTTTCCAGCATAAATTCATGGATATTGAATGAGTTCTGCACTCTGACTGAAGTTAATACCACATTTACTCGTTATATGACTTCTCTCAAGTATGAAGTTTTCGGTGTTTAATAAGGTTTGAATTCCTATTGAAGGTTTTATCACATTTGTTACATTTAAATGGTTTCTCTCCTGTATGAATCATTTGATGTCGAGGAAGTGAGGAGCTCCGACTAAAAGATTTTCCACAGATAACACACTCATGGGCATTACCTCCAGGATGGGCACTTGGACTTTTAGTACTGTCTTCACTCTTACTGAAGGCTGTTCCACATTTATTTTTTTCGTAGGCCTTTACTTCAAGATGAATTTTTTGATGCTTAGTAAGGTTTGTCTGTCGGTTGAAGAATCTCCCACATTCACTGCATTTATAGGGTTTCTCTCCTGTGTGAATGATCTGATGTCGAACAAGGGATGAACTCCGGCTGAAGGCTTTCCCACACTGAAAACATTCATAGCAATGTACTGTGGTATGCCTTTTTGGGTGCTGAGTATCTGTACTCAGGTTCAAGGCATTCCCACATTCATTAAATCCTGAACATTGCTTACCTACTGAGTCGAAATTAAAATTAAAGTTAGTTAGAAACTTATCGCACTTCGGAGACACCTTCCTCAAGGAAACATTCTGTTGCATATCAAAAACTGAGTTAACTGACTTAACAAAGCTTTTCTTATTTTCACTACATTCAAAGTCTCTCTCTTCAGAATAGATTGTCTTATGAATAAAAGGTTCTTGTGACAAATTTATGTCCTGGTGCTTTTTGTTCCTATATAACCAATCATCAGTTTTCCAGGCATCTAAAAAAGGAAGGTCACGTTTGGTCACTTCTGTTATTATCTCTACATGGGATGATTCTTCCCCAGAAATCCTCTGCTTTGGAAATGAATCCTGGTTTTCTGAAATTGTCTGTATGTCTAAAATGAAACAGAAATTCTATGAACTAGAAGAAAGGAACTTGCTTAATTAGGAAAGGGAGGCTAAACCATATAAAAAGATACGCATATTCTATGGGTCTTAAATACAGAATGGAAATGTGAGGTGAGGCTAAAAAACGAGATTTACAGAAAAAATAAGTGGGATAAAAATATTAAAAAAGATTTGGAGATCAACAGGCAAAGAATAGGAGAAAGCATTTTATTGAAATGGGATCCAAAAGATAACCAAGGGAGAAAATTTACCTTAGAAAAGAAGAAATGAAGTCATTTGCCTATCAGATTAATAAAGATTTCCTGTAAAAAAATACCTAGTATTTGCTAGAGTGATAAAAATAGAGATAATAATACTTTATTAGAGTCTGAACTGATATAATCTTTCCATAGACAATGTAGCCTTCTGTAACACAAAAGTTAAATATATTTATTCCCTTTGTAAAGGAGGTGTGGTACATATATACAATGAAATATTACTTAATCATAAAAAAATCATCAAATTTTACTATTTGCTATAACATGGATGAACCTGGGGAGTATTACGGTAAGTGAAATAAGTCAATGAGAGAAAGACAAATACTATAAAATTTCACTTATATATGGAATCTAAAGAACAATATAAACAAACAAAAACCAGTAACAGACTCATAGAGAAAGAGAACAAACTGATGGTTGCCAGATGAGTGGGGGTTTGGGGAATAGATGAAAACAGTGAAGAAAGCAAGAAGTACATACTGGTAGTTACAAAATAGTCATGGGGATATAAAGTACAGCATAGGGAATATAGTCAATATTGTAATAATTATGTACGGTGCTCGGTGGGTACTAGACTTATTGGGGTATCATTTCTTAAGTTATATAAGTGTCTAATCACTATGCTGTAAACCTGAAACGTACAGAAAATATGTATAATATTGAATATCAACTGTAGTTGAAGATATTGAATAAAATGCATCTTTACACATCTTCCTAAATATATATATGTGAACACACACAAAGATGCACATGTCTTTGATGGTGAAGTTCCTCTTTCAATAGGGTATCCTACAGAAGTCATCAGATATGCCTGAAAAAACTGGGCAATAACCTAAATGTCCAATAGTTGGGGGTGGGGAGGAGGAATGGTTGAATATATGATACATGTGTATGATGGAATGTTATTTATGATTTAGAAACCACATTTTCATAGACTAGTGAAACAGGGAATTGTGCATGGTATCATATTAGGTGAGAAAAGCAGAAAAAAATATATGTATGATATTCCATAACCCCCAATTTTTGAAAAAACAAATTATCAAAAGCCACAGAGATATATTATCACAAACAAAGAAAATGGCTTAAAAAACAAACCAAATGTTAATACTGCATAGTGGTGAGGCAATGGGGTGAGTTATATTCCTATCTATACTTTTTATATTTACTAAAATATATATTAAGCCCACAATAATTCATAATCTCTCACAAACTGTTAATAAGAATAAAGAGATTATGATGAGGGTAGGGATATAAGGCATATAAATTAAGGAGTTCTATAGAAAAAAAATGGAAGAATACTGAAGCTACTCCAGAGTAAAGGAGAGTTTTCTTTGAAAGAAAAAATATCATTTAATGTTATGTTGGCTAATGTTTGCTTACAGAGCACTTACCAGATGTCAGGTACTACTCTAAGTATATTACACATATCAACACATTTAATCCTCCCAGTAACATGGAGATAGATCTTATTATTGACTCCCTGTTACAGATAGGAAACTGGCAGGCTACACAGTTTTAGGCGTCATGTCTGTGTTTCTAACGCAGGGGTCGGGAACCTTTTTGGCTGAGAGAGCCATGAACGCCACATATTTTAAAATGTAATTCCATAAGAGCCATACAACGACCTGTGTACGTTATGCATTATTCAATTAAAATTTGGTGTTGTCCCGGAGGACAGCTGTGATTGGCTCCAGCCACCCGCAACCATGAACATGAGCGGTAGGAAATGAATGGATTGTAATACATTTTATATTTTCAACGTTATTATTTTTTTTGATTAAAGACTTGTCTGTGAGCCGGATGCAGCCATCAAAAGAGTCACATCTGGCTCGCGAGCCATAGGTTCTCGACCCCTGTTCTAACCCATAACACTGTTTTGCCTGTCCACATCAGAAAAAGAATCTGTGAATGCAAAGCAGTGATGACTTTCCTCTCTTCAAAGTTTAGATGGTTTTGTTGTCATCTCCTCAGCTATCAACTCAAAGGCTGGTTGCACATGGTAAGTTTAACAAAGAGAAACTTTTTACAAATGCCTCATATCTGCCCGGTTCTTACCAAAAACAGTTGTTCTTGGGATTTCTTGCTCCATTATTGATCTTTTGTTCTTACTTTCCAACGTGGGAACCTCAACTGGTTTGTAAAATAGAAGCTCTGGTCATGCAGACAATGAAAAAACAACAGACATGACACATCAGACATTTTTATAGGGAAAAAGAATTCCATCCCAATATAGTATTCTAAGAGCTGTTGAAAGATAAGGCCAGAATCACCACAGACCAGTCAGTGTATTTCTAACTCTACATCACAAAGGACTTTCAACCAGATACCTCCAGAAAATCTGTTACTGTGCCCAAAGGATATTAGAAAACCTGAACCTAAACCCAAATGCCCTGAATCACTTCAGCAGTCCTGTAGTTTTTAACAGCAAATGAAGAGATGACTAATGAGCAGATTAGAAATAAATACAAGCCACCTTCACGCAACGAAGTGAGGTTCCTATAGTTCTCCAGCATCACATCCCTGTACAGGTTCTTTACAGCAGGGTCCAATTGCCCCCACTCTTCCGCGCTGAATTCCACAACCACATCTTTGAATGTCACTGGTTCCTAAAACATTAAGTTCCTTTTTAATCAAAGGTTACTCCAAAAATATTACTGGAGGAGAAATGAATTTGGAAAGAATAAGGTAGGTGGCCAGAATATACAAGAAATCGATAGGACAATGTTTGTAGGTCTAAGTGATGAAAATCAAGTTACATTAGGGGCTGTCAACTCGGAACTCTGTGAGAGGTGCAAAAGAAAAATTAATTATACTAGCTTACACTTTGCTGGAGGAGAAAAAGACAGTTGGAATAACTGTGGAACAAAAAATTATTATAGAGTATAAGGAATTTACATAAAAAGAGCCCAGAGTACAAAGAGTTTAAGGTAGATTTGAGGGAAATTAGTAATGAGATGTAGGCTGTGCTAGCAGAAAAGGCAGTGCATTTTCCCTAATTGAGAAATGCAGCCTGCTAACTCAGGTCCCACGGCCCAATGTCACCTTGTCACACGGGCCTTTCCTAATTACCCAAAGTGGCCATCCTCCTAATCAGTCTGTACTGCATTATATTTCTTTCTTTTCTTTGTAATAGTTATTACTGTCAGCAATTTTCTTATTTGTTTGTGTTTGCCTGTCTGCTTCTAATAGAATATATACCTCCAGAAAGGCAGGGGTCATGTTTCATTCACCATCATATTCCCAGGCCAGAGAAAAAGTGTCTTGCAGATTAGGCACTGCATAGACATTTGTTAAAAGGGCCCTAAGACTATCAGTTGCTGCTCCTGTCTCCAACATTCTTAACCTTGTCATTGTTTTGACACCTTTAATCACATTGAAATATACAAATCCTTTGCCTTTCTCTACTTCAGAGCCGGTCTTTCTGAGTAATATTTGTTCTGCCTATTTCCTCACCTTCTCCTCTTCCCTCAACCCTCTGCAAAGTGGCTTCTATTCCCCTGCATGTTACTATCTCCATGGTGATAAGCAAATAGACACTACCCAGGCTGAATTTTCCTGAATTTTAAAAGATTTCTCCTTGAATATTCTCCTATTTTTTTTTTTTTGTATTGTTCTGAAGTGAGAAGCAGGGAGGCAGAGAAACAGACTCCCGCATGTGCCCAACCGGGATCCACCTGGCATGCCCACCAGGGGGCGATGCTCTGCCCATCTGGGGCGTTGCTCTGTTGCAACTGGGGCCATTCTAGTGCCTGAGGCAGAAGCCATGGAGCCATCCTCAGCACCCGGGCCAACTTTGCTCCAGGGGAGCCTTGGCTGCGTGAGGGGAAAAGAGAGATTGAAACTAGAGGGGGAAGGGTGGAGAAGCAGATGGGTGCTTCTCCTGTGTGCCCTGGCTAGGAATCAAACCTGGGATATCTACACACTGGGCCAATGCTCTACCACTGAACCAACCAGCCAGGGATAAATATTCTCATCCTTTGCTTTCAGTAACATCATACACTGCTCACAGAAATTAGGGGATATTTTATTACTTCATATTCATTTTGAAATATAACCTAATTTTTGAGAGCAGTATATTTTCCTGTTTTTCCACTACCACTTTGGTCCTTTCATTTCAGGATTGTTTGAGGTTTCTTCTCCTGCACGTTAGGTGACACTGCCCAGAACTCTGCCCTTCGCTCCCTTCACTCTGAACTCTAAACATTCTCTGGACAGGCTCTATTTTCATAGCTTCAATTATCGTTTACAATCCTGAAGAAATAGCTGCACAAAGATTGTCTTTTCCAAAAAGAATATCACCAACTAAAATAGGTCCAATGTCCTAAGGAAGAACAAGTCTCATGTCCTCAGGTGCAACTATGTTTGGCAAAAGTTCAAAGGCCAAAAAAGAAAAGCAGATCATTTCTGTAAAGAGTGGAATCCTCATTCACCTGAGATTTGCCTGTTAGTGAGTCAGCTTCCATTTTCTCCTTCCTGATGCTCCCTTTCTGGAGAAAGACAGACTCCTTGCTGGGTGTATCTGAGGAAGATGAAGGAAAACATTAGGAAGAAAAGCTTGGCCCTGGAGAAATGTTTAATGATTACAGCAGTGATTTTAACGTGCCATTCATAGGAATCGGCCTGAAAGAACTTTGAAAAAATAATGATGCCAAGCTGTATCAACCACCAGAATCTACAAGGGTGGGGCCCAGATCTTATATTTTTAGAAAGCTCTGAAACTGAGTCTGCTAGTCTACCAGGAATTGAGACCCACTGGATCAGATGAAGAGGGGCAAAATAATATTTTGAGGTGTCATCATGGTTATACCAGATTCAAAAAAATAATCCTGTCAAAACTAAAACCTACCTAAAGCTTAGCCACCACACACTGTAATTTTACTGGGAGCTAAAAATACAGGGTGAGGCAAAAGTAGGTTTACAGTGGTGAGTACTCGACACATAGTTTATTCTTGTATCACTAATTAATTATCCTATTATTTTCCATACAAACATCTATAAACCTCCTTTTGCCCCACCCTGTATTTTATTCAACCAATTGCTCAAACACATTGGGGAGAATTCTACTCAAGGATTCTTTTCCTCTAAGTAGATCTGTGTATCACAAACTTAGTCTGTTCACCTTCAACTACTGACTCTCTCAAGGGCATAAAAATCTCAGTGGCAACCAATTCTCTTCTCCAGCCCATTGGTGAGAAGTATATCCAAGGGTCACTTTTCTAAAGTTTCTCCAAGATTCATTAGTTAAATCAAAGACCCCTGAATGCCAGACTATAAACCAATACCGGTCTGTGAAAAGTTTTCATTGATTCAGGGTGAAATAAGAATAGAGACAATGTTGAAGATATTTTGAGACCCTTTTGTAAATAAAGGCAGAATTAAAAAAAAATCAAATTTCTCAGCAACATACTATTTGAATGCTGCCCAAAGATTACTGTTAACTTTATTCAAGCCTATACCACTTTGTGAAACCTCAGTCAGCTCAGTTTTCTAATCCCTAGGGCAGTCAATACAACATAGTTTATTTTTGTCACTCTTAGAAATAGATATCTTAAAAACGTACAAAAACCTCTAATCAACTACTCCCTTATTTGTTGCTCTCACTGAGAACTGTTTCCTTCTCTTAATTCCTTCCCCTGCTGACCTCCTTCTCCAACTTTTACAAGTATGTCCACAGAAACCTATCTCATTAAAAAAAAACCATATGCATTCTCAAGCTCTTTATAGAATATTCCTCTCCCTTCTAATCTAAACTGGATCTTTGCTATCACCACTTCTTTTCACCCTCCAGTACTAGGGTCTTGGAAATTTTGATATACTTCTCTATTCTACTTCCTCATAAAGGTTTTTCTACTCTCATACAAAACAGTCTTCTTAGCGGTTCATGCACTTAGCTACAGCCTCCTTGTTGATGTTTGTAATTGCTCATTTACTTAACACATATTTACTAAGTGTCTCCTATGTGTGAGGCAGACAAATGCATAGACTCAGGAAGCCTATAATCTTTTGCAGTAATTTTCAACCTTTTTCCTCAGGGCACACATAAACTAATTACTAACATTTTGCAGCACACCAAAAAAAAAAAAATTTTCTGATCTGACAAAAATAAAAGGCACAATTTTGATTCATTCGCAGTGGACAGCTACAGTTGCATGGGCTGTTACCATTTTTTAACTTAACAATCTAAGGGAAAAGAGTTCAGTGCCTGTAACTAAATGGTCAGGTATTGCATGTTTGAAAAATTCTTCTGGTACACCAGATCAAAATCTGGCCTATTGTGAATGACAGAAATTATGGTAAATAATTGTACAAGGTCAATAAACATGCTGGTTATTTAGCTCAGATTGTTGCCTTGCACCCTGAATCCTGCCAATATTATGACAGGGTACTTCATACCGGCATAGACCACACAGCTCAGCCTGAAGACCCGTCACATCCTTTTCCTAATAACCATCAACTACTTCCTTTTTCCTACTTGGATCTTTACTACTTCTACTACGAGAACAAATTTGAAAACATCAATCTTTACGTATATTTTCCTATCCTTCACAACTTTCACTTTCTTGCTCTTAGTCTATTCTCCAACTTTTATCAAGGTCCCACCACAGCACATTAATTCTTTAATTTTCTCTAAGTCTGTCTCCTCTTGTGAATTAACTTTCTTCTCTATGCCTTAATTTCATGGTAAATCACTTTCAGCACTCTTTTCACAGACTTCAAACTCCTTGAACACTTGCCCTTTACATCTAACACCCAATTTTAGTTCTATCTAATAATCTCTCCTTTCTACCCTTTTAAAAAATTGTGATGAAATTCACCATCTTAAGCCTTTTTTTATGCATCTTTTCCAAGTGAGAGGAGGGGAGATAGAGAGACAGACACTTGCATGTGTCCTGACCAAGATCCACTTGGCAACCCCAGTCTACGGCAGATGCTCTGCCCATCTGGGGCCATGCTCTCAAACAAGCTATTTTTAATGCCTGAGTCAGAGGCACCACAGAGCCATCCTCAGTGCCTGGGGCAATAAGCTCAAACCAATCGAGCCATGGCTGTGGGAGGGGTACAGAGAGAGAGAGAGAGAGAGAGAGAGAGAGAGAGAGAGAGAGAGAGAGAGAAGTGGGAGGGAGAGGCAGAGAAACAGATGGTTGCTTTTCCTATGTGCCCTGATTGGGATTCAAACCCGGGACATCCATACACTGGGCTTATGCTCCACCACTGAGCTAACCAGCCAAGGTCTCAGTACTTCATTTCTTTAATGGCTGAATATTATTCCATTGAATGGATATATTATAATTTCTTTATCCACTCATCAGTTGATGAGCACTTGAATTATTTCCACTTTTGGCTGTTTTGAATAATTCTGCTATAAACATTCAAGGACAAATTTTTGTGTAAACATATTTTCAATTCTTGAGTATACAGTAATTCTATATTTAACTTTTTAAGGAACTACCAAACTGTTTTCCACTGCGGCTGTACCATTTTATATTCCCAAAAGCAATGTATGAGGGTTCAAATTGCTCTATCTTTGCCAATACTTGTTTTTTTATTTTCCTTTTATTAGTAATAACTGCAGTAGTGGATGTCAAATGGTATATCATTCTTTGATATTCAATTCCCTAATGACTAATGATACTGAACAATTATTTCTATGCTTGTGGGCCATTTGTATATCTTTGGAGAACCATCTATTCAAGTCCCTTGTCCATTTAAAAGTTGTTTATCTTTCTGTTGTTGAGGTGCAAGGGTTCTTTTTCTGTGGGCTTTTATCAGATATGTTTCAAATATTCTCTCACTCTACAGGCTTCCTTTTCACTTTCTTTTTTTATTTAGTGAGAGGAGGAGAGGCAGAGACAGACTCCTGCATGCATCCTGACCAGAATCAACCTGGCTAGCCCACTAGGGGGCAATGCTTTGCCCATCTGGGGCTCTTGCTCCATTGCAACTGGAGCCATTTTTTAGCACCTGATGTGGAGGCCATGGAGCCATCCTCAGCACCTGGGGCCAACTCGCTCCAATAGAGCCATGGCTGCATGATGGGAGAAGAGAGAAATATAGAGAAGTGAGAGGGAGCTGGGTGGAGAAAAAGATGGGCATTTCTCCTGTGTGCCCTAGCCAGGACATCACATGTCAGGCTGATGCTCTACCACTGTGCCAACCAGCCAGGGCCCTTTTCACTTTCTTGATTATACCTTTTGATATACAAAAGTTTTTAATTTTGATGAAGTATAATTTTTCTTTTGTTTCTTGTGTTTCTGGTGTCATATCTAACTATCAGTTACCAAAGCCAAAGTAATAAAAATTTATTTCTTTGCTTTCTTCTAAGAATTTTATAGTTCTAACTCTTATATTTACGTTTAGTCATCCATTTTGAGCTATAATTTTTACATATTATATGAAGTCCTACTTCAATCTTCTGCCTGCAGATATCAAGTTGATACATACTAGTTGTTAAAAACTTTTCTCATTTGATGGTCTTAGTAGCCTTTTTGAAAATCAATACACCAATGAGGTTGAGTTTATTTCTGAACTCTCAATTCTAATCCACTGATCTATGTCTATCTTATTCTATTACCACATGGCTTTTATTATTTCAGCTTTGTAGTTAAGTTTTAAAATTAGGACATGTACATCCTCAAACTTTGTTTTTAATCAAGGCTGTTTTGGCTATTTGGAATTTTCTTTTATTGTAATTCCATAAAAAATTTTAGAATCAGCTCATCCATTTCTGAAAAAAAGGTAGCTGGAATCTTGATATAAATTGCATTTAAATCTGTAGAATGATTTGGGGAGTATTATCATTTTGACAATACTAATTCATAAGCATGAGATACCTTTCCATTTATTTAGGTTGTCTTTAATTCTTTTAACAATGTTTTGTAGTTTTCAGTGGGCAACTCTTACACCTCTTTAGTTAAATTTATGGTTAAGTATTTTATTCTCTTTGGTACTATTGTAAATAATTATTTTCCTAATTTCATTTTACTACTAATCATTGCTAATGTATAGAAATACAATTGATTTTTGTATGTTAGTCTTGTATCTTAAAACTTTGATCAGGTAGTCAATAAATCCTTTTGGTTCAAATTCCTGTTTTTCCAATGTTTCCTTCATTCTGTAGCACCTAACTTAGTCTTTAAGCTAGTTTTTCTACTTCAGAGCTCTCAGGTTTATTCTTTACACAAGAAGTTGGTAACTTTTTCTGTAAAGATACATATAGTAAATATTTTAGGTTTGCTGGCAATACAGTCTCTGCTATAACTAATCAACTGTGTTCATAGCATGAAAGCAACTGAAGATAAATATAAATGAAAAGGATATGGCTATGTTCCAATAAAACTTTATTTCCAAAGTTATTTTGCCTGTGGGTCATAGTTTGCCAACTCCCACTCTACACTGACACAAACATATTTTAACAAGCGAACTTGACTCGAAGGAACTGCTGAATTAAAGCCAGCTCATGATACCAACATATTTTAAAAATGCATACCAAATTGTTATACTCCCCTACCCAACCTGTACAATTTCATTCTATTTCTATTGCCTATAGAATAAAACCCATGTTTTGGGATGGAGAAAAGTTCTTTATGATCTGGCCCTTGACTCCCTCTAGCTTCAAAAAAGATAATTTCTCATCATATAGAAAGAGTCAACTATTTTTAAAGTTTTTTTTTTTTAATTGAGGCATAATTGACATATAACATTATATTAGTTTCAGTATACAACATAATGATTTAGTATTTGTATATATTGTGAAATGATCACCATGGTAAATCCAGTTAATATTTGTCACTATATATGTTATAACATATTTTTCTTGTGATGAGAACTTTTAAGATCTACTTTCTTAGCAACTTTCAAATATGCAATGCATTATTGTTGACCATGTCATTATGCTGTATATTATATCCCCATGACCCATTTATTTTATAACTGGATGTTTGTACCTTTTGACCCCCTGCACCTACTTTGCCCATTCCTCACTCCCCACCATTGGCAACCATCAATCTGTTCTCTGATCTATGAGCTCAGTATTTTTTGTTTTTAGATCCCACATAAGGGTAAACTATTATACAACCAGTTTTCTATATTCTCACCTCTGTCTTTAAGCATTTCAATCACATCCTCTATGAGGGTAAATGCTTCTTTGCCATCCTTTGGATGTTGTAAATTCACCCAAGTTCTGACCTCCTCAGGGAGAATTGCCAGGAATTGTTCTAGCACCAGCATTTCTAGGATCTGCTTCTTTGTATGAACCTCTGGTCTCAGCCATTGAAGACAAAGCTTCCAGAGCTGGCTCAGGGCATCATGAGGCCCAGACACTTCCAAGTACTGGAAATCTCTGAACTTTTGACGAGAAGCCTCAGAGTCATAGGTCTTCATGACTGGGATGGTTTCCTGCTGCCAAGATACATCTGCTCCCAGGACTTCACTTTGTTCATACAGAGTCAGGTTTTGAGGTTCCAAGGTAGCCATCAACTTGTTCAGGGGCTGCATCATCCTAGAAAGAACTCTCACTTTGTTCACATTTATTTTATTAGAGAAGTCCAGTAATTCTTAGGCTTGAGTTAAGTACCTGTAATACTATATATATATAGTGTGTGATTTTTAGCCAAGTTGTATCTCAAAAGAAAATTCCAGGAGTTCCAGGAGTTTCTGATATAAAACCAACATTCAGATACCTGAGAGCCTAAAAAAAGACACAAATATGACCTGTAGATATAATGAATATGTATTAGCATAGTGTTAAAAGATAAAATAATACAAATACACACACACACACACACACACACACACACACACACATTTCATTAATGGGAAGAGGGGAGGCACAGAAACAGACTCCCGCATGCATTCCCACAGGGCAAGCCCACTATGGGGCAATGCTCAGCCCATGTGGGGTATTGCTCCATTGCTTGGCAACTGAGCTATTTTTAGGACCTGAGGCAGAGGCCATGAAGCTATCTTCTGCACAGGGGCCAACTCCTCAAACCAATCAAGCCATGGCTATGGGAGGAGAAGGGGGGGAGGGGTGAAAAAGCAATGGTTGCTTCTCCTGTGTGCCTTGACTGGGAATCAAAGCTGGGACATCCACACACCAGGGCTGAAGCTCTACCATTGAGCCAGCGGGCCAGGGCCAATAATATTCTTAAAATTACTTGAGAAAATAAACATAATGCATTCTCCTTTCATTCCTATTTTCCTTTTTCAGAACAAGAAAATATGCTTTCCCTTCTGCCAACCATACCAAAAAGAGAAACAAACATAGATAGGCATCACACAAAAAAAGTGATATAAATATTCCTTTGATTAAATCAAACTTCATAATTTAATTGCAGTTAGATTTCTCCTGTACCAGGTAACAATTCATTTTTTGCTTTACAACTCACATTTTTTGCTTTATAACAAATTTTCAGGAAGGATATTCAAGATATTAAGGTTTCATATTAGAGATGCCTACACTTCTTAAATTCCTATTAAAATACCAATAAGGTTATATAAAATGAGTACAATTAGCACTAGCACTAGAAATTAAAGTAAGGAACTACTATTTAAAATATATAAGAATAAATGTCCATGAATTATTTCACTGTTAGAGATTAAATCAAAAAGTGAAATCCCAAACTACAATAATTAAAACTTTTCATTTGTTAGGGCTCACTAGGGGCCAGTCAGCAATGTCCACCAGGAGGTGTTAGGCTCAACTAAACAGACTCACTACACTACCACACATCACAGTTGGCAGCAGGTTATTCATTAGGCTACTGGACAGAAAACACAGATTGTTAGTAGATTGAATAACTGGCTTTTTTTTTTTTTTTTCACAGAAGTCTTTACAGAATATAGCTCAAGTCAAGAAACCTATATAGGTTGTGCAGAAAGCATCTTGATTGAAAAGCCTATCCACAGGAGCAAACATCTCTTCTAAAAAGTCTGAGCCCAGCACTCAGGGTTCCCCAAAGAGCTTGCTGGACTATACCAGTCATTACGTTCAAGGAAGTTCAGATACAGCTTTCTATCCAATTTACAATATTCCCAGTCTGGAAGCAATTCATTCAAAGGCCTTTTTTATTATATGCCTTGAGGCCAGTGGTTTTCAGGAGTGATTTTGCCACCAGGGCAATTTCTGGATACAGATTGGTTGTCACAGCTGGGGTTGTTACTGGCACATAGTGGAAATAGGCCTAAAATGCTGCTGAACACCCTACAATAGACAGCCCTTTATAACAAAAATTTATCCAGCCCAAAATATCAATAATTCCAAGATTAAGAAACTCTGATATAGGCAATATATAGTGACTAAGAATACATACTTTGGAGTCTTACCTGATATGAGGCTAAATCCCAAATGAGTTACTGTATGTATGAAATTGAACAAGCTATTTAACAAAAGTTTAATTTTTCTCAACTGTCACATAGCTATAACAATACCTATCTGATTAAATTGAGGATTAAAAGAACTCTCATTTCACTTCTTGGCAGATAGTAAGCACTCAATACCTACATTGTTGAGAGCTTTTTCTTTTTTTATAACATACGAACGTTAAATTTAGTCAAATGATTTTTTTTGCATTTATTTAGATGATAAAATGATTTTTATCCTTCATTTAGTTAATGTGGTGAATCACATTGACTGATTTGTCAATATATTTGCAATTCATATATCTGACAATGGGTTAATGGCCAAAATATGCAAAGAACTCACACAAAATAGCAAAACACCCAAATAAGCCATTTAAAAAATGCACAGATCGTAGGTTGGTCTTTTTTCCAATGAAGACATACAGATGGCCAACAGATATAGAAAAAAATGCTCAACATCACTAATCATCAAAGAAATGCATCTAAACCAGTGATCCCCAACCTTTTTTGGGCCACGGACCAGTTTAATGTCAGAAAATATTTTCATGGACCGGCCTTTAGAGTGGGACGGATAAGTGTATCACATGACCGAGACAAGCGTCAAGAGTGAGTCTTAGACGGATGTAACACAGTAATCTGGTCATTTAAAAAAAATAAAACATCGTTCAGACTTAAATATAAATAAAACGGAAATAATGTAAGTTATTTATTCTCTCTCTGTGGACCGGTACCAAATGGCCCACGGACCGGTACTGGTCCGCAGCCCGGGGGTTGGGGACCACTGATCTAAACCACCATAAATACCACCTCACGACTATGAGAATTTTATGCTTTCATGAGAAACATAAATAAAAAGGTTTTTTCTAATAAAAAAGAAGAGAGATAACAAGTGTTGGAGAGGATATGAGGATATGAAGAAAAGAGAACCCTTGTGTACTGTTGGTGGGAATGCAAATTGTTGCAGCCACTACGGGAAAGAAAATGGAGATTTTCTTTTTTTTATTATTATTATTCTTTATCCCTTTTGCATTTTTTTCCTTCTTTCCAAGTGAGAGGTCAGGAGATACAGAGACAGACTCTTGTATGTGCCTTGACCAGGATCCACCCGGCAACCTCCACTGGGGCCCATGCTCTGCCCATCTGGGGACATGCTCAAACTGAGCTATTTTTAGCTCCTGAGGTGGAGGCCATACAGCCATCCTCAGAGCCCTGGCTGATGCACTTGAACCAATTGAGGCATGACTGTGGGAGCAGAAGAGATAGGAAAAGAGAAAAAGAAACAGAGACAGAGAAAGAGAGAGAGAGAGAGAGAGAGAGAGAGAGAGAGAGAAGGGAGAGAGTAAGGGGAGAGAGTGAGGGGAGGAGAAGCAGATGTTTGCTTCTCCTGTGTGCCCTGACTGGGAATCGAACCCAAGACATCTACACACCAGGCTGACGCTCTACCACTGAGCCAGGGCTGGATATTTTCAAAAAGTTAAAAACAGAACTATCATTTGATTCAGCAATTGCACTTTTGGATATTTATCTGAAGAAAATAAAAACATTAACTCAAAAAGATATATGCATTCCTATGTTCATTGCAGCATTGTTTACAAGAGGCAAGATATGGACAAAACCAAAGCGTTCATCAATAAGTGAATGGATAAAGAAAATGTGGCATATACACAAATTGCAATATTACTTAACCATAAAATAGAATAAAACTCTTCCATTTGTGACAACATGGATGGATATCAAGGGCATTATGCTAAGTGAAATAAATCCATCAGAGAGACAAATACTGTATGATCTCTCTTATATGTGAAATCTAAAAACAAAACAAAAGCCAATAAAACCAAGCTTATTGATTCAGAGAACAGATTGGTGGTTGTGAGAGAAAGGAGAGAATGGGAGAAATGAGTGAAGGGGTATAAAAGGTTTTAAAAAAAAGTTAGAAGCAAATAGAACATAATTTCTCAGTGTTTTCCATTGTGTCTTGTTGCAACTATATAATGTCCATTGAAAAATCAATAGATTATTATATATACATGTCTGCAATAGTAGATCTTACAGATTGGTGAAAACTTTGTGCACAAAAGTTATTTCCTTACTCTTGAGATTCAACACAAATATCTAAAGCTTAAGAAAAGTCCAGGTTCATTTTTAAAAAAGAAAGTGACAGAGGTATCACTGAGTCCCACAAACTAACACAAAGGGAGAAGCAGTGGGGGAAAACTCACAGGCAGCATGTTAAAAAGAAAACAAGGAAGCGTAAATATTAAAAAATTAAATATAGTTATAACAAGAACCTTTATTGTAAGGGTAATAATAAATGTATAGGGTAAAAGTTTAAACCCAACTAGATAAGCACTCAAGAGTTATCCAAAACAAATGAACTTGAAAGTTGAAAATAAAGGGATGATAAAATATATAAGAAGCAAGTATAAACACTAGAATATGCATAGGTATATTGAATTAAAAGCACAAATGCATTAAAATAGATGAAGAAGAAAGTTGAAATGATTACAGGTACAACTCATAATGACATATAACTTATTAAATGTACCAAAAAAAGAAATTGAAGTATATTTATGGCAAACTCTAAAAATGAGATAAAATCAACAATGACACAACGGAATTGGGAGACTAAAGCAACTTTCTCAGTCCTTAAAGGAAAAAAAAAAACCCTAAAATTAGTTATCAATATAGCACATAATATGCTTAGTCTGATAAACCAGATAGAATATAGTCTATATTCAAGCACTGATGAGGAGGTTTACAAAAGCTACCAAAAAATTCCTCAATCAATATAAAAAGAATATAGAGTGGTACTAACTACATTTATTACCAGAATAAAAACTAGAACTTAACCAAACACAGAAAACAAAACAACAAAACAAACAAACAACCCCGCCCCAAATACTTTGGAGTTTAAATGCTACTTCTGAAAACCAACTCAAATTAAAAACATTGCACAATGTGAGGCAATGTCAAGCCTTACATTACATATATAATTAAACAAGGATGAGATGAATTAAACATTCAACTCAGTGGAATTAAGCAACAAAATATATCAGGAATTTATTGGTTAAAAATATAATAAATTACTCAGTATAAATAATTATATAGCTAGGAGAACAGGAAAGATGGTCAGGATGATATGGTTGCATTTAAGGATACAGAACAGTTAGGTTATAGAAGGATCAGGGTGTGGCCCGGATTTCGAGGAGTTTAGGGAGTAAGTGATGAATACTGGAATAAACAAAGTCAAGAAGTGTTCGTTTAATCTGGACAGACACCTTTGAGGATGACAGTGGGACTCAGGATGAAGAGTTTCGACAGCGAACCAGTGTCACTTGGGAAGGGCTCAGAAAGGCGGAGGTGGCAGAAATCTGGAGAGTTCAATTAAATAACCAGGTGATACAAGTTCAAAGAATTTTACAGCTTCAAGAAACTCGAACAGGTGTTTATTACGGGAAAAAGTACAATAGTTGTCTGCGAAGAGGGCTGATTTTAATCAAATAGGTCATAGGTAGGGCAAAATGGTAAGGACATTCTTTCAGATTAGGTCAGATAAAAAGGGGCAGAGAACAAACAGTTTAGAAGTGAATGTCTGAAATAAGAAAGATGCCTGGAGGTTTTAACGTTGGGGGGAGGAGGGGCTAGGAATGATTGGGAAAGCAAAGCAGGTCGGAACGAACTTTTCTCCATCTTCTTTTCCAGCTGATTGATCCAGTCACACTTGGTATTTCCATGAGGAATCAATACCAGTCATTCCAAAACCAGCTGACCAAGATATATTCCCCAGGCTGAGCTCCTGGAGACTGCCCCATTATCGAATGGAAGAAGGGACAGCAGCGAAGCGAAATTCCCAGTTTTGAAGAACCGGATCTAGAACCCAGCCGCCCCGTTCCCCACCTCTAACCCTCTGAAGCCGGCTCTCACGCATTGACTTCCTTCCGCAGCCCTCGCTTCCACCCCGTCAGCTAGCGCCATCCTCCAGCTTCTCCCGCAGAGACTGGGGCGCAGTATTGGAATCCCGGTAACTGCGAACAAGACAAGGAGGAGCGCGCGTTCTGCGCAGACGACCCCTAGCGGGATTCTTAATTCCAGGCGCCCGCGTCCGCACTTCCCGCTGACCCCGGTGATACCTGCGAGCAAGGCTCCCAGCCCGGCTCGGTTCAGTCACCCCCAGGCGTCCGTTCCGAAGAGAGCCGCGGAAGTCGTCGTCCAGGCTGGCGAAGGGACCTGGAGTTGGCAATCACACAACTGGGAAGTCCTGGCCAACCCTGGAGCTGGAACGCCAAATACGCGTCAGAATCTTATAAATGTCAGTGCACACCCACCACGCAGTCTCGCGCAAGCGCGCCAGCCGTGGAAGGAGCGCCCAGAAGCCCCCGCGGCCCAGGTAGTAGTCTTTGGTGGGCCTCTTCAAGCCCCGCCCCTTTCTTTAGGCCCCACCCACTCCGAATTCTAACGTCCAACCATAGGGCCATGATAGATGCAATCCTTGCTTAGGATGGGTGGGAGAAGGGCCGGTCAAATTTACGTCGCTAACTGCGTTTCATTCATAAATTGGCCAAATTCTTACCTTGTCCTCGCCATTCCCCACCCTCCTAATTTTCTTGGAACAAAAACATAATGACATATTTCTACAAAATACCATCTTAACATGGATTTTTGACTTAACATGACTTAACATGGTTTTCACTGATTTATTGATTCACTGATTAATTCAGTTTTGCATCAAGGTAAAAGATGTATGTAGGTTTGCCTTACTGAGTATGAGATATGTTGTGACATCCCAGAAGAACTGACAAATAGACAAGTAGCATCTGGTTCTTAAAGTTGTGAGGGGCTAGACATGTAAAATTCATGTTATATCTGGATAGATGGTAATTGATGCTAGGAGTAGAGGTGAAATTACAGACAGGTAGAGAAAATAGTAAAAGGAGAGTGTATTGAAGTTCGGAGGAAAAACTCAAACTAGTCAGTCAGGGAAAGCCTCTAAGGAGGAAGCTGTAAATGTAGGCAATGAGTTTATTGAGGTAAAACAAAATGTAAAAGTAAGATTTTTCGTTTGATGCATCTTCCTCTGTACTCATTAATATAATAATTTTTGTGTGTGTGTGTGTGTGTGACAGAGATAGAGACAGAGAGAAGGACAGATAGGGACAGGCAGGCAGGAAGGAAGAAAGATGAAAAGCATCAATTCTTTGTTGCGGCTTCTTAGTCTCCTCAGTTGTTCATCAATTGCTTTCTCATATGGATTTCAAGCCAGTGAGTGATCTTGGGCTCAAGCCAGTGACCATGGGGTCATGTCTATGATCCCACACTCAAGCCAGATGAGCCCACGCTCAAGCCAGCGACCTCGGGTTTCGAACCTGGGTCCTACGCGTCCCAGTCTGAAGCTCTACCTACAGTACCACCGCCTAGTCAGGCTCATAAATTAATTTTAAGTATCATCTCACTTAATCATCAACACGATGCTACAAGGTAGAGGCTATTATCCCCCAATTATTAAAACTAAACGATGGCACAGCTAATCTTCAAGTTTAGATCCCTTCATACTTGTTCCACAGCTACTTACTCAATGCTACAAGATTGAGAGGACAATGGGTAAAATATAACAGAACGGAGGAATGATATTTTCTAAGACTGGCGGTAGGACATGTGCCATGAATTGTTTCTGAGGGGATTGCCCTTTTTAAAAGTCATATTTAACTAGCTAGTCAAAATAAAATTTTTAACCTGGAAGTATTGTCAGTATACATGCTCAAAATATAGCCTTCAGCCAATTAAAAGTGCAGGAAATGAAAAATGCACTAAATAGGAGGGAGAATGACCAGCCTTCCTTTTGTACCTCTTGTAAATACGAAGTTTCTGACGATGTGTCTTCAAAGGTCCGCTGAGACCAGATATCACTCTCTAATTGAACAAGGGTCATTTTCAGGTTGCGGTCATCTCCCTGAAGGTCCAACTGTTTTTATAACACAAGATTATAGTTTCTCTTTCTTTTTTTAGATAGACTTTATTATAATTTGAATGTCTGTGACTATTCTCTTTAGAAACCACAGAACCCAGAAAACAGTGAAAAATCATCTTTAACATGCTAATGGAAATAAATTCTTATCAACCCAGTATTGGTGTAACATTAGCTCTAACTAGCTTGGAAAAAGTTAAAGCTGTTTATTGTATTTCTTACAGAACCACTAAAAAAATATGACTTTCACTGTAAAGATAAAGAACTATGAAGCTGTCTGAAACGAGATCCTTAAAATACAAAGAATTGTTTGTGACAATTTCCATTCCCTTCTTCTTTTTAAAATTTTTATTTAGAAAATTAAATTTAACAGGATGACATTGATCAATAAGAGTACATGGGTTTCAGGTAAACATTTCTATAGCATTTTAACTGTTGACTATATTGTATACCCATCACCCAAAGGCAAATTATTCTTCGTCACCTTATATTTGTCCCTCTTTACATCCTCCCCCTCACTCCCTCTCCAACATTCCCCTCCCTATGGCCCCCCTCCCCCTGGTAACCTCTGCACTTTTATCTATGTCCATGAGTCTCGGTTTTATATATCACCTATGTGTGAAATCATACAGTTCTTAGCTTTTTCTGAATTTACATATTACACTAAGTGTAATGTTCTCAAGGTCCATCCATGTCATCATAAATTGCACTATGTCATCATTTCTCATGGCTGAGTAGTATTCCATTGTACAAATGCACCGCATCTTCTTTATCCAAGGGACACTTTGGTTGTTTCCATGACTTGGACACTGTGAATAATTCTGTGATGAACATGGGGGTGCATGTGTCTTTATGTACCAATGTTTTTGAGTTTTGGGGGTAGATAACCAGTAGAGAGATTGCTGGGTCATATGGTAGTTCTAGTCTTAGTTTTTTGAGGAACCACCATACTTTTTTCCATAATGTTATATTAATTTGCATTCCCACCAGCAGTGAATTGGAAAAATATTTGCAAACCATATACCTGATAAAGAGTTAATATCTGAAATATATAAGGAACTCATACAACTCAATGGCTAATAATCCAATTTAAAAATGGACAAAGGAGTGGATTAGATATTTCTTTAGAGAAGATATACAAATGACCAAGAGATACATGGGAGTGGGGGTGGAGGTGGGGGGGTGGGCAGGGAATGGTGCTCAACATCACTAATCATTATGGAAATGATTAAAACCACAATAAGTTAACCTTCACCCCTGTTAGAATGGCAATTATTAAACAAACACATATCCCAGAAGATAACAAGTATTGACAAGAATGTGAAAAAAAGAGAATGCTTGTACATTGTTGATAGGAATGTAAATTGGTGCAGTCACTATGGAAAATAGTATGGAGGTTCCTCAAAAAATTATAAATAGAGCTATCATATGATCCAACAATTTACTTCTGGGTATACAACCAAAGCAACTGAAATCAAGGTCTTGAGATATTTATGTTCTCGTATTTATTGCAGCATTATTCACAATAGCTAAGACTACTAATAAATGGATAAATAAAATGTTGAATATACATACAATGAAATATTAATTACCTTTTAAAGAGAAGGAAATTCTGGCATTTGTGACAGGATCCTGGAGGACATTATGCTAAGTGAAATAAGCCAGATACAGAAGAACTATATGATATCACTTATATGAGGAATCTAAAATGGTTAAACTCATAGAAGCCGGGAGTGATGTGGTGGTTTCCAGATTCTGGAGATGGACAAAACAGGAAGGCATTATTCAACGAGTACTAAACTTTAGTTATGCAACATAAAAAAATCCAAGAGATGTACTGTACAGAATAGTGACTATAGTTATTCAAAGAACGACTTCCTCTCCCACAATTATTTCTGAAATTCCACTGGGAATAAATTACCTGTTCTCATCAGTGTCATCCCCACAGTAATGTCTGTTATTTTCATTTCTTTTCTGCATCTCTTGTTGTCTAGGTGATACCTGAGTACTACTGTTTCCTCTGTATCCTACAGATAATAATTAATATCATTAATAATAATAAAAAACAACCACCTTCCATTAGTATTTATCAAAAGTATTTTTGCTAATGCCTTAGGGACCAATACTATTATGTATTTTCAAAGTGCACAGGAAAGACTGAAAGTAAAAATTTCCAAAATGTTGAGAGTGGTTGACTCTGGGTACTGAATTTATGGATGAGTTATTTTTCTTCTTTTCTAATGTTTTGGTTCTTTAAAGTTGTTCTTTAAAAGGTCATATATTGCTGCAATAGAAAAATAGGAAAATCTTAACAGTATTTAATTGAGGATGCCCTAAACTAAAATTACTTTATTGCTTTTACTTTCAGCCTTGATAAAGTAACTGATATAGGATTAGCCCTCTTGCTGGGAGCAAATATAAAACAAAATCTGAAACATTTTCAGACACTGAACAATAGCCAGCTCAATAATCCACAGCTCTGAAAAAAACAAGAAAAAAAATCCACAGCTCAATGGCATAAAGCAGAAAATTTAGAATTAAACTCAAGTATATTAGGAAATTGATGATAAAGATGTCATATAATTCAAGCAGTGGTTCTCAACCTTTCTAATGCTGTGACCCCGCAATACAGTTCCTCATGTTGCGGTGACCCCAAACCAAAAAATAATTTTGGTGGCTACTTCATAACTGTAATTTTGCTACAGTTATGATTCGGAATGTAAATACCTGATATGCATTATGTATTTTCCGATGGCTTTAGGCGACCCCGCCGGGGTCGCGACCCACAGGTTGAGAACCGCTGCGGGAAATGTGCATTATTTTTAAATGGTGTTAGGGTATATGGCTATCTGTTGGGACACAAAGCAATCTCATTCTCCTCACAAATCCAGATGGATTAAATATCTCAAAGTAAAACAAAACAAAATGAAAAGATACCATAATATAAGTAGGGGAAAAAGTAGGTGAATATTTTCTGCTATATTTACATGGGAAAGGACCTCCTAAAGATACCATAGAAACCATAACCATTAACTTAAGCTTGGTATAGTTTATTATAAAAAATTAAAATGAATGGTTAAATAAAGAACACATACATTTATAATATGAAAAGAAATAGGAAAATTATTTACCATATCAAAATGCTTTTACAAATCAAAAATAAAATGGAAATAATGGAAACAAGGATGTTAAACGGGCAGTTTACAAAAGAGGTACACACAAATGCTTAAAAACTGCCCATGTAAAGAATGTTCATTGTTACTTGGAATCAGAGAAATATAAAATAAAATAAGGTATTATTTTTCTCACATTAGATTAGCAAAAGATTGAAATCACTATATTTTTTTTAGAGCAAAATGAACAAATATGAAAAATGTAGGCATATTCATTTATAAAATCTCTCTGGAAGGCAACCTGAAAATATACGTAAAATTACAAATTGAACTAATATTTTTTTTCTGAACAATGCTCTTTTTAGGTTTTTATATTTTGGAAATAATAGCTTTGTTTTAAAGGATATATACATATAGAAATGTTTCTAGAAAAGAGCAACCTATAGTCCAACAGGTGATATGTTGAATAAGTTGCAGTTTTCTTAATAATATAATCACACAGTAGAGAGAAAGGGGTAAAAGTGGAGATGTCTGAGTCACGCAGACATGGGTTGGATCCTTGTTCCCCAATTTCTTGACTCTGAACATAACATCACGACTTCATAGGACAGATGTAAAGAACTTAATGAAAAATAGTCCATACAACATTTAGCAACTGCATTAAAGAAATGGCTGCTATTATGATGCAATAACCTTAAGCCATTGAAAGGTAAGTAGATCTATATTTTCCATAGAAAGATGTCTAGCATACTGTTGAGTTACAAAAGAGGGTTGCAAAATAACATGCATGGATATGATTTGTATAAATGGTGTGTGTGTGTGTGTGTGTGTGTTTTGTTTCTTTCTCTAACACACACACACACACACACACACACACACACACACACACACACACACCCAAGACCTAGAATTCAGGAACAAATTGTATAGTAAATATAAAGAACAGTTGTCTATCTCTTAGAAGTAGTATTTGCACATTTATGTACTCATGTGTGTATATGTGGAATGGATAAGAATATGATTTAATCTCAAAAAGGAAAGGAGAGTAATAAATTAGTGAAAAAGGAGGTAAAAAGATAAACTGTTGCATCATTTACATTCCCGGAAAGGCTGAGAATAATTATTCTTTCACACCCTAAAGATTTCATATAATTTTAACTTTATTAATTAATTCAACAATGATATCTCTTTCTCTAATGTGGACAGAAGAAGAGAAAGAAAAAGTTGAGAGTGGTTAAAAGAGAATAAAGGAAATAGAAGTTAGAAGAAAGCAGGAAGGGGAAGTTGAACATAGAGAACAGGATCCAGGATGTGGAGAGAAGCTGAAGGAAGAGGGACACAGGAAGAGATATGTAAGTCTGACTCTATCTCCCAGACCAAAAGGTGGTTAATGAGCCTTTTATCCCTCTAAGGCCCCAACAACTTTGTAACTAATATGGCCTTTCCTGAAATTTCCTCATAGAGACTGTGATGCACCAACTACATACATGTGGATCATTATACACACACACCACATATTACATATATCTATTTAGTCAGCTCCACAAACTATATCTCACATCCACACATCACAGATATACTCACATAGTGTTTTATATTCTTATGTATGAGCCCTCATGGTCACCAAATATGTCACCATAAGGGAGTTACAGAATAGGTAAATGGCTACTGAGCAAATTGGATACCAACCAAGGCTGG